>NC_134378.1:14753750-15357500 GCF_035582795.1 Mycteria americana
GCACGCGGGGCAGGAACACTGAACCGCACCAGGTCTCACTGCCAACGTGAGATGGAGACGTTGAGACGCGGGGAAAATAAACCCAAAGCCTTTCCAACACCGGCACCAAAGACAGCGTCCCAATCTGCAAGGCAGCCATCTCACGTTTCCTCCTTCCCAGTGGGGTGTAGGTACGTGGTAACTGATTGGTCCCACCAGCGCAGAAATCCAAGCCCCTATCCCTGCTCCCTGCCCAGAAAATAGCATCACCAGGGGGATTTACTACCCCTCAACGCAAGAAAAAAAGGCAGCAATTCAAGTACTAGTTACGGATACAGCATAAGCACGGGATTATAAGCTCAGCATGCCCTGAACACCCAGCGCGTGTCCTCGCTGGAGAGGCACGGGACCACCAGGGCTGCAGGCACAGGCAGCTCACCTCCACCAGGCTCCAGGATTTGCTCTACTGTTCGGGCAGGGACAGCGAAAGGGGCAGCCCGCAACCGCACGCAGGGAGGTGCACGCTACCCCGCGCTGCCGCTGACCGCCGCCTGTATCTGTACCGCTCCTCTGAGCCACGGAGCAAGAACGAAGGAGGCTGTTATTTTGGAAGCGGCAGTAGCATGTCATGCTACTATGAGATTAACGAGAAGGTTTTAACGGCCTGGTGTGAATATCCCAAAACACCTTTAGAGCAGCTGCTGAGAGCAGCCATTTAACTTCTATCCTCTGCTGAACGCTTGCAGTTCTTCTAGAAGCAGGGACCTTGCGAGTGCAATTTAGCATTGAATACAGCACTGCTTATAACAGCAATATAAACACCACGGGGTCAATAATAAGTGGCTGTAGGGAAGAAGTGGTATCCCTCAGCACGATGCACGCTAACCTGAGTGGGTTTGGCTCACAAGCCGTTACATAGCTGTACTTCGCAGTCCAAGGGAGGCCACTGTGCTGTATGGCTCTGCTCCCCCAGGGGAGATTTATAAATATTTTCCAGGATAAACATTTGTAAATAGCGTCTTTCAACTTGTCTGAGACCAGATTCTTGATCTCCTGTTTTCAAAGAGAGTCATCATCTTCAAAGGAGGGGAGGCAAAGCCATTCATGCAAACAGGGGAGCTACAAGCAATCCACACTGTTTGGCACTCGTCTCTAAAGCTGTTGTGGTGGGTGTTTATACTAGATGGTGCGTCTACCAGGCACAGCCAAAGCCTCCCCTGCGATGCCTCCCAGCACCGTTCCCAGGCACAGGGTACATTGCCCTGACGGCCTCTAGAAATCGGATCTGCCTGGGGAAACGCAATCACCTCCATGCCTCTGCTGCTGAGGGACAGGGGTCACATTCTGCCAAGATCACAGCAAAGCAGGCTGGCATCTGACTCTGAGCCTCACGGTTCATGAAATCAATATACGGGCCACGGTAGTAATTTCACCTCCTCTGCTCTTTGAAGAGTTCCCTCCCTTCCCCCTCTGCTGGCCATGACACTAGGCTCTGGGTGGTCCCTTCCAAGACCGTAAATTGGCTTGTTGAAAGCCTTAGCAAAAGAAAGGTCAGATGCCTTATAAACTGAGCAAAACCAATAGTGCTGTGCATCAATTTGCATATTATTTGAAGGATATGCACGTCCACACAGCTGCTTGCACCACAGGAGGCATCGTACCTCATCCAGATGCACCCATGTTGCACAGGTTTCCCCCAAAATGGCACGTGAAGATGCAGCTCTTAGCGCCACGCCCCAAACCTTCAACTCTGGCTACAGAACGGGGCAAAGGTGGTGCGAGTTGTGGAGCTGCTGCCCTTCACTGTGGATTGTAAACCCCCATACAGAAAACAAACCTGCGGGGAAGCAGAGCTCAGGCTCTGCGCTCCCCAACTCAAAGGGTCAACAAGCAAGAAAGATGTCTTTGCAAGGAGCAGCCATAAAACCCACAGTCTTTTCTGCAGGTTCAACCACAAGAGGGCAACAGCATATACACACATGTGGACACACACCTGCACATGCACATACACACACATTAATCCGGATCCGGATTGATACAGAGCCTGGGGGCTGCCAGGAGGCGACTGCACGCTGCAAAGCCACTGCTGAACGCTTACTGTAGGAAAGGGAAGGAAAACACGGAAGCAACCGCAATACTTCTCATCAGACACAGTAATTTCATGAGCTGGGCAGGACACCAGCCACACTGGCCTTGCAGGCAGCGTTACACATAACCAAAAGGCACAGCAGAGCGCGTGGGGCTGCCCAGCCCTGGCTTGGCTGGAGCCACTGACTGCACAGACAGCAGAGTCCTGCCCCAGCACCTAGAGCACACCAAGCTGCACAAGTGCATACTGGTCCCACAGATGCTTACTGGTCCTACAGTCTGCCTGGAATTACTGCAAGCTCTTCCCAGAACTTCACAGTATCCTTATTCTGATGGTTGAAAAGAAGGACAAGGCAGAGACAAGGGGAGAGACAGCAGAGACAAGACCATACAGACACTTGACTGCGACCTTCAAGCCAGTTTTCAGCTCCTTTCCGTGAGCTGACACCCACATGAGAAACTGCAACTCTGTGCTGCACCAACATGCTGCAAATCCTACTGCCTCAGACCCCCCCCCCCCCCCCAAAAAAAAAAAGTGCTTTGCAAAAACCCCAACTGCCCAGCAATTCAGAATAGCCAAGCTGTCCTATAGGTGCTCCTACTGCTCTAGTCTTGCCTTTTGCTGTAAGCCATATAGCATTACTGCAGGGCAAACATGCATTTACAGCTTGCTCAGCCCCTCCTGCTTCCCTGCTCCCACTGCCCAGCCCTGGGAAGGAACAGAGGTAAGGGGAGTGCTACAGAAAACACAAGGGCTTAAGAAAGCTGTGATTTAGTGGAGATAAAAGGTCTGGGTGTGTAAGCACACACCACTGAAAGACAGACCACTGCTGAAAGAAGGGAGGGCATGTGCGATGGCATGTGTCCAGGGTGGGGGCATAGCACAGGTATGTCATTTACTTGGGAGGTTAAAAACAAGTTTTTAAGCAGTAGCTGCATTGTCATTCTCACGGCACCACAGTCTGATGCAATACATCCAACTGGCCTTCCATGGGAGTGGCTCCCTGCAGATGGCTCACGGATGTCAGGGCAGCCCAGCGTGGGGCACAGAAGAGCCCCACAGCTCAAATGAGTGCCCTACTCCTCTGCCCCACGGCCTGGGATAACCACTTGAGCATTTCAGGCAAAAAGCAGCAAGGCTGGAAGCAAAGCCACGTGGGTCTTGCCTGCAAGCACCCATCTACCCTCCCTGGAAGCAGACCTGCTTTTCTGCCGTGCAGGCTACACCTGCCTTCACCCTGGTTTGGGTGAGCAGCACGTGCTGGAAAAGGCTGGATTTCCAGCTGCGTTTGTCAGTGCAGGAGGTCCAGATCTGCCCTTTGGCAGATTAAAGGAGACACACAACTGACTCGCGATTTCTTTGTGCAGTCTGATCACCTCCAGGGAACAGTCTCCAGGGCTTGTGTTCATGGCGTGAATTTAAGCCACACTCTGGATCACGAACATGGTGGTAGAGACTGGGTGCTGGACTGGGGGAAGGAGAGCGCTGGTGTAAAACAGAGGGCGTAGAGCAGCATCCTCCTCCAGCTCACATTGACGGTGTTACGAACCCAGACTCACCAAAAGCCCCCAGCCTGCTGTTCTAACAGGCACCCCGCTGCAAAGACCCACTCCCAAAATTGTTTGAAATGGCTCATTGGCTGAAGCAGGCTAAGTTAATGACAAAGTGGTGGAGGAATAAAATAAGGAATTAACTGGATAGAAAAATCACATTTCCAAACAACATGGGACTTGCTGTATTGAGAGGCGATCCCATCTCTGTACCAAGCTCAGAGAGACAGAGGGAGTGTGCTGGAAACAAAGCTGCAACGACTGGGGCCCTACAGATCCCAAACCAGCTCCAGTCTCCTACCCAGTAAATCTGAACCAAGCATTTCAGCTGCCAGCCCCAGGGATAACGTACACCAGGAATGATATTTTGGTGTAGCCTTTACTCTGAGCACACAATTCCCTAGGCTCCTTAATAAGACATATTAATTTTTCACACTGTTAAGAGGAAAGCAAACAGCTTAGGCATTTCTATTCCTACATTAGGCTCTCAACCACATTTGCTGCATATCTTATCAACACAGCTTAGCAGCTTTTCTAAGCTGTTTCAAGACTTTGGCCTTCAGAAACCTGGAGAGGGGGGTGGAAAAACACTCTATTCATACTTACCAAAGCATAGCACATTTTCAAGAGGACATTCCTACCATCCAGAGCAAACAAGCGTTCCCAATTGTACATTCTATGTGTTGTTTAAGTTACAGTAATACCAATCCAGGTTCACTGTGCAAGACAACTTAAATATTTTAGGAGTTCCTGGGCCAGTTTACAACTGAAATGGAGAAGCCAGACAGAAGAATACTTGTCTCAGTTTTAAAGAGCTTGCAGGATGGTTTACACCCAGAGTTTTACAAGCACAGCTACGTCAGCTAGGACCACAAGCTTGTTGGGATGGGCTCTCCAGAACGTGCTAGGAGCTGTACAAATCTGGGACCTGCTCCATGACCAGACATTCTAGGCCCTGCAGTACTAAAAATAATTGACAAAAATACTATAAAAGAGCTATAGTAAGACCCTTTTTCAGTACTGACAAAGCCTTGCTGATTTGCTAAGTTTATTCAGGAAGTCCTTGGCCAAATCATAGACTGAAAAAAGAAACGAGTCCCCTTGCATAGGGTACAAATAGGATTTTGTGCTTTAGGCACTAGATGAGACTTGCAACAGCTCCTGCTCTTTGTGTGGCCAACAGTGAATTAGATGTTTGTGAAGTTCCCAGAGCTTTCTGGGGGGCCTGGGGCAGCGATGTAACAATCCCACCACAACACAGCTGCACACATAAATGCCACCTGATCCACTATGACAAACAGAAGTCAAATCTTCTGTCTCGCAGGGCACGGTGGGCAGAGCAAGGTGTTAGAGCATCAGCCCAGGTGCCAGCCCGCTGCACTACCCGCTTCACCGAGGAAGAGCTGTCTCACCCTCTCTATACAGCCCATAACCCCATCGTCCCAGAGTCCTGGACATCATTGCTTTGGCCGTACCAAGGAGTTAAAACCCAGGCCATACAATTCACTTCTTTCCTTGCCACCATCATTACAGCTCTGAATTTGTTACAAAAAGGCCTTCCTCAATCATAGCAAGGCTTGGGTTTCACCAAGAAGAGCCTCCAGCTACAACATGCTAAATGGTGCAGGGGCAACCATCATCTTAACCACACAACTGAATTCTCCTAGAAAACCCAAGCCTGTCGCAAGCTAAGGTCTTAGTTTACCTTAAAAAAAAAACCCCAAGACCAATTTTAACCCTGACAAGGCACAACTTGTATGACTGTGACACAGCAATTTCCCATCAAAGAGAGGATTTCAGACCCAGCCTGTCTGTAGCCCACCCAGGTCTTCTCTTTCCTTGCATTTATGGGATTTAAAAAAAAAAAAAAATTCCCAATGTCATGCATTTCACTTCCAGAGCTGCAGGAAATCCACTCCAAGTCGCATGCCAGCTTCAGCTCCAAGGGTTTCCTTGGGCCGTCCTTTCAGCGACAAGGAGAACAAAGCAACCTTGGCAACAGGCCACGCTACAAGCAAGTATTTCCCCTATTCCCTTGAACGGAGTGGACATCCTGTCGCAAACCTGTGCGCATGGGAAGGGTGAGGAGGGGAAGGAAACGGAAGAGGATGAATTAGCTAAAAATTGGCACAAAGTGAGAGGTCTCAGCTTGCCACCAAAGCCACTGAAAGGCTTTTCATTTTAAATGGCCAAATGCCAAAGATGAATGACTTGCACAAACCTCAGAGGAGGCCCAAGCTCTCTGGCACCAAGGAGTAGTATACCTAAATCCTTCCTCCATTGGATTTGGAAGAGGATATGGATGTTCCAGCTCAGATACCTTATTTCTGTCTGCTTCTGACCCCAGTTCTAGGAGGTGGCAAATGCCATTTCCTTTCTGCTCTCCATTCCCTGTCTTTTGTCTTTCTTACTTCCATCTTGTCCATTCCCAGGGCCAAGCAGCGGTTTTGGAAGGTCCCTTTCTGGACCATTGTCAGCCAGTAGCTCCAGGTCCCACATGAACAGAGAAGGCCTGGCTCCAACAGGAATAGAGTCTGCCTTGCACCATGTATTAGCTCCCTGCACCAAACCCGACTGAACCAGGCTTCCAGACATTTCAGCAACATCGCTTTTCTGTAATTCTTCTGCGTGGTTCCTGCAAACCTTGGCAACACTGGGTTTAAAGCTATAGTTGTTAGCAGATTTCAACAAAGCCAAACCCGACGCATGCAAGCAGGTTTATTCTTCTAAAAATCTGCATTATAGCCATGCACTACGTTGGCATTTGTCAGCAAGTTTCCTCACCATGACACTGCCATTCAGGGCCAGGTTAGCTGACCCAACAGCAGTGCATACCAGGGCCACAGCGGGATTAACATTCCCAATGCCACTGCTAACACTAGCAGAGATCTGCAGCTACAGCATTTGCACAGCAGTTCTCGCTGCTGTTCAGACATACAAGGCTCACAAGAACACAAATTTTGTACTCACGATCCCCCAAGAGCCCCCTTGTATTTACAGTCCCATTTACAGAGACTTGAAGTAAGCCTACTCCAAGGCAGAAAGCAATGACTGGTAAAGAAAGAAAAAACCAAAATCCCATCCTGGAGTCCAGCCAAAATCTTCGTGCCCACTAAGTCTGGGTGGATGCAGACTTTGCAAAAGCCTGGAAAAAGATTAAGGAAGAGCTTTAGCAAACAGCCAGGACAACAACAGTGAAGTCATGATGAAGCCAGCGATACAGATTTCTGTTTGCAGTCATGAGTCTGTGTTTACAGTTTGCAACTATGTGCAAATACCAGAAAGCCATTCTTTTCCCCTTCCCATCAGGGCTTGGCATAATACGCCTTTAACTAGATCCAAGAGATGCCTACAGCAGCATGCCAACTGTTTTTTGGTCACAGGGCATGCTCTGATCCACAGTGACGGGAACTTGTAGGAACCCATAAATAGAGCTCAGCTGAGTGTGTGTGTGAGGGAGAGCTCTGTCTCAAAGCAGGCAAAGAAAGAAATGGGAAAGAGCAACTAAATGCACGTGTGAAAAATTGTGGCAACTCTCAGGTTTTGGCTGTTTGTTTGTCACTGCACGGGTTATGCAAACAATCACTGAAAAGACTCAGGATGCCAAGCAGAAGATGCAAAAATCATTCTCAGGCAGAGCACACCAGCTAGAGCAGAGTTATACACGCAGGCTTTGCCAGTAAATCTGCTCCATCCAAGATGTGGTTTTCAGCACCCACAGGTACAATGGTAAAATCCATCAATGATATGCAAGTCTTCTACAATAAAGGCAACTTATTCTAAGGGAAACTGTTCTAACTTCCAGATAACCACGTACACCATGCAACACAGACAAACATATGCATGTAACAGGAACTCAGCTAATTTAACCCTGCTGGCAGAGTCACAGCTCCTCAAGGTAGATGTGGCTGGGAACAAGAGGTGTGAAGCTTCCACCACATCCAGGAGACTCACATCTCCCATGAACATTTTGTTATTCGATGGAAGGAAGGACAAAACAGTCAAATTACCATCCTAACACTGTCCTCCAGGAGCTCTGACTGACAAGCCCTGGCAAGTCTTCTTGCAGCAGCAACTGCTGGGCCCCGTTACCTGCTCATCCTCTCCGTCAGAGGTTGTCACCCCTGAGGAGACCTGTCAGGAAGGAGCATGTCCCCATTCCTGCTGTTCCAGAGCCACCTGGCATCCTAGCAGTGGTACCGCCATGCTGGCAGGCAGTTTACTACACACCCTTGCTGACATCAAGTAGGTGATACCCAGTCCACCTAGAGAACATAATGAACCATCTCAGAAGAGGACTGAGAAGAGCAGCGGATGCTGAGTCTCTAAACTGCATCAACAGCCCCACCTCTGTTCTCCCTGTCCCTGGTGGCTGCCTTTCCAAAGCAGCATTCATGGGGCTGGATTGGGGCACTTGGAGGAAACAGGCACCATTGCTTCCTGTGCTGCACAAACAGGAGCTGGCACCATCCAGACCCACCTTCCATTAGCAGTGACCTCGTGTTAACAAAGGCTTTTTTTACAGTCATGCTTGGCAAGTCCTTCTATGGAGTGCAAAGTGACGTCATTCCTCCCACCCTTATCAGCGTCTCTGGTGACCGTCAGATCTGGTGACCATCTGGTGACCATCAGCGTCACTGTGCCATCCTCACCTTGTGCAGAGTCATCCAAGTACCACTCTCAAGGCCTTGTCCTCCTCCCTGGATCTCCCAGCATGATAAATCCCTGTTCCAATCTCTCCTCTCTAACCATCCCCTCAGCACATCTCCAGAAGCAAAAACGCAGTTACTGTGTGAATAGGCCGCATTTCCCTAATTAGCTGCGACTGATCGTGAGTCTACTCATAAGCCATTTAGAAAGGCTCTTCCATCCCATCACACCAGGCATGTGCCTCTCACCTTGTGTCTTCCTACTGGTCTCCCTTTTATTTTCTATCAAACAGGAAGCAACGTACTATTTATTGCACTGCTTGGCATCACACATAGGAGGGGAGGTCTGGAATTTGAAGAGCACTGAATCCAGAACACAGGAAATGGCTGAGGATCAAGGCTGGGCACAGCCCGGAGGCCCACGTTTATGACTATAATAAAAGGATAAAGCAGGATGAAAGCAGGGCTGAGCCAGGCTTGGTAAAGCATCAAAAGAAAGGTGCAGGGGGCTAGAACAGGCTTGAAAGAGCAGAGAAGCTGACTAGGCAGATGATCAGAAGGGTATTTAGCATCCTCCCTGCCAGCCCAGTGGATCTGAGCCAGGACCTAGCTGTGCTGGAGCTGCAGAGGGCAAGGATGGCTCCCAAAAACCTGCCCCAGGAAGCAGGAACAGCCCACTTGAGTGGCTTCTCATCGTGATCAGGGCAAGCGTCGAGAACTGAACTGACTGTGCAATGCCACAGGATGAGCGTGTCTCCCAGCCCACGCCTGGGTCACACAAAGAGCAGGACCAGCAGCACCTTCAGGCTCACAGCCCTCGGCTTCAGCAGCGTGCACTCGGGTGTGTGTTCAGGGCACGAGTTCACGGACAGCCAAACACCCCCGGCAGTGGTGAGGGATGCTGTCACTTGCTGGAGGAAGATGACAGACAGAAGAGAAGGGCCACACAGGGCCAAGCCAAGAGCTGTCCTGGTGGCTCAACTCAAGAAATCATTTTCTTCTGCAAGCAATTTTGTACTCACTGGTGTGGTGCTGTGCAGGCTCCAGCACACAGGCTGTGCACACAAAGTGATGGACATAGATGCAGTATTCCCATTTTGGAGATGGGACAAGCCAAAGTGCAGAAAATGCTAACCCACTTACTCGGGCACCAGTACACTCCACATCAGAGCTGTGAACCTCTCCAGTTCCACTGGGTACACTGACCTTCCCAAAACGCTCCCTGCAACATCTGTCTGAAGTAGGAAAACACAACTCTCCAGTCAACAGAGGCCTGACCTAGACAGTTCTGGTCTGTTTTAACTTGCCTGGTACAACCACAAACAGGCCGGACAAAGCTGACCCCCGGAGCACGCGTATCTGCACACATTCACACCCGATTCAAGGCACGCTCTTGTTTACCAGCCCAGCCAAGCAGACACTTTCCAGGAGAACAGCAAGAAATTACAAGGCTTGCCTTCCAGCTATTCATTACAAACTAAAGCCTCCCATACGCCAGCCTGCAGCTCGCCTGACCTCTCCCCAGCTCATGCTTGCCCGGAGGCTTTCTCCTAATCTTTGAAGAATCCCAGGGAGTTGAGCGGGAACGGGCAGCCTGGAGGGAAGGGGGAGCCCCATGGCAGGAGACCTCACCATCAGCCTCCTCATTTCTCATCATGCCAAAATTAAAAATAGGCAACAATATCTAGGGAGAAATTACAGTGGAAATCTTGCATGCACTTTTTAGAAACAGAGTAATTATCCTTTCATCAGTTGTTACCTGGAGCTGTTCTGGGGGGGGAGGCTGAGGCTTATTTTAACACCTGAATTCTCCGGAGCTGGTTCAGGTCTAGGCAGAGCAAGCACAGCCTCTGGGAAGATTAAGCTGTTGAAACACAAGGGTCATTTGTACAAGATGCAAAGGACGGGCAGAAACACCCTCCTTGGAGGCCACAAAAGGTGCCACAACGCTGAGTGATCTCCCCACTGGAAGATCCCTGCTCCACTGGAAGCCTTCTCTTCTCTGTGCTGCCAGCCTGGCAGATGTGAGGCACAGCAGGTCTTTTGGAAATCAAATGTTACAAGTGAAATACCATCTACTCATTGCAGCCCTAAAAAACTGATCGTAAGCAGTACTGGTTCATGACATAAGTAAACGTAACATACAATTAAAATTCATATGTCATCCGTGATTTACCTGAAGTGATATTCTGCACATCTTCTCCCTGACAGCAACCACTACCAGCACTAACAAAGAGGAAAGAAATCTCAGCCTTGGCTGTTCTGGATCCTGGAGAGGGGAACTTGGCATCCGACTTGGCAAGGCTGTTTGAGAAGGAGAGGATGGGTCTGCTCTTGCTGCCAGAGGAGACAGATCCCTGCTTGATTAACCATCAGGCACTCCCTTCCCGCTCACCTGAGCAGCTCCCACGCTGCTGCTGGAGCCAGGAATCCAGTGGGAGCTGGCAGAAAGCACAGAAGGGTCGAGAAGGGCCAAGCAAAGGCAAAAATCTCCCCTTATCAGCACATACACACTCAAAAAAAAAAAAAAAAGCTGCTGGTCCAGGTCAGGGGAACCGCAACTTTGAAGAAAACAGAACAGCCTTCACAAGCTAAGTTATTTCAAACAATAAAGGGGAAAAATATATTGGGAGAGAAGATCCATAGACCTGGGCTCAGCGCCAGCTCCCGCTGCTGCACGCTCGCACAGTCACACCTTTTCTGCTTTTCCCAGAGAAGCATTACAAATATGCACCCCGCTTCCACTTGACAGTCATGTTAAAATACAGCAGCACTGAACAGGCTCCGCAGTTAAAGGGGAGCCACAGGCCATTTCAGATCAGGGAACTAGGATTCTGAAGCCTGTACATGGACAAATAGAGATCTTGATCTACTTTTGGAGGATTTTATGGCAATTGCAGAGGACTCTACACAGGAGAAGAGACTGTAGGCTCAGCTGTTGAAAGCAAAAAGGATTTCTGCTCAGCCTGCTTAACATGCTTTATTTTTAATACTGCTTTTGCTCCAAGAGCCAGAGAACAATTTGGAGAAAGAATGTCTTTGTTAGAGATTTTATGCCCCAGCCCTTTACTTAAGGTGTAAAAGCTCACAATAAATGTCACTAAGCCCTCCTACCCCTTTCCCACAGTGGTGCCCCAGCACAGTGAAGACCAAGTAGTCCTTAGAGAAGTTAAGAAAAGTAAAAACTACATACAAAAAACCACTTAAATCTTCACCCATTCTTGCAGTGCTCCATGAAAAACACATGCCAGGCAGATAAGGCAGCCTGTGGCCCCGAGAGAAACGGAAGCTGTGCATTTCCCAGCGACGTGTGCTGGGGAAAACGATGCAGAAGACATCCCCACCAAGGGGAAGGAAAGAAAAGACTTGTTTCAAGTTTCCCCAATGTGTATAGCAAGAATGAACAAGGATGCCTCAGAGGGAAATGTAGGCAGCAGCTACATGACCCAGAGGCGGTAAAAGCTCTGACAGCAACCAAAATGAAGGTGCAAAAGGAAGAAGGTGAAAGAAGGGAGAAATTTATCTAGTTTTCAGCTGAAAATTCTTCTTGGATGACCATCACCCCTGTTGCACACCAAGCCTAGGGAAAGCAGCCACTAGGACAACAGCTCCATTCAAGAACAACCATGAGCTTTCTCTTGGGATTTCATGAGTTTACTCATCAAGAAAAATTTTTCTATTAATTAAGCCAGGGAATAAGCATCAGATTCATCTGTGTGCCAAAGGCTTTTCCTGGGGACAGGAAGGTAAGCCTCAGCCCATCAGTTTGCAAGGCTTTCCTTCCAGCGGCCTTTCAAAGAGGGCTCCTGCAGAGCTCCACCACCAGCTTCCATTACTATTTCAATTAAATGAAAATAAATGGGAGGCTAGAAACTGAGGTGAAAGAAGATTTCAGAGCACTGTGACACACAAGGTACTATACTCAGTATTAGATCAGGTAGCATTTTAACCTACAGAACCCAGCCCAGATATACCAAGGATGAGTAGGAATTTAATATTAACAAGAAATCAGTTCACTCAGAGAGGACTGACTTGTTCATGAAAGTCAGGCATTCAGCCAGATTCGCAGAACCTGCAAGCGTCCTGCACGTCTAACTGTTGTGCAAAGCCAGTCCCGAGGGGCCACGTTTGCAGTGCAAGAGGGAAAGGAAGTAGGTTTATGCCCTGGAAATCCACCACAGGAAAAACACCCACCTCCTTTTGAGACAAGTTTCACACTGAAAGAATGTTCAGAAGCCCTGTTGGCCAAGGGCTGACACGCCTAGTGTGTACTGTGCCGATGAACACCTTTACTTCGGAGCTAGAAGAGCCTGGCAAGCATAAGTTAATCGGTTCAACGGAGGCCAGAAAAAAATGGTAACTTTGGCAGATCCCATTGTAATTACTAGAAAACTCAAGAGGTACTTCTCAAGGCACCCGGTAAGCTATCGATCTACTCCTTCGCCTAGATACATCTTACAGTGACTACAAAACACACCTTCAGACGGGCCCGGGAGCTCAGCTCACAATCCTTTTCATTTCCTTTCTATCTTCGTGAGTTACCAATGAATGCAACTTTTTTTTATTTTCTTTTTAACCTTAAAGGGAGCTGTATTTTAAGCAGTAACAGCCTGGAGCTCTCCAAAGGAGGGGAGGCTTCTCTTCTCTCCTTGGTGGCAGAGGTGAATGGATGTAGGTGTTTCTTGCTGGTGCCCAGTGTGTAGGGGAGGCTGCGTGACCTCTGCATGGCACTGCCGAATTAAATACCTTAGAGGTGTAAATCAAAACTCCCTGCAAAGCTTCAGTCTAAAATTTTGCTGTTCTCTAGCGTCACTGGGGCCAGCAGACTCTGGGGAAGGGAGGGGAGACGGGGGATGCTATCCAGCCACCTTCTCACCGCAGTAATTAACCTCAAGCAAGCACTGGCACGAAGCTCCTGCTCTTGCATGACTGCAAGCATTCCTCTCTCCACAGAGTTTACCATAAAGCACCAACTATCCATAAACATCTCTGCGAAGGGCTGGCCTGGGTTCACCTTCATGCAAGGAAGATGTCACGCCCTGGCAGGAACAGGAAGCCAGACATTCATGTTTCTTTAAACCTCCTGATTTTTGTCAGCTCTGACTTAAACGACCTTCTTGGGGGGGTGGGGAAGAATCTTCCATCACACCCTTTCCTCCCCTCCACCCACTGTGGCACTTAATCACAGCAGGATCACAGGGGACAATTCCCATGGTGGCAGTGAGTCATGGCCTCCTGTCCCTCTGCTCCCTGCACAGCCCCTTTGCAGCAGAGGCACTTTCCCATTTCCAGCTGGTCTGGAGGCTCCGGGCAGGAGAGGAAAGAGCTTGGGACTAAGCAGCAGTGGGGCAGGCTTAGGAGCCTCCGTCACAATACTTGGAGCCTTCGCCCTCCAAGCCAGGCAGGATGGCCAGTTTTGGGGACAAGTCCAGATTGTCCAGCAATACCACAACACACAACAGCATCCTCCCCGGACATAGCACCCTTCAATTCTTCCACCCTGCAAAACCTGAACTGTGCTTCATCGTGGTGCCATGACGTTGTATTTTGCAGCAAATCCATGCAGTGGGCCAGCTGTTCATCCTGAATATACTAAAGCTTTAAGCACAAGGTCATGATTAAAAGCAAGAAAAAAAAAAAAAAAATCCCTCTTCATACTCCCCTCCCCAGCAGCTCCTAAAATCCATTTAGCTTTCCTCTTTGGAGCTGTTTGCCCTATTTCTGGCGCTCAGACCCGGGTCTGACATGGGAACCCTCAAGTGACTCTTCCTCTTCTTCCAGCTTTTCCCCCCACCAATTCTGAAAAGAAAAATTACTCCTCCCCGAGGAGGCAGGAACAGACACAGCACCAGCAGGAGCAACTCAGGTCCGACCCCCCCAGCAGATAAGCAGACACAATCTCTTCCCATGCTGTGGTGGGAGCTCTGATCCGCCTTGCTGATGAAGCCGTTAAGATTAGGCCACTGCTGGCACTAAGATGACATGATGCGAGTGTTTAATATACTCACGCCAGCTGGGTGGCCAGCCTGAGCCATTCTTTAACTTATCTGCTGGCTGTGAATATTCCTCCCTCTCTCCTTCCCATAGGATTTTAACATCCCTGTGAGGAGAGGAAGCTCCCAGCCAGCAAAAGCAAAGACCAACAGGCTGCTTAATTAACTGCCCCTCTCCCAGTTGCCACGGCCTTGCCAAATGCTGGAGAAACCTGATTCCAGCTGGTAATTAAGCACTTATGGCTCGAGAGGGACGAAGACAGCAGGGAAGCAGGGGAGCAAAGGGACCATAACCCCTTGTGCCAGCCCCTGCTGTGCCCCGCCAAAGTGCCATGCCATCAGCACTGGCGCTCCAGGCACTCATAATCCCCCAAAAGGGACAAAAGCTTTTAGTGGCCGTCAGCCCCTTAAATTAAATCTTAATTGGTCCAAGAGCTCCCTAGAGGGTTACATAGAGCAAGGAGAGGCCTTGTTTGCCAGCCAAAAAAAAGCCCCGCTCTCAGACATGCCTTTGAGGGTGTTACCTGTGCTGTTTCACAGGTATCCAAGGAATTTGCAAAGCCTGGCTGCCAGGTACGCCGGCCTGATTCAGCACTCGCCCTGCAGACCCTGCTGGGTCCCAAGAATTCCTCTTTTTATCTTCCATCCTTTCAACCAGCCTCAACTTCAAAAGGAGGAAATTAGCAATTCTGTAACATTTCATCTTGTTTCTATTGCCCGACCTACCAAAACAAAGGAGGGAAAAGCAAAGAACTGACTCTCACCAGGAGCATAAACAGGTTATTATAGCAATTACATACAATAAGGGCATGTATAAAGAGGAAGCCACTTAAAATTGGCTGAAGCTTTACATCTGTGCTTCTGTTGAGACCAGCTGGGCAACCACTCACTTCGCAAAGGTGGCAGGGAAGCAGAGATCTGTGAGCCCAGAGAAAATCCCCACCGGGTGAAGCAACTGCAACCAGCACCACACGTGCAAGTTCTGCTACCAACCTTGCAGAAACGATGGTGCAATCCCACCCCGCAGGGTACCGAGAGCAAATACAGTGGCTTGGGAGAGAAGGGCAGGAGGGAGAAGGTAAAGTTACACCAGCTCCGTTTTAGCAGTACTGCAGCCCCCCCAAATTATTCCAGGCTCTGGCTCCCAGCACTGCAGCTCTGAAGGCTGCAAATCCCCAGGTGAGCCAAATGCAGCAGCTTGCAAGCACACAGCACAGCTGGCTTAGCCCTGGCCTAAAGCCAGAAAGTTGCCACAGAGAATGACAAAGAGGAGGAGAAGCCCTCAAGGAAAGTTGGTCTTTGAAAAATCCCTTTCCAGAGAAGCGGTGAGCGATCAGAAAGCCACATGGCAGGCTGTCCCTTGGTCGGAGGAGGGAGCACAAGCAATCCACCCACCCAGCACACCCCTGCCAGCTGGGAGGTTTCTAAGAGACACAGCAGATGCCACCTACGTTGGCTAACGGGATCAGCACACTGTGTGCGGCCCCAGGAGGCTTTGCCCACACAGCTATTAATGCAATGCATGATGTGCCCCAGGCATTAGGAGATATTTTGCTGGTGCTGTGTATAGCACAGCTTTAGATAGCTGTCGCTCATGGGGGAAAACAAATTTGTGGAGGGTGTTTGAGAGGCTCCAAGCAAGTGCTACAGCAGGGCAGGGAGCAGATCAGAGACAATCCTGGGGACTGAAGTGTGTGTTTGAGGCATCTAACAGAAGGGTATCATCATCAATACATCCCAGGTATCTATAGCCGCAAATTTGGAGTCGGACGCCTTACAAACAGCAGTG
The DNA here is from genome assembly GCF_035582795.1 of Mycteria americana. Classification (NCBI taxonomy): domain Eukaryota; kingdom Metazoa; phylum Chordata; class Aves; order Ciconiiformes; family Ciconiidae; genus Mycteria; species Mycteria americana. The sequence goes on from NC_134378.1 coordinate 14,769,800, forward strand.
ACAAACGAGCCTTTACTCCACCAGAGAGGGTGCAAAAGCTACGTGCAAGGTCAATGCAAAGCTTCAGTGCCCAACAAGGCTTGAAATTACTGCAATCAGTGCAAACCCCCAAATAAAGCAGCAGTGCCCTCAGCCCCTGAAAGGCTGCCTGAGCAATGGCAGCAGCCGGGTTTCCTATGCAAGAGGTGAGCTGTCCACAACTGCCCCATCCCACAGACCTTCCAGCCAAGGACCACCCAAACCCAGCCTCTGGTGCTGCAGGGCCGGCAGCAGAGCTTGGGAAAGTGCAGCAGAGATGAAAGCCCATCCCTACCTGTTCATGGGGGCACTTCAGTAGTTAACTGCTAAACTGTCATGGACTACAGAGCAAATGCCCCAAATCCTGACTTACAAGGGCTACTGGCTGCCAGAGAGCAGCAAGACGAGGCTGCACAGCGTACAGAGGAAGGGGTGTCTCACAGCTCCCCTGCCCCGGGCTGAGGACTGAGGAGTTCCCCCATCCAACAGCCCAAGCAATGCCCCCATACCAGAACGCACACCCACATCCCACAGCCCTTCAGGTCTCTGGCTTATAACCTTCCTGCCTCTGCAGCTTCAGCCAGGATGTCTTTTCTGCTGCTTTCCTCTAAGCTGAGGAAAGTCTGAGAGAATAACCCATTTCCAGAGGGACAGTTTTGCAGATGAATAGGAGCAGCAGAAAAGGCGGTGGGGGCTGGCAGCCGTGCTATTACAATGTTAATTCCCTTTGACTTGCCAGCATTAGAGACCAAACATCCATTGTCATTCTTTGTCTTTTATAGGAAGATCTTTAGCACAGACTTGCTTTTTTTAAAAGAGTTTTAAACGCACCAATTAAAGTTTTACAGCACAACCTTAAATTCCTCAGGGCTGTATTTTCGTGTTCTGGGGTGAAGCCTTGCTAACCATCCGCCTTCGGGAGCCAGGGACCCTCTTTAGGGGAATGGCACCTGCATAGTGTGGTAGGTTTCCGTGAGTGACCCAACTATTAGGGAGAACCTAAATAGTAACAGCAAATCGCACAAACCACAGTTAATACTACAAACAGACAGACAAGAGGTTTTCCCTTCCATATTTCAACCAGAGCCTCCTGCCCTGTCATTAAATGAGCGGGTTTTGTCCCACCCTTCCAGCAAGGACCACTGAAGGATTTCAGAAGCAGAGGGGCAGGTCCTTGCCAGCACAGTCTACAACATAACCAAGAAGAACTCGGGTTACCTGTCCAAGGTCCAGAGTGACGTTGACCTGGTTGAACTCCAGCCCCCGGGAAAGAGGGGGGCTCTGCCACCAGCGCTCTGTCCCGTCAATGGCATTTGTTATGGGGTGGGCCTTGTTGCTGTTTGCGGAGGAGCAGATGTCACAGTACTGGCCCTGTTGGAAAGTACAAAAATAACAATTAACTGTAGCCAGAAAAACGTGGCACAAAGCAGACAGGTATCACAGCAACTCAGAAAATAATAGGATGTAAGCCTGCAAATCAATATATAAACCTTTTGTTTGCACCAATTTAGAGCATGAACAGAAAAAAGCACAAGAAAAAGTTCAAAAACCCCACAACAACCACCCAGTGCAGAATTTGGGCTGCTTTAAGAAGCATCCCTTCTGTATTTCAGATATGCACTGAGCGTTGGCAAAGGGACCCAGACACAAAGAACTGGTTGCCAGATGCAGAAGAGCATGCAGAGAGAGAAGCCACACCGCAATGGAGAGCAGTAGCTCAAGCTCCAGGGCCACCAGCTCCTCTGCTGAGGCTGCCGCTCACACCCTGTTCACATCCAGAGATCCTAACCCGGACCATTCAGTCATTCCTTTGGACCCAGACTGGCAGTTCTGCCCAACTCCCTGCAATCTGTTTCTTGTCAACCTATTCATTTCACAAGTATAGTCCTTTCAGCTACATTTTCAAGCTTAATAGTCTAGCAGCCAAGTTCCTTTTGCTGGGGATGCGGCAATGCAAGGCCAGAAAGGGACAGCCCTTGCTGTCAGCTGGCCAGGGCCCTAGCTGCAATCACTTTTCTGCCTTGCTTTTGTGGCGCGGGTGGCTTTGTCAGCTCCACGGACACGCTGCCAGAGAAAACAGCTCTGCAACTTTAACAGCACCTCCTGAGCAGGATCAGACAAAGACCTGAGCTGTTAGGGGCAATTCTTTCTTTCCCATTTAATGCACACAAATGAATCTGACCCACTCTTAAGGAAGCCTGCAAATAGCCCTGAAAACTGGCAAGTTATTTGTTTTGTGGAGCCACTGTTCTGTCACTTAAATTGCTGCTACGGACAGCCTAGAAGGGAACTCTGTTACAGGCAGTTTTCCTTTTAAAGGCGCAGTTATCCCCAGGCAAGCAAGCTGCCCTTGCCTGTCCCAGCTGCAGCCAGCTTTAATATTACACCAGGTACATGATCTCAAGACAGGCAATCTCCTTCCTGCATACTCCATCTGCATCCCTACAAAGGCTGAGGCAAGACAGAGCCACCGCAGAGCATGTGATTTTCCAGATGCCCCAAACTCTAGAGGAATCTCAGTGCAAAGGAAACGGAGATTTCACAGCATTCTTCCCCACAGCCATGTGCTATGTTATTTGCAGGCAATTATGCAACACAAATTGTCCTGAACAAGAACACCATTTCATTAACTCCTCTAGAGATATGAAAATAGCAGATGGGCAAGCACAAGGCCAAAGAAAAGGGCAGCTGAAACCATCCAGGTAACCCTGATGCCTATTCAGGGAGCTCCTGCTGTACAGAGAGGTCAGGACAAGGCTCGTTTGAACACGCACTGAGCGAGGAGGGAGAGCAGACCAGATAAAACTGACCCAACTCTTCAGCTCAAACCTTTAACGGGAACCGGTGCAACAGGTTGTGTGGAAATTTCTGCTGCACAATACACAACACTGAGGCGGGGGGGGGAGACATGAGGCAAGGTTACAAAGTGGGGATAAATAACAAAAAAATAAAGCATTTTCATGCTTTAAATTCTTGCCACAGATGTGAAAACCATTTTGAACTCAAAGTTCACATTGATGGGCAACAGTCAATTCAAGTTTAGTAAGAGGGGACTACAAATGAGGATCAGCTGTGCCAGATTTGTAATGCTGCTGTTATCCCTCCCCACTGCCTGCATGTGCTAGGGGCCACCGAGCTGGGAACACATCAACAGCTGAACTAAGTTTGCCGTTAAAAGTGCGATTAGCCCCTCTGATGCTCAGTAGTTGTTTCATTAGAGCCAGACCTAAACCTGATGAGGATCATTTCCAGCTTTTCCTATTTTAGAGCACCTTGGGCTCCCGCACAGTGCGTCAGGTCTCTACAGGGAAGAGAAGTTCTGACATCAGCAGAGGATTTTAATTAAAAAGCAGTTGTGAGAGACAGGCTTACTGGAGACAGCAGGTTGGCAGAGCAGGAGAGGCGTGGACATCACCAAGGTACACCAAATAAAGAACTTCAGCAATGCAAGAAGTTGCAAGGCAGCTTAGAGAACATAAAAGTGCCACTATCAGAGCAAACTGCAAAGGGAGAGAGATAAGGAGGAGGTTTGAATGGAGGGCAGCTTCCAGAGACCTGCAAGGCCTGATCCTGTTCCCGCTCACGTCAATGGGAACTTTGAAGTTTCCCCTGAGCATAAAGGCTAGCCTGGCACCCCACTGGCACGGCTTGCCTCGGGGAAAGCAGATGGCTTTGTCCTGCTTTATCTGGCCCTGCCATGACCCAACCTCAGCTCTCCTCGCCTAATTTATCAGAAAAGCCCAGGAAGCGCGACCCAGCCTGGGCCGCTGGGGATGAGGTAAGAAGGGCAGGAAATGGGGGGCAAAAAGTAATATTTCAGACAAGGAAAGTGCATGCTTGCAAGCTGTTATGGGGGCTGTCCTCGCAGATCAAGTAACTGCTCCCCCAGAGTTAAGCTGGTGCTATCTCACCAGGTGTCTTTTCTGCAGGCAACAGCAACTTGTTCTAAAAAATACATGTCTTCAGCTGCAGTTAAACCCCTGAAGTCCAATGCTATCATATGTGCAAGCACAGCAGAGACACATGCACAGAGGTACAACACCAACGGTCACCCAAACCGCAGAGAGCCCTGGGCTGAGCCAGCTCTCCCCTCTGCGCAGCACCGTGCACGAGAGACATGCCACGGGAGAAAGCAGCACGGGGCCAGACGGTCACTGACAACTGCAGGACATCAAAAAAGAATGCCACTTAATTCAGAGACAGTCAGGTATGAAACAGCTTCAGACCTCATCTGTTATCAGCACCTGGAAGAGCGAGAGGACAAGACCTCTGGTAAGCACCAACACTGCTCAGGCAAGTATAGCTCAGCACTGCAATTGAACGTGCAAACAAAGCAAAAGCAGCACTGATTTGAAATCGGTGAGGTTTGTTGCATATTTTTAAATTCTAAGGTCTATAATTGCTTCAATTAATGCTAGTAACTTCCCTTATTGTTATACAACTAATCTCCTGAAATAAAGTAATCATCTACAACCCTGCCTCACTCTGAGAGCAGCGTATGATCCCTGCCGGCTTTGGCAGGTCTCTGGAACAGCCTCCAGGCAGCTGGGTGGGATGGGGAACATGAGCACACGGCTATGCCTTTGCAGAGCTATCTCTGTCTTGGAAGACAGATAGCCACAAGCATCTTCAGTAAAGCTTGGTGAGAAAAATAAACCTATAATCTCTCTTGTGCCTCATCTTCTACACATTATCAGTAAGGGAGGATTGCCCATGCCGATTAGCAAGTGGGACAAGGGAAGCAAACTTCCATGGCGAGTCCCTTTCAGCACACCTCAGCATCGCTGTGCATCACATCCTTGCAGACTGAAAAGCCCCCCACAGTTAGAAATGCTGTCTTCTGCCAAAGAGCCCTGAATAAAGCAAAGGAAACTCCTTGAAAAGGTTTAGAGCCTTCCCACAAGCTGTGCCAAAAACACTGCAAGTGTCTTTAGGGCAGCATTACTTCAGAAAGCTTAACAATGATAGACATTTTAAGACTATCTCCTGAAAGTCTTCTACAATGTCAAATGAGAACAAGCAGAAAACACAGAACTGACTGAACTCATTGACTAGATGATCATATTAGTTTGCGCTAGGTCTTTAGTCAAGCAAACGTGCCTTCACCACCACAGCACGTGGAAATCTCTTGGAGGGTCCCAAGAGGCATTCTTCCACAATTCCTGACCAAAACCACCTTTACACCACAGCCGCACCATGCACGAGCAGCACAGAGCAGGTGAACGGAGAAAGGAAGGGACTCTGTCTGGTGGGACATGCGGGCAGCAAGGATATGCATGTGGAGTTCATTATTGTCATTTCAGTCTGCTCAAATTGGACACTTCCCTCCCACCTCCCTCATTGCTTTAGTCACTGGGTGGTGTTGAAACCCCTACAGAGGATGAATTGGGAACTCTGACCTCTGCTCTGATGCCTCCTGTTTCCTCCCCTCCCTTTTAGGTGCTGCCTGTGGTCACGGAGAGGAGCCACTACAAAAGGATTTTTCTAAAGCTTTCAGATTGACCGAAGACCACTGGTCTGGGAAGAGGTGCTCAGATCAAAGTGACCCTGTGCCAGAGCTGCAGAGCGCACGGGAGGGGAGTTGCTGCAGAAATCCACGGCCGAGGAGCCCTGTACGGCAGCAGGGGGAAGCCAGAAGGATGTGCACACGCTGCGGTGCCAGGAAAGGGCTGCACTTGAAGGATGAATTACAACTGCCCCCAAAGCTGGTACAGCCTCAAGGGTTTATTTTAGTCACCAGCATCCTTAGTGCAGTGTGTCATGCTGACCTAGCAGTGTGGCTAGAGCGCAGGTGGACAGATGTAGAGCAATAAACATCTACCCACATTTGCCAGCTTTTCCAAGCGGTTTTATCCTCCCAGTTTTGCTCGGCAGATCACTCACATTTGTTTACGAGTGCACATAGTAGCAGTTACTTTACCTTTCCTTCCTACCTTTGCATCACTGCAGGCACAGTTACTACATCTAGGTCCCTACAAGTCTCCTGCTACTAGTACTTAAAGCAAAGCTTCTTCAAGTTACATTATTTTACAGTGCAGCAAAGTGAAACAGATCGCTTTAAAAGGTGGCAAAACTCAGAGGAGGAGATGTTAGCTTTTTGCCATCCAGTAACATCTTCAACAATTTGTACTACAAACAGGGGAAAAATTCCATGTCATAACCACACAATAGCCAGAAAATTCCTAGTACAGCACTAACTTGGGAGAATGTGGCCAGAATGAGAAAAATGTTTCAGAGATCATCTTAGAACAAAGCCACCCCGACCAAAAGGCCAAGAAAGGCTCGATCCGAGAAACTGACAGTTTTCCCTTGCTCTTCTTGACTGTTACACACAACACGGACAACCCTACTGCTCCATTGCAACAGGTGAACTGGCACCAGCAGCCTCATCAGCAACGAGCAGAAAACGCTGGCGAGCAGCAGCTGAGGGCTCCGTGGCAGGCTTCAGGCTGCAAAGCATTTCAAATCAGAGCTGCTCTTCCCAGCTTCGGCTGCCCTGAGGCAGGAGTGGGTCTGAAGTTCCTGCAACTAAAACTAGTGTTTTACAAGCCCGTTTACAACTGTTCTTTCCTCTTTTCAAGACAACCATAGCTGTTTAACTGCACAGCAGTTTTTACCATCTACATTCCTGGCTACAAGCTCCTTCTGGTCCGCTTAAAATGGGACCCCTGAGATAAGTCACCTGACATTCGCTTGTAAAATTCACCCTCTTCACTTTCTCCTCTGCTCATCCTAATGCCCCACTGAACACAGAGGGAATGGCAGAGTTAAGACCCATAAAGGTAAATATTATCACGTTTCTCATACATTGATTCTCTGACTGACAGAGGAATTTAGGAGCTGGTTTGCCCAGGATGTCATCAAGATAAAGAACCAACAACTTTAAAAATAATGCCATGGGAACTCAGCAAGCTGCCTTTCACGTGTGCAACTTCTGGCAAGGCTGGGAGAGAAAGAGCACGTGCGCCTCATCGCCCCGCTGCTGCGGGGGGCTTCAGATGGGCTCCCAGCTCCAGGGTACGGGCCTGGGCAGGGGAAGGATGCCCTGGGGACCACCCCGGCCTGCCCTTGGCCCCCTCCCAGAGCACCCCACCACTAACCCACCAGCCGGCCGGTGGACACCAGCTCTGCACCAGGTCCGGCTGTGGTGGCCGGCAAGTGGGGATGCGTGGGAAAACACCAGCGGTAGCGGGGGCCGTGGGGCCCTGCACGCCGCTCGCTCACCCATCTCCGAGCTGCCCCGCTCCTTGCTGCCGCCGCTGCCCTTCCCAGCCCCCGCTGCCCCCGGCGAGACCGAGTTCTGCCTCTTCTCGCACCGACGGCTGAAAAACAGGGGTGGGACGAGGGAGCGATGGCCGGGGGAGCACAAAGGGGGGCTCGGACCTTTCTGCGCCCCCCGGGCCGGGAGGCGGCTTTGCCAGCCCAGCGAGGCTCCGCAAGCTGCCCGGGTGCGGGTGCGTGGGTGCCCCCCCGCCGGCCGTACCTGGATGGTCTGGTTGGGGTCCCCCCCCGCCACCGGCCCCCCGACCAGCTTGCAGTAGAGATCCTCCACGGCGCGGCGGCTGCCGGCGCCCGCCGCCTCCTCGCCGCAGGTGGCGGTGGCGGAGATGCGGGTGCCCTCGGCCAGGTTGAAGTAGGGCGGGTGGAGGCTGTGCCCGTTCACATCGCTGGGGAAGGAGGCGGGCGGGCGGGCAGCGGCGGCGGGCACGGCCAGCAGCAGCCACAGCAGCCCCAGCCGCGCACCGCCCCGCTCCGCCGCCCTCGCCATCTTCACCGAGGCTGCCCGAGCGGCGGGGGCGGGCAGCAGCACCGGCCTCCCCCGTCCCGCCGCCTCGGCACTGCGCGCCGCGCCGCCGCGGCCGCGCTACTTCTGCCCCGGCGGCGGGGAGGGGCCACCCGGCCCGTGCGCGGCCCCGCCGCCCTTAACCCTTTCGCTCAGCGCCGCCGCCGGGTCCTCTGCCCCCCGCCGGCCTCGCCCTGGGAACCCCCCAGCCCCGCCGGCAGCCGCAGCCTTGCGGGAGGAGAGGCCGAGCGGGGTGAAGTGATCCCCCCCCATAAAAGGGGGGATAGGATCCTCAGGGAAACAATGTGCCTATTGTATCTGCGGGGCTGCGCTGCCTTGGTCGCGCTCGCTGGTATTTTAGGACGTTAAACTCCATTAACCGAGAGATCGGGTTATCTCCAGGAAAAGCTCTATTACTAATTAACAAAACAGTAAAAGGCTCCACAAAACCCAGCTTACTGTCCTCGGGGTATGCTGTTGGTTCTCATTAAATTTGGACAGTGAAAATTTGCTTCCACTTTCCCCAGGAAGGCTGGCTTTCCGGGAAAGGCTTTGCCCTCTCACCTAAGGGGGAAAGAAGCAGCTCAGCGGTAACCCAACCTTCTCCCCATCTCTCCGCTACCCACGGACAGTCCCTCCGTGGTGTTACTTGCAAGGACACGCTCACTGCCAGGTCTTCATATACTACTGGGGGGAAGACACTTTACGGATAAGAAACTGAACATATTACAAGAAGTTATATGTAACAATACATAAATTAATGCAGCAAAACGCTACTTTGATTTTCTAGCACAGACAGACTTTTTTAAATCCAAGAATTGAACGATACACACACAACGTTGTGCCTGAACTGGCCAATACTGTTTCTTTAAACTAAGAAGATAGAGAGTAGACCAACAGAGATCAGGTCTGGAGTCCATACAGTTGGATTGCTACGGTATTTGAACCCCACAGGAAGCAAAACAAGCTCTTAAGCGTGTCCAGGTCTTCACAGGCTGCTGCTGGGCATTTGCTCCTTGCCGCACATCATCCTCTTTGTTTCTCTTTTGTGGGCAGCCTACCAGGAAACAGCCCTCTTGGAAAAGTTACCATCTTAAATATGAAAAGCTCTTAAAAAAAAAAAGCATTGTGATCTGTGTAGTTCAAATACGTAGCTCCACGGACCACATTCGCGTTGGGCACTTATCTGGCAGGCTATGCAATTACACTCATTTCAGCGCTTTCAGGGACCTTTGAAAGATTCCTTTTACTGTACCTAAAGCAGTGTACATGGCCTATCATACAGCGATATATTGTAAGTTTACCGTCCGGTGAGAGCGGAGTCACCGCAGTGCCCTGCGCTGTGGAGTCACTGGTCACCGCAGTGCCCTGCGCGGCAGGCAGTCGGACACTCGCAGCCCTCCGGCCAGGTGCTGCTTGGGAAAGCTGCTGGGTCCCAACATCAGGAGGTGGAGGCCTGCAGACCCACATGCCGTCACCAACCGGGCAGCCACCCAGTGCCAGCTCTTCCTCTCCTGGCACCGCGCAGTGCGAGGTTGCGTTAGCGTGACATCAGGACTTGTGAACCGGGTGGTGAGAGGTGCCCGGTTCCACATTTCGAGGAAGCACTGAAGCACAGCCGCCAAGCCCATTCAGTTAGAAAGACTTCCTAGAGGGCTTTCAGACATCTTTTAACCCCTTCCTGCTTGTCTGTCTCTTTGGAGATCTTTCCCCTGGTTTCCCCACTTAATGCAAGATCTTATCACTCAGCAGATGAACGTATCCTTTAAAAGCTAAATAGAACCTTTTAAAACAAATTCTTATAAAGAGAACAGGCAGTCTTTGCCGTTTAAACTGTGCTTGAAAATGGGTAGCTTGCTCTGGGGAAAGTGGAACAGCCACCTTTGAAAATACTTGTGCTCTACAGTAATCGTTAACTAACACGTTTATGTATGGGAGACCAATACTCCACAGGATAGGAATTAAAAGTTCCTTAAACTTTATCAAATGCCTTATTTAATTAGCTACTTACACCCCATGGCACCTGTGAATATGTAAAAAGAGTTAACAAGGAACGCAGGGCACAGATTAGGAAAATCACTTTCTCCCACCCCCGCAAGAGAGTTACAAGGCAAAACACTGGGGCCAGTCGAATACCCGTAATCCCTCTAGTGGTGACGTTGTGGCACGTAATTAATCACCTCTCCAGCATGCAATTAAGGCAAGTGAACAATCCACCCAGAGGGAAATCACAGTTAGCACGTGGGGTTTGTGGCACGGACTCCATGCAGAAAAAAATGACCCTTCAGCAGTCTGAACCGGCCCCTCGCCAACCGCAGAGCTACTTCGCAAAGACAGTTTGAAGACTGAAGATGTGCTTAGGCTGCCTATGCTGAGGGGACCTGAAGTTTTCCAAGAAGCAATGGAAATGGTTTAAAGAAAGAGGATTCTGAGAGGTTTTTTCCAGCACAGAAAGAAAGGGGCAGAGGGTTTATAACATAGCTAAACATCCGATTTAGAGGTTAACCAAAAAGTTGAGGTTCACAGCTTGAACTCCTATCCTGATGCCATCTCTGGTCAGCCACAGCCAGGAAAACAAGACCTATTTGCTAATCTGGGCCGGACACAAGCCCCATCTAGTCCAACACCTCCTCTGAGAGTCGCCAGCAGCAAACATTTTGTGTGAAAACTGCCATGGGTGGGCAAGGAATACTCAGCTCCCAAAAAAGATGTCCCCTGATCTATAATAGCTAGATCTAAGCTTGAATACTGAAGCCTTTCTTCCATTTAAGAGGCTTTTCTAAGCATTAATTTCAACAGCCCTGGATATTTACCATTCATGTTATTATCTGCTTTTATCCCTCTTTGAATTTTACTGGTTTCTTGAGCCTAGCAATGGTGCTTCTTGGCTTGGCTTCACAAAGCTACTGGTCATAGTGACCCACTCTCAGATAGGAGGTGTTGAAGCAGAAGAGACCTTACTGTTTAAAATCAATCCACTACCAGTGAATGCAGAAAGAACTGAAAAAAAAAAATCTAGCCTGTAGCAGTCCTGCTCCAATCCTCTGTGAACCTACGTGTAGCAACACGACTTCAGCCATGCTGCTATCCATCTGCAACCGTTAAAGGCATCTGAGTTCCACTGAAGTTTTTACTTTTGCCTCCCTAAAAACTGCAGGACCATGAGGAGCTTGCCAGAAGCTGTCATCAGAAACTACAAGCTCTTTCTTCAAGCAAGCTGTAGAATAACAGCAGGGTTTTGGGAGTGTGGAGGGACAGGAAGAGCTTAAAAGAGATCTGAGAACAAATTCAGTGTTTGGGCTCACAACAGCTTACCCTGATGAGGGAACCCGGCTCCTAAATCTGAATAAAGATTCAGCAAATTACAAGCAAGAGTTTTCCTATCTACGCAGACCCTTTTAACCTACTGCAGAAGTGCAGGGAAGTGTCCCACAGCCAGAAGCAAGGCCTGTCGAGTAATTCAGTGGCAATGCAGACACATTCTGCTTGCTGTGAATAAATTCTCTGGTTTTGTATTGTCTATTACATAGAGAAATGAAAGAAGTGCTCCTCACTCTGGGAAAACCAACATATGGCCAATGGAAAAAGAACCGTTGCCTTCACGTGCAGTATTTCCTAGCAAGGTACCACCACAGTCAGAGCCGTCAGTAAAAGCGGTGCCTGAGCCAAGAGAAATAAGTGAGCATATGGTTCTTGTACCGTGTATTGTATACGGTCAGGAACATGTTATCTTACAGAAGATTTAATTACTTTTCTACTACCCTGCTGCAAGCAGTGTGAAGGAATGTGTTTCCTGAGCTTTGCTCTGTGGTGACCTAAGAACATTATACCAAGATCACCATTTTCATAAGCATGTCGGGTCTTGACACACTTGTGTCAAGAACAGCTACTAGAAGCTAAGAACTAATTCCACATGAGCTGGAATTGAACCAACACAAGCAGAAGAGCAATCAATATCCTTCAAGCACATCTCCAGCTTTATAATTTTACAAGCTTCACCGGCTGTACCTGAGAAGACTGTAAAACAAAATAAAAACGACATAAGCGGGTTTCAAGTGAGGCTTGCATTGAGTTTGCTCAGTTCACAGAGGCACGGAAAGGAGTTCCCCTCCTGTTCACACAGACCCCCGCACACATGCATATACAGACAGTTCTGCAAACAGCCCACAGAGACCCAAAGTACATTTCCCCTGTTTGTTCTTCAAACTGACAGCTCAATTACAGCTTTTTAAACCCTTCTGCATAGGAGGAGCTAGGGCACAGTTTGAATCTACAGTGGGAAATGACTGAAAAGTTTTGTTGAAGGCATGAGGAATTTGATCAGGCTCTGCCTCGCTTTCTCAGAGTGGTTCCTACAATCACATAAAGCCAAAGGCCAGAGGGCACGATCGGACTCATCACACTACCGCATCTGCTGTCTACTACAGGCCATAAACTTCTACCCCACGGTGTTATACCCAGCACAGCTCTGCTTTTATTAAAATATTCCTGATGCTGGTTTTGCAATGTTAACAGAAACAGTTAAAACTGGACACACCAGACCAGACTGATAAGGTGATGCAACAGGAAGCAACTCTAGGAAAGACAGCATCCTTTATATCTTTTCAGAATTGAATTACGTTATGTGAAAATGCAAACCCCTAAAACTGGCAAGAATTAGCAAGGGCTGAATTAGGACACATCTGGAATTAACAGTTATTCCCCCCTCCCCCCCCGTAAAATTACTTTAATGTGTCTTATCTTTGTTTCCTTTACAGTGCTCCCCCTTTAACATTTATCCAAATTTGAAAAAGACTGTTTTGATACACAGCTGGTCAATTTGCCATGCCCGGGCAGCACCTTTTAGTTAAACACAAAAGAAAGCATGCATCTGTGTTTTGTCTGCTGTGGACATTTTCACGAAGAGATCAAGAAGTTTCATAACGTAGCAGGACATGTTACTCTACACCAGAGAATTCAATTCACTTTAAGGTCAGCCTGTACCTTCCCTGTAATCAAATGGTTCCAAAACCCTCCCAAAGCCCGAACAGGTGTTTCATTCATACTGTCTGTCTACCTGGCAAGGACCCAAATAGTTTCTTTTAAAGCCTAAACTCTGTATTATTCTGCGGCGCACTGAAAACGTACATATGTGCTGTCTCCTAGGCATGCTTCAGGCTCGGTCATCATTAGCTACATGTTTTTCTTTGCACAAATCAAACAGGAACACAGCTGCTTTTATGTTAATAACTAAATCATGCTTTAAATTTATGCCGCACAGCTCTCCCTTCAGCCAGAAGGGCCCTGCAGATTTAACGAGCTGACATGTCAACAGAGATCAGTTCACCCACCAGAAAAGTGCAGCTACTTCTAGGGTGAGACATGGTAGCTGTTAAGCGCTGCGGGAGGACGAAGACTGCTGTGTCAAGTTGAAGCCACAGAGGAAGCAGGGGGATGAGCGAATGCGCTCGGGGTGAAAACCAGTGCAATGATGGGAGTTAATGCACCTGCTCGAGTGTGAAAGAGCAGTGGGGGCAAGCTGGAGACATAGACAGAACATGCTTTTACTTCTTGTCTGAAAGGTGGGACATAACCAGCACTGCAAATGGGAGGCTGACTCAAGCCTGACTCAGAGAATAGGATTTTTCCTACTGTGTCATTATAACTTCTTTGAATACCGGGAAGTTCATTCTCCCACAGACTACTTCACCCGGGTTCGTTTCTGTACCCTGTGGCTATGTGCACAAATATTCTTCAGGCATGGGGTCATGACAGACCCTTGCTGGCTTCCACAAACATCACAACACATCCAATTTTTCAAAATCTAGGTGGACATTATTAGTGGCAAGGAACTTCAGGGATTTCAGAAAAAAGTTAGCATTTCTAATGCAAATATACACATTTATTTGAAGGAGGGGAGGGGATGATTCATGCCAATAAGGACTGCTTGGGTTGAATCATCCACTGCATTTCCATTCAAAGGGTTTCTTTTCTCCTTGCCATTCTTGAGAGCTGGTGCTAATGTCACAAATAACTCTGAAAACAATAGGAGCCGCAGAAAGTTAGAAAGTTAGTAGCTAACATGGCAAAAGGAAGATCTCATCCCTATCAGAAAGGCAAGACACCAGCTGGCCATCGCACAGTTTGCCTCTGCCTGCCCTGCCCTTGTGACTGCGTTTTTATTAACTGTGCATCTGTTCAGCTGGAAAGCTACGGGTTTGCTTAGATCAGGGAAATGCTCTGATTTCATTAGCGCTGCTAAACCAGCACAAAACGGAGCTTGCGTGCTGTGTTCGGTAGGTAACACGGCTGTCTGCAAGGAACACAGCGCTGATACAGATATACCTGCACCCCACGCAAGCACAGAGCTCCTACTATGAAAACAACTTCTACCTTCAAGCTGGTCTTTTGGCAGTAACTTTTGTCACTTACGCTTAGGGACTTTAAGGTCAAACTTCTTCTTTCCTATAATCAGATTGCTCCAAATCTACTCTCCTGGTTTTGCATGGGAAATCTTTCAATTTATAATCTAGATTTAACTGGAGTCATGAGATGGTGGGGCACACACTCAAATACCCAGTGCGAATGTAAATGGTTCCTGTTACGGCTAATTACGCTATCATATCATTCAGGGACAGTTTCCCCAGGACTGATGAGACCTAAAGCATGCCTTAAAGCCCCTCCACTATCAATTTCTAGTACATGGACTTCATGGAGAGACTATCTTCTCTGTCATACAGGATAGTAGTATTGGCATTCTCCTATGAAGTCCCATTTCTTTAATGAGAAATAATACATAGTTAATGAAAAGTGTAATTTGGAACAAGCAACGGGCCCCCACAACATTACAAATGCCAAGCTGGCCCCAGAGGAAGGATCATCTCAACAAATATCCCACACCAGCAGATGTCCTTTGGTTTTCACGTGTATTTTGCCAGCTGAAGGGGCTGCCCAGTCCAACACACAGTGGCTGTGGCTCCCCAAAGGAATCAGCAACAGCTCTCGTGTCGGTCACAAGGAATACAGTCAGAGGAAGGTGCACAGACCCAGAAACCCAATGGACTCACTGGACTTAGCAGAATAAACATTTAAATTTGGAATTTCCCTGTTACCTCCAATCTGAAGTTTACCTTCATATTTAAAAATGCACAAAACTGAATGAAGCAGCAAAGACACATTCCACCCATAAAGCTCCAGTTTTTGCTGCTCCCCAGCAGCTTTTCTAATTGTGCTGCACATGTTTTCCCAGATGAAATGAGAACTGTGGGTTTTATAAAGAGTGCCAGCTGGTAAAGAGTTTAGATGCAAAGTCTGAAAAAACCAAACATGTTAAAAATGAAGGGTTTCTTCCCTCATCTCTTTCAAAGAAGTTTTTGAACGTGGGAAATAAGCTCATTCCCCATGTCCAGGAAGTTGAATGGCCAATACCAGCAGCACTGGTATAATGAGTACGTGGGGCCTCTGCCAGAAGGTCTCTGCCGCACAGGCAGGCTGAGCTGGTGTCACCAAGCAGCCACAGGGCTTCAGCTGCAAGACGGGAAGCAAAGACCAGCCATCCGCCACCCTGCCTCGTGCATTACTTGTCAGAGTGATAGACTAAGACCATTACTGGAACCTTCTGCGTACAAGCTGTCAAGGCAAAACCCAGTCTCAACGCACAGGTTTTGTGTGTTCTTCTCACTTCAGACAGGGCAGGAGCAACAAAAGGTAAGGGAGAGGATAACTCCTCTGGAGTAACAAAGATCAATGCGGACAAACAGAAGGAGCTGGTATCCTAGGTATGCACCACCGACACTAAACACCCTCGTGTTTGCATTATTTGATTTAAGCACATCAGGAGACATAAATGTGATACCACTAACTCTGCCCAGTAGTCCCTATCCTTTACCAGGACAGAAGCTGCAATGAAAATTAAAAAAGCCAACAGACATTCATGTGCAATGCCTCAGCCCCCATGAGCGGGGAAGGTCAAACAGCCTCTGCTTGCCGTACCCCCACGTGCTGGCACTGGGGACGTGATTCCAGCAAACACACCGATCACAGCCACGGCAGTGCGGTGTGAAGTCGGCCCACCTGGAGCACGCTGGCCCCTCTGTTTGAGGGCACCAGTTTGGAGCCACTCGGAATGGAACCTGGCACAGCGTTGCTGCAGGGTGTCTTAGCATCACCTCAACCCAGATGAGGATGAGTTCATACCTGCATTTTCCACTTATTTCAGAGCTGGAAAGAGGGACATTAGTTACTACCCAAGACTCTTCACAGGGCATAAGGCAGTGCTGGATGACAGACAGAGTTTAGCTCCAGCTGCGCATTGTGGGCTCTGCCTATGGGGAATGCTTTACTTTTTTTTTTTTCTCTGGGATACACTCAATCCAAGCACAATATTGACAATAAACTCTTCTTTCTGAGATTCCCAGTCCTAATCCGTGGGACTTGCAGAGGGCAAAAGCATTGTAATGAAATATTAGCAAGAGTTGCCTTGGTAACTGCCCAGATGAAGGCCTCATATTCACTGAAGTTCTCCCAGCGTGACTAATACCTCCTGGGCTGTAGTTACACCACTCTGAACGTCCTGAATGCATGACCAAGTCAGCAGAGCAAACACACTCAAGCCCCATTTATACAGTTATGGCTTAATCTGATTATTTTGTAGTTTGACCGAGTGCAAGAGAAATTTGTGGAGCTTCACTCTGCAACCATTAGCTCCTCACTTTCATCTTGCCCCTCTCACTGATTCAAGCTAGGATTTCCCATTCTTCATTTCCTAAGACGGAAAAACCAGCAGCCTAACAGCTGAGTGCAAATAGCAGTCATCTGTTAAAATGCATTTGGTAACATTTTCTTTATCCTGTTAACCTTATCAGTGAGCGTAACACGCGGGGAATGTGGAGGGCCTTCATGCAATGCAAATCAAGCAGCACTCCATGTACAGGCCTCACCAGCCCCTCTGCCGCAAAATCCAGACCACAATTTTCAGCAACTTAAAACCGTTGGTTTGAGAGGAAACCAGCAGAACCATGGGACACAGGGAAAGGCACTGACAGAGATCCTCACCTGACCTGAACAAGCCTTCTACCCCCATCGCTTCCCCACAAGCTCCCTGGCACTGCATGCACATCATTCCCCTTCTGCTGGGTGGAATCTGAATTGCTCGGTTACATGCCCTTGACCATGTACACCTTAAGGCTTGCACAGAAGAGAGATTTTCTTCTCCTTGAGCAGGGACCTGCAAAGAAAGCCCTAGACGGCAGTCCTGCTGTCCCCAGGAAGGCTGGCACCATCCCACCCACAGGACTGGGACAGCAGGGGAAACTTAAGTGGTACCTTTGTAAGCTGCAGCTGACAGCAGCAAAGTACTATCATTACTCCAAATTTGGGCTCACTCCTTTTGCTGGCTCCCTACATCCCAGCTGTCCACGTAACCCTTAATTTTCCTTTTGCAAAGCTCCTTTCACGGCCAGGACTGAGGATTTATAGGTCCCAGAGAGAATGACTCAGTGCCCTGATCCTTGCTAGTTCTCAGTCTTGCTCTTATTTCTAGGAGTACGATTCATTTCCCTGAGTGGGATCAGGGGCAGAGCTCCTGCAAGAGAGGAAGACTTGGAAGATCAAGAGTTCTCATCTATTTAAAACTTTTTGGAAATGCACAAAATAATTTCCTGTGACAAGATAATCTCAGAATTCAGACCCCCCTATTTCTGTCCAGCACACCAAGCTCCCAAGACTCCTGCTTTAGACGTGAGAGGGCAATTGCAGTATCAGAGACAGAGAAGGTTAGGGTGACAATGTGCACTGTGATGTTTTCTCTTCAGTTAAATGAGGGGGGATGCTCGTAGCTGTCCAAGCACTTGAGCTGAAAGACTGAGCACAGCTCAGCGAGCACTGCGTAGCTCCCGCAAGGTAACCACTGAGCTATATCTTACTGCGGCTACAAGATCACTTGGTTCTCCACACCTGCCTGGGGGCTTTCATCTCCAAGTGGCACATGAGCCATAACCATATCCTCTGCAGGGATTAGCCTCAGCCAGCTAAGGCCTTGCTTTCCTGGTGAAAGCAAAAGGTCACAGAAGTTTTAGGTCTCCTTCCTACAGCTCAAGGTGCACAACCAAAGGGCTGCTGCAAGTCCGCAGCTGTGGTTCCTGCAGACGTACCTGGCTTAGCTCTGAAACAAGCAGCACCAGATCCGCTAACAGAACAGCTGCCGCAGGGCAGAGCTCCGTTCAGGCTGCAATATTTGTCTGACCAGCTGGTAAAAACTAGGACAGCTGCGCTGCATGGGGTACTCAAACTTCCTGGTGCCTGCCCTGGACTCTGATCAGCATAGCCTATTCCTGAAAAAAGGCTTCTTCAACAACAAGGAAAAAAAAATATAGCAGCACAATCTCTCCTGGCAGTAGGGACTCATGGTTTGGTGTTGTGCTGCACTAAGTTGCATACGAACCAGCTTTTAAGATGAAGTCAATTTATAGAGGATACAGGAAAACATACTATTGCCCACTCTTAAACTATTCACCAGTGCCAGCTGACTCACTCTCTAAATGCACACCGCAGTCTGGGTGCGCTGCGGTAATGGGGATATTTATGCCTTTAATTAGCGTTTGTCCCTTGCGTGCAGCACAAGTGAGTTTTCACACCTGTGTCCGCCATAGATAAGAACTAGCCATGGTTTGGGCTCCATATCAGGAAAAGATTTTACATATTTCCATTGTCACAGCCATTAATCTGAAATCTAAATTACTTCCTATTTGGGAAAGCATCTGAGTTTTTTTCCATGCAGATTATTCCTACAGTAGCTTAATAGGAACAGCTAGCTATTTTGCGCTTAAAAATAATTCCCCCCAGTAGGAAGAGATAGCAAATGGGAAAATAGGTGCTTTCTCCAAAATAGAAGAGCTATGAGCCTGTTCCTAACATCACAGAGGAGGACGGTGCCACAGCCAAGAACCTAGGCTACAGCCGAGGCTCAAATCCCTTCTCTACTAGTTTCCTGCATGGCCTTGGACATATCACTTAACTTTCTCTTTGTCTCTCTTCGTCATCTCAAAATGAAAAGAAGTAGCAGTCATGGGGTGGGATGAGCATAAGAGCTGTGAGATGCTCAACCATCAAATCTAGGTGCATTTTTAAGTTTGTAAAAAATGGATTTAACAGCTAAGCCCTGCTTGATTTTGTAGGTCCAATAAACTTCAGTGAAAATCCCACACATTCTGCATAGTGTCTGCAGTTCGCCTTCCAGGAGATTAACCAGCAAGCACAAAAACTGACGGGTTTGTTCAGGATTTACACAATTCAGAAACACAACGGTCCCTAAACTCAGCTCCAAGGGCTGGTGAATGGGAAAGCCATCTCCAGCTCTCATACAGAGGGCAGCCCAAGAGATTCTCCAAGGCTATTAGCTCAGGCAGTTGCAGCAGGCTGCGACAGCAGCCTCTCTACAAACTGCCCTGCTAAACTGGAAAATTTCCGTTCATCCCAGAGGATGAGCTGGTGTGCAGAATGGCTGCGTCCCTGGAGGTCAGAAACCCCTGTTCATACACATGGGGAAGCACTTTGGGATCCTTCAGTGCAAAGTCTTGAGTGTGGTTTTCCAACCATAACACTTCAAATAAGGTAGCTGGAAACGTAATGGAGAGTAATCTGGGGTTCGTTCTTTGACTACTGGTTTTCAGCATGAGATTTTCCTCCCTTGCAGTAATGTCCAATTTCCTCAGCACTTTAAGGAAGGTTTCTATTGTGCATAACCTTTGTACAGTCATCCAGGTAACCAAAGAAATCTTCTGAAACTCAGAATGGCTGGTTTGCTGGGATAGATCCTGTTAGTGCTTTTAAATACTTCGCATTAATATCAAGGGTAATATTTTAAATAAAGAAAAAAGAAACCTCATAACCACAGCTGGGCTATTTGTGGGAGGTTTCTCCTCAGTTTTCAAAGATCCTTGAAAAACTGGCAAGGAAACCAAAAACTATCTTACTTTCTTTAGGAACACTAAAGGGAAAAAGGTACTTTGCGGATTAGGAGATTAAAATTACAAATACACTGCCTGGTAATTTTATAGTAATTAAAGTCATTAACTTGATTGTATACTGCCATTTCAGCTGGTTTGGGCTTTTAGAATTTTATTTAAAGGAGCCACATTATTAAAGAGCTTCAGATGTGGAATTACTGCTGAAAGGTATCCACTCTGGATTGATCCATAGCTCTGAACTTTTAAGGATTCCCAAGATGAAAGCCATTTGGAAACCCCTTATGTGATTTATGCATATAGTGCCTGACATCTTCATCTTCATGCTAGGGGATTTATTCCTTCCTTAATGAGGTGAAGGTCAGGCATGCCACGCTCGTTCTGGAAGCGGAGAGGGTATGGGCGTGTGCCCATTGGCATTCTTGCCTTGAGCTCTGCACTTCAAGCATGAGGTATGAATAAAGGAATTTAATTAGTTCTTGCCTGCTTCTATTAAACCGCTCTAGAGGGAGGGATGCAGAGACAGTGTAATAAAGAGGGTATGTGATTTGCATGCTAATAAAAGCACATACACTTTCTCTGGACAAGCCTTGACTTGATACCAAGATTAGAACTTGCACTAAACCCAACTTTGTTCCAAAGTGAGCCTGCTGCACACAGCAGCGCGAGTCTCACAGGGTTTTAAAGTTAATTACAATCTATTCTGCTTTTGCTGTTTAATGTCTCTCTGGTTGTTCCCTGGCCTGCAGCTCACTGAAAAAGCAGATTAAGTGCTTTGGGATGTTTATCAAACCCTTATTATTACAGGCACTCAGTGGCTTTGGGAGAGGAAGCGTCAGATTCTCTTTTGCTATTTGCTGATCATGTTTAGGGCTGGAGAGAACGGAGGAGACCTGCTACCCACACAGGAGGGACCGAGGCCGTGGTTTGACAACATGTTGTCTTTGGCAGCAGCGTTGACCTAATCTGTTTCTGCCCTCCTTCCCCTTCTGGTTGTGCCAACAGAACCGTTTGTGGAACCAGGCTGTGAACCAGAATAGGGTACCGACCCAGCTATAAAAAGGGGTGTAAACAATTTTTTTACAGTTTATTTTTTTTAAGCTATCTTAAGCCATTTAAGCAATAGCCCTCCCTGTGAGACTGCACAAGTTGGACATCTGGAAGCACAACTATTTCTGTACAAGGCTGCTAACGCAGGTAAGCACTAGAAGCTGTTGAAAGGGATATCCAGCTCTTGCTAATTTAAGACAGCAATTCCTAATATTAAGAGCAATGATGTATAGCAAAGTGGAGTGTCACTAGGCTGGAACTGAAAGTGATCCATCCATTTTGCGGGAGAGGAAGACAGGTCAATGCACTTACAGCAGAGTTTTTCATTCTTGGAGCATGCGTAAGTTGTGCTGTTTCAGCTAGCCTTACAGATCTTGTTAGGGCAAAATCCCAAATGTTTTGCTGAAGTAGTCTCCAGCCAAATCCAGATTTGCAATAGGGATAGCAGAGTTAGTCAGGAAAGATAAACAGGCCGCAGTAATCAGCAGCAAAAGAGAAAAAACAAAAATATTTGAAGTGCTTATCTGGGTGCTGGATTGAGTCCTTGATTTTCCTGAGTTTCCTACATGGTCTTGGAGGAATTGCTTGCCTGCACCCCAGTCTCCCAGCTGTAAGACAGATAGAATAGCACTGCAGACACAGCAGATGAGATGCTAGACACTGAGGTAAAACACTATCCTAGGATAACTGAAAAAAAAAGACTCACATAACAGCACACGGCATCAGCAGAGGACAGGCAGCTTGTACCCATTGCGGGGACAAGATGGCAACGGGATCTCCTCACAGGAGTTTTGAAGCACAGCCACGTTCTCAGGGATAGATCTGGGTGGTCTCCCATGCAGCTTGCACTGGTAATTTGCAATAAAACCCCATCTTGGCAACATACCACAAACACCTTCCTACTAAATGAAAGCCCAACTTTGTCCCTGGAGCGTACTGTTCAACCTGACACAGCTGCTCTGAACACAGTCCAAAGGCCCTGCAGAGGGTGGGAGGTACATGGGAAAACGCTGCAGAAGCGTAGGTGAAACAACCTCCTCATTTCCCCCCAATCCCTCAGTTGACAGCCCAGGCATGGCTTCTGCATCGGTGGTTTAAGCACCCCACAATTGCTCGATGAGTTCCTTCCCAGCACATCTTCCCTGCCCCACTGAACCGCCTGCACCAGCTGGTCTTGGGACCTTCACCCCCTGCCCCATCCCAAAGGATGGGAACATCTCTCTTGTTGAACTGCATCCAAAGCCTCCCCAAAGCGGAGTTCTGTGAAATGACAAGCTTGGTGAACTGCTGCTGGCGATTTGCCCAGGACCCCCATCAAGCTCAGCGGTTTACACCCAGGGAACAGGAAGCAGGAGCCAGCCAGAGGTTTAGCTCTTCTGTTTTACCGCCTGCTGTGCATTAGCAATCAATCATTAACCTCCTCCAGTCTATCGCGAACCTCCGAATACACTATTACAGATGGATCTCAAGACCAACAATATCCTAACTCACAGGTATGGGTAAAGACTAATTTGAATGCATTTCCCCCTCCTCCAAATTACATTACTATCACCAGTTAGCAGAAACTTATTTCAAATACAGCAAATCCCCCATATGTGCAATGGGCTGGATTTTTCCAAGGCTGCAGCTGTCATAACCCAGTTCCCAACTATTTGGTTTTTGGGAAGATCCACCTTCACGCTTTTTAACCCCAGGGTATTTCACAAGGTGTACTAAAGGACTGAGATTTTTTTTTTTTTTTTTTTGAGAGAGAAGTGACTTGCAATCCAAATTGTACACTGTAAAATGGTTACATTTTAAGGTAAACCATGAACTTCTGAAAATCAGACATGCTACACCAGGCACTCAAGATCAATAGCTATGTTCAGAAGTGCTGCCTTCCATGCAAAAGATTGGAAGAATAGGATCCCACCTGAATACGCTGAAATGTATAGAATGACAGAGGGTTGCTGTTCTGCCACATAACATCG
The DNA here is from genome assembly GCF_035582795.1 of Mycteria americana. Taxonomy (NCBI): domain Eukaryota; kingdom Metazoa; phylum Chordata; class Aves; order Ciconiiformes; family Ciconiidae; genus Mycteria; species Mycteria americana. The sequence continues at coordinate 14,792,563 of NC_134378.1, forward strand.
ATGCTTCACTGTCAGACTCCTTCCCTGACAACATCACAGCACCATCCGAGCCAGCAGTAAATCCCCAAATTCTTTGACAAGCACATACATCCTGTTACTCTGCTTTACAACTGCAGAAATTAAGGCAAACAACAGTCATGTCATTTACACAAGGTCACCGTGAGTCCATGCCAGATTTCTTTAAAAATAGTTGAAAATCCTCCATGAACATCTCCACTGTCTCCAGACAGCAAGTTTGAAAGGAGGTGAGCTGGGGAATAGCACAAGCTCCACCAAAGAAAAGGAATCCCTGCAGAATTCCTCAGGAATGCAGAAAAACTTTACAACTCTTCCCAATATTTTTTCTACTCTCTTGAGATTACTAATCTTTATAGAGTTTACATTCCATCTATCATTTTTATAACCAGAGATCAGAAAGGGATTACAACCGGGGGCTGCAAGCTATTCACACAGGGACCCTGTTTATCTAAGTAAAGACAGCAGCTCTCCTACTTTAACCATTTATATGGTGGCAGAACATTACCATCTGGGACATGTGCAAAGCTAGTTTGCTGTCCTACACCAGTAATTTAGGTGGTGCCATTTATATCAGCAGAAGCATCTCTAAATACATAGCTTTCACAAAGAACAAGCACACACCCCAAGCAGATTGTCATTTTTTCACCCAGTTTACATCCAGTTTTTTTTGAAATTAATAATTACATCCCTCTCCCACACAGCCGGGAGCACGCTGGGAGCTGGAAGTGCTCTGACGAGAGAGCGCTGTGACCCGAAGACCTCTGGCAGGCATAATTTAGAAAAGTCACAGCGCCGATCTAAATTCATACTAAAGGTCAAATCATCCCCTGGGGGCTCGCTGGGGCCAAAGCTCAGCTGCAAGAACTGGGCTGCCCAAATTGACCAGAAAGTAAAGTCCAGCCCATGCGGCTGGATTTAGTGCATCTCAATCATCAATGCCTGCTCCCTTGGATGAAAAGGTTGGTTATTTGAGATGTGGCTGCCACCTCTTAACGGTAACAAACAATGGTGTTTGAAAGGGTTCCTTTGATCCTCAGCAAACATTACAGCCCTGATATCAGAAATATTGTAGCTTTGATTTTGAAGCAATAAGTGGTATCACCCAGCTTCCACTTCCCTTTGAGCCAGAAGGTTAAAAAAAAAATTAAAACAAACAAAAAACCATACACAAAAAAGGAGCAAGACCTTAAAAAAGCGCAATAAAATATCTGTAAATATTTAGTGGCTAAGAAATGAAACCGATTCCTTGATGCATGACAGCATCTTCTTAAATAGCAGGAACAACAGCGTCTGCTCTGATCTAGAAACTTGTATGTAATAAGAACAAAGCAACTGATGAAGGGAAGGAAAAGGGGCCTCAGGAGACTTTTTGGAGCAGGAAGGTGTTCCAGGTTACGGCAAAAAGGGAGAGTCAGGGATTTAATGCTTGTAAGGTCATATTGCAGACTTTCTGGGGAGTGGATTCTCCCCTAGTATTTGCTTGCAGAGTGCCCCGATACCTTTGAAGTACTATATAAATTACACAATAACCAAGAAGAGTGGGACTTACTGGCCTGATAGGCCTTTGCCCTGGTTTAAAGACCACTCCCTCTATACAGATACTCGCATGTTACTGCAAAAAAAGCTGGCATCCACTCATTTTTCCTACCAGGTGTGTTTGTAATCTCCTGCCTAGCTATTGTCTCTGCTAGCATATTGCAGCTCACATCCTCAGCAAACACAAAGCCTGTACAGCCCATGGTCACTCCGACGGGCTGGATAGCTGCTGTCGTGCCTGTGCACACGCGGGGAATGGGCATGGGGCTCTTGTGCTTTGCTGTAAGACGAGCTGCTATAACATCTGGAAACTAGCATTAGAAAGAAAATCTGAACATGCACGCCCAGGTCTTTAGTTGGTGGGGAGAGGAAGAGTTACTTCGAAACAAAACCCGCCAGCCCCAACCTTTAGACGGGAGCTGTCTGCTTGCAGTAAGTCAGGTCCAGGAGGTGCTCTGCATCCCAGAAAGGCGACCAGCAATCTTCTGAAGCAGCTCTCAACCACCCTCAGCATGAGCAAATCCAGCACTAGGGATCCCTCCCCAAAAACGAATCTTCTGTGGGTTTGGGTTCAGCTAATGCCGGGGACCCCCAGGGCAGAGATGGGCTGTGCTGCTGCTCACTGTAACGGGGGAGTGCCCCTTCAGCTGCAGCACACCCCTGCAACAGAGGAGCCAAGGCTTTCCAGGGCGCTGTCCGCACGCTCCCCGCTCCTGCCCCTGCAGATATGAGCACCCACTGAAATCCACAGCCCCTCCCCACCTCCCCCACAGCCTATTGTTGCACTTGCAGTCAAAAGCAAGCCTTGGGGACAACCACAGACAGCTCTGGGAGGCAAAGGTTACAGGTGTGCCCGCGCTCCCTCCTGGGTGAACTGATGTCGGCAGAACGATCTCCAGGCCCCGGGGTGACAGCTTGACGAATGACATGCCACATCAAGGCTGGCAGCTTCTTTGCCTGGGAGGAGCAGAGAGCTTCATGAGCATTTTTCTCCTCTGAAATCATTTCCCTGCCTGACTGCCATTTCTAGCCCCTGTAGCTCATTTTTTCCCTAATAAACTATTTTAAAGATAAAAGGTACCAGGAGAAGATTCCCTCCTTGAGATGAAGACAGTCGGCACTCCAGGGATCTCCATGCTTCATGGCTGGCGGTTTTCCCAGTCACCTCCTGGCATGATGAGGTGGCTGTGGCAAAGGGGACAACTGCCACAGGGGACCTGGCACCATCTTCTCACCCCTTTCACAGCTGTGCAACGTGGAGAGCTAGGGCAGATCCTCATCCCAGAAGTCATTCCTGCTTCTTCAGAGCACTGTAGTTAGTGGGTATCTGCTTTGTCTTCTTCCCAGCTTGGACACTGGCTCTTTTTAGCTCTGAAATGAAGCCTCAAGAGCTGTTCTGGAGGCTGGTGACTACCCTTCGTTTCCAGAACCAGTGGGAGCAGAAATCACCAAAGCACAAGCCATTAACTCATCATTCTCTTACTTCAGGCAAACCAGAGAGATGCTGCGTTATTAAAATGTAACCCTTCAGTATCCCTTTCTGCTATAGACAGAGGCCCTCTCATGTCAGCAGGAGACTCCCCAGCCACATTAGCAGCTACGGATCAAACCCAGAGATCTGTCCTTCAGCCCATACTGCAGCTCTGCCAGTGTCGGATCCTGCCCTGAGGGTAGTGCAGTGCCATCACAACACAAGCACCGCACAGCACCACCATGCAGCCGCACAGTTCCTCACCTCAGCTCTCCTGCTCAGTAGAAAATTGGCAGAAAAAGCCAAGTCCATGTAGAAAAAGATCTTTTTGTTTTTAAAACTGAAGATGTAAAATAAGCGAGACTGCAGAATTCTTTTTACTAATGGAAAGCCAACAGGGCAAGAAACAGCAAGGAAGAGCCTAGACACCTGAAGCTACAGGCGTCACTCAGGTGGCTGTATTGGAGCATGGACACCAAATGGATGGGAAAGTACAGCCTGCAGCACTCTGCCACATCCAGGAAAGGCCAAGGCCCATCCCCCCCTCTGTTTTGGCAGTTTCAGGTGACATATCCGACCACGGCTCATAAATCCCAGCTAACCAGGGCATTTCCTTAGGCCCCCGTGTCTTTGTTTAATCACTTTCTCTAGACCATGCTGACTTTTCAGATCTTGCATGCAATAGCTCAGCAGTTCCAGCAAGTGACGTGAACGAATGTGCCGGCCCGATATACCACCCCCACGGCTTGGGCTGCTGCTGCCTTCGCTCACGCACAAGAACAGGCATCTGCAACCACCCTGCGAGCTTCGGTAGGGCTGTTTCACAGCAGTGCCCCACACCAAGAGCTGGCCTGGACAAAGGTTTACTGTTAGATATGTCCGCTTGTGCGGTTTAACATGCACCATCTACCATGCTGACAAAGATTAAATGAGTCATCCTTTAGCAAGTGTTCAGCTGGCCAAACTCAGTCTCGTGGGGATCTTTGACTGTAACTCAAGCTACTTAAATCTGTTCTCCATTAGACTCCCGTCAGCCAAAATGGCTTAATTTGAAACTTATGTTGGGGTGTAATCGCACCTTTCAAAGCAGACTCGATAAAACCCAAAGGTGCTTGAAAACCCAATGCAGTACAAATGACTTTTCATGAAAGCCTCCTAAATATGTAAGCCAAGCAGTCTGCTTTTTTGAGAGAGAAGGAAACTAACTCAAAATGCACCTCGGTTAGATCATGTCTCTGTCTGATACTGATCCATGGGAAAAAGTTGGTATTAACACAAGACACAGTAGCAAAGAGTTTAAATGGTCCGAGCCTGGGGACTGTTCTTTGAGTTTTCAGTGAATGCCTGCTATTAAAATCCTTGTGCTGTAAATAGTCCAAAATCAACTGTAATTTTGGCCTGCAACTCAAGCAGAATTAAAAAAACACTTTAAAAGCAAAACAAAAGATGGTTCACTTTCATTTCTGAGTTACAAACCAGCTGAGTTTGGATTGGGGGAGGGGACACTAATTCACCTACAGAAATAATGAGTGAGGCAGGGGGTTATATTTCACAGAGTTTTAAACATATTGGCCACAAAACTCCAGGGAATACCATGTCCCATGCATCCTGGCATTTTCCATCAACAGAAGACTCTAGCCTAACATTTAAAAATTAGAGGTTGGTATTTGCATGGGATAATAGTTTAATCTTTTTAACAATGAAACTGCCTGGCTGGCAGTGATGGTGAGGATTAGGTATTAAGATGCATTTTTATAAATGGGGACAATCAGTCAGAGCTGTCAGGATGGCTTTCGTTAGGATTACCAAAGTAATGTGCAGAAGTGAAGGTGTTCATAGGAAACCAGATGCCAAATGCAGCAGTGTTTTGCATCGCAGCAAGTAGCAAACAGGTGAAGACTCATTACAAAAGAGACTCACTATGTGCATACATAGACACGCACGTATTCGCAAACAGAAAACCCCTCACGAAATACACCGTCCTAATGACACTTTCAGAAAACATCTAGTATGAATCTCACACTTGTCCCAATCCCACGGGCTACCCTAACCCATACTGAATATACACACCAACACAGACCCATTACAAATGATGCCCTGTGTGTTAATGAACACCACACTATGACGTGGTGAGCTACTTCTACATGCAAAGGACTTATATTTGGGCAATAAACTGCATAGACAGTTGTACTGTGTTTGCCTCTACACTCGCTCCTCCCTTGAGCGAATGTGCTTGGGAGGGGCAGTGCTGTGGGCAGCAATCTCAGCTAAGACACAGCCATACCAGGATGAGGTGGAGAAGCTTTTGGACTCTAATATTTCTGAATGGCGTCTCCTAGACCAGTTCCCAAAGCTGGCGTGAATTCCTGTGAGCATCTCTCACAGAATCACAGAATCGTATAGATTGGAAAAGACGTTTAAGATCATTGAGTCCAACCGTAAACCTAACACTACCAAGACCACCACTACACCATGTCCCTAAGCACTTCATCCAAACGTCCTTTAAATACCTCCAGGGATGGTGACTCAACCACTTCCCTGGGCAGCCTGTTCCAATGCTTGATAACCCTTTCCGTGAAGAAAAATTTCATAATATCCAGTCTAAACCTCCCCTGGTGCAACTTGAGGCCATTTCCTCTTGTCCTATCACTTGTTACCTGGGAGAAGAGACTGACCCCCACCTCTCTACAACCTCCTTTCAGGTAGTTGGTCTGGAGACCAACAACTCCAACTCTGTGGTCTCCAACAACCAAGAGAGTTGTCTCTCCCTTCAGCTCAAAGACATCACACCTGTCTGAGCACAAGTTAATCTTTCAGAACACTTGGAAAAAAACCCCACCGCGGATGGTGCAAAAAGGATATTCTCACTTGCCTCCACACCAAACACCGCAGCAAAAACATAGAAACACGTGAACGGGGTGAAGTCAGCGTACACAGGCAGTCACTGTCTGTCATCAGCAGAGCAAATGGCCCCTCCACTTCAGAGCACAGGCTCTGTCTGGTTTTGGCATCATTCATTTCTAATGGCTGCTGCCATATAATATACAGATGCTGTAGGTGAAATTAAACCTGGAACACCATGACAATATATCATTTTTAGCCCAATCACTGATGTGAAAGGTATGCTCATGCTGGAATGCAACAATTTAAGTGTTGTTCCTGTCAATCTTCAAAAGCATTTGCAGTCAAATTGAGCTGCCCAAACTACTTTACTCCATTTGAAAAATTATGAGTAATAAAAATAGTGTTAGATGATGAGCAGAGGAGAGAGGTGGTGCTGAAATGAATTAGCATGTAAAGTCTGGGGGACTCATCTGTATCTCCTCATCCTGCAAGAAGCTGATCCTTCTAATATTTTGATATATGCAGTCTTGGTTCAGAACAGAGGCAAGTGGAAACAGTAGGAAAAAAGTGGTGTCTGAGCAAGTCTATGTCTAAACAGTGGGAAACACTGAGGTGGAGGCAGGAAAGAGAACAGTTTTTGTACAGGAGAACCTGATCCCTGGGGGGCTTCCCCAATGGCTGACCTGCAGAGCCTCTCCTCCCTGGCTGTGGTAGCCAAGCAATTCCCATTGCGCAGGCGAGTGACTTTTCCTTCCCGCACCATTGCCCCAATTAGCCTGGGTGGTGCAGCCGAGAGCACGCTGTGTTCACAGCCATATACAGCCCCATCCCCACACACCCTTTTTCCATGTGGGAAGCCTGAGGGAGGCCAAACAAAGGGATTTTTCAAATTTCAAGTATGTACTATTAGTACCACAGCTACAAACAGGATAAAAACAGGAGCCAGCCTCTCTCTCCACTCAAAAAACACTACTGCAGAGGCACTGCCTGTGCCAGTACAGTTGCACATCCTTTATCTTTGCAAACAGTGTCCTCAGCTCCCCATTCAGCCTGTCACATCTAACGCAGGATTTAGTTAATCATATACAGCAAGAACACAGCCCTCTTTGTCAGAGCCCTGCAAGCGTAAAAGACTATTCAGGCAATGGGTGGGCATCGCTTGAAATTATGACACTAACGAGGGTCAAACACTCCTTGTTTCCCTTCCGTTAGTCACATCGAGCCTGTGTAACACAGCGGAAAACCTGCATCTGCCCACCTCCATGCGCTGAGCAGGCCAGTGCCCATAGAGGGGTCCCTAATGATGCTGGGGTTGGTCTCCAGACATGGGCAGGCTGGAAGCAGCGGCATGTGGCTGAGCACACAGTGGCTACGGTTCCCTTCCCCAGCAAGGGACACCTGCGCATGGCACCAGGAGGCTGGGAGAGGGCTACCGGCCCATCAGTCACTTCCAGTACATTTGTCTTGGGAAGAAACTTAACGCATCTGTCACCAATGCTACGAGACTGGCTGTCACTGAAGCTGGTGCCTTGGGCGTACAAAAGTCTGTATACGCCTGTGCCCGGCAACGTCCCTCCAGCACAGAGGAGATGGAGCAATTTGGATTCCTACCACAAGCTGTCATGCAAACTGCAGTAAGCTATTTTATCCCTCGCCTTCCCGCTGTATATATGGCCCCCCTGCTTTTGGGATGGGGCTTGAATGCTTCAGTAACATAAAGTGGGGTTTGATGTTAACTCCACCAACCTCCTCTCAATCAACTACATCATGACATCTCAGCTCCTTAGCTCAATCTCTGCTTGAAAACTTAATGGATTTGGTCTGCTAGAGTGGCAGCAACTCAAGCAGCAGTTTCTAGAAGTGCTTCTGTTGGGACTGAACTTCAAAATAGGCAAAACCGCTCCACAGATGCACCTCACACTCGCTTGTGTTCAACCACAAAGCTTATGGGGAAAGTCCAAGTCATGATTGCCTGAGGTAAGCCCAAAATGGACATGGTGACCCAAAAGTTCTGTTCCCCACACTCCCATAATGGTGTTTTCAAAATCAAAAATTAGGAATGAGCTTATGTTGGCTTGGGCTGGTAAGTGGCCACAGGCTGCCCTGTGTGGGCTGACCTACTGTCATCCCAGGACCTACAACAGCCAGAAGAAATGTGCGTGGGCAGAATTCCCGAGTCCACAAGTGGCCTCAAAAATCAGATAATATCATGGGAAAACACAGGGATGACCCCTGGGGGAAGCAATCCTGTATCCCCAACAGCTTTCTTGAGAGCGACTCTAAAGCTGTCTTCACTGCACATAATGCCATTAGTTTCTGTAACTGCGGTAAATGCCTAGTTGTTTGAGAGCTGACTACCAAACACACTGCCTAGATCTGAGCAATTAAAAAAAAAAAAGTATATTCTACCAGCCAATTGTTTAATTATCAAGGGTATTAAGCACAGCGTGCAACTAATAGAAAAGCTTTAGATTTTCTGAACAAGCTATTCTCTCTGCTCCGTTTATTGGAAAGAATCAGAGTACATAACAGGACGTGAGCGTGATTCATTCCCGTCGGTACCACCCATACTGTGGGCTGTGATGGAAATGCCACAGGTCTGGGTACATGCTCTTTGGTATGCTCCCAAGGGAAAGAGTGGACTGAACTCTGTTTAAGAATCGGGCAAGATTCCCATTATGGAGAGAATTCCCTTGGTAGGTTTGTACTACCCTGTTACCATAGTTGGCTTTATGTTATCTCTCTGACCCCCCCTGATCTGCAGAGGAGAGTTTTTGGTGGTCTGGAAGAGGGCAGTGCTGAGCGCTACCCTTTCTGGGGGATCTCACACTCCTCTGGCACTGGAAGCTCTCCAGGGAGATAATGCTGTCACTGAGCGATGAGCCCACTAGGACTGCTGACACAGCATTGCTTTTCAAATGTAAACAGTTGTTCATGGTCCAAGAAAGTATTTCACACTGCTCAGCCCAAACATTTAAAAAAGCCCTCCTCTCCCTGAGTCTTGTTTAAAAATCTCAATTTAGTTTTCATTAAGTTAATGAATTCTGGTGGTTTTCGTCTGCCTTTTGGTTTCTGGACCATCTTTGGGGTGTACTTCAAGTTTTTCCTGACAGACTTCATGAGTAGAAATGCAGTTTTTAAAAAAATGCAAGCAGAAAAGGAAGCTGCAAGTAAAACATCTCATACTGCAAGACATGATAAAATCACAGGAGCTGGCAGAACTGGCAGGCTGTGCTTTCCTCCTCCATCCATGGCCTATGTCCCTTTGTGAACTGGCCTTTGTTTGCTACAGATTTACTCTAGCGGTTTCTCACACCAGAAATTAAGCCCTATTTTATCCAAACCTGGCCCAGAGGGCCTTTGGCTCCTAGCCAGAACATACATAGCATTTCTTTTTATTTGCTCTTCCTTTCTCAGTCTCTCCCCCTTCAGGGTCCTGTTATTATTTAAAAAAAAAAAAAAACCAAAAAAAACCCCCCTGGATTTTACTGATTAAAGCACTTACTTTCATGTTGATACATTTATTTTGTATTGCCTTTGGGGTCATAAGGAAGTACAAATTATTTTGGATTTAAAGGGAGCTGGGAGAAAGCTGAGGAGAAAAAGGGATATTATGAAGCATTCCTTTAGTACTGACACAACAGGCATTGGTATTAGCCTGGTGATGATTCAGGACTGGGGAGGGAAATGGCATTTGGATAAAATGAGATGGCCTGTGATGTGCCTGCAATGGGCTGAGGGAACACGCTGTTATCAGCAGGGCCATGCCGAAGCACGTGCTGCGAGTGCGGTGGGACATCGGGCCCTGTCACAGCTGCTGCTGGGCTGGACGCAGGCAGCACGCCTGGGAACAGGCACCCGAGATAGGGTGCATCGCTGTCCAGTGACTCAGCCGGGGCTGTGTTTCCTGACCCCACGACAATACATGCTGCCATTTCTCTTAGTGCCATAGCTTTAAAATTACAGGGAAAATAGCACCCGACAAGCTGGTCTCAGCACAAGCCTTACATTCCGGAAGGGAGAGAGATGCCTGACACCAGGGACAGTCACTCCAGACCATGCCTCTGCCAGATGTAGCTGCCTGCATCTGGCACACATGTGCAGCCAGTCTGGGCCAGACTTCTTGTCCTACCTAGAGTGTCCATGTTGCAAGCTGCTTCCCACAGGGCTGTTCCTCTCCTGCTGCAGAATGGTCGTTTCTTGGCTTTGCTCCCAGCAAACTTCTAGGCTGCTGCTGCACACCACCACCTTCCCAGAGGCAGGCACGGCGTCCTTTGCTGTTTTGTTGCTGCCCTGAGAGTTAAGAAAATATCAGGTGAGGAATCTCTAAATGGAGACTGGCTGAGCAAAGCCAAACCTGCCCCCTCAGCTGTGGCTTCACAGTGGGATAGAAATCTGCATCTGAGAGCCAAGGAATTCTCTTCCAAGTGTGGAGGTCTGAGATCAGAGACCTTTCTGGTGCACAGCTCACAGGTGCTGCCACCTTCCTAATCCCCAAGGTTTGGGGAATGCAGTGCCAGTGGAGTCACGAACATCCCAGAAGTCACTTACTGTCCCCTGCCCACTCACCCCGTGCAAGCATCTGTGCTCCTCAGGGATGCCAGCACCTTGCTCTGACTCTGGCTTATCTTTCTGGCTCTGGTTGGTCTCAGACCCCAAGACATAGGGTGAAATCCCTGAGGGGGGAGAATGATCAGAATCAAATGGGGAAATATTAGAGGATTGTAGGACAAGAAAGGTTTTCTTGAAGACTTACAGGTCTTCCTTCCCATCCTCCTCTTATCTGCTCAGTTCCTTCTTCATATCTAGTTACCATTTCCACCTTCAAGTTTTTCTTGATCCTAGAGATCTGACTGTGCAGGCCACTTCCAACAGATAACTAGCTCCTACCTACCCCTAACCTAGCCCATTTCCTACCTCCTCTCCTGCCTGTGAGATGAGACCTTGTGCAATTACTGGTTGCTCCCCCCTAAGGGCTGGCTGTACCACCTTGTCTTCATCTGATAAAACCTAGACCCTGTAAGCATTCGCTGAAAAGCATGGGGAAAATAGCTACATCTACAAAGACCTCAAGCAGACTAGAGAACGGTATCGTTATCCAAATCTGGAGTCAACTGTCTTTCAAAATCAATTTAAACTGAAATAATAAACTGAAATCACTTGTTCCCTCTCCAAAAATCAGCTGTAATCACAGGGCACTCTCAGTCTCGCAAAGCCTGGAGACCAGAATGCGGCTCTGACATGAGTACTGGGCAATTTATCATGGGAGATTACACCCGGGGAGGGTGCTCATGTGATTAGGATTTAACAGTCAATTAAATAACACCGACATTTCTAACAAAGAAGCTGGGATTAAGGAAGGACTCCAAAATTACTCCTTTTCCTTCCTGACTCTGATGCCAACCTTGGGAATCTCCCTGTTATTAACCCAGATGTTCAATTAAAGCCAACTGGAACAAATAAAATTGCTTCTGAAATTTCACTACAATGGGAATCAGGCGGTCAGGTCTGCCCTGGAGGCAGCCAGGCCGTTAGGAAAGCGTGCATAGGAAGCCGTCCTGTGTCTTGGACTTCAACAAAAGGATTCCAGCCGTGTGTTTAGTGCAAGTGATTACGCTGTTGCTGCTCAGGTAATTTCTAACGAGCAGACAGGGAAGTACTACTTCTTTTCAAGATTAACCACTACCAGACAGTGCAGATGAATGTGGCGCTGCTGGTTAGAAAGTACACATTCAGCTGTGATTGCCCACGCATTTACAAAGAACACGTGGCGGTGCGGTGCTTGCACAGTGATCTGAATGTCTGGGCCCCATGTAGCGTGTAAGTACACAAAAACTCTCCCTTCCCAACCTCTTCCAGCAGGCAGCAGTACCTCCCTCCAGATCTCAGTGCGGCTTTCCTTGAAATTTCCCCCAAGTCATGACCACTGAGCACCTCTCAGTCTTGTCAGCTGCTCACTCCTTCCTCACCCACTCCTCCTGCCTGAATTTGTCCATCGCTCCTGCATTTATCCTGCTTTATCCCTCCTTACAAGCAGGGCAGGCCACGCATGGGGAACCAACAGACCCACTCCAGATGCTCAGCAGATCTCCTGTTCTGGTGGCATCAGCTCCAGTTTTGTGGCTTCCCTGCTTTTTATCTACCTACCACGCCACTCTGCCTCTCTTCACATCTTACCTCTTGTTTTCTGTTATGGTTCATTTGCCCTCCCTTCTTGGCCATGGGAGAAGGTTGCATCCAGCTGCAGAACATCTCCTTCACCTAGCACAATGCATTTCCAAACAGTGCAGGAAGAAGTGCATATCACCGTACTGCCTCTTCCATACTGTGTGATGCTGCATTGGGGTGGTTTTTAAAGCAAGATCACAGGCTCAGCATCTAGGTAAGCAGCTCGTTTCAGGACAGTAAGAAGAGCTTGCTGCCCAACCTGTATTCACCTTTCACTAAACACAAAACTTTTCCATCTGCTCCTTTCTTTCAATGACTTTTTACAATAGTAAAAAAAAAAAACAGATGATTGTGTCACTATTTTCTCATTTTATCAATTTTTTCCCCTAAACGCTGCTCCCCAGAGCTGTTCTTTGGGAATACCACTTTGCCCTGTGTCACCCTTGGTGCCAGAGCTGTTACAGCACTGGGTGTCAGCGTACAGCTACTATTCTACTTAGGCACAAACAGCCTATTTAGAAGTTACCTGGATATATAGACGGACACAGCTTTTGCGACCCGAGTTTCCTGACCATGCAAGTCAGGGGGGCAATATTACACACTTGTGAAGGTAGCCAAGATGCTGAACCTTTTCGTATGGCAGAAGAAACAGCCTTCCCCTCTGCATACCCCTGCTTACACTGCAGGCTGCCAGAGAGATTTGATACATCTGCTTGATGGACACCAAGTCCCACAGGTTCATACCTCTCTCTCCACCTTGTGGGGTGAGGCCAGAGTCTTGTTTTATAGGTTCATCCAAAATGTCAGTTATTACCAGCATCCTGTTCTGGACAATTCATCCCAGCAGTGTATGACATGGTGTTTTCCTAAAAGAGTATTTTATGAGGTCACTTCATCTAGTCCTTGTTCTGCGAGGTCATTCAAAAGTCATGACAGTGGAGGCAAAATCCCCTTATGCTCTTTTTGGCATATTGGAAACTACAGAACTGTTTGCTGGAAGAGACAAAATGTGACGGAAACAAATCCACAGATTTTCCCCTAATACAGTTGCTGGAATAATAGCAAGGTCATGACTCCTTCTCACTCCTAATAATTGTTGCGGCACACCCCTAAAAGGGATGGCTGACCACAGTACAAGTAGGGTTTTTTTTCATGTAGCAGGAAGGAGTTGTTGAGAAATCACTCGGAGCACATGAGAGTCAGCCTAACACTGTACTTAGGACCAACTACTTGCCAGGGATGCTCATCTTCTCATATCTACATAATTCGTTAACAGCAAATCCATAGTTTCCCATAACAAAGCTGTGGGGTTTTTTCCAACCAGTAAACGTAAACTTTCTCCCAAAGGTCTGCCTTGTTTTTATTAAGCCATAGTACCTCAAACGCAGCGAAGGGATTGCTATCGGTGTGTTCGTGCTCCAAGAAGGATGGGGCTATTAGGTGTCTAATTACGAGTCCCAGGAGAGACAGTGGCACTGGGACTTAATGAAGACTTTCGTATTCCAACAGACACTTTGGATTAGAAAATCAGATCCCGAAGTCAACGTTTAAACAACCTCCATACTTCTGGCATGCTGTTTTTGCCAATATGTTGTTTTACTCATTAGTGCATTTTCCAGCCACCCGAGTGACAGCCAAACAGTACTTTGGGGCTGTTTATTGGAACAGTAACATGTTCTGCTCCTTCTCCCTAAGGCCACACAGACACTCAGAACTAGCACCCCCACAAACGGTTTCCAGGAAGTAGCGACTTTTGGGAACCCAAAAGATAGAATGGAAGTCATTGATCAGAACAAGCAGCTGTAGATCCCTTGAGGCGACACACGATGCAGAATGGGATGCTGCCTGACACTCTGTTTAAATTGGGTGGATTTATGAGCTTCTCTGATAACAACTTATCTGGAGCTAGCATCAGTTACCACCCCCTTTGCTGGAATTTCTCTTGGTTTGTTCTGTTCCCAGCTCTGAGCACTTCTGGAGAGTGTTCAGTGTAGCTTTTTCCTTTGCAAATTCATGAAGATGGGAATCTAAGTCTAATGGTATCCTGTGAATTTGCATTAAAGGCTCCATTGACCCCAGAGATCCAAGAAGTCTTTAGACTGGGCCAGAGCAGTAGGAGCAAAAGTGGCAGCTACAACTGTGTGCCTTGGAGGAGCAGTGGATTGTACAATGATCAGCCCTTTGTGCCATTCGTGACTCCTGGGTCCCATCTACTGATACAAGAAATGGGTGACGGAGAACAGGCTCCCCATGAGCATTGCTTTTTGCATTTTGGAGTCTCCAAATACCAGAGGCATTATCTCAAGCTGCAGAGCGTTGTAAATCAGAGTCATTCTTTCCAGCAGTCGACTTTGCTATGACCCTCCCTCTCATTACCCACCCCCTAAAGGAAGAAAAAACGCTCCAACGGTCCTACCCCCATAAATGGTACTGGATTCAAAAAGAGAAAAGATACCTGGATTATTTTATGTGCATGTCCAGAAAACTGGTGGTGCAAAATTTCCCCGCTGAATAGTGGATAAAACCAGGGGTTAAAATAGTAAATTAGGATACCTGCCTCTGGCTCAACTCTACTGAGTTTCCTGCAGATCTTCTTTAAAGTATATATTCCCTGTATAACAGTTATTTAAAGAACTGTGCCACCTCATATTGCATTTTCTGAGCAATCCTCAAATCGATTCAAAGCTTCCTACTTTTTTCAACACATTCATTTTAGAGATGGGTAAATTCTAGTATAGGATGTAGCAGTCGACAGGTCTTGCTCAAAACAAACGTCACTGTCAGAAGTAGAAACTAGGTCTCCTGAGCCTTGGCCCCAGTGCTCTAGTTTTTCTGAATGCCTGTGATGCACACTCCATGGGAAGCATGCCAGGAACAGCTCTCTGCTCAGCAGAAACAAATAGCACTATTTTTTCCCGTTTTTTTGTTTTTTAAAGGCACTGAAATCAATGAGGGTTGAGTAACAGAACAGTCATGAGCCACAAGATATCTGATGAAGCGACACAGTTTGAGATTTTTACATAACCACATGGACAGTTGTTATACATATATGTGTATGAGACTTTCCTGAATATTTAAAGTTTCCAGGGAATTAAGACTTACAGCAGTGAGTCAGCACTGGTTCCAGCTGAGGCAAGGATTAACTGCTGTCAGGGTAGTCTCAAACCAGCTTGAAAAAGAAAACCCACAGAGATACGTGACAAACAATACATTTTGGAAAATAAAAAAATCTGCCTCTGGGGCCTTAAAACCAAACCAGGTCTGATACCAACCATTCAGTAGCCAAGATCAGAAGTGAACGCCGGCCGCAGTGTCGCTGGCAGGCAGGTACGCTGCCACTGCCCCACACCTGCAAAGCCTCCCGCTCCCTAGACAGCTGCAGCATTTGGGAGAAGGTCAGAAAAATCTCATAAAACTGCCTCCCTTTACCCTGAAGGGGTTTGTGCCTAACGTGGTCACACTTCTATCAGTCGGCAAGAAGGTGACTGCTAAGACATCAATTCCCTCCGTGATCAAAAGACTCCAAGCTTGGCACCGTTATCTTCTGCAGGAGGATGCAGGCTCACCAAAGGCAGTGCTGTGTCAAGATGTGCTGGGTTTCCAGATATATGAGCTCTGTGCTACAGTGATCAAGCTCCCTCTCAGGTAATATACTTCGCAGCCTGAAAGCTGCTTCCTTAATCTGCCTTTTGTAGTTCACATTTTAATCAGCACCATCTGGGATTAGCTTCCTTTTGTTTACTTATTTTTGGGTACAGGCAGTCTGAGATCCTCAGATTTTGGTCAGCCTGCCTGGAAACTCTTCCAAGTTTGAGATTACCAGCTAAGGTAGTGAACTCTGGGATGATGGCTCCAGGCACTTGAGAGCAGACACAAGACAGCAGCAAAAGTGACCCATCAGCAGACACCGAACTTAACTGCAGCGTCGACTTTTTAAAGTCGTTATTTCCTCAGCACAGCTGGCTTGTGGGCTGTACGGTCACAGATCCGGCACAAATGACCCCATTTTCCCAGGAATGCAGAGGGAGTTCGCTGCAAGCACGGCTCCCTTGGCCAGAACAGAAATCAGGTGTGTAAATCCCTTTCTTTCAGCCTCAAACTAGTCAAAGGGAGAATTAAGTCCCCAGCCTTTCTAGCCCTTGTAGAGGAAAGAACTGAATGAACCAGGGACAAGCTACAAGTAATGATCTCTGCCACCTCCCCAGTGCACTACCCAATTTATTTTGAAGTGCTATTTTTATTCAGCCTCAGACATTTGAAAGACTTTGCCTAGAGCATGAACTATCACATTTCCCAGCTCAATGAGTACCCCATATAGACTTGTGCTAAACACTTTACGAAAATGCTGTTTTGTGAAATAAAACATGCAGTATCTTAGCGTTTTTGCTCAACCTTACTTGCCTGACAGGCACTGCCACTCATGAGAGCGGGCGACAGTTTGAGTAACTTCACATCAGGACGCCAGTGCATTGCCTTTTGGTATGCATCAATAGATGGATCAAGGTGCTTCTCAGAACTCTGGGGCCCTATGAAAGCAGTGAAAAGATTATTGCATTCAAAGCCAGATAAGCAACAGCTTAATTTTGATGTATGTGGCCTGTCCCAGCGCACAGCTTACAGTCGGCTCATCAAAATGCAAAGCATGACTTTTACTTCCATCCCTGCAATAATCCCCAGTTGACACCCAGCAAGCCTGGCCTCCCTGCACAAGGATCGTCCTCCATCCTCCCAGAACACCTGCCGTGGGTTAACAGGTAATATACGTACAGCTCTGGGGCTCCGAAGATCTGCGTTTTAATCCTGGTGCTATCAGATGTCTGACAGATGGCACCTCACTTCCGGAGCGCCATCGCCTTCCCAGGTGTGAAACATGGATAGATATACGTATGTCCCCGTAAAGCTGGCAGAGATCTGCCGCAGGGGAAGCGCAACACAAAAACAAGGCATTGCTGAAGCCCATCACCGGTTGTAGCACCAAAGGTTTTTATTTTAACTACCTTTTGATCGGGACGAGAGCTGTGCTGGCTGTGGGTGCCCAGGCGTTGGCAGGAGGGCCTCTGTGAGGAGAAGCAGGGCCACCTCATGCCGGACACAGCCGGTTCTGGCCTGTTCCGGCCGGCTCCAGCCGCCTGCCACAGGGCACAGCTGAGCCCCTCAGCAATGCTGGGGGCATGGCTGGGAAAACGTGTGTAGGAATGGGCAAAATGGGGGAGGTAAAAAAAAAAAAAAAAATTGAGAGAGACAGCCCTGCGAGCACTGGGGCTGGGGGAGGACTGGGAGCTCCGGGCGCCAGAGAGGGTGTTGCCCTGAAGCTGAGCCTAGGAAAAGGGGATGGTAGGGGTTTCTCACCATCCAACTCCGTTTTAATAAGCAATAAATTAATTTTCCCCTTTTGCCCATGACAGTAATTGGTAAGTGATCTCCCTTCCTTCACCCACAAGCTCTTCCATCTTATTTTCTGTCCTGTTGAGGAGGGGGAGCAGGGAGCAGCTGGGTGGGCACCTGGCAGCCGGCCATGGTCAACCCGCCACAGGACTGCAAAAATCAGCTAACGCTCTGCTCCCAAACTGAGGGTCCCGAATCCTCAGCAGAACAGGCATGTATTTGCTTTTCTTCACAGTCCCAGTCCACTAGAAAGAAACCACAGAACAGGATTTATTAACAGACTAAACCTTGGGTATGTATGATGCAGAATAATATGGTTTGTGCAGCCTGGCCGCATTTGTTTTACTCGCTATCGGCTATCTGAGAATACATGTTAAAATAATACCTTTTTCATCATAATACATTAAAAAAAAATTCCCACATTGACCTTATTAATTGTTCTTAATTCTTAAAATCCTAATACCTGCAGTTCCTATTGGGGATTTAGTCAAGGAGAACTCCTGTCTGATGTTAAACAATAGCGTATTTCCCAGCAGGAAAAATGCCCAATTAGTTTTCTATGTTTTTTCCATGGCTGATTAGTCCAACACACATATGGGGAAGCTGCCTCCCCTGGGATGCCTCAACTAAATGAATTAACTAAAATCAAAACCTCCCTTAACCTGTTCAAAGTAATATTTGCAGCAGCGGTGTTTTTATCTCTGTGTATCACCAAGAGTGACAGCAACTGAGCAAAACAGGAGATGGGAACAGACAGCAGACAGCTCTCCCTAACATCCAACTGAAAAACAAAATTGCTGCCAAAGCTAGTGTAACAGCTTAGCTCAGTCAGCTAGGTAGGCTTTCAGCAGCCTCCAGCACGAGTGCATGCTTTAGGAAAATAAACTCTATCCCTCGCAAGCCGTCCCAGCTTCCTTTCTGTAGGGAGCAGCAGCGGGACAGCCTCTGCTCTAAGCTCTCCTTGGGAGCTTGAGCCAGGAAGCAGAGAGCCGCAGTAATGGATTATACATGAAGGCAAAAGACACTCCGGGCCTTTTTTATTCCTCTTCGGAGTCATGGTGCTCCTTTCTGCAGTGAAGCACAAGTGATGCCAGGGAAGCACGTTGCCTCTTGTCTTCTCCCAGCCTTGGCAGTGTTTTGCCTGTCTGGCACCTTGCAAGCAAGGGTGACGTTATCAAAGCTGCTAATTCTGTGCCCCCAGCAACAGAAGATGCAGCGGCCTCCTAACCCTGGACCTCTGATCACAACGCACTGACAGCTGAGATTGACTAAAGCAGCTTTTCAACACCATGTAGTTCATTAAAAGAATGTCAAGACTTAAAAGAAAAATTGGTATTATGAGACATCTACAAGCTCCTGCCAAAAAACCAGGTGTTTTAAGGAGTAGCTAGGCTCTTGTCTGAGGGGCAAAATTTTGGCCAAAGACACTAGAATAGCCCCAGTTAAATCAGATGTCTTTAGGATGCCACTGCCAAGTCCTCGTAAGTAACAGAAAAGAATTTCACGACTTGGTGCAATGTAACCATGTAAGGGCAACTCTGTCCATCTTGTACAGTACAAGTACAGTTCATTCCCTTTCATGGCTCTAGAAGATCTGAACTATTCCTGTCCCAGGAAAACAAAGAACATTTTACATCACAATACTAGAAAATGCAACTCAAAATTGATTTTTAAAGGGACACATGTCCTCCCTTGTTAGGCTTCTGCAGAAAGTTTCGTAAGACCTCATGTGCTATGCAGTCTCGCTGGTGAAGACCGCGTGGCCTTCAGGAAGCCGTTAGCACAGCACTAATCCATTGCCAGTGGAACTGGGTTTTAGGATATGGCACCATAACATTTCAGAAGCTTATTTTGACAAGAAATTAATGAAGAAAGTAATTTGTTTCCATCTTTTCAAATTCTGAAAAACAGACGGCAACAATCAGTATTACAAAGCAAAGAAAGTTTTAAATTACAACATAATTCTTAATCAATACGGAAGTGTAAATTTGGTATAGCTGTATGCTAATGGAGTTTTATTGCTTAAAAAGACATCTGAGAGACCTCAAGTTCATCTTGAACTTTTAAGCTGTCGGTTCACTTTGCCTTATGGAGGAATTCCACTGAAATCCACATGGATGAACAGAGTCCCAGGGGATTAGAAGCAAGTCAACAATATCTAAACTCTTTAGTAAACCAAGCATTTATCAGCAGTAAACAGTTACTGGTTTTATTTAAAGTTCTACCCTAATGCCAAGGCAGAAGCAGCTAATTTAAGATATGTCAGAAAGAAACATCAAATCCAATTAAAACTTATCTCCTTTTACTGTGTACAAAGGAAAGTAATGAGGATTGGACATAAGCCAAGCCAAAATCTCTCCAGTTTGGAGACTGTATTTGTGTTTTCAGAGATTTATCTCCTGGAAAAATGAATTACTTCCAAGAGAATCACAACTAACAGCCCCCCGCCCCTTTTTTTTAATGCATCTTTCATGGTTGACTTAGATGTCAGAAGAAAATAGCTCAAAAATAAAGTGTGGGGTTGTTTTTTTTTTTTTCCCCTGCTTGTGATATTTAAAAGGTATCTCTCTCGTGTGCTTTCTGTATTATTAAATTCAACATGAAGCCTTTTTTTGGTCTTTTTAGCTGAGTTCCCCTTACTTGAAACATCCAGGAGTTTATCTTTTAAAAGTTCTATCAGCTTGGAGGAGGACTAGTAAATTCAAGTGTTATCAGTGGGAAGACAGAATGTGCAACCAAAGATGTTTTAGTTTATAGCTATGCTAAAAAGGGCTAACAGCCTGTTGATTTCCGTCTTCTCTGCTGAAATTGCTCCTGAAACAAAGGTTTAGTTACGTACTTCATTGTATCTATACAGTGGCTTACACTTGAAATCCTAATTCACTTTACGATTTGAAAAAAAACCTGATTCAAATTAAAAAACCACACCGCACTGCAACTACACATCACCATGGCCTGATTTGCTATGCTTAGATTCAATAGCTATCCATGGTGTCAAGACAGGATCTTCCGAAGAAATATAATGCACTTTGACATGTCTGAGAAGTAAGAAAAATATAGATAAGGAGAAAGGTACTACAGTCGGGTAGTTCGGCCATCCTCCTTCTTAGTTCAGAGGTGATAGCATCCCTATTCCAGGCTCTGCTGAGAGAAGTCTGAGGCTTAAGTTTCCCACACCCACATACATCCACAGCAAACAAGTCAGAAATAAGCCACATGGTAACCAGCGTTGCATGGAGACAGCTGACAGCATAAACAGGAAAGCATCACCAAAACAGTTTCTATCACTTGAGAAAACTTTGAGAGAGGGCCTATGCAGAGACTGAGTAAGGGCAACCGCAAACATTGTCCTAGAGATGATCACACAGGAGTGAACACCGTGTAATCTGGATATAACCTCTCTCAGTAATTCTTGAGAACGTGCAGATCAGAACACACGATCTGAAGGACAGCCTGTGTATAGTTGTAGGTATTATGAAATTGGTAAAATGCAGCTGACAATGGAAGTTTTCAAAACTAGTCATATCATGCTGGCATATTTTAAAACTACCAAAAACATAGATGACATTTTATTTAAGTGCTAAGCATCGACTGACAAATAAACCTGCTGTGTGCAAAATCTACCAACACAAAAGCAGCACCTGGAAGAAAGGATACAGCCTTTTCTTGTATCCCTCCTGTGGAACAAAAATCTGAGATATTATACCACAAGAAAAGACACCATGCTTTTAAGTCCCTGTGGAATTATAGCCAAAGTAAATCAGAAATCTCTTTTCCCAATAGAGGTGCCAATGATTTTAACTGGACACTTGAAGACACAAAAGTGTCTGCTCTTCTCTGAACACCTATTCTTTCCCTTCTCATACCCATATCTTAGTGCCAGCAGTTGCTTCTAGCTTAGCACTTACTACAATTCTGATTTCTGCCAGACAGTGTAAGAAAAGATTGTGGAGAGCTTTTGCAGTTTAATACAGTGCTTAATGCTGTTAAGACATAACGAAGTTGTAATACTGCCAAAAGCAGTGGCCCACTAGAATGACGCGCGAGATCCCAAAGTTCATTAGTACAGCTATAGCACCTTAGGCATAGCACTTTCCAAATGCAATACCAAAGCCGGATGTGAAGAGCTCATCAAAGAAAAAAAAATTGCCACAAAACAACAATTTCTGGCCTGTTTTGACACACAAAGCAGAAGCAAGTTCAGAGGTGTCAGAATACAGTACTGCAACGTCAGGATGATTGTAGATCTTTTAAACACTGGAGTTTGACAGTACATCTATGATCTCAGCCCTGCAGGATAACCAACCTTATTTCTAATCCAGTATCTGAAGTTAATGTCTGACGGTAACTCAGCAAAGCTTGTGGTTTGAGTATCAGTGTAGCCTGAGCCAACAGATAGTATTTTATTTTTTCACAATAACTGCTTCAGAAGCTTTACATTATCAGAAAACCAACCAGTTCAAATTAAACACCTGAAGTACAACAGGTAAAACCTTGAAGCAATTCCTTTAAACTACATTATAAAAACTTGTGCTATGTCAGAAGCGTGAAGTGATGGAAATTAGCCAGAGACAGGGAACTGACAGATAAGAGAGGCAATGTCAGCAGATGTAGTATCATTCAAACTGCTTGCATCCTCCCTCGATTCCGCTGGTAAGATAGCAAAAAAAAATAACGCATCAGCAGGTAGAAAGTCTATCTAGCCCTTAAAGGGCTACTAAGTAATTTCTTTAAGTATTGCCAAAAATTCCGAGTTATTTCTCCTTAATTTTCCTGCTTTTCAGCATCAAGGTCTTACATAAGAGTAAAAAGGTAAAACTTTAAGAGTCTCTCTCACATGGCAATGAATCTGCTAGCATGCCAAGAAGTATTTCTGATAAGACAGTTTTCTATGAATTCCAGTTTTAGTAATTCACTTAAAGAATGTGTCAATGGCACAATAAATATTGTGAGCCTCTATCAGCAGAAAAACCACTAAACGTTGACAACATAACCAAAAGAATCCCCTTAGTTTTTCCAGTGAAAAAGCAGCAAGCTGAATTAGGTTGCTACATTGCAAAATGTTCCATTACAGACCAAAAAAGGAATTGAGCTACAATTGCAAAACTTACTAAATCTGGAAAAGAAAGATGATAGTGAACCAAAGAATGAAGTGGAAGTCCTTGATTTTCAATTCTGGCACTGCTTTACAAGCTGATTTGTTTTAAGAATTCATAATCAGAATCTGTATATCTTTTGAAGACACATATTTCTAACTCTTTTCAGACTAGCTATAATAAATCCACTGATGTTTATGACTTGAACAAAAGACATAGCACAATATAGGTTTGAACTGTTTATTTTACATCAGATGTTCCATACCAGAGTTCCTTCAGTTAGAAGTTCCTAAAAGAAAATGAAACAAACATTGTTACAAACCAGTGTGCTTCACCAGCTGAAGTAAATATTTTTGACCAACTGTGTAATCATCCTATAAATACAGTGTATACATTTTCATCTTAAAAGTTGGATTTGGGTATAGATGCTACCCCTGCAAGAGTTAGAGCGTAAGATAAACATACGTACTTGGAAACAATTCCATCATTTTTTGCCAGACGCAGAATGGAGTCATCTGATTCACCCTTTAAAAAAATAAAAGATGATTCTGAAGTGACCAAATACTTGCCGATACACATTAAAAAGAGACGCAGCTGCAGCATTTAATGCTGGTAGTGAAATGCACAACGCCTTCCACAGATCACTGCATTTTTTATGCACAGACTAGTGTTTTCAAAATAAGCTGTTAAATTATTTGTCATCCTTTAGAATAAGAAATAGTTTTAACTTGATAACTTATACACTTGCATTAACAAGATATATTTCTGGGTAAGCAGACTTCTGATGAACTCTAGGAAGCTTCACACCATGTTTAACAAATTCAAGTCATGGTAGTATCATCTCCAATAATCATAAACAACAGATAAAAGCCAGATATTAGTAGCTTGGTACATTCTTAAAAGGAAAAAATCCACTTGCATCCTTCAGTGATTTTAAAAAAATATAAACTACATAATTCTACAAACCAAAGGATGGAGGAAAAAAACAGAAGAAACTGATTCTTGCAATTGAATTTGTTCACGTCTTCACTCTGTCTTCATTATCCCACAAAAGCTCTTCCTCTAGAATGAGCTGAAGGCACATTACATTTTCAGGGCCAAATATAAATCTAAAAAATTACTAATCAATATAAAAAGAAGCACAACCATTTTGTAGCTCAAGAAAATACCTACCATTCTACGAATTGCTCCACAAATGGCATACGTTTTGAACTGGCCATTTACTCTGCCTGTTACCTTGTCAACCTGTAATTACAAGTAAGTTACTCCACACAGATTCTTATAAAATTTTATGCTCTTACATCACACTTGCCAAGCACTCAAAGATAAAAATTACTTGTTAAATTTTGCAAATATTTTTCTGCAAATTACAAAAACTCTAAGCAAATACTGAAGTTAGAAAGACAACTATAGACTATCTTTTCACAGCAAATTTAATTACATAGTGCAACTATAAAATTTAATGGATCACACAGCATAACAAGAACACAATACAAAACGGTAGCTAGAAGAAGAAAATGCTCAAGTTCTAAAAAAATGGAAAAGTTCAATGTAAAGTTTACTTGGGGATTTTACTGCCTTTGTTATTTTTTCGTGTTTCTTTTAAGGTCAATATTAGACAAAATTGAAGTGAAGGGGGAAGGGGACAGTCTTGTTACACAGGTAGAAAAACGCCCAAGTTCAGACACACAAATTGTCTCTTCCTCCAGTTGCTGAGAGATTTAACAGGAAAAAAAACTAAACAATATAAATCATGAAATTAAACAGTGTAGCGAACCCTGTAATACCATGTGAGTTTGTTTTCGAGCTGTGCTAATCTCTGATCCTTTGAAAGCAAAAAATAGGGATCACTGAAGGAATGAAACACAGTGAACAAGAAAAGTATCTGCCTTAACATTTACAGGAAATGGCAAACAGAGCATTTTTTAAAATGATTTCTTACGTCAGACAGATAACATAAGACAGCCAGTTGTTTAAAAATACAGGAATGTAGTCTTGTGGTCTCCCATTCAAGAAGAAATAAATCAAGCTATATAGCTCACAAGCTATAGGAACATTGTGTCCACAGAATTCCTGCAAGGTGAATACCAATAAACAAATGGGGGAAAAAAGCATGCTAAAAGGAGTTTAACCAGAGCCCACGTGCGTTAACTGGGATCCTGCAGGAGTCAAGGTCTACTGTGGTTTTCTCAGCATATATGTTAGGCTTGGAGGGATTTGCAATAACGCTACTTTGAGAAGATGAAATTAAACTTTGACGAGAACAAATTCCTTATGTTACAGAAAGAAAACTAAATGTACAATACCAAGTCAATATAAATAACCAGCATGCCTCAGGAAAAATTCTAAGCCTATAATAGCCCAAGCACTGAGTTAATGAAATGATAATGCTGCACACGAAACACATGAGCAATCTCGTTTGTCACCTATCAAGAGCAGCAGTGTCAAGTATTAACAGAATTGATTCAAGCAAAACACAGAAGATGGCATTTTAGTTAAGCAAAGTAGAACAGAAAGAGTTCTGCTCTGGAAACTGTATCTTTCTTAAAGGTTGGACAAACTAGAAAAAGCACAGAGATGATCAACAAGAATAAAAAATTAAAAAACAGGGTGCACAAGGACAGACTGAAGAATGGTACTTTCTTACAGACAGGTGAAGGTAGAAGGGGTAAGAATCTCGCAGAAACAAGCACTTCTTCTCCTTCTTTCCTTCAGGACAAGGAATTCCCTAATTTATAACTCTAAATATCTAGAGTTAGGAAGTTGTATTTAGTCAAACAGTTAAGCACTGGAACAGAATGTGCAGAGCCTTATGAAATTGCCTCTAATGAATATTTTGCAATAGGAAATATTAAATTCCAATATTTTCCAAAAATAACCAGGGGTAACATAGTAATATACTTGTATGGTTGAAAGCCCTCAAGCTCTACGCTTCATATGGTCTCTAGTGAATTATTTGGAAATGCATCACAAGCTGTTAAGATTTCTTAACTTCTATCAAAAGTTTAAAGGTGTAGCGCTCTCATCGCATACTTCTGTTATGAAACTTACCTCAGAAATATTTATCTGAATAGAAGCATGATCCTTAGCACCAATTATTCGGTTGCTAGCAGAACTAAGGAATAAAATAACAAGATATATTTAAACACAAGGAAACGGACAGTGACAATGAAAAAAAACCCTTAAAGCCAAATCTACATGCAAATTAAAATGCAGCTTCAGGTACATTTAAAGGAGACTTTCACTTGGTAGCATCGTGCTAAGTTGCCAACTATCCCTTCACTTTGGTTTTTATATGCCCAGTTCACCCCTATACAGGGCACACAGGAGCACAGGCCTTCAAAACACACAGAATATCAAGTTTTTCTTTCCTAAAGTGCAAAAAAATACAGCAATCAAGGTAATTGATGAGAATGCAGCTTCTATGCCTTTTTCCTCGGGAGCCATTACAGTTGTCAGGACACTCAGTATGCAAACCCTCAGAAATCCCAGGCTGTAAAAAAAGTTTCACTTAAACCGAACAAAACACATACAAATGGTTTGCTTTTTCGTGATTTTTTTTTTTAACACACACATTTACAAAAAAGCTTCTCACTATCCATTTACTATAATCTCAAAGTTGTACTTAAGATGCGCTACCAAGGCAACAAGCGATGGCTTAACAGGTTCACTACGAGAGCTTGTAGCGCAGAAACATTACCATACTACAAACGTGCATGCCTGCTTCTGAAAGGAACCATACGTTGAGCTGTCACTGCCACGTATGCTCTTCAACTTTACTGTTGAGAGTCAACAGTGACTCGTCACTGCTCTTCAACTTTAATCTTTGCTTCACATATTTTACGTAAGATACTTAAACGTACAGAAACAGACAGAAAACAGAGGGGTTTTTTTTCCAGATATTCGCTACAAAAAAAAAAAAAAAAGTGCTTTTGCAGAGGCCGTACCGGCCTCTGGTCGGGCTGACTGCCGAGGGCCCAGCTCCCCGGGGTGCCCGCGCTGCAGGCCCGCCATCCCACCGGCACCCTCGCCGCTGAAGGCAACCGCTCACCACTTCCGCGGGACGTAGAGGTCCACAAACTCCCCGGCGTCGTTCTGCATCTCGTTCGGGCTGCCGCTGCGGCACTGCACCAAGCGGTAACACCTAGGAGGAGCAAGGCGGGGCTCACGGGCCGTCCCCGCAAGGCCTACCCCACCCCCGCTCCCTACAGCCAACCAGCCCCGCGGGGAGCGGGCCCGGCCCGCAGCACGCCGCCCCCTCCCCCGGCCTCATGGCAGCCCGGGAACCGAGGAAAGAGCACCCCCCGCCGCCCCCCGGCCCCCTGAGCCCCGCCGACCCCCGCCGGCCGGGCCGCCCCGGGCGCTCCCTCCGCAGCAGCGACGCGACCGCGCTCCTACCTCGCGTGCGGCGCGGCGGAAAGGAAGGGGAGGCCGCGGAAGCGGAAACACGCCAGAGGCAGCGGAGTGCTTCCGGCGTGACGGCACGACGTCACCAGCGCGGGCGCTAAACGTCAGTGAAACGGTCGTGACGGGGGTGCTCCCCGCTCCCCTTCCCCCCTGAGGCGGCCCTGGGAGAAGGGCACCGGCGCCGCCGCCGCTCGGCCTTCGTCCCGCCGGCTGGGGGGAGCACGGGGCGGGGGGGACCCCCGGGCGGGGAGGGGGGGGGGTGTCCCCTGCTGAGGGGCCCGGCAGCCCCCGGAGCGGGCAGGAGCAACAACCCTGACGAAAGACCATTCCGAAACAAGACGTTTGGTTACAAAACGTATATCAAAAGAGTTTTTATTTCACAGCATCTTAATCTCACAAGTTCATGGAAAGGGGGGGGGAGGGGGGGGAAGGAACAGGCTACAACTCAGACTTTTAAATAATGGCGTAAGACAAAACCATAACTATCGTTTACATAAAAATGTACAGCCTCTTATCAAGAGAGTTCTCCGTGCGGAGTCAACGCAGCAGCATCCTTCCACGGCACACGGCACCAGACCAGCCCTCGGCGTAAACCAGCGCTTCTCTGCAAAGCAAGAGCAGTTGGGGCTGTGAAAATGTAAAGCCAGCAGATCCATGTATTATTTTGGGTCCTACTTTCAGTTTATTAATTGGTAACGTAGTAATTGTCCTTTGCCACACGGTGGCAGCTTTTAGGTGAAAAGATAAATATTCCCACACAGGACTGCAAGCTACACTCTAGAAATAGAAAAAAAAATCAACATATATACACACACAAGTCACCATATCTCTGCAGAAGGACCGCTTCTGCACAAACACCACAACAGAGGTACCGATGTACAAGCCGCAGACTACGCCCCTGGACGGCATCAGCCCCAAACCCGCGCTCTACAGAGACATCGGTACGGCGTTCCCTCCACCGCCTCGTTTTTGGCCTGTGCTCCAAACAGCTTGTGAGCTCAAGAACACTGCACATGCCCAAAGCCAACGTTTAGGGTAACCTTAAGACAACATTCAGCATTCTGTAATTTAATGCTCTTTATCCTAATTTGTTCTTCTGAAAGAGAAAGCAAAAGCTTGCCGTTTTATGATTTGAAACCATGGCCTCTGGGAGCGTAACTCCAGCCCAAATGCCCACTGCAACTAGACAAACTTCCACTGAATAGAGACCGCAAAGTGTTGCAAACCAAAGTGCGTTTTTTTCCTTAGATGGTGAGGAAAGGAAAGTTAATTTTGTTACAGAAAACTCTTTATACACTAAAACAGAAAGAAGTTCTTAGAGAAAGACATTTTCTGACTTTGTTCATACTAAGCAAAGTGTTTTACTGTTTCTGGAGATACCGTGTGAGAAAGCTCTTTGCTCAGTTCTACCTCTTTCCCCTAACGACTTCAGGAAGTGGTGGACCGATTTAGTTGTCTTCACCACTGTTTGCTAATTCGAAGGCTCGTTATATACTAGATGTTTAGTACATCACTATTTCTTGCATGCAAGGACAGTTATATTCAGTAGAAAGTTTAACTAGTAGGCAATTTTTTAAATCTTTTGGAAGATAACTGGCAAGCTTATTGTCTAACTTACTAGCTACCATCTCACTTACAGAGACTGGAAAGTCCTTCTGTGTTAGAGAGAAGTCACAAGCATATTAAATTTTACACAAATAACTTGAAGCTACATACAGTTGAACACAGTTACAAAAGATTTGTCACTGTAATTATTATATATGAAAAATACATTTCGAGCCCTACTTAAAGAGGAAGGGGCTCCAGTAAAGTTTGCTGCAATTCTAATGAAGCCAAATTAGCTTCAGGCAAAACACAGCTGAAGAGTAAAGACTCAGCTGTGGTTTTGCCTACAACAACATTTAATACAAGGAACAGGAATTTACATTACTTTACATATTAGGTAGCAGGTCCCTTACCTCAGTACGAGGTCTAGTATTTCATTTAAGAGTCAAACTTAAATTACAGATTTCTCAGTCATAATAGCCAAGCATCACTTTTGTTCCTTGCAAGTGGACACAGTTACTTGTATCATAATATTGCTTCAGAAAATGAACCCAAGAGCCAATATCACAGAAGGTTCCATATATAATCAGAGTTCATTCCCAACCCGGACATTTTAAAAATAAATGAAGGAATAGCCAATGGTGACAGAAGTTATTTAGCCTCTGCGTAAGCATCAGAGCGCTGCTGGGCACCAGCCGTGAAGTGGCTGTTCAGATGTGCAACAAATGCCAGTTTTATGAGGACCATCACAGTGATGCAACGCTTGGAAGAACAGAGTAAGAAAGTAGCATTTTAAATATTGAGCATGCTTTGTTTCGTTGGCTTAGTTTGGCAGCAGTAGCTCTACTGACTTAAGTATATGCTCAGAGCACATAAGACCATATATAATACAGTCGTACTAAAAAAGGTGCTTATTTCAGACTATGGAACACTGAAACAAAAATCATAAATGATACATTTGACAGCACATTGCTCTTAGTCAAGCGCTCATCTTCCACTGAAGAGTGAATTAGGATGGCAATCCCCTTGCTGCAGCTACCTTGTTCAACACATGGTATTTCATGACAGATTTTCAAATAATCTTTTTAAATAAAATGTGTATTTCTAAGGTATTAATAGTTAACTAAATTGGAATGGAGTAATTTCAATCTTGCTACTTACAGCTCTATAGTATAGTATAGATGCCCTGTGTATCATTAGTGCAGATATACTGGAATTGTTTTCCTTATATGCAAGGCCAATGCAGGTAAAGAATAAATGCCTATACAAATTCAGGATTCCCCACTACATAACATAACTAACTTAAAAAGCACTGGTACCAGACCAGCCAGTTTTAGGCACATCTTTAAAAAAATAAAGTATGCATTTCATTAATGTAAAAATGCAAGAAGATTCTTAGAAACATCTGAACTTTATGGTGCACTGGAATGGAAGTGATGCTTCCTTCAGTTTCAAGGAATACAATAAAGGCTTAAAAAAAAAAAAAGAAACAATACCATAGTATTCTTCATAGGGAAGAACAGTTTTAGTAAAACTGAGAAGATAAATAAAGAATAATAAGCAGCCATGAGACTGACTGGTGAATATTTGTGCTTTAAATGTCCAAAAGAAAATAAAGTTCAATAACTCTTCTCGTACCATCCCCCAGACTTGGCATACGTGTCCATAATGCACACCTCGACAGTTTAGTAACACACCGCAGACTTCAAAACTTGCTGTAGCCATGGCAGGATGCACACAGCGGCACAGAAAGGCCAGCCGCAACTCCACCAGCAGCGTTCAGTGATGCGATCCCCAGCGCCGCCGGCTGTCAGCTGGAACACAGCTTTGGTTAAGACTGTTGTGTAAGCCGTCTGTAATGAGGTAAAACTTGGTTTTCAGGGAGATAGAGAGCCAGTTCCAAAGCTACAAGGACGGTGAATTCAAAACCAATGAGATCTCTTCTGTTGAATCTGAATCTCTCTTCTAGTTTCTATGATAGCAATAAAAAAAAAAGAGCGGGGGAGAAAGAATCCATTAATCCACGAGATACCAACGCACTGTTAGATTAAGTCAGCATAAAACAGGAGTCAGTGATGCATGGCCAGAGCTGTTCCTCCAGAATCAAAAGTGTTGCCAAGGATCAGACAAGTAAACCAGCTTATCAGCTCAGCTGTGACACCCACACAACAGTTACACATGTTTGCCTGAGAAACAGTAAGTTCAAAAATAAGCTCACTGTAGGATCAGTAGGACATTAGACTGTGCCAGTCAGGTAGTTTTAATGAATTAAAAAACCCAACAAACCATCAAGGAAGAGCCCTAACGAGACATAAAACTGACTGAAAGAGCTGGTCTTAAATGCAAATATGCACTGCTAAGTCTTGGCTTTAATCTTTGTCTTGTTCTATGAGCTAGAGAGAAGGTTTTGACAACACCTGAAACAAGTCTCACAGTACTTACGTCTATAAGGTGTTTAACTTCGTGTTTCCTGAGATCACTGCTGATCTTGGCTGCAAGCAGAACGCAAGCACCAGCACACAGTTTGCGGTTCTGTTTGTTGAGTTTGCCTTGGAGGACGAGCTTCTCAAAGTAAACATAAGCCATGGAGACAGTAACCGGCTCCAGATTGCACTCTTCACTCAGGTTCCGCATCTCTCTCTTTAAACTGGGAATAGGAAAAAAAAAAAGACACCCTCTCAAACATGACAGCTTTTATGAAATGCTGTAGAAACACTGCAGCATGGAAACTCAGAAGAGCATA
The DNA here is from genome assembly GCF_035582795.1 of Mycteria americana. Taxonomy (NCBI): domain Eukaryota; kingdom Metazoa; phylum Chordata; class Aves; order Ciconiiformes; family Ciconiidae; genus Mycteria; species Mycteria americana. The sequence goes on from NC_134378.1 coordinate 14,823,776, forward strand.
CGGGCAAGACTCCTATTTGGAAAACTGTGATGAGTATTATCCTAGACTGAAGAAGCCCAGCTGGCAGCAAGCTGGAGCTGATGCACAAACTGATTTAACCTGGCTGACATCTACTGTGGAAGAACAGTTCCACATCTGCCCATGAACACCAGGGGCTTAGCTGCCCCACTGACACACAGGCTACTGCTGTACGGGTTGGCTCCCAAACTGGTTCGTGATTCATATAATGAGTGAACTACCCTGACCTACAGAATACCACATCAAAGCCGTGCGGATCACAGCAGTTGCCGCGTAGAGACCTGTCTACTACACACCTCGCGGAAGAATCGGGTCTGAGGGGAAGGCAGACTGGTTTACACGCTTCCCACAACAGCTGGCCCTTCACTTCAGCATACAGGCAGACTTTATGGTGGATGCTACCTCTCATGGCTGCCATCCATGCTACACCTGCAGGAAGATATCTGTGCAGGCACACTATTTAAAACAGCTACAACGTGGAGTACGCAGGACACTGGCAGAACACACCCTGACTGAGCAAGCCTTCCACTCAGAGTCAATAGCTACACATAGCCCTGGTGATTCAGCAGGATAGCGTTTGAGCTGGCTATTTCAGAAGGCCTCGACTGCATTAACCACCGTGTAACACCAGCAAGATTACAGCTCTCGGAGCTGTGCATCTCGCTGATGAGTGGCCAGATGCATTTCCTGGAAGATGAGGAATTCTGTGGGGCATAGTTCTGCCTTCATGAAATGCTTTTCTTTATCAAGACTCTCCAGACCTAACACTCTTCTTTATCCTAGAATCTTGTTAGAGTTCACGATCATCACCGAGTCTGGCAATTGAAACGTGAAAATAGTCAGAGGGTCCAGAAGGACAATCCAGTTGGAGTGGGGCTGCGCTACAGCCAAACAATCAGGTTACGAGTGTTTCAAGGCTAATGCTGCTTCACTGTTAATTGGCTATGAGCGTTAGTACACCACAGTTGGTGAAACAAAACCCTTTTAGGCTGAACTATGAAAAGCAACTGGTACCCTTTCTCAGCATCCTAAACATTCCTGTATGGGGCTGTCATCCTACAGGCAGCTCAACTGGCAACAAGAGATGAGTGTTTAATCATATATACTATTAATAGATTTAGTAATAGATCTAGTATTTGCTCCATACAAGTGGAAGATAAAAGCAGCCTTGTACAGCATAGATGTTCTCATTATTCAATACTTGTTTCTTACCTCCTAATTTTGCTCAGTGTCAACTTGATGTGAGGAAACTTCTCTCTAAAGGTTTCATTCATATCCTTTTTAAGGTCCGACGGTTTCACATATTCTATGACTGTAGTCTGAAACACAAGAAGCAAAATTTATCATTTCTCTTGTGAACAGTACTGACAGCCAAACAAGTCTTCCAAAGACACTAATGCAAAGGCAAACCTGAGTTTTATTATTCACAATTTAACATTTCTATAATATCCTAAGTAATAGACTGTGTTGAATCTCAACCACAGACAAAATCTTAAAAAACTAGTAAGCAAATGGTTACAAGAAGCACATGACAACATGGAGATACATGTCAGGTTGGTCCTCAACAAAGCTGAGTGTACAAACCCAACTATTTATATTTTTCCTAATCAATTCTCAAAAAGCCACAACTTTTTCTTCCTGGAGGAAGTCGTCTTCCTTGAGGAAGTTCCTTATAGAATGATCTTCCAGGCACTCACTCACTCCCCTGTTCAGGTATGCCGGTCACTCACCATGTAAGAGGCAAAGATGAGAACACGTTTATGTTTTCCACAGGGCCATTGAGGATCATCCAGAAGATTTGGATCATACTCTGTGGCTTCCCCAGCTTCACTTCCTGAGTGGAATGAGGAAAGCACAACACTGGATCACAAGATACAGGGCTTTAAATTCCCTGTTTCCTCTTTAGAAAAGTTTTCAAACAGCAAACATTAGAAGTTAGAAACATTAGAAAAACTCTTCGCTGGGTAAAGAACTGGCTGGATGTCTGGGCCCAAAGAGTGGTGGTGAATGGAGTTCAATCCAGTTGGTGGCCGGTCACAAGTGGTGTTCCCCAGGGCTCTGTGTTGGGGCCAGTCCTGTTTAACATCTTTATCAATGATCTGGACGAAGGGATCGAGTGCACCCTCAGTAAGTTTGCAGATGACACCAAGTTGTGCGGGAGTGTTGATCTGCTGGAGGGGAGGAAGGCTCTGCAGAGGGACCTGGACAGGCTGGATCGATGGGCCGAGGCCAATTGTATGAGGTTTAACAAGGCCAAGTGGAAGGTCCTGTACTTGGGTCACAACAACCCCATGCAACGCTACAGGCTTGGGGAAGAGTGGCTGGAAAGCTGCCAGGCGGAAAAGGACCTGGGGGTGTTGGTTGACAGACAGCTGAATATGAGCCAGCCGTGTGCCCAGGTGGCCAAGAAAGCCAATGGCATCCTGGCTTGTATCAAAAACAGTGTGGCCAGCAGGACTAGGGCAGTGATCGTGCCCCTGTACTGGGCACTGGTGAGGCCGCACCTCGAATGCTGTGTTCAGTGTTGGGCCCCTCACTCCAAGAGAGACATTGAGGGGCTGGAGCGTGTCCAGAGAAGGGCAACGGAGCTGGGGAAGGGTCTGGAGCACAAGGCTGATGGGGAGCGGCTGGGGGACCTGGGGTTGTTCAGCCTGGAGAGAAGGAGGCTGAGGGGAGACCTCATCGCTCTCTACAACTGCCTGAAAGGAGGCTGTAGAGAGGTGGGGTCGGTCTCTTCTCCCAGGTAACAAGTGACAGGACGAGAGGAAATGGCCTCAAGTTGCGCCAGGGGAGGTTTAGACTGGACATTAGGAAATTTTACTTCCCTGAAGGGGTTGTCAAGCATTGGACCAGGCTGCCCAGGGAAGTGGTTGAGTCACCATCCCTGGGGATATTTAAAAGCCGTCTGGATGAGATGCTTAGGGACATGGTGTAGTGGTGGGCTTGGCAGTGTTAGGTTCACGGTTGGACTCGATGATCTTAAAGGTCTTTTCCAACCTATACGATTCTGTGATTCTGTGAAGTGTTGGCAGACCCCATAGTACAGGCAAACTGCAGCTCCAGTCACCTGTTTGCGTTTCATGAATGCACCAGTCAGGTATTAGAATTATTAAAAAACCCACACAAGCTCTTTCTCCAGCATGTGCCTGACGCACCATTTTAGACTTAGTACAAACTAAATTTGTCATCCACAAATATGCACAGAACACAACTGCACAAGACTGAATTCTTTTGCCTATACTCTGATCTAGCAGACAGCAGAGCTCTCAGGTTTGCTCTTTTACACAAGAGATTTGTGTCACAAACTCTGGCATATGCATTGTTACTGTGCTAGAAGGCAAGGAGGACCACCTGTACCTATGTACACCAGATGTTTCTTGTTGAGTAATATAAAATTTCACATTTCCAAGGAAACAGCTTTGAGCTCCTTGAATTGCATAAACAGAACTAGCCCAGGTATACAAAGGACGTAAGGAACGTGTGCAAGTCTCAGTCTTAAGGCTCATCATTTATACCTCATTAACAAGCCGCCTTTGCTAGGCTGTGCTAAAAACAGTTTCATTCCAGCTGCAGCACATCCTTCCTAATAACGCACTTTACCATTTGCAATTGTTTCAGACAAATATATTCCTTTTATGTTTTTCTGCTGTGTGCACGAGTGGTGACAAAGCTGATGGCTGTCCTTACCAATGTCTGTTCCTGCTGGTATCGTTTTTGCTGTCACAGGTTTATATCTTGATCCAGGAAGACTCCGTGAAGCATTAGCTCGACATGAGGGAACAGCACTATGGCTGTCAGCTTTGCGAACAACCAGGGCATTGGTCGGATACAAGAATTTTGCATAGGACACAACCTTAAAGAAGAGAAAGTTGTAGTAGTTATAGGGGAAAATTTATGGAAAAGCTTATTTCCAGAAATCTAGGATTTTCCAACTCAGAGGGTCCCCTGGAGTTTGTATTTGGGAGTGGGGACCTTGAAATTGTGGGACAGGAGGAAAGGGAAAAGTTGGATGAGGAATGTCTTGCTTCCACGACTTCAGTATGGAAGTGTTGTAGAAGATTTGGTGGGGAGGCAAAGAAAAGGGGAGAATCACATCAGTAAAAGTCTGGCAGTATATAAATTTAACTAAAGAGGTATAAATTTTGCCCATATTTCTGTCAAAACATTACTCACATGTTGCCTAAGATACCAGAGTCAAATCAATTCCCCAGAAACGGAGGCAGAAGTGATCATGGACTTCAACAGCCTCCTCAGAAGAAGCTTTATCACAAGCCAAACATTTCAAACTTTAAGGATCAAAACAAACTTCCACTGCTCTGAAAAGTTACAGCTCTCAATTTATGCAGTGCTTTGCAATCCACAGTGATTTGCCCCAGCATGAAATGGTCCCAGGGTGAAAGCAGCCAGCTCACCCACCCGCTGCCCCTGCCTCCAGTCAGTGGTTTGGTCATTGGCATTACAGATCAACAGACAAAAAAAAAAAAAAACCAAAACCCCTCCTTACCTTGCCATCAGCACCCAGCTCTACTCCTTCCAGTCCAAGCACCATCTCAGTGGAGACTGAAACTCCCCCAGAAGGATGTCGTTGCTTCTGTCCTTCCATTTTTAGATCACTAAATGCAGGTAGGAAAATGCACTATTGGAAAATGCGGCATAAGCCCAGCTTCCTCTATGGTAAACACCAGGTCAGAGTTCTATGTGAGAACCGTGCAATCCCTCAATCCCATCTCCAAGAAAGCATTAATTTTTAAGTACTCTTTTCAAAATGAGAGATGTTCATTAAATGAAGAATCAGATTTCATATCATTTTAACTCAGATCTGTAACAATCTATCTAGCAAATGTAAACTTTTTTTAATATGGTCTTTCTGCATAAGACCGTACCACTCATTAACAGACTAATGCTTAAACACTTAACAGCAAACGTGATTTATATTACTAGTTTTCCAGGATTAGAAACTTGCCTTTCAATTGCAGTTTTCCAACCACTGCGCACACAAGCTCAAATTAAGAATTAAGGCTGCTAGCAGAACTCTGCGTCAGCGATGGCAGCGTGCAGCTTTGTCACCTACGTTCCAACGTGAAAAAGCAGCTTTCCGTTAAAGAACTGCATTGCCAGCTTACACATAAGCAGAACGACACAGTGCTCAGAACTGCTCTAAAATAGCTCCGGTGACCTTGCTGCTTTTCTATGAAGTGAGAGAATATTTTCCCACCAACTATTTTTACGGCAAGTGTATTTGCATACAATATAATTCCCACCACTAAACATCCGTTTCCTTTGTCCATAAGTTATGTACAGGACACAAGTGACAACACAATTGTTTTGTCAGAAGTGGATTAGAATAAAATTAGTGTTTTCTATGGTATATTTGTGGATCACAGACCTTCACAGAATCAGCTAAGACTTCACGAGGGACTGAGCAAAGCTGCAGGGAAATCCAGTCAGCAGGTTTGGTTTCTCATAAGTGATCATATTGACAGTTCTGTACAAAAACGTAGTACAAACACTAAAAGCAGTTTCCATCAGTCTAAACTGTTTCTGTTTTTCTTAGACTGCAAATAGTGACATTCATGGCTTAGAGCTGAAAACCAGAAGAGCATCTTAAACTTATTTAGATGTAACTTCACTATAAAACCTTGAAGGATCCCAGTAAAGACGGCAGCATCCTTCCTTGATGCTCTGTTTGCTTTTTTGCCGACACAATTGTTTGTTGCACTGAAGACAGTTGATTTCTGACCACTTTAGGAGCATAGGAAATCCTACACAGCAACACATCACATCATCTGTTCAAAGCTGGTTTCGGGGATTTCACAGGACTGGAGTGCTTTAAGATGTGAATAATCACTGGAAGAAAAGCCTACCTTTTCCACTATTTTTCTCCTGGAGTTTGAATGAACACTTTGACACTGTGGCAATGTCTGATTTTACTGCTCTGCTAGCAAGCTCTTGTCCTTACACATAAATGGTAATTTAAGTTCACCTGCTTCAAAGCAGGAGACATACACCATACTCATTTAAAAAGATCTTTTGCAAACAATAGACCAGACATTTCACAAAGCAGTTAAAAATGACTCACCTGATCCGTAAACTCTCCCCGTAAGGTAGGATAGAAAAAGCCACACAGAGTGTTCGTTTAGCACAGATTAACACTATCCTGTAAGTAGAGGGGAAGAGATCAGGATAAGAATTAAGATTCAGATGTTACAAAGCAGCTTTTTATGGAACATGAATACAGAACTCCCCTTAAATTGCTCTGTAAGTCACACAGATACTGCTATGGATTTTATGTTTTCAGGAAGCAGCACAAAAGCAGAGGTTTTGTTCTGACCCTGTAGGTCCTTAAAGCCAAGTTCTGCATCAAACCCCAGTGTTCAGTAACTGCCATCACCTTGGGAGCTCCTCAAAGGAGATCCTAGTCTTTAAATACGTATCTATATTTACGTAATTTTTACATAAACCTTGTGAAAAGATGTAGATAATATTTTTACATTTAGATGAAGTCTCAGACCTCTATTAATAATAAATATGAACGCGCTCCCCCCTTTTCTTCTGCCCAGCAGCTATGAGCCAAGAATTTGGCTAAACCAAGCCATTCTCCTTAAATCCTCCTCAGCTCCAACCTCTCTGTGTGCTGGAGATAAGGGTGTTAGAAGAGAATGATTTAACCTCCTCGAAGCAGGATGGCAGAACCATCAGAATATTGCTGCAGATGTAGCAGATATGAGCACCTACTGCCTTCGAAAGAAGTATGTATAAAATTAACAAGATCCCAAGGACATCACCTTATTCCCACTGACGTTCAATGGCTAATGGCATTGAACTAGAGTCTACTGCTGAGCACATCCTATGTCACCTGAGTACAGGAGGCACCTTGATCTCCAGAAGTTACCTGCTGTTCTTGGTGTCATACTGCCTCATGTTCTTGATGAAGTGCATCTTCTTCAAACTTTTGTGTCTTGGAGACCCAGATATATGCTTGGTTCTGCAATTATAAAAAAAACCCACCACCTGTTAAGCGCTCTGAAAAAGAGTCATGCCAGTTGTATGATCAGATGGCAGCACTAGCATGCAGGACCTCAGATATTGGCGTGGAAGAGGGTGCAGGGAGGAGAGGACTGCATGCAACGAGTTGAGATTAATGCTGCTTTTGAAAAAAGTACCTTCGTACACTGGCATATTCCACTATGTCTTCTAAAAAGTCTAGAGAGCAGCGCTGGGAGATAAAACGCCTTCTGTAAAATGTACAACACCACGAAGAGTGAACAATATTAGTTCATGGCCTCTGAGTTTATGAACTGCAACAGATCTATGAGCTCTTAGGACAAATGGCAGGGGGTTTTTTGATTTTTTTTTTTTTATTGGAAGAGTGCTTAAGTAAGAGTTTCAAGTTCCTAAAAAGGCCAAGAACTTGTCTCCCCCTCCAGGACCCTTGAGGTACATATTTATAGCAACTTCATTAACAAGAGCATTCACTATCTTCAACACATAAGAACACCTACCTAGAAGTTAAACACCTAAAAGCCTTCCAAATACTCATTTAAAATCTTACAAGAAATATTGCAAAAAGCCCCCCCTCATCAAGGCAAGGGTAAAAGTAATTTTATATCAATCTATGGACAGATACAGGTATATCTGTATGATGACCGAACATCGGCGTGTATTCTCGATTCAGAACACAGTCGTCTCCAGCTGCAGGAGTCGGCAGACAGAGTCTATGACAGTAGCTCAATAAAATTGACAGATCTCTCCGGAAAACAATAGACAGGGCTATTAGAGGAAGCAAAGAGTATTCGGTACCCATCTGAAATCCCCGAATGGAAGATGCAAGGAGAATAACAGTAGGAATCATGTGAGTTAGTGTAACAGTAATGGCATATTACATTTAAGCAAAAAAATACACCTTGCCAAAGTAAGATACATTACTATTGTCAAAGTCAAGTCATTCTTTGTTGGTAGAGATTTGCAAATGAATTGTAAAACTATGACTGCAATTTCCATAGGAACAATGCACGCAGATTCAACTGCCACCAGCAAAACACTGACACTACAACTATCAGATTCCATATTTTCTGCTTTTGTTTAAGCATACATCATGTTGCATTTTTAGCACAAGCTACATGCACTCAAGTCCAAGGTTTTCTTCCAAAGTGACATAGTAACTCAGCTAACGGACAATACCTCCATGGAAGTCAACGTAGAAGCAACATATGAGACTAAAGTTGCAGGACTCTGGTTTGGTAAGCTCTACTTTTGGAAAAAAATTCAAACTTTAAGCTGCATCAGAGCTCTGGCACCTACGAGAGGCCAAACCGCTCAGACAGACCAAGGCCAGGCTCTCATGCCTGGAAGTTAACATCCAACACCCAGCAAAAGCATGGCACCTTGGGTTGGTGTGGGGGGGAGGGGGGGAAGAGAGGTCAAGAAAAAATGGGATTTATTAATTGCTAACAGCTATAGAAAAGTTTTTACACAGCAAAGCCATTTACAGCTTCAGTTGATTAGGCACTGGCCCAGGTTGCCCAGAGAGGTGGTGGATGCCCCATCCCTGGAAACATTCAAGGTCAGGCTGGACGGGGCTCTGAGCAACCTGAGCTAGCTGAAGATGTCCCTGCTCTTGCAGGGGGGTTGGACTGATGACCTGCAAAGGTACCCTCCAACCCAAACCATTCTATGGTTCTATGGTAAAGATAAAAAAAGCTACTTAGGATTTAGGTCTGGTCTTGAAGCCCAGCACTTCAGGATTTTGAAACAGCCTGGCAATCTGCTAGTCCCAGTGACTTGCCTTTCCTCCTCCCCAGCCTGAGCTGGGTAAGAAACCAAACCACACTATTTTGTTGCTACAGAAGAGATACACCAGAGTTCTGGACACGAACAAAATCTGGCTGCTTTTTCTTAAGCATGGTGTCTAGAAATGCAGACTGTTCAAGTGACAAAACAGGTGCTTTCACCTCTCTTCCCCCTTCTTGCAAGTTATTTCTTCTCTTCTGAGCTACCTGGAGCTCTTGCCAGAGCTGCCGGCCAAAAACTGTGCCAGCGAGACATGGCAGTTTCACTCCATGTGGCACATCGCTGTTACAGGCAGCGTTGCCAATGCACAGGACTTGATTTAAAATTACGTATTTCCACAACAAGCAGATTACCAGTAACAGGAGCATTTGCCTCTCTTGCTTCAAGCTATAGCAGGAACACAAAAACCAGCACTTCAGCAAAGATGGTGTTCTGGTATTCCTCCTTATACATTGACATAAATGTCACTTAAAACTGCTGATCTGCAGGCAAGCATCTGCAATAAGGTCTCTGAAGTTATTCCTGTAGATGTACACACCAATGTTTATCAGTAGGTTTTGCAAAATGACACTTCAATCTGAGTATTCCTGAAAGCAGGTTAGTTCTCCATTCCTCATTGCAAGTTCAAGAGAAACAATTTACCATTTTCTCTGGGTCTTCAAGTACATAAAGAGAATGAATGCCAAAGTCTGCTTACAATCTCCTTAATGAAATATAATTAGTGAATTTTCCTTTGAATTTGTAATAATTCAAATTACAGTGAATTTGTAATAATTTATACTCCCATATAACACTTTATTTTTTCCCCTGGAAAGAAATTGTCTTCAGATTCTCAGCAGTGCTGCTCAGGCATTCTTAAAAAAAAGGCCACAACTCAAACAGGTAGGAGGATGAAAAATTAGTGTCCCTTTTTGTAAACACAAGAGAGGTAAATCCTCCCACAGGACTAACACCTTCAGTCTTGCTGGAGACTGCCTCCTACAAATCAACAGCTATTAAGGGTGCTACTGAAGAACACTCATGGCACAGCTTCAACACCCTTCACCAGCATTTCAGTTTTAAAAATTTTTTTTTTTTTTTGCTTTCCAGCAAGAACTGCACAAGAAAGTTGAACGCATTCACATACACATGGTTCTCCAGTCTACTTTGGCATCTATCCTGCAATAAAAACTCCTTCATGAAACATGGAGACCAATCTCCACATACACATGGTTCTCCAGTCTACTTTGGCATCTATCCTGCAATAAAAACCCCTTCATGAAACGTGGAGACCAATCTCAAACCTCCTGGCATGGATGCAGTTGGTAACATCCCCAGTCTTCCTCCCCTCCGGGGGGAAACCTGGCTGGATGCAGACAAAGATGCCATGTGTGGTGAGCAAAGGGGAAACACAGCTAACACCAATGGGCACTGGTACAAAAAAAGCACGTGGTTCTGTAAAAGGATGCCGTGTAAGTAGCTGGATGGATTGGGAGAGCCACGGCTAGACCCTCACTAGTAACTCCGCAGTGCTGTAGGTGCAACTGCCCTTGGGGTCAATGAGGGTGTGCTCACCACCACGGTGGAGACCCATCCGGAGCGTTACACCTTCTGAACACCGCCTCGTTTTCTCAGTAACGGGGACAAAAGTGACAAACACCTGAACCTGCTGCTCTGTAAGAGCATATCTGGAAGTAAAAACCTGCTGCAGTGAAGGGAAGATCCTGCCCCTTGACTCAAAACCACAATGACTCATCCCCACTCTGCCAACAGGAAACTTCATTTTTAGCTACGCTTGTAAATAATATTTTCTGTCCTCAAGTGAAGCTGTCACCTTGGAAGAATCCCAGATGCTAAGCAAGATACTCTCCCTCAAGTCTCAAAACAAGGTGTACATAAAGAGGTCTCACTAATCCAGTCAGAGTACCCAAAACAGTTTGTATGCTCCAGCCAATGTTTTACAGCAACGCAGCTCCCTCCCTGCAGTCCAAGAGAGACTTGCTAGATTCCCCAGTACGACTAACGTATAGAACTTCTTTATTAGGTAGTGCAGTACTTGGAGTAGGCTGCAAAATGTAACACTTGGAGTAGTCTGCACTTGTCATATATACACACACACATATATATATATATACTTTCTTTAGTTTGAGTGCTCTTCTCATGCAGCCAATCCACACTTCGACAATAGGCAGCAGAGGATCGCTTCAGCGGCTGCTGGCTTCGATGAAAAAACGCCGAGTCACATACCCTGTGCCAAGCAGCTTCGCCTAAGATAACACAACCTTCTTGCTTGTGGTCTGATCCACTGGAATTCAAAGGATTTTAAGTAGTTTACACAGAACGTTTATTACCAAATGCAACCAAAATACTAAAACAGAATACCAACATCTGTACGCGCACTGCAAGTTACCTTACGCACACCCGTACTGACATGCCACCTGACAACTAGAAATCAAAATATCCAATATTAAAATGTTAGAGTTCTGGGAAGCAAGCTGTAATTTCAACAGTATCCTAAAGAAAGTTCAAACATGTCTGTTGGCCGATACCAGCTATTTCCTTGACAAGCTATAGAGGGTTTGCTTGTTTGTATGTCCTTGGCCAGGAGCTCACTTTCGGGTGCTTCACCTCCACTATTTCAGGAGCCAATAAAGCAGGATCCTCCCAGAACTTCAACATTAAACCCAGCAACTGCATTTACACAGCCAGCACCTCCAAGGGGACCCACCAAGAGAGAGCACACACACAGCACATGCTCAAAGATAAGGGGCTATCAAGCAGAGGAATTCTGGATTACGCCTTAGCTTGTTATCTCCATGTGCACACACGGACACGCACAATTCAACACCGCTGCCGAATCCCTGATGAGCTAAACATGCTCTTAAAAAAGCCCACAAAATAATCTTGTGTTCAGATAAAAACCCCAACAAATTATGTTCAGAGTTGCATTTTGACTCCCACCCTGGGAAGCAGTAGCCAGCCCACACATATATCCTTCCTGATGGATTTCCCACTGAGGAAACCCAACTTCTGAGTGCTTCCAGCTTCAGAGTTGTCCTCTTCTGGCCCTGCCAGCATCCCACCGAGTGCTGGCAGAGAAACTCTCTGCAGAGGGTGAAGAACAACAGACAAACAGCATGCAGGATCCCCGGCCCTGAGGTTGACACAGCTCCTAAGCGTTCCCAGCAGAACAGGACACAGCTAAGAGCAATCTATGTATAGCACCAATAATCCCTACATGTCCCGTCTTATGAATTGAAAGGAAAAAGCTGGTTAAGTCACAGCTCCAGATTAAAGAACGCTGACCTTCCTGATGGCTCGCCAACAGTATTTTCCCCCTTCGCACCCATGGGCTGGGCTACCTGCAGACACCCAAGAGGACAAGGGTAAAGTTTCAGGATGCTGCTGTAGTTGGAAGCATCCAAGCTGACTGTTCTTTAGCAGATACTATAGTGGAATACAAAAGAGATACTAACCCTGTGCTATCAGACATGGCTTCAGGCACAAGCAAGCCTCTTCCATGCCTGCTCCTGGGCCACCGTGTCCTCTAAGGGACAGTGGGGCTGCCCTTTGGGCACCTCTGTCCCTGCTCAGCGCTCCCAGGCTCTGCAACAGCCCTTAGGAACCTCATTTTAACTTCTAATATTTATCTTTAAATTGCAGTGGCCAATGATTTTACTTAAGCCACTGGGTGCAGCTGCCATTTGGAAGCTTTTCTCTGCTTTGCCCTTCTGGTTCCTGCATGTCTGCTACAGCAGGTGAATGGACTGGCTCGTCTTGCTCCTTCCTGAAAGGTTACATCAGAATTTTCTAAAATCTTACAGGGATTCTCCTCCCATCCCAATTAATCCCCACCTCTCACACGGACAGGTCTGCACTCTGAGCCAACCACACAGCCAGAGTTCAATCGGCATTCAGCTGTTTTCACCAGCGCAGCACCCTGAGTTCATCTTCTGCCGTGACTTCTTATCCTCATCACTTCCAGGATGGCCAAGCCCTGCGACACAAGCATTCAAAGATGCTGCAAAAGCCCGTCGGTAACATGACTTGAGACCTCCTCCAGCCAAAGGGACTGGCAGGGCAGATTTGTTTCGGATGGAGTCACATCCATCGCCCTTCTGCTGGGGGAAGGATGCCATGCTGCATGCGCCCACGCAGGCACGCACCCCCCAGGCACTGGGCTAAAATTAGCAGCAAGGCTTATATCCTCTGCTGCTCTTTAGCCATATGTACTGCTAATAGATAGGTGGAATGGGGGAGGTCAAGGATTTTTAATTACTGCGTAAAATTAGGAGCTAATAGAATTTGGTTTCCTATTTCTCACTTGGAAGAGTTTTATTTTAATATGGATGTCCCTTTGTAAGGTCCTTTACAGGCCTCAGTATAATCACAGCTGTCAAGGGACTGAGTTATTAATATAACAAGAACAAAAATCATTTATTGGTTTTTGGAAGCACTAGCTTAGTAAGAACCGTCAAAGGTAATTTACACAAGAATCCAGATCCCAAATCCTGTTTACAATAGGAAGACATACCTGTCAGATTTGTTTTGCCAAGACATATTTTAAAGATTAAGCTGTATCGTTTTCCTTCCTTATGGGTGAGCCAACAACCCAATATAAACTGTGTTTCAGTTTGACTAGGTAAAATACTGGCATCGAGGGATTAAGAAAACCAGTTCCAGTTTCTAAGCTTAATTTTTCGCAACTGCCATTACTTATGCAGCCCAGGAGACATTTACTGTTTTCAGGCTTGCACTTCAGAGTGTACGGGTGTGAGCATCCCTATTCTCATACCAGTGCCCCCGTGCCTCACCACCCTCGGTGCTCACATTAATGAGTTTCCTGCTCAAAAGCAGATTGAGTACAGCTCACCAGTAGCAACAAGTTCTCAGTAATTAAAGCCAAAAGAAGTCAGAGACCACATTTGTACTGAATCACCTTCAAAACAACGTATCTGGTGAAATAAATGACTTTGATGAAGAATCTACACCATGAAGTGCCCAGCACCGAGCAAGCCATTTTCACGGATAGATGGTTTCAGCTCTGATGTTCAATGGGAGGCAGCGGCAGAAAGAATACCCCGCATAACCGACAGTAAGCATACAGCTAAGTGCTCCTTCTTTACAAAGTCAGCTACTCACTGTTTTACGGCACCACAAACGTGCAGTTTGGATTGCAGGCCACCGTCCCAGGAGTTCGTTCTGACATTTGTTTAAGTATCAGACTGCCAGAGAATAAATACAACTCTCACAGCAGGGCTAGTTTAAGTTATTCCTCCGGTAATCTTCATTTTAAAGACTAAACCCAAATTAGCCACGTGAGCATGGAAAGTAGTTTTATGCTTCAGAGCAGGTCCCTCCGGGAGACCTCAGGATGAGGAGGGAGGCCCAATTCCTTCACCTTTGTGTTCTTATTCAAGGTTTGTTTGCAAAACTGAAGAGGCACCAGGGGCTTTCCTGCAGGTCCCAAACAGCCAAGAGAAAATCCTGCACTCCTCAAACACCAGTAAAGCCACACGCGAGGAAAAGAATGTGTCATGCAGCCTACGGGACAGACAAGAAGGAACCAAAATGGAGTGTAATTTGCGTGAAGGTGGAGGCAGAGTAAGTGGGAAGCTCACGAAGCCTGGAGAGTTTTAAATACTAACAAGGAAAGAAATTAGATACTCTTCACAGCGGCTGCTACTTCACTGCTGATTCACAACCACGTATGATTAAGACCCAATGCTACTAAGAAACGAGCTTTGTATCCATTGTGTTTCATAAATGACATTGTTTTGGTGCTAAGAGTGTTTAGACAATCCAAGGATAAAATAATGCCTTCCAGAAAGTATTATGAAAGCCATCTGTTGCAAGAGAACCACCAAACCAGATGCAAGGTTTGCCATGCCCAGAGCCCACTTCTAAAGCCCACTCCTAAAATCCCTGCTGCTTCTCACAAAGCAAATTGGATGTGCTGGCCAGGACAGAACCAGTAACTGTATTTCTCCAAGTTTCTATGAGTTTCTGGAGGCATTCCTAGCTCACCAGCCTGGTTCCCTCTGTGCTTTGTGCTCTGCTCACCAAGCACTGAACCGCTGACCAAAACAGGCAAGTGAAATGCAAAGCATGTCCTTGATAACACTGTGGGCATTATGCTAGAAATATTCATGCACTTCCCTGAGAGATGATGCTGTCATTTCATCATGTGCCTTGTTAAAATAAAAGCCTTCGGCACAATAAAACTCACAAGTTAAAAAAAAAAGGAAAAAAGAAAAAAAAAAAGAGAAGCTTTTAACTGGGAAGGAGAAGAAAATTCAAAACAGGTGACTGGAGGAAACCAAGTCAAAGAAAGTTGAGAAGTCTCCCAGTGTTTTTATGGGTGTTTGGTTCTTCCCACCGCAACATCCATCATCCCCTCCAACCCACAATCAAGAGGTTGTAACCTCACATGGGCAAAATTTTATGCTTAAATTGCAGCAACCACAACAGAGCAAGTGCATGTCTGTCCATGCTGTAGGGCAAGCAGCTTTGGCTGCAGTTCAGCCCGTGCCGTGGCTGGCTAGCAAACGAAATGGCTACCCAGCTCCGAGGCAGGTCTGCAGGCTACGCTGAGCTCGGGTACCACCACGCTGAGCGAGAGCTGGCACAAGAGGAGTGCTCCCCGGAGGAGGTGGCTGCGCGGAGCCAGGGCGTTCAGAGCTCCTGGGATCACAGCCTCAGGCGGCGGGGTCAGCTGGCAGCAAGCTTTTAGTTTTAAAGACTCAACACATCTCACGAATCAGAGGGCTATCTCGTGAAACACTTCTGCTTCGCTTGCACTTATGAGACCAGTTAAAGGTTCTCCATTTAACATCTTTTTCAGAGGTTAGACTATAATAATTTACAGTAAATTATATATACACAACAGCTATAAACCAAAGGTTAGGAGTTTAAAGCTGCGCATTTGAAGAGTTAGCGTGACAGAGCGGCTTTAGCTGAGCACCCTCCATCTGCAGTCACCTGCTTTATCAACAATACCTCCTGCTCATTAAAGAATCCAAATTTCACTCTGCTCATGTGCACGTCAGATTGTGCATTTTAAAACTCAAGCTACAGAGCCAGAAGACTTCAGAACAACCTTCAAAAGGAGGCTCAAAAGCATCTTCAAGCTTGCTCAGCCTGACAGCCTCACAGCTTTAACTGGTTGACAGATGGAAAAAGGAGGAACACAGGACAGCTGAAGCTAAGTCTTCAAGATTTAATATAACTAAAAAACACATACTGCAGAAAAAAAAATATTTAACAGAATTTTGAGAGAGTCACTTCCCTTCCCTCCACCTTTTTTTTTTTCCCCTTCTAAACCAAACAAACCATACCCAAACCCAGAGCAGAAGAGCTCATCTGTAGCTCAGAACGACTCTTTAAAACAGAAAGCAAAGATCCTTCCCTCCCTGCCTCAACCCTCAGTTCATAGTAAATGGCAAAACACTGAGAACTGCTAGTAACTCTTCTGAACTGGTTCAGCCACGGTGCCAGGAGCACGCAACAGCCCCGACAAAGGAGCTTCACCCCCAGCTGGGCGAGACAGCTGTCCAGTCGGATGGCAAAGCAGATGCAAGTTTGCACAGCCCATGTCTCTGCAATTATCAAGAAGGACTTTGGGGCTAAGCAAAGTTATGGTAAGGAGCCCCGACAACCTACATGTGTCCTTCTCACCGACACCCTCAGCGTACAGCTGCTCCTCAACATGAGCTTTGGGAGCTCCAAGCGCTCAGACTCAGCAGGAGGCACTTGTTCACCAGCTGAGATCTGGGGGGAGGAAAACAAGGAGGAGAGAGGAGATAACTATTTTAGACCATGAATCAAAGAAACAACATTTTAAGCCAGTACACTGAGATCCTGCAGACTTCAGAGTCAAGAGTTACATTTGAAAATAATGGTCCAATAAAGCTTGCGTTATTTTTCCTGACTCGAAGGAAGCTTGTAAAGTAAATCTATAGAAAACAGCTATGAACACTGTTCTGCTACATAAGGTTTTGGCAGTACTTTCAAGTCCACAGCAGAGGAGCACCAGGAGAAGGAAGCTCTGGCCATAGCACTCCTACAGGACTTGCTTACTGGAGGTCTGAAACAGGGCCCCACCAAGTCCTCCCCAAAGTTAAGCTATTCAGCTTTCTACATTTCATTTGGTAACATTTTCCCTCTGTGCTGATGACTCCTTGACTTGAAGCAAGACAACATCATTCCGGCCACCCTCATTGCCTCCTGCAGAGAGGAACCGGGAGCAGGCAGCAAGGGAAAAGGAAAGGTGGAAACGGCACTTCCAGAGCATTCTCCTTCCTGCAGCATCCCAAAACCCGCTGCTGGGGCTCCTGCACAATCGCTTTGAAAAGCTGGTGAAATCAACTGCAAGAACAGTTAATTCTGTACAGACTCTTCCTGCCTGGAGATCAAAGTTACATTTAAAAGAGTCCAGAGGCTTTTAAAGAAGAGGTCAAATAACCTTGGTGTTAGCAGCGTTCAGGATTGTTTGACCCAGACCCATTCACAGTGGTGCACAAGATACAAGGACGGGGATTTTCTGATCTCCAAGTTTCCTGCTAGGCAGACAACTTACTACTACTGATATTATACCTGGCCAGGAATGTCAGATAATAAATGCTACAGGCAGCTATAAATTATAAACATTTAATATCGGACACATGCAATCACCTGCAGTTGCAAATATGAGAGGAGAGCTGCCGAAGCAAACTGTGCTTGCCGAGGAGGAGACTGCAGCCTTAACTTTTCAGCTGACTTTTAAGTAAAGTTCAGGTTTCAAATATGTTCATTTGCAGCCCTGAGCAGCACGTCCCAGTCTACTGTTTGTTCACCTCTGAAAGGTCAAAGCTTGCAGGCTCTGACAGATCTTGCTGCTTCCTGAAAAGCACCATGTGTGCTCAGGTTATTTCAAATAAGGCTTAGAAATAAAATGTTTAGAAGTCTTAGGTTTAATTTCATCCATCTCAACAAAACCTGTTTATTAGCAAAGGGTTTGGTTTTTTTTTAAATATTTATATTTCTTGAAGTGAAAACAGCAGCTAAGCTGACAGCAGGACAAAACACCTTAACCATCATAAGCATAAAAGCCTGACCAAGCATTTCTGCCATTCCACCCAAGGAACTAATTTGATCACACCTATGTCAGCAATCTGGCATCCAATTAACACTTAAAAGCAGAGTTGGTCCAAAGTGCTGCTGTTATCAACTACTGTTTAAACTCCCACCCTTAAAATGACCTAAATTAGCTCAGTCATTTCTGATTTATCAGCAACCATGAACGTTCAGTTCAGCTCCCTGACCACTGAACACCAAGGACATTAAAGCATCGGTTGCAAATAATTTAGGCTCCGTATTTATTCTTAGGCCCAGCAAAATGCAGCGAATGTATGGCAAAACCAGCTGCTTTACATTACACTATACTGAAACCTCAGAAGCACAAGCAGCATTGACATTCAGGGCTGTTGTTCCCATTCTTCATGCTTTCATAACCTGGCTATTTTCAGGGCCCTCTGTTATCTGTGTTTCCCCAGAAAGCTCGGCCAGTTTCAGACCCAGCTGCAGAAATTCATTTAAAATGTGTGAATGCCGATTTGTTCACTGTTTGCTGCCTCCCTCCACTGCTTTTTGTGAGGCTTGTTCTTTGAAAGAACAAAAGAACAGAGCAAGATGGAAAAGGAGAAGGGAGGAGGGATGGCAAGCAGATTAAGCAAGCTGGTATAACACAGCATTGTAATTTAAGATCCTGTAAACAGAAGACTCCTTAGGAAAACAAAAGTGCAAGGTTAAAGTCATTAAGTTTATAATGCTCAGCCAGCAGCGCAACAAAACCAAGCATCCGGATTGAACTGTGCTGCCGAGGGAGCGTGCACCGCTGAAGTTTCCATCCTGGAGAACCTGACAGCTACCGAGCAACTCCGAGAAACTCCACGTTACATCAGCCGAGCAGCTCACTTATTCCTCGCGCTGTACTGGAGACCCTGCCTGTCGCTAATGAGTGACCACCGACTCTAGCAGAGGTGCCGTCACAACCTGCCCGGAGCTACGCTGGCCGGTCTCATCAGCTTCTTGCAACTTCTCAATCAAGTCAAACCAGACCAAGTTTTGTAATAAAACTCTGCCCAACGGAACGGCCAGTTCTAGATAAAGTGATCTCCACGGATTGGGGCAAGCCCCAGCGCGATGAAATCCCTGGGCACAGCACAGGACTGCAGTGGCACCAAACACGGACAGAGCGAATCTGGAGACCCTTCAGCCCGTGCTCCTGGTGCATTTAAGGGAGGCTCCACCGAGGGCAATTCAAAGCAGCTCTTGGCGGTGACTAAAAAAGGACTCTGAGGAGAGCAGCTGCCTTAAGTGGGCACCAAAGATTAGATGTCCAGAGTCACAGCGCAGATTCCACCTCCCCCTTCCCTCTGATGACTTCATACGCCTGTATGTACGCCTGTACTTGCACGACGCGTGCAGTTAACCTACCCAGAGTAGCAACATTACTGTACAGCAAAATGATACCCAGATTCCTGAGTCCCAGTAAAAGAAAACCCATTTTGCCATTGTTTGTTGATTTCTGAATCTTATTTTGGAAGCAGCATAACCACCACCGTCCTGCAGGGAAGAAAGTCCCCGAATCACTCTTCATGTATTTGCAACAAGAGGAGACACCGCTGTTCTGCAGGGATGAAGGGATGCTCTGTCGCAGAGCAAACCATGGAACTGTCCAGTGAAAAAAATAGCACTCCAAGTCCCTCACCCTGCAAGTCGCCGGTGAAATCGTAATTACAGAGGGATGGTCCACCTCACCCGCTCCTGTGCCCAGCGTGACTGGAAGTAGACATGTTGGGTCTGACACATCCCCACAGGCAGCATAAAACTGGCCTTTTGTCAGAAGATGTGTGTATCTCCATGTAAAGATGTGGATCTGCTGAAACTATCAGGCAGAAGATGTTCTCCACTCACTCTTTTCTTCTTTAAAGACAAAAAAAAAAAGATGAATTCTCACTCCAAATCACCCTCTTAAGCAGTATACAAAATGATTAATGTAATACAATATACCCTTTCAGCCATCTCTTCCAAGCTGAAAAATCATGGCCTGTTTTGTCATTACTCACACAGAAGCCCTTTCATTCCTCTGAGTATCCTCCTTGCACTTTTCTCTACCTTTTATTTCCGATTTATCATTGTTTTCAGGTGGATTGATTAGAATTACAATAGTGGAACATAACATCTAAAATCACATGCCAAGGAAAGAGGCAGGAAGGACATCAAATGAGAAGATCCCAGGAATATGCATTAAAGAGCGTTTTCTTACTGTCCTTTTGACCTGGCATGGGAAGGATTGAACCATTTACATGAACTCCAGCGGTCCAGAACTCAGTACGCACTGGCACACCGAATGTCACACCCACAGAGGTAACTGTGCTTGTAAAGCTCCTGATGCAAGACTCACCCTCAAGAGCTTTACCTCCAATATTAAAGCAATGAAATGAATAGCACAGCACCTAGGCACTGGCTTTTGTGGACCAGGAGTGCTAGGAAGGAGCTGTGCCACAGCAACACCCTTACTTCAGGCTTTCCCGCACAACAAGCTGCATACAACAGTGCAACCCGTGCGTACAGGACGTCCATCCAGCAGGCCCAGCTTCAATTTCTCCAAGTGAGGAAAGAAAGGTTTACAAGAAGGAAAGCATTACAAGAAGGAAAGCAATGACTGGTAAATGAGAGTTCCAGAAGGAAAAAAACCAGGAGGGACAACACACGAGAGGACCCCCACGCCTCACAAACAGCTACTTTTCTTTATATTCAATTGAACCTCCAAGTAGCCGTTTCCTGGGGATCAAGAGGACACCTCCATTGCGAGATGTACACTGGAAGGGAACACCCATCAACTGCATTAGCAAAGCTCCCCAGCTCTAAAACGCAGACAACATCTCTATTTCAGCTCCCTAACAAAGCTCTGGAAGCCCCTATGAAGACCACGTAGACTTAAAGCCTTTGATACTGCTTTGCCTATCTGCAGGCTCAGAGGGCCAGCTCACTTCACAAAGCTGTTTATGCAAGAAACGGCCTGAAAAGAGTTCCTTCAGAGCTCAAATCCCCAAGATCTGAGCACAAGCCTGCCTTCCAATAGATGAGAAAACCAACACTTTCAGGCTGATAGAATCCCCTTGGAAATGCAATGGGAATCCTGCACTGAAGGCCAGACCATCCTCCCCTGAGGCTGACTCAAAGTTCCCAGCACACACAAGCATTTATTAATACACAGAGTTACTGCATAGGCAAGCAGCAGAGATTAGGAGAAGGCACTACATCAGCAGTGTGGCCGTTGCACGGAGGAAGAGTCCTACCTAGCAATGACTCTGTCGGCTTCATCTGGAAGCAGAAAAATGCAAAAACTGGGCTAGGGAAAAGCCGGAGGCAGGGTTCAGGACACCGCAGAACTGCAGCCAGAGACTCAGCGAGTGAAATACTCTGCAAATCCCCCTCACCAGGCACTCCCGCAGCTGGGGCATCCTCCGCACAGGCAGCCCTACATCCCCAGGGCTGAGCCGCACAGCCCGAGGCAGCGGGCAGGGCAGGGCAGGGCGGGCAGCGCTCCCCGCCTGCCTGCGAGGCTCCATGCCCCGCCAGCCCCCGGGACCCCTCCGGCGGGGCTGCCCCGGGGCAGGTGCCACCTCCCGGGGCGAGGCGACAGCGGAGCCGGCGCCGCCTCCCACGGCCGCTCTCCCCGGGGGCGGCCGTTTCCCATGCTCCGCTCCCCACCCCCCGGGGCCGCGGGCCGGGCGAGGGCCCTGGGAAAGTCCGGCTCTTCCCAGAGCCCCGGGGGGGGTCCCGCCGCTTCCCACGCCCCGCAGGGTCAGGGCGGCCCCGCCGCCGGCGCGGGGGTGTGGGGTGTGCGGGCTGGCCCGGCGCGCCCCGTCCCCTCACTCACCTCTGCCGCTGCGCCTCCAGCGCGAAGCCGCCGCCCGCCGCGCTCTGCGTGGGGCTCAGCAGCCCCGGGGCGCCCGGCTTGGCGGCCGCCAGCATCCCCGGCAGGGCGGGCGGCGCCGGGGGCGGCGGGCAGAGCGGGCCGCCCAGCAGCAGCTGCGGCAGGAAGATGCCCCCGCGGGTGGGGTCCGCCTCCCCCTTGGCTCCGGCGGTGGCGGCGAGGGGGGGGACGCCGGGCAGCAGCAGGGCGGGCGGCGGCTGGCAGGCGGGCGGCGGGGACAGCAGGCGCGGGGGGGCTCCGGCCGGTTCCGCCGCCGCCTCCTCCCCCTCGCCCGGGCCGGCGGGCGGCGGCGGTTTCTCGGCGGGCGGGCAGGGCGGTCGGCCGTCCAGGGAGATGTTGTTGAGGAAGAAGAGGGCGGCCTGCCGCCGCCGGGAGTCGCCCCGCTTCCGCGGCGGCGGCGGGCGGGGAGGCGGGGAGCCGCACGCCGTGGCCGCGGCCATTCTCCGAATGAGCCGCGACCGCCCGGGCGGGGCGGCTGGGAGCGCAGCGCGGCCCGGCAGCTCGCACGCTTATTGGATGCGTCGCGCCGGAATGTAAATGAGCCCGGCAGCGGCCCCGCGCTCATTGGCTTGGCTTCTCAACACGGGTAGCCCCGCCCTCCCCTCGCCGGCCGGTAGGGCTCTGCCGGGTCCTAGCGCCGGCGCGCAAGGGCTCCGTCGGCCCAGGCAGCTCGGTGGTGCCCCCGCCGGGCGGGCAGCGGCTGCCCCGGCAGCCGGGCTGGCTGCGGCCCGGCACACCCCCTCCCTGGGCCTCTCCCCGGGGCCGTCACGCAGGCAGACCCTTCCTCCCTCAGGTACTCCCCTACCACAGCCACGAGCACACAGTGTCCCCACCCAACCACCCACTGTGTCCCCACCCAACCACTCACCGTGTCCCCACGCAAAAACCCACCGCATCCCCATGCAAACACCCACCGTGTCCCCACGCAAACACCCGCCGTGTCCCTTTGTATGATTTTTTTAAAACTTCTCCTCCCCTTATCTCCCCACCCAAACCCCTAGTGACTCCGGTGGTCGCCCGTTCCCAGGGGCTTCTGGCCTTCCTGCAGGCAGGAGGACGCATCTGCTAAAACCGCTGGCAGGCGGCTGTGTGCATCAGACCGCTCCTACAAAAGCAGATGGAGGCGGTTGCTCCTCTTGCTCCAACCCAGGAACTTGAGACCCGGCCCTCCGGCTTGCAGGCCTGGGGTGGACCCCAACCCACCGGCCCCGAGGGTGCGGATCCCCGTGCCTGGCATGGATACCCGTGCATGGCCCTGAGACTCACCAGCAGCCCCGAAACCCGTGCGGAGGGATGAATCCCCACACCTCCTGGGCCCTGAAGCAAAGCCGAGGCAGCGCTGATCGTGGGCCGTATATGGGCAAGGCAGACCCGGATCTGGGAGAGCATAAACTTAGTATTTATCTCCACAAAGTGACTCAGGGCATTTCTGCACAGCACGCCGCTTCCCAGACTGGTGTGTTTACGCTGCACGGAATAAACATACCCCTTAGGCACTTGAACCGATGTCCGCCACATCCCGGGATGATGCTCTGACGCCTTGCCAAGTAAGAAAGCGCTGCCCTTTCCACCATCCTCAGAGGACGTTGATGTGCACTGGTGATGTCTATGCCACTGGGCCTGGCAGAGGAGGTTTGGGAGCTTTGCTGGGCGTGATGAAGACTCTGGTGCTGTGAACAGCAGGGTGTGGGTGCTGGTGGCCTCTGTGTTCCTCTGAAACCGAAATGGCCCTTGCAGACTCCCGTGCTTCCCACCTCACATGCTCCGAAACAGCTTGTGCTCCCAAGCGGGATTTTGCCTGTAGACATGGACATATCAGACCAAATTTGCCATTAACGAGGGACTACTGAGATGTTTACAATTAAGCAGGTATTAATGTATTTGCAACACTGGACACTTACAATGGTAAATGCTTTTGCCAAATATGTTTAAAGAAGCTACATGACAACTCTTAATATTGCTTGCAGTTTCCACCAGCAATCAAAGTGATGTCTAATGATATGGCCTGAAATATGGGCACAGAATAAAAGATAGATTTTGAAACTGTCTTATAAACCACATTCCGATTCTATGTCTTTTCATACAGCCATTTCATAAGATCCTTTTTTGTATACTGTTGCAAATGGGACATCAACACTTGTCTTGCAGTATTAATAGTATTTAATAATAATAATAGGATTAGGATAGGAAACATAAGTCAATGTTTTCTTGTAGTCTTCCATTAAAAAGCCTACAGTGAAATATAAGCTCTCCCCTTAAAATCCCAAGAACATCCTCAGTATCTTATGCTATTCAATATAGGTCAGATTTTGAGCCTAAATTATTTGGCAGAATCATCTCATATCACAGCTGTAGAAAAAATAATTTGGGATAAAAAGGAATTAAAATCCTTCTTGCTGGTAAGCTCATCAAATAAGCCAAGGGATAAATGGGTGTGGAAACCTAGCTAGGCTTGCTGCAAACAATTCTCTAGAACCCAAGACTGGATTTTAGAAACTAAATGTTTTTTTTTTCATTCTTTCGTTGTAAAAACAGCTGTAGGATGTAAGTCGTCCCACTGAGTCAGCGCAGGATGAAGCAGAAAGAAGCCAGCCTCCATAGCTTAGTGGGTTGCTGACTTCAAAGCTGAATTTAGCAGTTTGAATGTTGCTGCTGTTAATGCTGGGGAGCTTTCCTCTACGTCTGACAAGCGAACTAGCTCACAGTGTATGAGTACAGTGGGCATGTAGCTGTGTTTCAAGGAATCTGCCGCTAAAACAGATGGGTGGCACATCAGTATCATTTCCACAAATGGCAGCGACTGGGCACAACCCTGAGCAACCTTTTCTCCCGGTTTCCTGCAACGAGGGAATCGCTGCAGCAGGGGGACGGAGGGAGCCCCAGCTCCGTTTTGAGTGGACATGTTCCTAATTCATACACGGGGATGCTGTTTTGGAGAAAGGCTGGGCTCATCACGGTGCTGCTGCACTTCAAGCTCGGGGCTGAAGCACGCTCCAATCTTAACCCCTGCAAAACCCCTGGACAAAGGGGAAGGCAGGTAGTTTTGCATTTACGACAGCGTTATTACACAAATGTAAAGCATTAGTCTAAATCTCCTATACTCAACTCACGCTCATTTTGCTCCTGGAGCTCCTGCTCTACCTTAAAGGAAGCCCTGGGCTGTGTGGATACGTGTCTGAGCAGTCAGGGGCTGCTGGAATAAGGATCTGGTCTGGAGGGGGCCAAGCCTGCAAGCCCTTTTTCCAATATTATGTGAGGAATAGAGTCACCAAAGTCACCAGGATTTTTCTACATGCAAGAACTGCAGGATTTAGTCTAAGCATCTGATATGAGACAGCATTTTAAAGTACATACGTGGGCTGGGTGTTACATTTTTTGCAAAATCATGGCCCGAAATCAAGCAAAGATAAACAGGTCATGAATATATTTAGGCTGGGAACCAGAAGAACAGCCTTCCAGTTGGAGGAACTGCTACTATTAAGATAAGGCACCAGAAATTTCTGTACACATTTTTCCAGCCTAAGCGGGGTGTGGATGGGGATCCAAGAGGCCTCACGGGGGACCAGGGTGGCCTCTGGAAGCCTGAGAGGATGATGAGTACGTACAACGTGCGTCCAGAGCTTACCGTCCCCTCTCTCCTGAACAGGCTCTAATCCAAGGTGCTTGTCCGAAGGATCCTATCACAGCTGACCCCTGTTAAATCCTCTCCTTAAATCAGCACACCTAAGGGGACCAGCACTCTTTGGAGCTAAGCTTCACACTCACCACACCCATCTAAAGACCAGCCACTGCATTTTTGGGACTATGCATTCTCCGGAGCACGTCCTCCCCCTCCTATTTAGCATGTCTCAGAAAACGCCGGGAGGTACCATTCCCTACATGTGTTATGTATGTAAGAAATTATGAAACTCTTCCTAATGACACTCACATGTTGGACCACTCCTGCGCTCCGCTGGCACATCCATCTCCCTCGGCTCTCCTCCTGCATCCCAGACCTGCGAGCCGGGTTTGACTCAAGCTGTTGGCCCCACCAGTACATTAGCCAAGCGACCTGCAATGGTTTTAATCTGCCTCCAGTTGGTTCCAGTTGGGAGTCCTGGATTCTCTCGAACACTGCTGGAGCGGAGTGGCCGTGGCCCCTGGGTTCCGGGGTTCCCAAGCGCTCACCCGCGGCGGGTGATGCAATCCTTTGCGCTCGCTGCAGATTTCCAGTTACAGCAAAATAACATGTTGAGCCCCAGGAGACAAACGTTGCCAACAGACCTCTGTGCTGATAACTGTGTGCCTTGGAAAATGACTCAGGCTCTCCTGCGTGACACGAAGTATTGAAAAAACACAGACCTGATTGATTTAATCATATAGCTCTGCACTCGGGAGAGCCGCACGCTCACATAATGAAAAATGTATGTGGTGTTTATGTGAGGATTTGTGAATGAATGAATCAAACCCTCTCCCCTGAACCACATGGCACTGCACTAAATGCTGTTATTAATAGATCAATAAATTTCATGGGAGTATCTTGTAAAATGTGTTTTCTGGAGAGGTCCCACTGGAGATCAGCACATTTAGCAGGGAGTTTGGTAAGAGCAGGGTGTGCAGCACAGCCCTGCCAGAGAAAGAAGAGCAGAAAGCCGTGATGCCCAAGGGATGCGGGAGGAACATGCACTTTGGCTCAAAAATTCCGACAATAAACTTTGCTTGAAATAAAGCAGCAAAGGAACTCCCCAAATCTCTCCCTTCCAAGAACCACCACTGCATGCTGGACTTGCTAAACCTATCCGCAACTTCACAGCCTCCTTTCAAAAGTGTAAAGCCTTGCCCTTGTGCTCCGTTCTGAACACCCGAGTTGTCCCTGTCCCCTCCGAGCTCCCGGCTGTGCACCGCATTGCTGCACGTGAGGCTGCCTGGGTGCGTGCTGCCTTTTTCACACGTGCAGGGTGCATCTGACCTTGGGAAGGACCTACACAAAATGCCCAGCCCACTTAAATCCCCAAAACGGGACTTAAGCAAGACTGCAGTAATGCCTGGAATGAGTTTTCCTATGGTGAACTGAAAAGGGAAGCTGTGTTTCCAAAGCCAGCACTATAAATGGGCATTACTTACTGATCAGATCCCGGTTAAAAGGATTTCACTACAGAGAAGGTGGCGCTCAGTTTCATGAAAAGACCATGAACTAAACCACCTTCAAAATATCTATTGCTGTAGAGGCAATACCACCGCAGAAGTTTGTAAGGGGGAAGAATCTGATACGTATTTCTCTGGTTTTGGTGCTTTTGGTTCTTGCATTGCAGCCAGCTGCGTCCCCGGCACAGTTCCCTTTTGCTCTGAGCTTGTTGGACTTCCTGCTTTCCTGCACAGCACCATCTCCGTTACATGTGCAAGAGAGGAACCTTTGTGTGGTGGCGATTTTTTTTTTTTCCCAAGATGGAGATTTATACTCACGGCTAGACTTGCACAAACTTCTTTCTTACGAAATTTTACAGGTCACATCTAGAGAGTAGCTGAAAATGTCAGTTTACTGCTGAGTTTAGTGGGAGGCTGAGGCACAGGGAGGACGGGGGGGTCTGCAAGCTGAGAGCAGCGGTCTGTGCTGTGAGAGTGATTCAGCACGTGCAGAGGTTTAAGGATCAGGAAGCAAAAGCGTTGCGATGGTCTGTTATTGGAATTGTTTTGCATGACGGGCAATAAGGGAAGCAGTCATTGCTATTTTGGGTGGACTGGAAGTGAACAGAAATGCTTACACTGTTGCTCTTTCAGATTTGTGTGCAATTTCAAATCCAGCCCCTGACCTGAGCAAATCCAAGCTGTGCTCTGAACCCGTGCCTTTGGGAAACCAGTTCACCGGCCCAGGTGTCCTACCTACATCACGTCACGTATGACATCAGAGCTATAATTTGTCTGAACAAAACAAACCTGAGCTGCCAGTCTCCCAGAAGGACCGATCTCGTCACGGGACAGCTTCTCCTCTGCTTTATTGCTCTGTGCATTGTAACTCTAAGGGTAATTTCAGCGGCTTTTTGGAGATCGTTGTGTAAAGCAGTCCTTGTGCTGAATGGAAATGTGGCGACAAAAGTGGTTTAACTCCGCAAAAATCATAGATTGCTGGGTCTGGTACACATATGCCCCTCAGAGTCATTAGCCAAACTCCAGTGAAGTTATTAAACGGCTGCCGTGCTCTCAGGGAAGGCAGGATCAGCCCGTCGGGCTGAACACGGCCCAGCATGTTCTTGCAAACACGTCACCTTGTGCAGAACTGAACCTGCGTACAGAAAACCTCTGGGAAGCTCCAGGGTTCCTTGCAGGTCTCAGATTTCTCCCTTACAGCAGAACAGTTCAAGGCTGAGGCTGCCTGCGTATCACCAAATCAATACTTGCATTTATCTGTCAAGAACGACTCGAACAAGAGACTGACAGGCATAATTACAAGAATTAATGGACTTCAGCAATTATCTGTCTTTCTGCAATGTGGTGGTGGGGTAACAGCAAGCCAGGGGCTGGGTGGGAGCTGAGTTTCCAGGGCTGGATGAAGTGCAGCATTTAAAGTTTATTTCACTTCACCAGCTTGCTTGGAGGAGCACTTTGCTCAGAGCTGACAAGACTATTTTTTGGTTTTATAGTGATGGGATTGCCCTAACTATGAAATCTGTGTCCCTGCCAGCCCCTCAAACACATCCTGCACAGAGATACGGGGTATCAGCTGAAAATGCTGTTGGAAAAAGGCAAGGAGAAACAGAAAAGAAAAGAAAAGTCCAACAAATGAAGGTGAAATCTGTTGTGGTCTTGTGCAATGGGAGAAAAAAAAAATCTTTTTGTAGAAAAAAAGGAAATTGAGAAGTTCATTATTTTTGGCAGGACTTCTGCACATTTTGCTTATCGAGGGTTCGTCATAGGGAGGGGATTATTTTATATGCGCATAAAAGTTCCCTCCCTCCTTCAGTTCTCCCGGTCCCAGGCTGCCTCCCCGCAGTCTGAGGGGCCTCTTTACAGGATTACATTTCCACTTCTTTTTTTTTTCTGGATGGAGTGTTTTTGAAAGACAGATTTATCCAGTTCACCACGCATGTTCAGTGCTGCTCTGGGTACTGCTGCCACCTGCAAGTGAGTCCGAGCAAGGGCCAGACGCAGTGCTGGCGGCCTGGGACTGAAAGGGGAAGGCATCGGTTGTGGCTCTGATCCACTTTCCACAGCCGTGATCCGGTGAACGCCTTGAGCTGGGATGAATCAGCCCTGCAACCCTGCACCCCTCCACCTGCGGGTCCCCTCCTTGTGCCACCTCTTGTGCGCCGTGTCCACATCACAGCACACAAAACGAGAGATGGACGTTACCTGGGCTGGGCTGGTCCCCAGGAGAAGGTGCTGTGTAAGTCGGGGTCTGCCTATCGGGTGGTTGTGCCATGAGAGCCCCGGGCTCCCTCCCGCGCTGCCCACCCTCCTCCCTCTGCTTCACCCAGGCATGGGGCATCACCAGTGCGGCTGGTGCTGGGGATGGAGGTGCCGCTTTCTCTGTTAGGCCCATTACCACTTTATAACCTGGACGTCTCAAGCATTTCTGAGCACAGACCTCCAGGACATTGATTCCCAGAATATCCACTGCCAGTGGATAACTCACAAGCTGGGACTTTGCTCCGCGGCGCAGAGCACGACTAAAGGGTTGAGCCCAAAGGAGCTTCTCCTGCCGAGCGCAGCCTCTACTGCATGGTTTTTTTGGGGGGGAAGCGGTTGCCACAGCAGTGCAAGTGAGATACAGATTCCTGCTGCCACTCCAACCGGTCAACCCTCGCTCTGTTTTTCGAGGTCTGCCCTGATGTTAATCAGAAGCTGCTGAGAGATGTGATTGAATGCGAGGAGGAAAAACCCATCAGCAAGGGACACGATCTCTGGCAGAGGGATACAGTCCACCTGGGACACGGTGAAGATAGGAGCACGTTGACCCACATCGTTAACCCACATACTCTGCACAAGATATAACGCTGCGTCCTGCCCCGCTGCTCTGCCGAGGTATTTGGAGGCCGTGCTTCCGCTGCCAGCCTGCTGCTAGTGGAGATACCCCGTGGCATCCAACGCGCTCTGCAAGACTGCGGAGATGGGAGGAAGATGAGAGCCGTCTAAATAATTTTTCAGCTTGGGAAGTTTAGCTGGTCTGAAGTATTCTGGCAGCAACCGCCACTGTGGGGGACCCCCCCCCCCCCCCCGCCTTCCCTGGACACCCCCGCACCCTCCCTGCTCCTTCCCTGGTGCCGGAGCTGGCAGGGCCCCTCTGGTCCCCCCTCCCCGGCTCCACAGCCATCAGCCGCCCAGCCCGGGGCAGACCCTGCGCTGCCCCCCCGGGGGCTGGACCCACAACCCGCAACCGCTCCCGCGGGGCTGAGCCCGTCTCCCTCGGAAAAATCATCCTCCTCCCCGGCTGGGTGCGGGGCTGACATCCCCCGAGCCCTGCAGCTGCCCTGGGCGAGGCTGAGCCCAGCTTCCTTGCAGCTGGGGCTTTTTGGGGTGGTTTTTTTGCTGCCTGCTTGCTCTGGGGAGGTGGGAACGCGCTGTGGGGTGTGCGGAAAGGAAATGGTGGTGCACCAGGCAGGGCAGGTCCCAGCTCTGGCACTTCTTCTCTGGTCTCCCTCCGTTTTGGCCGTGTTCTCCGCACATGTGCTAGGAACAACCCAGCTGGGCTCCTGGTGCGATGTCGTGGCTGCAGGGATGCTCGCTGCAGCCCTTCTCATCCCATCCCCGGCTAGAGAGCCCTGTCACTTGATGCTGAAGGAGAACTTGCCCCTGCTTAACACATCAGAAAAAATTGTTTGAGAACAGTTTATCCATGTGAAAACAAGCTTCCAGCAATCCTGCCAAGGTCAGTGTGAACTGCTGAGCTGGTGCTCTGCTGGGAGCCACAGCTGGGTCTCACACACCGGCCTTTTCCAGGCGTGCAGACACCTTGGGGAGAGGGAGCACATGAGCCCTCCCTTCCCATGCTCTTCTCCCTGCCCTCTCCAGGGACATGTCCCACCTGCCCGCCCACGTGCTTGCTCCTCACTTAACTAGAAAAGAAAACCGTGGGCTTTCTCCAGGTCAAACAGGATCCACACATGTATGAAACCTGGGTAGGGATTTAATCAATGCAGGTTTGTGCATGGGGCCCTGCGGTTTTCAGCTTGGTCACCACCCTTCGGCCAACCACCGGGACATCGTACATGGGGAGCAGGGTCTGGGTAGTCCGTTCTCCTTGCATGAAATCCCAGGGAAGAAAGTGGTCCTGATGCAGGGTGAGTGCTGCAAAGAGAGCATCTCCTCTTCCTAGCACCAGTCTGAGGGTCTGCTCCGGCACAGGGCTGGGGGTCACCGAATGCGCTGCTCCACCAGCAGTGACCTGGCTGCTCCAGGTATCACCTGCATGGCTCTTCCTTGCCTAGCCTCTCCCAGGGCACCCAGTGAGCATTTTCAGGGTGCTGTAGTCATTACTGAGTCCTTATGAATTCCCCACAGCCTGGCCCAGCATGGCAGGAGGAGTTGCTCTCCCAGCCTGGGTGGGATGCTGAGGTCTCCAAGCCCTCTCCTTTGGTCTGCAGCGTCTGTGTCGCTTCTCATCCTGCCCTGCTGTTAGCTCTCCTCGGAGGTGTCGTTGTGGGAAGCGGAGCAGTTCTCCGGTTCCTTCGTGATCCCCGCTGAGCACTGCTCCACTTTGACTTTCTTTCTTCCTCTCATTGACTTCTTAGCTCCTGTAAAGAGCAAGATGACCTCAGGAGTTAACCACAGAGCAATAGACTTACATGTTTGAGGTCAGCGCGGCCTCATCCCAAAATAGGGACAGCGCAGGAGGAAGCAAAGCTCAGCAAAGGAAAGATGAAGAGAAAACCCTCTCACACGTGAGATGCACGAGTACCTGGGGGAGGCTGTTGTGATGCTGGAAACGGGAACAATATGTGAAGCAGAAATGGGCAGAGAACCAACCTGGTGCAAGAGTGTACCTGACAGGGTACCCAGACCAGCGGGATGCGTTGCTTGGATTTCTCCCCCTTCCAGTGTGGGACAAGGCACACGCCACATGCTGAGAGAGGTTTTATGCCTCTCCATCCCCCCCTCCCGCCACAACTGCATCCAGCCCTCACTCGGGACATCCCCATCCAGTCCCAGAGGGTCGGATGGTGTCCGCCCTGGGGAGCACAGGGCAGCTTCCTCCCCATTGCTCCGAGCAGCTGGTTTTGTAGAGCAAATCCTCTTCTCACTCAGCTGCGGTGGTGTCCCCCGAGCGAGCGGGCTCCTCCGAAGGCCAGGCACAGAGCAAGGGGCAGCGCCTGCCTCTTGAACAAGCTCCCTTCATGCTCGAGCGACAGCCCGCTCTCCATTTATAATTGGCTCGACGTGTCCCTGTCTTTACCGATGGTACAAAGGAGGTTATAGTAGTGGGGTACTTCTGACAGAGCACTTTTTAAGACTTGACAGGCATACTGTCTTATCCTTGCCCTTATCAGGAGCAGTTTTCTGCTTATTCACCTGTAGGAAACACAGGTACAACACATTCCTCCGTCAGCAGGGAAAACCTCCACAGCTACACTGGAAGATCAACAGAGTTGGCAGAAACCTTTCTCTGAATGTCAATAACTCACCCCTGGGAATTTGGCCTTCTCCAGTTGCCACCTCCCTGACCGGCCAAGCAAACAGGAGGGACTTAGCTCTGTTAGCTTAGGTGCTGGGGAGTGCTCTCCTGGCCACCCTGCCCAGGCTCC
Organism: Mycteria americana; assembly: GCF_035582795.1. Classification (NCBI taxonomy): domain Eukaryota; kingdom Metazoa; phylum Chordata; class Aves; order Ciconiiformes; family Ciconiidae; genus Mycteria; species Mycteria americana. The sequence continues at coordinate 14,856,263 of NC_134378.1, forward strand.
CCTGGCTAACCATTAGCAGGGGCTCCTCTGGCTGGAGACACAACCCTTGCCAAAACATGGCGCAGCGTATCTTATCGCAGGGAAACGAAAGACTCCGCTGTATCACCTTGGGCAAATATTTGTTTGCAGCGTGGCATGCACTCGGCGGAGGAGCACCCTCCTCTGCACCGCAGGGAAGGCGGCCGGAGCCCTCGGGCGTTTCTCACAGGAGCCCCTTGGGAAGCAGCAGAAGTTGTAGCCCTGAGCTGATGCCATGAGGAACTCCTCCTCCCTACCTTTTGTCCAGGGATCCTGTCCTCTTTTTCTCTTCTTCTGCAGCTCATGAGCTTTGTCTTTGGTGCACAAATATTTCCCATCAGCCTGGACTTCTTGTAGGATATCATCTTCATATGGGGCAGCCACCTACACCAACGAGAACAGTCAGGCTACAAACTGCCCTGGCTTTCCCAGGGAGCTGATGGCCCAGCTGCATTGCCGGGGATCTTTGTGACCATTGCTATGGAGTGGTGACAAATGCTGTTGCTCATAAACCCTCTTGACTAGCTAGAAAAAGTCATATCTCTATCCTTCAGCAACAAGTTGGGTAACAGTGTGGGAATGGGGTTCGGCACCTCGTGGAGGAAGAGGCATCAGCTTCTGGAGTGAGCTGGGGTGGGGACAGCCCATCTTACGCCTCTTGGACCTGACAGCCTAAGCTAATGGGCTGAGGAGAGCAAACAAACCTCGCTGTCCGTCGTGTCTGGCTCATCGGATTCCAGCTTCCCAGACTCAGCATCATCGTCGTCTAAGGAAACACAAAAGGAAGGGTTTTTTGGCTGATGGGGGGCCCGGCAAGCTCATGAGCAGATGCAGAGCCACCGGCCCAGGCTCTGAGAGCCATCGAGGCAGAAAACAGATTCAGCAATAAACTGTGTTGCAAAGCAGAGACACTGTGAGCTATGTGGCTTGAAATGAATGTTTATGGGAGATCCAACAGGACTCTGTTGGGGAACCAGCTCCTAATAAAACTGTATCCGTAGGACTTTGCTACCCTAAGGTCGCAAGCACTGCCCTGAAGTCTATGGCCACATGCAGGTTGGGAAGCTGAGGGGTATTTAAAACCCCAGACTCCACCTTCCCGTTTGAGGCCCAGGTGGGGAGAAACATTTGTGGGGAAAGAGGCCAAACCGGACAATCCTCAAGTTTGCTGCCGGTGCCGGTCGGTGGCTCTCAGCACGGAACGTGTGCCGAGGAGCAGAGGAAGGAAAGGCGGGGGAGCTGCTTCCCTGCCCAGCAAAAGGATTTTGCTGCACACGGGCCCCGAGGCTACACAACCCCAGACACGTACCTGCACGCACCAGACACGCACCCGACCTTTGCACAGAGCGAAGCTGCCCGGGCCAGGGACTGAGCCTTGCTGGCGGTGGCATCACCCTGTCTGCACCCACAGCGGCACGCCGGTGCTGGCCGTGGAGGGGCAGAGAGGGCTGGGGACGGAGCTGTGCCCTCTTCCGAGGGGCAGGGACATTCCTGGACCTCAATACTTCTTGGTCCTGACACCCAGGTCTAGCTGGGGTGGGACTGTCGGCGGGGCAGCCTCCCTCGCTGCCCCTGCCCAGGTGGGAGAGCAGCCAGTGCTGCGTTCAGGCACTCCTAGAGCCCCTGTAGTCTGATCCCGTCCTCACTTTATCCTTCCGTGGGTTAAGGCTCACTAGAAAGTGCAGAAGTATTTGTGTATTTTTTCCTGGGCTTTGTGTCAACCTTAAGGTGAGAACTGAAGAAAGTCCTGTATTCCCACACCCAGAATGTAATCAGCTGAAATTCTTCTGCTATGATGGTATCTCCTTAGCATGTAAATCACAGAGGACTCCATTTTTTTTTTTTTTTTTCCCACTGTGCAAAATCCTGCTCCGGAGAGTGTTCCCAAACCGCTCCGACACGCCCAGACCGACTAATCCAGGTGAGCTCAACTTTCTGGCCGAGCCAGTAAGGCTGGTACCGAGCAGCTCTCGGCAGACGTGCTTCCTGCTCCGCTCCCCATGGCTGCTGCCTCCCACCCGCCGGGCAAGCCTGGCACCCACATCCCGTGGCGGTCAGGCAGGGAGAAAACACTGCGTGTCCCCAGACTAAGGGCACTGCTGGTTTTGGGAATGGAAGGGGCTCTTACTGGGGATGGAGCAGGGAAAGGCGGGAGAGCATCCTGTCCTAGCTGCTGCGGGTACCAGCATCCCTCGCTCTGTGCCCAGCCCTACCTGCTGTGCCAGCACAGGGCACGCTTTGGGGCAGGGGGGCACAGACGGGGATGGTTTTTCCAGTGCTAGTCTTGCAAACCTCTTGCACTTTCCCCATCTCTGCTGGGGTGACTTCTGAGCTCCTGCTTCCCTGAGAGGGGCAGGTAATGCTGGAGCAGCAATGTTGTCTTGTCGTAGGTCACCGTGGAGCGGGTTTTGCCAATGGGTTGGTGCTAAACTGACCTCTTTAGCTTCTGGAGAACTCCTTGCCACCCAGCAGCTGAGTGCAGGGCGCAGGGTGCTCTGCAGGGTGTGCAAGGGCACCCACGGGTGACTCCTGGTCTGTGCTGGGCAGAGATACTGGGCTCTTCTCCAGAACAGCTGGGGTTATTTTCTCCCTGTAGATACTGAACCTGAATTTTGGGCATCCCGAGGGTTGAAAATTGAGCCCTCAAGGATGGAAATGTGAAACCCAAAGTTCCCCTGATGGCCCAAAAGAGCAGGGAGCCAGGAGCACCTGGGTCCCTGGAAGGGTGTCCCGTGCTGGTTAGGTCCTGCTTCAGTCGGCAGGGATTGCAGGTGCGTGCAGAGCCCAGCACAGAGAGCTCCCGGCTGTAAGATACCAAAATGCACCTTTTGCTCTTGCCTTCTCAAATGTCACGTTTGCCTGGGGCTTTTTACCTGCTTCTCCCTTCTGTGCAGTGACAGCCAGTCTCACCCCGGTCTCTGGAAGGGCCTCTGGGTCTCTTGGCGCGGAGCTGTTTGTCGGGTGTGCCCGTGAGAGCGCGAGCTGTAGGATACAGGGAGCACAAATGCTGCCTTCGCCAGGCAGGAGGAAAGGGCTGTCCCCAGCCCCTACGCCATGACTGTGACACCCGTGGGGACGAGCATTGCAGGGGCGTTTCTACGCACGGCTGGTGTGTTGCAGGGGAGCCCAGCGTGCCTCCTGCACCGACCCGCGGGACGGGGCACGGGGGCTGCCTGTCCTTGGAACTGGACGGAAACCCTGCGGGCACCGGAGGGGAGGGGAGGTGGGGAACAAGAGCCAGGGCTGAGCGGCTGTGGCTTTGCCATGTGCAAATATGTCCCCGTTGGCTTCCCATGCAGCAAAGCCTTCCTCCCACGGGACATTAATCGTGGTCATAACAGTGTCGGCACCAGTGCCAGACACCCTGGGGAGGGGAAGGGGCCACGGCTGATGCCAACATGAGCTGTACTCACCACAGCCACTTCCTCCTCCTCCTCCTCTTCCTCCTCCTCCTTGACAGCACCGGGCAGTGCCCGGGTGGCATTGGGCCAGCAGTAGGGGAAGCGCAAGTCATCCCGCTCTGCCCCGTGTCTCCCGCAGGGGCTGCAGGCTGCCGGCACAGTGGGGCTCTCCCCGGGGCTTGGCCGTGGGCTGCTGGGCCCCCGTGGCTCCCGGTGGCTGTGCCAGCCTGTTTCCCTGCCACGGCTGGAGTCTGACAGATCCAGTGGTGCGTCTGCACCCTCGTCCCTTGCCGCCTTTGCCTTTTCTCGGAGCCCAGAGCTGTCCCGGCTCAGCCAAAGCTCCTTCTCTCCCTTCCCATCTGCAGCGTCCTCCAGGAAGGACCTTTCCTCCTTGCATCCTGGTATGATGCTCGGCCACGGGGAGAGGGGCCGCTCCTCAGGCATGAGCTTTGGGTCTCCATCTGCCCGCTGGCCGGGCTGGCACTGCTGCATGAGGAAATGCTGCAGCCGCTCCCTGTGCTTGAGGAGGTGCAGCTTCTCCTCCAGGTGCTGATCTCTCATGTACACCATGGCGGCAGGGAGCTTCAGCAAGGCCGCGCGATCTTCCCAGCCGTCGCGTGACCGCGTCCTGCCATCAGCGTCTTTGGCCCTGAGCAAATGGCTGGAGAAGCTGCCTCCGTCCCGGTCAGCCGAGGCACAGTTGCTCGCCAGCCCCAGCTGGTGCAGGGAGAGGTGCTTGTGGAGGAGGCAGAGCTGCTCTCTCCGGGCGGTCAGTTTTAGGTTTTCGTAGGATGGAGCAACCTTGGGGGAGTCCAGTTTGCTTGCTGTTAAATAACTAAAAGAAGCAGAACAAAATAAGCACATTAATTAGAGAATTTTCATGTGATTTCCCAGCTCCTGCCGGTGATGTGTGTGGTCTCTCCTGCTCTTTCTGTGCCCTGTTGCCTGTCGCAGCTCTTGGCCCGTGCATTACGCTTGCCTTCGGGTGCTGTGCTGGGGAGGAGGGTCCTGGTGGCCGTGGGCGTCAGGCAGCCGGCAGCAGGTCTCCGCGCTGCGCACGCTGCAGGAAGCCATCACCATCCCACCATCCAACAGTGCTCCCCTGTCCCTAGGCCACGGCAGCTCCAGGCAGGGGGTTGAGCGAGCGGGGGGACGCGGTGACGGCTCACGTCAGCACTGCTGCTGAGAAGTCACTTGTCAAACCACGCCTTACAGCCAGAAGCATCCTAACCATCCCCCATTGGGCTTTCCTAGTGCCTTGGTGGGCCTGAGGACCTCCAGAAGAGAGGAACAGCCCACCCTCCCCTAATACCACTCAATGGGAGATTTTTATTGCCATGCTAAGGAGGTCGGTATGGTGCATGAACCTGCCCTGCAAACCGCGTCCCTGCTCTCACTGGTTATTTGGCAGCTTCCGTGTGTGCGAGCTTTTCCTGGGAATGCTCGACAGAGCTACTCCCACTCTGGGAAACTCGTCGTCTCTACAGGTGAACTCACTGGCGTTGCTCAGCCCTCTGCGCTTCTGAAATCAATGGGAAGGATAAGCCCGGGGAAGTGCTGAGCCCTGCAGAAAAGCCCATTAGAATAGATAAGGAGGAGCAGGGATTGCTGCCTCCCGTGAGGCAAGTCCTTCTCCTCCCGGCTGGAGGTGGGGGCACCCACTTTGCTTTATGGGTCTGTCTGACGAAGCTGGAGTAACGAGAGGCTGATCTCGTCGGGCTGGATTCCAGTCAATTTTTTGCTGGTGTAAACTGGGAGACCCCCCCCTCCCCAAGGCTATGGGAGAAGTCTGGAGAAGAAGGTTGGTAGATACAGCGAATATTGGCCATCTCATCGCAGTCTGGCCGGTGGGACAGCTGCAACGGGCCATGGATCAGGCCCACGCCACAACCCACGAGCAGGTAACTCACGCCTCAAGGCTGGGGCTGTGCTCGCGCTCCGGCGGGAGAGGAGTCTTCCTTGCCGGAGGGGACACTGCTGCCCCCGAAGGACTTTTTTCCAGGACGCAGGGTCTGGCGCCGGGTCTCACCAGGGCAATGGTTCCATGCAGCTGGTTGGCGATCCTCTGAGATGCCTGAAGCAGAGGGGAGAGAGTCCAGATGAGCCATTCTGCTGTGCACCCCGGGCAGCGCGGGGCTAAGGGGAGCCCTGCCGAGCAGAGACGCAGCTCTTCACCAGCATGAACAAGACAGACAGCTCCTAAGTGCTCTGATACAATTCTGGTCAACAGCTCAACCGTATGTTTATTGGTTTTCCCAGGAAATTTCCCCTTTATGTTTTCTAGCGGGATCTACAGTACTCTTTATTTTCTGGCTGCACTGATTTGCAGCCCAGGAGGTCTTGTGCCTCCTCTCAAGTCAAGCCAAGCCATGAATCAGTGGCTTAACAAAGATAAGACCCTGCAAATTCCCTGACCCCTAGCCAGGCCACTAGACTTTATTCATGCAAGCTCCTGGCATGCACTGATTTGATGGGTGTATTTCCGTGGAGTACCTGGCTGTGAGGCCAGGACATCATCACCTCCATCTGCTGTCATGAAAGGCTCACCACATGTTCTGACTTGACTTTCCCCTGCCCACCTGGAGATGTCACCAACCCTTCCTGCGATCCCTATTAATTATCCTCACAACCTGCCTGCAGCCTTACCAAAACCCCTTTTCACCTGCTCTTTCAAGTTTTCTGTGGAGTTCAGGTAAGCGAAGCCTGTGCCAAAACAGAAGCATCTGTGTGGGTGTGTATGTGAGCTTGAGTTCCCACGACCGGGAACAGGTATCCAGGTCCTGCAGTCTCATCTCCCAGTGCCCGATATCACCATATCACTCAGCATCCCTCGGCTGACACATACTCTCTGTGTTTAAAGACATGGCAGGCTTGCATCAATGCACAAAATGGCAACCACAAAATGGCAACCACTGAATGCCAGGCTCTCTGCAAATACCAATATTCATTATGCTGCAGATAGAGAGACATCTGCGATGCTCTTGGGCAGGGCTGCTGTGGTGTATTTGTTCTCAGTACCCACAGCTCCCACAGTTTACATGTTCTCCAGGCTCTTCCAACACTCACAATGCTCCAGCTTCTTGCTCGCCCAGATAATGGGGAGCTGACTCTATAACTCAGGAGAAGCTACACTGAAATGTGGCTCAGCACAATCTCCCAAGGTCTTTCACTCCTCAGAGCTTTCCCCAGCAAGACATCTGAGAGAGGAACCGGAGGATGGGCAGAGGACTCCAGGATGCTAGATGTGTTGTTATGGAGGACAAACACAGGAGCAAAGAAAGATGTGCACGCTCACAGCGGGGACAGGAGCCTGTGCCAAATTCCGAATGCTTTGCTTGCAGTGAGTGGCAATTGCTGCAGAGAGGATGCATCTGGCATTTGGTAGGTGCCCTCCTTGGCCCTGGCAAGGGCAACCTGCCCAGGTCTGGCTAATTATTTTACCCCCTAAGTGCCTCCTACTCATTCTCTATCCTAGTCCACCCGCCTTGATCCAGTTCAGGTGACCACAGTGGTGGGGAGAAAGCCTGAGGACATCAGGCTACCACCGGCAACTCACAATTTCTGCGAGGCTGACTTCTTGGAGGACAGTGCTTGGGGAAGTCCTACTGCTTGGAGAGCTTCTCTGTCCTGCAGGCTTTTCTGCAAAAAAAGACACAACCAGCCAGTGCGATGGTCCTGCAGAGCTGTTGCAGGCTGCCCTGCCCTGCCGCGTGCCGGAGTCTCGCAGCCTCCCGAGGACGCTGCTGGCTGGCACCAACCACCTCCTATGGAGGATTTTGAGCCAAAATTTCCATCTGGCTCAAGCCACCACCTGAATGAATGTACCCTCCATTGCATGTGTGGGTGGCAGCAAGGCAACGACATGGTCTCTGCATGAAATGGGTAGCAGGTCCACACCTGCACAGCACTTGTCTTACAGTGAAGGCACCCAAACACTCTTGCTCTAATGCAGAGCAGTGTGTTTCTCCCTTGACATGCAGTTTCCCCCCCAGCAGCTATTCTGGCCATGGCAATGTCCATCTGGCCTCCCAACAGCTTGGGCTTCTGCTCTCCAGAACCTTTCGCAGAGCAACTTTGCACCACAGCTCAGTCACTCTTCCCGTCCCCGGGTCCCTCAAGGGCGGTGGGAGCCAGCAGCACCCACCTTCTCCCAGCTCAAGGCCTGGCACGTCGTGCTGGGCTTCTTCTGCTCCTCTGTGAGCTGCTTTCTCGCTGCCGGCATTCCTGCTTGCTGGGGACAGTAAAGCCAAGGGGGAGGTGGGAGTGGAGCTGCTTTCTCTGGAGGAGACTCCTGGGGCCTTTGTCCTGTCCCTGTTTGAAAGGAGAAGAACATGAATAAATGAGAAGGGGCAGGAGAAGGAAATCACCAGTTTGAGAGCCACTGTTCTGGGAGTCCTGAGTTATAGAACCCGATATATAAATATACGTATTTATACATATATCTATGTGGATATACGGGATCCTCAGACTCACCTCCTTCCATTGCAGCTTATCGCTAGCTCAGCTGCAGGCTGGAGCATGGCACAGAGCCAGCACGACAGCTCAAGGTCTGATTTCCCCACTTGCCCGTGGGTAATGTCGCAGCCATGACGTTGGGTAAGCCAAAACCCAACTGCGGCTATTGCAAAAGCTCTGTGAGAACCTGTACGTCCCTGGCTGGGCTTTCAGCCTGATGTAGGGGTGGATTCAGCGTGGAGATGTGGCGGCTGTGCGCCTTCACCATATCAAGCTGGTGGGGCTGATGCTCTTGGTCACTATGAGGGAGACACTGAGTCTCGGAGACCCACGCTTATGTCATGGATGAAGTCCTGGCTGGACCCTGGTACTGAGACATGGGTGTTTGGCTGGAAATATTGCTATCCAGCAGCCCAGGGAAGAGCAGAGCAGAGCAGAGCAGGAGCGCTTGGTGCTCAGCAGACCCAGCCTGACCTAGAGCTCTGAAAGTCCTCAGGCCTTGGGAAGCATTGGGGAGTAAAAGCAAGAGTTTCTCTTTAAGCAGATGGTGCTTCTGTGCTCCAAAGAAAACACATTTCTAAATTAATCCCTCAGTGCTAATTCTTCTGGACTTTAAACCCTTGAGGAATGAGCTGATTTGTATACATTGGCCAGCCTGGCAGGTTACTTGGCTTTCAGCACAGCGCCCTGCTGGGATATGAACCTGTTGGTGCAGATCCCTTCTCCCTCTTAACCCCGTCTCAGTCCCTTGCTGTCACTCTCCTTCCTCCAAAACACAACCCGCTTGCTGCAGACCCTCTCTGGCTGCTGCAGGAGGGGAGCTGGTGCCACGGAAAAGCCATGGAAGCCCAGGCTAAGGTCCGTGGCCAAGGTGAGCAGCCCAGGGCTTTGCTTCCCATGAGCAGTCCCCCATGGGGGGGTGCGGAATACCCTTGTTCTCCAAAAACTGAATCCTTGGATGCAGGTGAACAGGGGAGCGAGCAAAGGTCAACAAGGACTTAGAGACCGTTACGGGTGTTTTGGTGCCTAACATCTACAGGAATCCATAAGAATTAGATGCTAAAATACCCCTGAGGATGCCAGGGTCTGGATGTAGCCCTGCTCAGCTGCGGGGATGCCTCTGTCCTTACCAACGCTCCTCGTAATGAATGAAACCCAGGCGAGCACTTACTCCAGGCTCCGGAGCCTCTTCAGTTCTTCCTTGAGAGCTTTGTTCTCTTCCCTCAGGCGGTTGGTCTCGTTAGCTGCAGGGACAGAAGTTGTGCCGTGGATTCAGGTGTCGCAAGGAGAGAGCCGATGCTCCTCGCAGCTTGCTGGGGTGCACAGGGGAGGAGGAGGGAATGGCACCTGGTTTTGGAGGGATGCCGAATTTCCTTCCTTCTCTGAAAACATGCTGGGGACTAAGGGATAAAAGGGGGCAACTTTCCAACTCAGGTTGCGTCAGGGTTGGGGTCTGCTTGAAGCCCATCCAGCTCGGGGGCAGAGCGCAGCCCAGCCGGGGTGGTGGCTGCAGCACGGTGGGATGGACACAGCCGGCACCCTGCCCGCGAGCACCACGGCCGCCTCCGGTGAGCGAGTGCTGTGTTAGGGGAAGGGCTGGGGGCCTCGGCTGGGGTCGGGTGAAGGCCAGAGGGAGCTGTGAGCACCCAGCAGCCGGGCACCGCAGCGAGAAGGCAGCGAGCGTGAGCAGGCAGACTCCCGGGCAGGGTGGGCTGCCGCCTTGGCTTGCTCCTGCTCAAAAGCAGCACTCGGGGAGCAATGGCGTAACAAAGGAGATAAACCACGGGCTGCTGGCACCTCTCCATCCCTCCTAACGCCTTATCTCCTTTACCCCCACGACCCTCCCTGGGCCAGCCAGATCCCCAGGGAAAAACACCCCGAGCCTGAGCGGTGCTGGGAGCTCTGCCAAAGGCTCGGGAGAATATCCATCACACGTGTTGCTTGATTTCCATTTACCCGTGCTGAGCTGCTGCTGTGACTTTCCTGTCTTTGCCAGAATGTTGCTTCTGCGGCGCCAAATGCATCTTTTTTCCAGGCAGCTGACATGGCCTGGCCAGCTTGGGGCTGTTCTCGGCATGAACATCTCTCATTTTTCTAGAGGTGTGGAGGGCTGCAACCCCCCAGCCCTGCTGCTTTGCGTGAGCGGTTACCTCTGCTTGCGGGGGACGTGGGCTGCCATCCACGGTCCTGGCCAGATCTGATTTTTCAAGGCCCCCACACTCGCATCGGCTCCCTCCCTTCTCCCCATCCCCAAACCCCTCCTGGGTGCCTGGTCACTGGGGGAGCTTGCGTGCAAATATCTGAGAGAGGCATTAACTGAGCAAAGACCCAGCCAGCCAAAGCCAAGCTTACAGCAGGCGACGGTACGTACTGAGGATGAAGATGTGCTGCAGGCTCTGGAAATGGGAGGTCTCGTACTCATTCTGCTTCTTTTTTGCCAGCTCCTGGGTGACCATGCATCTGTCGCAGAGACCTGCTCGCAGCCTGGAGGAAAACCCACGGCCGGCAGCTTGTTACCACACGGTTCCCATGGGGGAAATAAGCTCCTGCCCTCCCCACGGAGAAGCGTGAGCACCCAGTCCATCACCCAGAATTGGTGAGAGGGATTATCACCTGTGCAGCCCAGCCCCGGCCCTTCCACCCCCCCAGATCCAGTCCCACCACCATCAGCTTAGGAAAGCTCCTCTGCACGTGCCCGGGCTCCCCCAGCTCTCCCAGCAGCCACGTATGAGCAAAAAAGAGGTTCATGTGCTACATCCCGCTTCTGAGAAGACAGCAAACCCCGGACTAGGAGGGTGCACTCACTGCCACCAAACAGCACCCTATTGAAAAACAAATCTTACCTGTTTTCTAACACCTTTACATTTTCTTTAAGGACCTTCTGTTGTTCCCTTAATTGCTGATTTTTAGCAAACAACTCTTCAATTCTCTGAGCATCACTAATTGAAGAAACAGAATAAAGAAAAGAGGTTTATTAGATTTCTCCCCAAAATCTGTGCCTTTATCCGCAGCACCCTGTCAAGGGGATGGATTTCTGCCCTGAGCCTGCCGTGCTGCTCGCACCAGTATGGCCGAATTGCTTCTGCTGGTATGGCAGGAGGGGAAACAAATATGTTAGAGCCCAGACGCTGCCCTGCGACACCCACCCTTGGAATTAGCAGCTCGCTTCATCCCGTTTTATTGCTTCCCAAGAGAGCAAGTGCCTGCTGGCATGAGCATCACTTGCCAGTGGGAAGGTAAACTGGAGGTGGGCTGGGATCACCCCAAGTGCTGGGGACTGCGTGGGGAAAGTCACCAAAAGGTTTAAATTTGGCAGGGCCAGAAAGGCAAACTGTGCTCTCTAAATCAGGCAGCCTCGGAGGAGTGCCCAGGAGGTCTGAAAATGAAGTGGCGTAACCTCTCCTCCCGCCCCGTCCCGCCGCGGCGTGGGTAGAGCAGACGCGGTGGTGCTCACCGGCACTTCTCCGTCGTCAGCTCCGTCAGCTTGCTTTGCAGACCTGGAATAATTAACAGAGATGGAGAGGTGGGTATTTATTGCCAATTCCCTGGCACTTTGGAAACAAAATGCAATAATGGATCTTCAGGAGGGTGCCTGGCTTTGCGGAAACCTCATCAATTTACAAACCTTCTTTCCGAGAAGGAATAACACATTGCCGGTGTTAAACAATAGCACAGTTTAATATAGCTGGAAAAGTTGTACAAAACGTGAGCACGTTTTTTATTTCCATTATTTAATGAGTCTGCATTTCCCCCCCACCCCCAAAAAGTCTGTTTCGGTTTTGTTTCTACTTATTTCTCATTACAGCACGCATTTCCCAGGTGGGCAGTGTTTTATAACTCTCAGGACTGTAAAGCATCTTGGAGGATATTTACAGCTCAACAAGAATGGTTTTCGTTGATGGATCTGCAGACGTTACATCCTGTCAAATTCATTTTATGCAAAGTAGATGTAAACATGTGGTTTAAATTGCTCAACAGTTTCCTCTGACTCTCACATTGCTTGAAATTACACAAGAGAAGAATGAATTCATAAGCCAGAATCCTCCAAAAGTGCTGCTGTTTTGTTCATAATATTGATAGTGGGAATTATTCTAATAGGAAAACAATTGGATTTGGCATTTGGTTGCTTAACCTAATGGTTCTTATTTTAATAATGTATGACCCGAGGAATTATTTATTCCCTAGAGGAATAAACTATCTAACCTGACTCTAAGATTTTCTTTAACAGAGCCTCGTACTCCTGCTGCTTCAGTTTTATTGATTATTGCATCTTTCCACTTTCCCTTTGATCCCTCAGTATCCAAATGTACTCTAATCCACGTCGCTCGGAGAAGATGCCAGTGGGTGTGCATGTCACTTCTGCAAACCTCCCACTTCACCTTTATCACAGACCACGGCAGCAGGAGCAGGGAAGGAGCCAAATCCCCTGTGGTTAATGCTTGGAGCAAGTGTGGGTCCCGCAGGTGGGATATCTCCAGGGATATCAGAGGCAGGAACACCCTCTCTCTTCTGCTCCTCCTCATTGTCCAAAAAGTTACTGATTTTCTCAGTAAACCTTGTTCTCCCCCGGGGTAAGATGGATAAACCACACCAAGGTGCCATTGGATGGTGTGGTCCCCTGAGGGCCAGGCTGTGACCCTGTGTCCCCATCCGTCCCCGTGGGTGATGCTTGCTGAGCCCTAATTCCCAAAGCTCCCTAATCCACGCCCGCTCCTCCTCCCTTTGGGTTATTTCAAACCAAAGAGAACAAGGTAGCATGATAAAGAAATGGACCTCCGCTAGTTTTTGATAAGACGTCTCATGTCTCCTTACCTTGGACCTCTTTCTCATGGATTTCCTTGAGCTTATTCAGGAACTCTGCAAAACTCTCCGTGGTCATGTTCAGGGCTGTGCCGTACACTGGGCTGCTTCCAGCGTGAGGATGTCCTTTCGTTTCAAATTATTCCAGTTTCAGCCTAAAATAGAAACAAAAAGTCCAATAAAAGAGAAGTGTCTTGTGTATGCGGTGTTCTGGAAACTCTTGGAAACAAGACAAAGCTCAGATCTAGAAAGTGAGGTCATTTGCTAAACCACAGACATGCACAAAGCAGCAGGCTCATCCGGGGAGGCATTTTCAGACCTGTCCACCCTGCCTCGGCCCCGGGCTGGGGGCACGGGCAAAGCGATGGCTCGGAAAATGGGAGAACTGAAAGCCCAGCTGAAAAATTAGGCTTTTCCTCTACTTTTTGAGCTGTTTAAATCACAGTTCTCTGGGATGAGGTGGCACAGGGCATCTTCTTGAGGAAAGGATTGCAGGGCTTGTGTTGGGATCACATTGCTGGGGACTGACGATGGGAAAACTGGCGGCAGCTTTGGTGCTCGAGCCTGATGGACCCATCTCCCGCCAGGTCCTGAGATGCTCCTGTGCATCCCTCCTCCCTCTGGCACCACGCACAGCTTCTACGGAGGCAACGCGTGCCACTTGGCCGCCCTGCTGTCATCGCCCAGGCTGCCCGCGTGGCCTTGCTGGCTGCAGCCTCTTCAAACCCTTGGGAGACACCAAACCGAGTGTTATTCACCCCATTTTACAGAGAAATCTGGAGAGGCGATGCGCAGAGCCGAGCCCCGCAGGAAGCCTGGTGGGTGCAGAGCCGGTGTAGGCACAGCAGCCATGGGGCTGGCTGTGAGCTGGGGCACCCCGGGGTGCGCTGGCTGTCCCAGCCCCTCCATACCGGGAGCAGTGTCCCAGCTCCTGCCCTGGGCTCAGGTCTCTGCCCAGCCTGCCCCTGCCTCAGTTTCCCCATTGATCTTATGGGGTTATTAATGCTCCATCATGCTGAGTGCCATCACTTAGTGCTGGCAGTAGCGTTCTGTAATCCCCGAGAACAGATAAAGTGCTCTGCTTTCTAAAAAAACCTTGCTTTTTCCTTTTTAGGTTGAGAACTCCCCCAAAAAACGGAGAGGTGGAGAGCAGCCCACAACACCCCCAGCTCAGTAAGCTGGGAAAGGCAGGAGGTAAACAAATAGCCTGAAAGTGAAGTGGTTGTTTTTTAAGAATTTTACCCTAATTTTAAGAATTTTGCCCCAATCCCAGTGATCATAAATTTTGAAATGGCTAGTGGGGATGGAAAGCGGAAACTTTGGAGATGAGAAAGCTCATTACATCAGTGATGAGCTCATTCCTCCCTGGGATGCTGATGTTGCGATAAACTCTTCCCTTTCCATCAGCCAAAGCCTTGGGGAGTCTCAGATCCCCCAAAATAGCTGTGGCCCCACGTCCCTCTTGGACCATGGTGGTACCGGGGAGGGGCGTGTGTCCGAACATCCCCACAGAGCATCGTGGAGGGTCCCCTGGGGCTTGGGCAGGAGGGGTATGCAACCTCCCTGCCCCCCGAGCAGGTCAGCAAAGCCCTGCCCGCCCTGGGGTGTCCTCCGGGACCACCAAAACCATGCTGGGAGAAAAGGGACTTCCATGTGAGGGCATTCAGCATCGCCACACGGGAGCTTCTCCCCTAAAAGCCATGCTGGGTTACTGAGTCACGGCCGGTAATCCCATTCCCGACAAAGCGCCTGGGCACTCAGCCTTCAACCGGGCAGAGATGACCAGGGATCAACAAGGCTCAGTGCTGGGTCCTGCACTTGGGCCACAGCAACCCCATGCAACGCTACAGGCTTGGGGAAGAGTGGCTGGAAAGCTGCCCGGCAGAGAAGGACCTGGGGGTGTTGGTTGACAGACGGCTGAATATGAGCCAGCAGTGTGCCCAGGTGGCCAAGAAAGCCAATGGCATCCTGGCTTGTATCAGAAACAGCGTGGCCAGCAGCACTAGGGCAGTGATCGTGCCCCTGTACTGGGCACTGGTGAGGCCGCACCTCGAATGCCGTGTTCAGTGTTGGGCCCCTCACTCCAAGAGAGACATTGAGGGGCTGGAGCGTGTCCAGAGAAGGGCAACGGAGCTGGGGAAGGGTCTGGAGCACAAGGCTGATGGGGAGCGGCTGGGGGACCTGGGGTTGTTCAGCCTGGAGAGAAGGAGGCTGAGGGGAGACCTCATCGCTCTCTACAACTGCCTGAAAGGAGGCTGTAGAGAGGTGGGGTCGGTCTCTTCTCCCAGGTACCAAGGGACAGGACGAGAGGAAATGGCCTCAAGTTGCGCCAGGGGAGGTTTAGACTGGATATTAGGAAATTTTACTTCACCGAAAGGGTTATCAAGCATTGGACCAGGCTGCCCAGGGCAGTGGTTGAGTCACCATCCCTGGAGGTATTTAAGAGCCGTTTGGATGAGGTGCTTAGGGACATGGTGTAGTGGTGGTCTTGGTAATGTTAGGTTTACGGTTGGACTCGATGATCTTAAAGGTCTTTTCCAACCTATACGATTCTGTGATTCTGTGAAAACCTCCCCTCTGTTGTTCCAAGGTGAAAAGTTGGGCTGGGATCTGGGTTTTGCAGCCCCACGGCAGCACGGGGAGGTTTCCGCCAGGCTCCGGCACGCTCCCAGCCCGGCTCCCTGCCGGCAGCCCGCCTGTGCCTTTATCTGCATGCAGAGCAGAGGTGTGCCGGATTGCCTGCATATGCAAGATGCGGGCACGCAGACCTGGAAGAAGAAACTTTCCCCTAAAGCGTCTGATTTTCAAAAGAAATGAGGCACGTGCCAGTGAGCAGAAGAAGGGAGTTCGGCTTGTGTGCTCTTAGCACGCTTGGATCAGCTTCGTTGCCTTTTGAGCAAACAAGCAGAGATCTCACTGTCTGGAGAAACAATTAGAAAAAGTATTTACTGCTCCCACTTCCCTGGGCATAACCCACCCTGTCCCAGGGCTGGGTGATCTCTCCCAGCAAGTAAAAGCCACGCAAGGCACGGCGTGGCGTGGCTTGTTGCGGCTCGCACAGCTTGGGATCAGCTGCCGTGAAATGGGATTGGGAACCGATCTCTGCTGCTCAGCCCCAAGAGCCAGAGCTGAATAACGAGCCAGGTGAAACAATACCTGGTTCTACTCCAGAAAACCCCAAACCCCTGATGTTAAAAGATGTTAATGGGAAACACTTCCTGGGATCGCCAAGTCCTAAATTTGGCTCTGCCCTGGGCAAAGCACCTCCCCAGGGCTCAACGGAGGTTGTGAGACCCACCGCTGCCGTCACGGTCATGGAAACCCCAAGTGCCGGCTGGGAAGGCTTTGAAGCGCTCAGGCACTAATTCCCATTGCATTCCCCAGTGCTGTAAACTGGGAAGGGTTTGCAACTGGGAGCAGAGCCAGCGGCGGCCACGTGGGCTCCCTACGATGCTTGCTGCTGCCCCATCAGCCCCTGCCCACCTCGGTGCTGCCCTCTCCCCAAGGCTGCTGTCTCGGAGGGCTGACCAGCACCCGGCATTTCGGGCCGACCAGCACCCGGCATTTCGGGCCATAGGGCTCCAGCTGGGACGTCCCGGGAAGGTGACATCCAGGCTGGGGCTCGTGCCAGCCCACGGGGAAGGCAGGGCTGGGCTTGGATGTGGTGGGAGGTGGAGGGCGCGGGGGCAGCCCAGGTGCTCAGCGCCGGATCCGGATCCCTGCTGCTGTGACTCAGCGCCGCGGGCAGAGCCCGGCAGATCAGGATTTGGGGCTGGGGTGTGGGCAGCAGCTTTGCCTTCCATGCACGGCTGCGGCTGCGGTGCCACCGGGGTTGGGGCTCGCTCCTGGTTTTCTTTTCCTCAGAGCCCCCAGGTCAGCGGGGATCTGCGACCTGCTGGGGATCTGATCAGCGGGGAAAAGCTATTGCCATTTGCGGTGCTTTTTGAGATGCCAGCATCCGTCCTTGCCTGCAGGCGGGACTTCCACTCTGCAGCAAACTTGGCGAGGACTTTGGGTCCCGGGTCTGCGCACACACGGTTACAGGATGTTGCACGAGCATCGCCCCTGTGTATCTGTACCCAGGGTTCGGCCTTTTGCTGCAGCAGAGGAACCCTGCAGACGGCCCAGGCTCTCCGAGGGGTTTGGCTTTGGTCCCTTCTT
The DNA here is from genome assembly GCF_035582795.1 of Mycteria americana. Classification (NCBI taxonomy): domain Eukaryota; kingdom Metazoa; phylum Chordata; class Aves; order Ciconiiformes; family Ciconiidae; genus Mycteria; species Mycteria americana. Next base: position 14,873,098 of record NC_134378.1, read on the forward strand.
GCCAAGTGTGGACTGGCCAAGGCATGAAGCCGCGGCCCCCCGCTCCTCTGCCCCGCTCGAGAGGATTTATTAAGGGAGATTTATTGATGAAGACCAGACCACAGAGTCCCTCAGTGTGGAGCTCGCTCCCTGAGACAGGGATTTCATTTACAGCCCTGAGCCCTTTCCAGAGCTGTCACTGTAATATATACGCGGTGGGGCTGGATGCGGCCCCGCGGTGGGGCCGGGAGCAGCCCTTTGGCGTGCTGGTGGGGCCGGGTGTATTTCAAAGTGACGGGTGCCCTCTGCAAACAGAGCCCCAGTGTCAGGGACCAAAGGCAAACTCCTCGTCCAGCCCCTAAATCTGGTGGGTTCGGAAAGCCGAAGCCCCCAGGGCAGGGTCGTTGCTGACGGCCGTGGCTTTGCTCACCTACTCTCCGTGTCCCCCGATGCTCAGCTCGGGGCGGGACATGGGGTCCAGGTTGGGGCACAGGGTCCCTGGCACGTCGGTTCTCACGCACGGGGCTGGGGCAGCCCCCGGCATCGCCTAGGTACGGATGGCATCGCTCTTCGGGGCGGGATGCTCCTGACTGCGGCCGGGGAAAGGAAAAGCGGCAGGGAGGTTATTTCCTAGCCCGTGCCAGGCGGCGTGGGAAGGGACGGACTCTGACAGCACAGCCGTCCCCCATTCCCTGGTCCCTGGGGGGTTTCTGGCCTCTCGTTACCATTCCCGGTGCTGCTGGCCACGCTTGCATGGAGCCACGGCACCTCCTTACCCTCAGCACTGTTTCTTTTCACAATAACACAGCAGTTCATTAGCTAAATGAGCTTAAGACGTTTAGAAAAAAAAAAAAGTGGCAGGACTCCGAAGTTCTGACACTGTCAGATCAGTGAAGCTTAGTGGATTTACAACCAGATATTTCCCCATCAGCAGTGCTGGAGTTGTTCAGCTTCAGGCTGGATTTATGTAATATACCTTTCACCGGGCGATTGCCGGGCAAGGGCTGCTTTCACCAGCCAAACTTTCTTTTCTTGGCTACCCTACTGTGTTCCTGGTCTAATTTTAGAATTATAAATTGAATCTATACCCAGAAAAGCTGCCTGATCACTCATGGAAAATCTGCAGTGCCAGGAGTATTTTGCAGGCCAGCGTGAAGCTGATCCACTTTGCTGATGTACTGTGCACTTGGCAGATCGGAGAGAGTTTTTTGTGTGTGTTGGTTGTTTTTTTTGTGCTGGGCATTTATTTATTTGTATGACTTAACGTGGCACAGGCTGTCCTAAAATGGAGCCCAGCGCTTGCTCTCCACCATGCTGGTTTTGCGCATGGGTGTTGGATAGGGGCTGGCAGATTGCAAAATTACTCCCCAACGGGCGAGACAGGAGGAGCAGCTTTGGCTCTCGCCTCACCGGGGAGGAGGATAGGGTGCCTTCCTCCACCTCGCACAACCCGAAAATCCTCCCCGAAGCAGGGCAGCTGCTCTGTGCTGCTCCGCCAGCCCGGGGGCTGGTTTGCAGTGAGCCCTTGCTGCAGACACCCTGCCCCAGGGTCGCTTCCGTTGACTTAGGATGGGGATCCCACCCAGGGGGTGAGGAGCCGCAGCGGGACCGTGAGCTGTCTCGATGGCCCTTTGGGTTTGCTGGGACCAGCGCTGGTCACAGCCCCCTGAACAAGCTAAACAGGTCTGGCAGCGCCGGGGAGATGCTGCCCCTGCTCACGTGCGTGCAGACGTGCCCCATTGCAGGGAGAGGAAAACAAGAGCGAATCCTCCAAGACGAAGCTCCAGCCTCAAGTCCCAACCTGCACTCCTATTTACTTCAACCCTATAAAGTGTGTTGCCATAATATAGCACAGCCCCGGCTATCACAAAACCAGCAGCTCGGTTTCTCCCCCACCACCCTGGCCCTTTGGGGGCAGCTTCTGCTTCTCTGACCGCCGTGGCAATCACCACAGCCATGGGGATTTTCTTCCATTACCTTATTTCTGCTTGAGAGCCCCTAGCTGGCGGGTGTCCCCGTGTCCCCTGCGCACAGGGACTTCCCTCCTCCCAAAACAGAGCTGCCCTGGTGTTGCAGGATCACTAAAGCAGGGGAAGTTGGTCCTCTGCAATACCTGAATATATCCAGGAACCAGAGTTTGGCTTTTATGTAGCGGGGTGAGCAGTTAAGGGGTCTGTTCTTGCACTGTCCCCAGCTGGGAGGGAGGCTTTGGCCTCCTGCTCCCCAGTTCCTTTGACGAGCAGCTCCGTGCTGCTTTGCTGAGGTTTAGCAGTAAAAACATTTGTCCTGCTCCCCGCTCAGGGGGGACACTTGCATTCGGACCCACTGGCCATGCCACGATGCTCCCCGGAGTGCGGTGGGCTTTGGCCGGACCCATGGGCAGGTCTGCCCGCACAAGGATTTGGAAGATGATTAAAAGTAGCCACTTATCTGCCTGTGCATCTCGGGGTAACCACAGCTTCTATAAACATTACTTAATTAACACCTCAAAATGCTCTGGGAAGTGGGTAATGAAGCATTATCACATTTTTCAGGTGTTTTTAATTGAGAAGCAGTGAGGCTCAGGGAATAGCTCAAGGCCCCTTTGGGAGCAGAGGCGTGTGGCTGCCACCTCCACCCAGCCCAGCCAACGTGCTCCCGCTGCCTCCCCCATCCCCAGAGCCCTCAGCTGGGGAAAGCGGGCCGTAAATACCCTGGGAAGCTCTGACAGACGGTGGTATCGCCCCACGCTCTGCTTGTGATCCCGTTACGCTGTGCACGGCACCTGCGGAGCATCTCGGTCTCTCTGTCTCCTCCTCCGTGGCAGGAAACCTCGACAGCAGCATGCCTTAGAGCCCACGCTGCTCTTGATGGATGGAGAATCCATCATTCGTGGTCCTGCATGGGCAAGTGGGTCTTGCATGGGGTAAGGGGCATGAAGATCCATCGTAACCATGCTCACATAAACTGGCACCTGTGCTCCTGCTGTGTTAGGGTGTGCGTGGGCATCCTGAGTCAAGCTAATGGCCATGCAAATGACAAGAATAAATCTCTCTCCCCTGGATACGGTGCAGGTAATGAAGTCTTTAACTGACTCAGCTTTTCTCTTCAGCACTATTTAAAAAAGGGGTTATGTGCTAGGAAGATTCCGTCCTGCAAAACCATCCTGGGTACTTTGGCCCCACTGGTTGAACCAGGTCAGCCGGATGGGGTGGGACAGCCTGCGGCACTTCTCGTCCGTGGGAGCTTGCAGGGCCTCGGGGTGCTGGATCTGGCCCTATCCCCATGGCCAGGGCAGTTTAAAGCCGCTGGTGGTACAGGTCCAAAAGCCGAACCAGGTGGCTGGGACCCCCTGCCAATGGGGATGCCCCAGCTTTTGGGGGGCTGGGAGACCACATCAGGCTTTTATCCACTGATGTGAGGCTGAAGTCTCGGTGGTCAGTAAATATTTCTCTTTTATAATAGCAGGAGCTGCAGGAAAGGCTCCGCTTGCTTTGAAGACCCAGGGCAACATTGCTGTATTTGCTGCTATTCTGCCAAGCAAGCTCCCCACCCACCCACAGGACACCTGCATGGGACGCGGTCCCCTTGGCCGTTGGTTGCTGTGAGCTGCCGGGACCACGGTGGTGCCTGGTTTGGGGCGAGAGGAGGTCGGGGGGCTGCGAGGGGCCCTTTCCTTCACCACGCTCACTGCTGCAGTCTTAGGCAAGACCTTGTGCCTCGGGTTTCCCCGCACATCCCACGTGGCTCATCTAAGGCAGTGAGGGAGCAAATCTCCAGATGCCGCTTCTCTGCTTGCAAGGCTCCTTTTGGGCAATTTGAGCAATGACAGGGTTTAAGGCGTTGTTCAGCTGGGGTATTCCCAGGTTGAGCACAAGCGGGGCAGGAAGGGTGGATGCTTTCTCTTCCCAGCCTTGGCATCTGCTCCTGGTGAGGTTTGGGAGCCAGGTTCCCATCGCTGAGGTGGTACGGGAACGTGTTCATGGTGTTGGGCAGCTGGAACAAATGAGCTGCCCCTGAAAGCCCCGGAGAAGCTTTGACAAAAGACACCAAGGACTAATTCCACCAAACCTCCATCCTTCGGGAATTCCTGTAGCTCATGTCAAAACAGGTGGGAGGGCCCGCTTACCTCCCTGCTTCTGGGAAGGGAAAGTGCCCAACGCCTCTAATTTGGAAGAAAAACCCAGCCAGTGTGGCTTTGCCCTCCTCGCAGCCATACGTCAGTCCACCCAGCTGCAGGCGCGTTTGCCAAGCAGAGCTAGTCCGCTCCTGAGCACAGCCCCTAACTCACCGCACGTTTGCAGCCTAGCCGGGACGCGCACCCTCTCACCGCACCCGAGTGTATCGAGGGCAAAGCTCAGGGGGAGATGCCGTATTTGGGAAATGTCCGCTTCTTCAACAGGCTTGCACGGGACCACGCTTCCCAACCTTGCTGGGCAGATCTCTGCCGGCTTCATCCTGCATCTGCCCTAGATCAAGTGGTGACTTGATCCTCTCCCGGGCAGCTCTGCTCCACCTGGGCTTTAGCCCTGCTGTGGCATCATGGATGGGTCCTCTCTTACCAGCTCAGTCCCACACTGTGCCGTCCAACAAGCGGGACAGCCACAGCCAGGCATTTTTATGGGCTGAGGCATCTCTGCTTGTCCCAAATGCTTGGTGACACATTGGTGTTGGGGACACTTTGCTGCCCAGGCTGGGTTTTGAATCAATACCACGCATCAGTGTCCTGTGTACTCCAGTGAAGCTATGGGAGGATCTGTGGTCATCTCCCCTGTAAGTGCTTTCAGGGCATTCCCCATCCTGGGACCGTCCCAGCAGAGGAGACAAGGAGCAGGCGATGGGGACAGTCCAACCCACAGCGGCAAAATCCCTGTGCAGGGAGGCAGCGTCTGCAGACACAGCCTCCCCCCTGCAGCAATCCCACCATCGCTTCCTTTGACCTGGATTTAAGGTAGGGAAGAGCAGGGAGGGGGACGACAGCCCCCATCAGCATCACACCTCATGCCTGGGGCTGCCCCTGGAGCTCTGACGAGCTCCAGCATCGCTGAATATTTGCACTGCCCGCAGGAACGTATCTGCCTGACCTGGGAGGGCACTGGCAGGGTGTCCCATGGGGAATGCAACGGGGACAGAGGGTCTGAAGGTGGGGGGACAGACGTCCACCTCTCCCAGCTAGCGGGGGTCACCGCAACCCAGCTCCCAGCTGCCACGGAGAAAAAAAAGCATTGTTCTTAGCCCTGGCAATAGAGATGCGATCGATTTAGGGCGGGAAACCAGGGGTGGGAAAGGAGTCCCACGACCCCATTGAGAGGTATTTACTGCCGAGCGCGTGCGTCGTTTGGCGCAGGCCAGCACTGCGCGAGGTGCTGCACGGGAGGTGGATCTGGCGTGAAAGGAGGCGATGGCCCCGGTGCCGGCCACGCACACCCAGGTGAGCGGTGCTGCCGGCCCGGGATGGGCACCGCTGCCAGCCCACGCGCTCCCGCGGTGCATCCCCATGCGGCCGCGGACCCGGCTCTGCTCGCACCACGGCTGTCGCGCACCCCGGATGTTTGCTCAGAGAAAGCTTTGATGTTTGCTGCCTCTGGTCCCTGCTCTCTAGATGCAAACGTGACGAGACTCCCCAGTACTCACATAAACCCTGACACCCACGAACTGCTCTGACCCTCGCACAGCTATTTCACTTCGCCCGAGCTAGAGCTGGATGCAGTTTCTTTGCATTTCAGATTCCAGTGATATCTCATTACCTTTCACGCTCAAGTGGAAAACGCCAGAGGAGAAGTTTTTGTTAGAGGAGAGGAGAGGAGAGCCCTGGGGTCCCGGCTGGGCAGCAGCCGCGCAGGCTGGGCTGGCGCAGCTCCGCTCCCTGCTGACCCCGCACGCCCGCAGAGGCAGAGCCGCCGCTTTGCAACAAGCCATCAACTCCCCAGCTGCTAGAAAAATCCAAATTTCCTCCACAAACTCCGAGAGGGGACAGAAAAGCAAGCAAACCCGTGACACGACAGCCTCTGCCCATCAGATGGGAGCTGGAGCAGGCTCCGGCTGCCAGCACCAAGTGACAGCTCTCCCCAGCGCGGTTTTTGGGCAATTCTCCATGCGCAGCTCAAGCCAGCTCCCTTCCCAGCTATGTAACACTGCCCGGGATGCCGGGTACAGATAAAAATCAGTGCAAGCACGATACTCACATTGAGGGGCTGTCTCTGTGTGTCTTTCCCTCGACTCCTCTGGCTCGGTTAAGTTGTGATCAAGAGACGGTCATCTGGGACACGGGAGACAGGAGTGAGCAGTGTGGGTGAACTTGCACAGACAATAAGCCATAATTTTTCTTTGCAGTCTGACTGGCTCTACTGGTTTGCATTTCTTTGCCCCAGCAGCAGAAAGGAGGCTCAGCTTAACTAAAGCTGCCCAACAGGTTCTGCTATAATACAAAAAAAGTGGCAAGACCAGTATGGTTTGAACTCAGATAGAGATTTGATTGTTTTCCCATAATTACAGTTCAACCTGTGCTGTTGGTTGAAGTCAATCACATTAGCAAACAGACCCATTTAAATAATTCATCCACCATTAAGATGGGAATTTTTTTGTTTTACATAACTTGGCTCTTTCAGAGAGGAAGAGAAAAAAAGACAAATCAGATGTGACAGCAGCATCCTCCTACTAAATCCTTATGCACTTGTTTGCCTCGCTTGGAGGCATGTTGCCTCCTCCGTGGAGTGCTCTGCCATGGCCTTCCTAGAAGGGTCATTTCCCAGTAGCGTGGCTTGGACAAGAGGCTGCGTTTGGGCTTGGGACCCTGCTGTAGAGCGGCACAGCCCAGGGCACGTAATAGGGCTGCGCAGCAAACAGCCCCCAGCCCAGACAGGTCGGGAGAGGGGAAGGAACGTGCCCAAATTGACACAAACGGCTACTTGCTAGGGCAGGATGAAAGCCCGTGGTCCTGGACTGTCTCTTAGGGGCACTTAGCAGCGGCTGGGGATGCTTTGGGGACCAGTGGGGAAGGGCTGGATGACTTGGGTGCTGATCCTGGCTCGCAGCCCTGGCTCAGCCCAGGTTGCCTCCCGGCTCCAGCTGCTGACACAAGCAGCTTTAACCCTGAACCGTGGGCCGTCGGAGCCGAAGGCAACGTGGACACATCCTGAGTCTTTGAAGTGCAGCTATTTCAGCATCCCCCAGGAAAAAGCTGGCACCGACTCCCCTGCCTGTCTCTGCCAAAGCTGAGCAGGGACATCCTTCCCCCACATCGCTGCAGACAGCAGCGGCACGCGGGGGCTGTCAAAGCAAGAGGTGCGTTTGCTCACCATCAGCATGGCACAAATAAAAAGCAATAAGAAGTTGTTGCCTGCATATCTGAGACCCAGACAGCACATCCTGCTCGGCTGAGAGATGCCTGGTGAACGCAGGGCCCTGTTGTGCTGGCACAGCCGCCTCCGAGCACGGCTCCGCGCTCGGGAGGGACGCGTCCGTGTTGCTTAACAGGACACGTAAGCTAGGGAGGGTGGTTTCCCTGTGATATTTCCAGGGTGAGCAGACAGGGAGAGCTCCTGTGGAAGGGGATTTGGAGCACCGAGGCTGAGCTCCTCCTCCAAGTCATCCTGTGCGAGGCAGGCAGCTCTGCCGTGCTGCGCATCCCCGGAGCACCGTCCCCAGCCAACAGCTCAGACCCGCAGCCTGTGTAAAGTTGCATCCATCCTCTGGCAGCAACATCACCGTGCTGATTTACACCCCAGCTGCTGAGCTGGCTCCTTAAGTAAGCCTAGCGCAGCGCTGAGCATCCTTGGCAGCGTTTCTCCGCAGCAATCGCATCGCCCATCTGCAGCTCTGCTGCCAAACCGTGGCTTTGAGCTTTGTTACCCGCGCACGGACAGGTCGGGCAGGCGGGGAGCAGCCGGGGCTTCCAGGAATGCAGCTGCACGCCCACGCTATGGAAATGGGTGGCAGGTAAACAAGCAGCTGCTTGGTGAGCAGTGGTCCTCGGCAGACCTGTAGGGACTGTTTGGTGGTTGCTTTACGTGCGTGAAATTCCTGGCTCGTTCCTCTGCGAGAGGGACATAGCATGGGGATAAGGGGGGGTATTTCCTATCTGAGGCTTCTCACGAGCCATCTGCAATGGGCAGTGGGAAGCTCTTGGCCTCTTTATTCCCTTTCTCTTCTCTTTTGGGCTTTTTGTTTTACTGAGGGATATGGCAATTAGAGATTGATTGCTTTATATGGGCCAGTACCTCAGGCTGATGTTTGCAGTGGTGGAATTAATGGCAACCACATAGAAGAGGGATCCTTGCTCGGACCAGCCCGGTGATATCATGGGAGCAGCAGTGGGGTAGCAGGGAGGCTTGGAGCTTGGGGAGACAGCCCGCAGCAGTCAGACCTGCGAGCAGCGGCGGTGGGACACGTGGCACGAGCCACGGGGGCACCACCACCGCCTCCCGCCTGCCTCCAACAGTTCAGCGACTGCTCTATCTGCAGCATCTCCCACAGGGGCATTGGGAAGGGAAACACTGAAAGGAGGGCTTAATGGTAGCGGCTGCTTATGGGGAGTGAGGAGGCTCGAGGCAGGAGCAGCCGCCTGGAAGGGCTGTGCTGGTGCACAAGAAGGCAGAATGGACATTTCTGGGAAGCAGAAAGCGATGCACTTTGAAATAATCTCCACCTTGTCTTGCAGGTGTCTATTGGAGATCATGCAGACTGCTCACAGGAACCATGACTACACCAAAGACTGCTCTGCTTCCAGGCTGAAAAGCCAGAAGATCTGGAAAGGACATCTGTTTCTTTACCACTGGGAACTTAAATAAAAAAAAAAAATTCAAGCCCTTTTTCTAGAAGAAAAAAAAGAAAGTCTTCTAAGCAAAGAAACACAAAACCACTGATGCAACCTGGAGGTATCTGATCAAGACCGAGACAGATGGCGGCGACTGGAAAACCAGCGAGACAGGAGAGCGTCCCTGCACGGGCAGGCGGGGAGGCTCTGCAGCACCAGGGCTGCGACGGGCGGCACGGAAGAAGGGGCCGTCAGATAATTGCATCTGGGAAAAAGCAATGCGGATCAGAGCCAAAGCTGTCAGAGGCTGCTGCCAAAATGTATCAGCTGTTGAAGAGGATGATCACTAGCTGGACTCAGGGCAGAAATCCCTCCATAGTCACCACGGGCATGTGCTGCCGGGAAAGTGCCATGAGCCTGTAAGAAACCTGGAGGAGGGTATTTGCCAGGGTGGGTGTCCAGAGCAGACTCCAGGCACTAGCCTGAATGCACATTTTAAAAAAAAAAAAAAAAAAAAAAAGTCCTCCCCTGAATCGATTCTTTCTGTAAGTCCAGGCATGTTTTTCTCTTTGTAAGCACACTTCTTGCCCTGCCAAATTCGAGCTGTTACCTTTACTGCACAAGACAAAAAGGGCCTTCAGTAGATTTCAACCTATTTGCTGGATGGAAATGATGTGGCTGAAATCACGGAGGGAGCCCTGCCCTCCCAAGGCAGGCAGCCCCGCTGCAGGTCTGGGAGGACCGAGGCCCATGCTGTGGGAGCCATCCCATCCTCTGCCACGACCCACCCAAGCCGGGGCCCAAACGGCCATTATTCCCAAAGCTGGTTGTTCTTTGCCCATAGCTTTGAAGATTATCTAAAGAGGACCCAAAGCGGGGACCCCCCCAGCCTCACTACCAAAGAAAGCAACCCTCATAGTTTTCCCACCACCTTTTTGTACCAGAGCACTTGATAACACATTAAAGAACAGCAAGGTAATTGGTCTGAGAGCATCAGCTCAATATATATAACAGGGAAACTGTTTTAATGGTGAGAAACCCCATTCCCTGAGTAGATTCATACTGACCCCTACCCAAAACCAGAGGACAAATGTGAGTTAGGCTTTCAGGGCAAAATGGGTGCCACAAATAACATTTATTATGGATGTAGGTTATCCTTCATTCCACAGATTTCAAAAGAATGGGAAAAGTTCCTATTTCATGGAAGAACTCCATGAAAGCACATACTCATTCCCACTGAAGGGGCCACCACAGGGGCTAAAGACACCCAGTGATTACAAGGGGGGGTCCTGCCCTTGGGCTGGGCTGCAGTACCTGAGCTAGGAGCAGGGCAGAGCTGGAGATCACAAGCAAGTTCATCCAAGAGCCCAGGTCACGAGGTGAGTTCATGGGCTGGAGATCAGCATCCTGCAGCATCACTGGGACAGCAATTGATGGCCCCACGCTGGGCTGAAATGGGCTCCTGGGCCAGGGGTGGGGGTGGAGGCTCCAGGTGAGGCTGCTCAGGGCTGTTAAAGCCTATTAGTGCCCTCCGGACCCTGACAAAAGCATCCCCACATCATTAGCAATCACTTACGGACAGGAGGAATCAGGTGAACAGGGAGCAGAGCCCAGCGCCTCATTTTAGGGTACATCCATAGTGCCAACTGCAGCACATGTCAGTGATACTGGAGCCAACTGGAGGTGCACTGGCCCTGCACCGTGCACCTCCCTGCCTGCTAATGGAACTTCACGGGACCCCACTGCCATTCTGATGAGTATTTTGAGTTCACATAAAATGAAATAGAAACCCAGGCTGAGGAACCAGAAGTGTCTGCCAGCTCCAGGGCAGGATGAGCAGCAGGAGCACCCACTGCAGTCTGTGGTTGCATTGCCCTGACCTTCCCACTCCATGGCATGGTCATCCAGCACAAAGCTTTCCTGCCCATCCTTACGTCTATTTAGATACTAGGCAATGTCACAGACTCTATCCTTCACCTGCCTTGCTGACGGCTGCCTTTTTGCAAGAAGCACGGTCCTTATCCCCGTTATAGTGTAAGTAAATAATAAATTGGGATTAGGCTGAAATCAGGACCCATTGGTGCAGCTTCAGTGGGGCAGGCAGTGCAATTAAAGCCCAGAGCTCCAGATGTCTTTGGTAATCTCAGGTTGGAGATCCAGCATAAAAAAGTCCATGTAGGGTTTCTTGCTGCCTCCTCTGTTTCATTCTTGTTAACAGTCATCTCGGTGCAGATTTAAGAAACATTTTTCCAGGCTTGCAATCCTCATTGCCTTGTCAGCAGGGCTCTGGCATTTTTGCAGCCACGCTGAGCACAGTTTCTCTGAAGAAGTGTTAGCGTGTGTCATGTGAACAGGAAGTTTTTGGAAATACATCCTCTCCCTCCTTTGAAGGCAAGCGATGTGGGCTCTGCACACAGAAACCTTGCTGGGAAGCGACTGCTCCGTCGGCACAGGTTTCCTGGGAAGCAAAGTGAGTTGAACGCAGTTTTCCGTGCCACGTACGAATCCATACTAACAGGGGAATAAAATCTTCCCACGGACTATGCAGGACTTCTCGACTTGGTCCAACAGCAGACCCCCACCCTGCTGATAAGCTGAGCGTGGAGGTGAGGCGTGAAACGTCCCCCGTGCTCGAGGCTTCAGTGGTGAGGAGGATGAGCCTGACCCGCTACGACTGAGGCTGATGCCTCCCCATTTCTGGCCCTGACTGACCGACGTTGTAACCGGCCATTCCATGTGAGCCTGAGGGCACTTCAGAGCCTGATCCTCTTGCGCTTTTCGTAAAGCCCCATAAAAGCAAACCCACCGGCTGATGCCCAGAGCTCCCTGGCAGGAACAAGCAGATGGGAGCAGCATCACTAGGCTTATTTTGGGAGGATGCTGCTCTCCGGCAGACATACAGAAACCAAGGCAAAAAATATAAAGGGGAGCTATATAAATCCAACCAGGCAGACGTTGTGATGAGATAACAACATTTCCCCTGGTTAAGGCCGCTCCACCCCGACATCCCTGCCGTCCCCTCAGCGGGCGGCGTGCAGGCGATGGCGGAGCAGCACGTATAGCAGGCAGCATCCACCAGAGGCTGCTCGCCGGCTTCGGAAATGCCGCCGTTGCCTGCGGCTGCCTGCACAGGCCATGGCTCCAGGCCTTGCCTGGGGCAGGGTTTGTGTGCCCGCAGGCCTGGAAGGGGTCCCGGCAGACCGAGCAGCGCTGGGCGCTGGACCCAAGCGATGGATGCGTCGTCCCCTGGAAGACCGGGGCGAAGAGCTTGCTGGTTGCTTTTCTTGCAAAGACGGAAAGGCCCTGCAAAAGTGGGATAAGGAGAGATCAAACTAAATCAGTTGTTTGCAGGTGCTATAAGCATTTGAGTAACACTAAATAACAAAGGCGTCCCGCTTCTGTGCGCTGTGGTCGCGCTGTTTCACCCTGGGTTTGCATGGGGTGGCACTGGGTGACACAGGGCGCAGGTGAGAGGGACCTGCTTTAACCCTGGAGGACACCCACAGATCTCCTCGGAAATCTGCTCGGAAAAACCTTGGTTTAAGGCGTTACCTACCTTAAATTTCCATTACTAAAAGGCATAAAGACAGATGAGCTGGGAGAAGGGCGGCCACTGCAAGTGTACTGATGGCACGGACAGAATAAATTCAGTTTTTACATGGGTTTTCCTCCTGCCATCTGCTCCTGGAGAGGGTAACTCAGCTTCTCTGAGTCATCTCACTGATTTTAAAGGCAGGAGCTACCTGCTTGTAAGCTTCCTATCATAATTAGCAAACTGGAGCAAAATGCATATCAAGGCAGAGGGTGAACTTTGGGAAACCTCTAAACATTTAGACCCACAGCAAAGGGTATCGCTTCCCAGACCTAAGAACTTCACACTGACACGGCAGCACTGCGGGCAGAGAAAGGTTATTTCTGGAAGGGACGTTTGGTGTAAGGATATCAGTGCTTTTTGGGCAGGTCTTTCCTGAATCAAAGGATCCACCTGCACGAGATGCGGCCATTGAGACTCCAAGTAAATGGCGACAGCAGATAAACGCGTGGTGCTTACACGGCCCCGAGCACTGGCAGATCCCCTGGCTCTTTGCTCTGAAGTGGGTAAATATCACTCTACCCCCTTGCAGATGCAGAAGCTGCCAGTTTGAGAGATCAGAGCGATTTGTTCAAAGTAACGGAGCTCGCTCGTGGCCCCAGGAACCGTACCTGATGCCTCGCAGGAGGGCGGCTGTGGTGCTGCGGGGTCCTTCATGCAGCAGGGACGGATCCAGCCCATGGCTGGCATTGCTCCAGTGATGCCGGTGCTGGCAAACATGCTATACAAAACAGCAGAACAGCTTCGAGGCTCTCAGAAATCCAGCAGCCAGCCAATTTTTATCCTTTTACCTCTCAAAATGGCAATATATTGTCCAGACTCATGCAGAAAGCGGGGAAATTTCCTGAAAAAAACCCCCTCTTTTCTTTCTCTTTGGACCAGCGCTGCCAGCTCCGGCCCTGGACACGCGCCGGCGAGCTGCGCCCGCACCCCAGACCTCCTCCCACTGGTGCTGCTTTGCCCTTTAGCTGTAATTTTTCTCTCAATTGGAAGGAGAAGCAGATGAGTCCTTTCCACTCTGGCTCAGTTTTCCTTCACCTTCTTGAACCTGCACCATCTGGGTTGCAAACACCCTAGGCGAGCAGCTCTTGCCTTCCAAGGTGCTGCAAACGTGCAGGAGAGTACAAAGACATCAGCAAACTGGGTGGCAGCTGTTCTCAATGAAGCGCAAAAGGATGATGGAAACGTAGCTGTCGATGTCAGGCTTTGGCACAACTTGTCTAGTCAGGAAACACGTTGTAAGTTTTCATGATCCCACCTAAATTCACCTGTTCCTATCACTGTTGCTCAGATTTTCCCAACAGCTCAATGTATGAATATTTCATACTCTAAAAAATATAGTCTGGCCCTGTGGATGGGGTGGTTTGCAGGGTGCGCTAGTGCCTGATGTCAAGGACCAGGCTGTGCCAGAAGTTATCGCCCTCTCTCCCAGCAAATCAGCCTGTTGAAATGAGCATTTCTTACACTTTACAAAAATGCCCTCTTTTTGTCTCATCCATCTTCATGCGATCCCTCGGCTGGCAGTGGCTCGGTCCAGGCTGGGGAAACGAGAATGGGCTGCACGTGCTGGGATTCGGGATTCACCTCGCCTCCACCTCTGCCTTTCCCTCCTTCTGCAAGGAGGAGATTCATGCAGTTAGGGTCTTTTTTAACCATTTCCTCACTAACATGAAACTTGCAGGCAGTGATCACAGCTGTCTCCAGCCTCCCGGGGACGGAGGACGGCTGGGCAGCCCCTCTTCCAGCCTGCGCTCCCGTCTGAGCTGGACGGGGATGCTGATCCTGCCCCAAATTCATCTGTTTTTCCATGGGGAGAGAGGAGCCAGGTCCGTTTTCAGCTGGCTCCTGCTCAGCTGAACTGGGGAGGACCCTGCTGTCCTCTGACACATCTTGGCTGTCTTTTAAGCGGTCATGACCCATAGTTTGAGAAACTCTGCACTTAACAGTCCTTCCTATCTCTTACTCCTCCATCTCAGCTCTGTCTCCTACAATATCCATTTCCCTTGCCCCTCCCTCCTCCCCGGGCCAAAAAGAAATAAAAAATTAAGTGTGAATTTCAGAGCCAAAGATGCTTTTGTTTTTTTTTTTTTAAGCCAACACTGAGAAGTGAAGGAAAAACCCTTCCCATAAATTATAGTCCCACGAAAATGGCTCCAATTGCACAGAGAGTTTGGCAAATTACAGAAGATGCAAGTATCAATCGAAGAAACTCTGGCAGTAAATATTTTTCACAACTTCTTCATTAGCAAAGCTTTTCATTGGAAAGGCTCCTGCTCTCGAGAGCTGGGAAAGGATGACAGCTCTTTATTTTTTGGTAGGCTCTAAATAGTTTACCCATAACACACAACTATGTCATTTATCCCTCTGTAATTAATTCATCAATAATATCTCAATCTTAAAGACAAGAAAACTTATTTTGAACTTCATTTCTGGCGCAGATCTTTGGAAAGAAAGATGCTTCATTGCTCTCCTCTTCTCAGGTCTCCTCAACGTGTTATCTCCAGTGGGGCAGCACCTGAATACCCAACACATGAACTCTGAAAGCACCAAGGTTGGGTTTTTTTCTCACTCTGTTTCCATCTCCTCTTCCCCATGATGGAAAACCAGCAACAAGATGATCACACCACAATAAAAGGCAGGAAGAGATGATTTGCCTCAGGTCAGTTGGAGTGGGAAGAGTGAAAGTCAAACCAGCTGTGGAGCATCCAGTCCCACTAACCCATCACTGGTTTCTCACCAGTCTCCTGGTATCTAATGATTTTCTTTAGAAAGATCATAGAAAACCCAATTCTTCAGTTTGCAGCGGTGGGTGATCAACTCTTAGGCAAGAAAAAATAGCTCTCCGCCAAGTTAGGCTGCAAAAACCCCTAGAAGATGTTTCCCATAGCCTCCAAACGCAGAAGGTGAATAGAAGGACTGAAACGAGCACTGCGCTTACACGGACAAATCGCTAAGCTGGTGCTACCACCTTTAGGTTGTCCTTCTGGGGCCAAAACATTTGGAAATGTAAGACTTGCCCTAGGGCCTCAGTGCTGATGGGCCGTTTGTGTGGTGTAATGCTCGCAGAGTGGTGTAGGCAGCTGCGCGATGCCACGGCATGAGCTGTGCGAGCCCGTGATGTATGTCCCTTCCTCACGAGCACAAATAAAAGACAACGTCGTCTGATGTATTTGCAGGGACCTCTGCGAAATTTCCTTCTCCAAGCGCGAAAGCTCCTTTGGGGAACGTGGTCTATTTGGGCTGACTCCTCCCCGACCCACACCAAGGGCTGTGTCCAAATCACGACTTACCAGCCGTGGTCTTTGCAGGGTCCCCTCTCCCGGCTTGCTCCCCTGCCTCGGCGAGGGCAGATGTTGAGGAAGCGTGCTCGGCACAGGAGGGTGGCCGGGGGGGACGGCTCCTGCAAACCCTCCCTCTCCCCTACATCTGCCTGCCCTGCCTGGAGGGGTCCAAGCACACCCACCCCAGCAAAACCACCGCAGCCACACACTGCCGGGTGTCTCCCGGGAGCGCGGTGCCTGTGCAAGTCCTTTTGGGAAGTATTTTAGCAAGTTCCTCTCCATTGCCCAGTAAAAGCAACACCCGCTCCACGCTCTTTGCAGAAATGAACGTGTAAATAAAACCTGAAGGTGAAGGGCTTCTCTGCCTGCCTCCACGCCTGGCCTGGCTGCTCCCAGCCCCATGATTTATGCTTTGATTTGCGAATGCTTCTTCCTGCCAGGTGATCACATGGGCCCTCGCCTGCACATTATTTTTGCATTTGCTTTTGCTTCCCTTCTCTCCCTGCCCCCCCCCCCCGAAATGGTTTTCATTTTTATTAAAGCAATTTATTCTTGCAGTTGCCAAAGGCTTATCAGGTTCGGCATATGTTCAGACAAGTCGTGCCTGGTGATTTTGGAGGGGGGGTATTTTTGAGGGGAAGAAAATGAATTAAAGCAACTCCACAAGGGCAGCCGAGCAGGGCTAGAATGAGCGTGGCCGGTCTCCAGCACCGAGATTTCAGCTCCAGGCGAGGGTGGAGGTCAGGAGCGAGACAGCCTGCGCGGAGCTGGGGAGGACCAGAAAAGGGGCAAAGGGGATGGGGAGAGATATTTACACCCCCTCGAGCTATTTGCAATACCACTGCTGCCAATCTGGAGCTGTTGGTATTTAAAATGGCATGTAGAGAGGCGTCTCTCCTCCCTCAAAGGTATGTTAATGAGCACCCCGTTAAGAAACTCCTTGGAAACTTCAAGGGAAGACAAATCCTCTTGGTTGATGAATTCATTTTCTCCCTTTGCTTGACCCATCAGCCTGTGCTGCCAGCAACGTTCCCATTAGCTTCAGCAGAGTTTGCCAACATTTGCTGAGATCCAAGACCCATAGAAATCCACTGGAGCCTTTCCACAGATCTCAGGGAGCTTTGGGTCAAGTCTTCTGCCTGCAGGATGGGGCTCGGGGTATGTGCGTTGGCTGCCTGCTCGGAGCCTGCCGGTGAGTGATGAGCTGTTGAACAATGTCTTCATCTCTGGGCAGGGCCGGGAGGAGGGACGGGGATGCTAACTGGAACCAGCCTGGAGTGAAATCATTTGTTTCGCCGCGCTGTTTCCCTTCTCCTGAAGGCTCCCAGGGAGGGAAGCAGAGCTCGCATGCAGCGATGTCTGCAAGAGCCCAGGGCTCTTGTTTCGTTGTGTTAAAGCTTCACATTCATCCTCAGCCCTAGAAGAGCTGCTCAGTCCCAGAGGATGTTACCTACCTCCAAAGATCAACCCACCCCATCAGTCCCACCACAGCAGACCTCCCACCTCTGCTTTCCTGCAAAAACCGCGGCTCTGCTGGGAAAGGGCCATGGCAAACGCCGGCGGCATGGGGTGAAGTGCGGCTGCCGCGGAGGCTGCCCCGTCCCTGGCCAAAGAGAGTGAAATATCTCTGAACCAACAGTTTTCGAGCACTACTTGTGAGGCAGCTAAACACGGGTTTTATCAGCGTATGAGAGCTTGCAAAGATAACACTTCAAAGAAAACACATTCTAAATACACTTTTAAAAGCCTTAAAATGTAATTCCATAAATGTTTGTGTTACTCGGGCAAGAGATAAAGCCAAGTGGTATTACTGAATTGTAGTGGGGCCGAATACCTGCAAACTTCCCTCATGTCCCTATCAGATGAATGGTTCACTTATTAATCTATAGCTGGATACAGTAGAGCCCTTTCCTTTCTCAATAATCTTTTTCTCCCCATCTCTGTGTGCCGGCTGCTTTGCCGCTCTGGCAGGACCCGGGTGCGGGTGCAAATCCCAGCCGGAGCATGGTGGCTGCATGGGCTCTGGTTCGGTGCAGAGACCCTGTCCCTCAAGCTTGGCCCCACTCCTGAAGGTTAACTGAAAAGCAAGGTCGCAGAGAAATAATGAGACCAGTTTTTGTTTAATTGGTAATGCTGGTCTCACTGGTTTGGAAGTGGTTGATCCCTTTTCCCTCTGCCGTTGGTGGATCAGGACCGTGATGTCTCCCTGTCCCAAAGGATGGACTGCAGTGGCCATATTTCAGCATTATAAAAATGCTAGGAGAGCATTGTGGCACCTGAGGATTGCAGAGCTGTGGGGTACAAATATCCCATTTCAGTTTTGTCTTTTGTGGGTATTAAAGAAATAGAGAAAATCAAAAAGGCAGGACTGAAGCAGTCTGTGCAAAATCCTGAATTTAAATCCTTCGCAGCACTCTGGTCAAATGAAAACGACTCACACTAACACATGTCCAGAGAGCCTTCCCCCTGCATGGAGCAGGAGTGAAGGAAATCCCTGAAATCTCTGCTTTTCTATGGGAGAGCTCTGCTCTGCTGTCGCTCCGGGCAGCCGGTGACCTTACGGCGGGTACGTGTTCACACAGGGTTGTGAGTCTGCGGGGAGACCGATGCAGTTTTCCACTTAATTTCCCTGCAGCTTGTTTAGTCCCTGCGATGCTTATCGGGGAAGACGGCACGCTGTTTAACGGGCCAACACGGCACATCATAACAAAGCATCATGCCGACAACTTTGGAAATGTTAAACCTTGCGAGCACCAACCCCAAAAAGGTATTTTAGGAAGCAAGTCTGCCCACAGTGGCAAACGTGCAGCCCTCCAGCCATCTGGGATGGGAGCAGGATTTGGCCATTAGTGAAAGATTTCGTGCCTACTCACCAAATCCATCCTTGCCTTACACTCAGCAGCTTTCCTGAAGCTCAGTATGGGGGATCTGGCCCGGGGTCCCAATGCCCATCATCAGCGAGAGACGACACATATAAGCCAGGCAAAGGGACTGGTCTCTGAGGAGCTGCACAGCCTCTGAGTTTTTTCCTATGTGAAGAGCAGAGATGAGGCCAGAAGTTTTCTGGCAGAGCTTGCAGCCCGCACCCATGGGCAGGTCCCCCTGGCATCACTAATGGTCCAAGAGTGGAAATCGATGGCAGTGCAAAGGCAGCACAAATTGATCCAAACTCTTGTCTGATGGACAAAAAATTCCCGGCGTATTGTTCAGTGCACTTAGTCTTAAATAATTAACATTATTCTTAAGGTGCTTTCTTCTTTAAACCCCCACAAGCACCTTTCTCTGTATTTAACCTGTGCAGACCACTTTTCAATCTCTAGCACTTTCCTTCTCCCAAAACAAAACCCTCTGGATTTCTTTGGATGCCAGAAAGCAAGAGTTTGAATATTTGGTTTAGACCCCGAAACATTTCCCTCTCTCTAAGCCAAAGAAAAGGCATTTGCAATTTTCTTGTACCACACAGCACAGAAAGACGCTTAGAGAAAGGGGGGTGAGGGGTGGTCCAGGGTGTGCCATGTCGCTGGGACCTTGTCCTGTTGGAGCCGCCACCGGCTCCCAACAACTCCAGCAAAGACCACAGGGAACCAGTTTTCCCCCATAAAACCTGCACGGGCTACAGGAAACCTTGATGATGACACGGTTTGCAGGGAAGGCGACTCTACCCTGCAGAAAGTGGCTCTGCAAGCCCCGCGGCTGGGGCAGGCAGCTGGGAGCCGCCCGCCCGGTGGGCTGGGAGATTGAAATCAGGAGTCAACAAAGATGAAGAATGGCAGAGGGAGAAATCCTGTGTTTTCTCTCAAGGAGATGTTTTCTCTCCTTTATCTAGCACGCAAGCTATCTAGGCTGTGTGTACGTTTAGCTGTCAGTGCCTGGGATGCTGAACGTAGTCCCTTCTGCTCAGCATCCAAGGGCAGACCCAGCAAAGGCAAGGGCTGCAGCAGCACTACGAGCACCTCGAGCGCTTTAGAGAGCCAGGGTAGCAAACCCCCATCCTTCTCCAAAAGTCCCTTTTGAAGCCCAATTCTGCGCTTGCCCAAGGGGTCCTCTGGCTCCTGGTGCTCAGGATGAGTCCCCAGCCTGTGGGCCTGACAGATCAGCACTCCAGCTTGGTAAACCCAAGTCACTAATGGTAAATAAAGGCTTAATCATTTGTGTAATCTTTCCTAATTACCAAAGAAAAGCAGCTACTCTGAGCCCACCCAGAGGCTCCAGTGTCAAACACTTCTCCCTGTGGTGATTGATGTTGGTTCCCCAAAATTCAAACGGATAGGAGCATGTTGGGTGAATGCTGAAGGGCAGGAGAAGGCACTCTGGAGGGTACACGTCAACCCAGGGCTTTATCTGCAGCCCAAGAGCTCCTCGGCCCACGGCTGTGAGTGGTTTCTACCAGGGCAGTCAATCTTGCTTGTTGGGACTCTCCCACTCATGAGAAGAAAACACGTTAAAATACCACCCCTATCGTTTTTGCCTGTAAAACAAGACTGTCTGTGCCTGCGGGTGAACTGCTTTTGGGTGCCGCTTTGGGGAAGGGGCTAGGTGCATCCCTAAGGCACGCTGGCCTTTTCCCCAAGTCCAGCAGCACCCACGGGATGCTCTGGCTGGCCGGAGATCCCGCTACAGCAGGGATGTGGGGATTCCCCCACGGGTTACGTGACCACGTCAACAGCTGCTCTTTTGATGCAATATCAAGAATGCAAAGGACCACCGCAAAGGGTTAACTAATTAGGAATTAATGACCCCTTTTGGCTGGGTTATGGGGCAGAGAGATGCCGAAGATGTACTCAAGGTATCTGGAAGGGCTGGACGTGGCTCTGCTTCTGCAAAACTCCTCCTAACACCACCTCGGCCCCGCTGCTGAACAGCCAAACTGCCAGCAAATGTCCCCTGCCCGCACCGACTGGCAAGGCTTCGCTCCTCTCATAGTGCTGGCAGCTCTTCTGGCGGAGCTCAGGCAAAGGTCCCCACGTGTTTTGGCATTCAGGGCTCCTACCCCGTCTCTTACCACTGTATTTGACTCAGACCATTGAACCGGGGTGTCTGTGATGGGAGGGATGGAAACCATTAGACCAGAGGGTAAATGAACACGGCTTTCCTGAAACCCATGCTGACAAGGAAAACATGATACCTGCTGTTTGCAGAGCCAAACAGGCTGTTCTTGGAGGCAGACCCGAAGGGGAAAGCAGGGCTGGTCACAGACTGTCTGGAGCCACATTTACACTTTTCATGCTTCCGATGTACCATGGCTTGTACAGGACTCGCTGCACCTCATCCCAAATGCAATGAGAAGAAAATGTCCTCCAAAATGCCAGTCCCAGGAGGTGCACCTCATCCCAAATGCAATGAGAAGAAAATGTCCTCCAAAATGCCAGTCCCAGGAGGTGATGCTCCTCTTCCTTCTGGCCAGGATACTCAGTTTTACTGCAAAGAAGCTACTTTTTCTTTCATTTTACCTGGCTGTTACATGCTTTTCTTCCTACAAGAGTCAAGTGCTATCCACTGGCGCTGCCCAGGTTTTCGGGTCTCTATATCCATTCAGTCCTCAGTGGAAATGAGGGAGATATTTCTTTAGTTCTGTGACATCTTTGCGCCTCATGTCTTACAATGCTCACTTGCAGTCTGCTGTGCATGCACGCTAGCACCGATAATTTTTTTGGCTAACGGTGCTATTAAATCATCAAATAAAAACTAATGAAGGAGAGAGCCAGAAGATGTGATGATGATGAGGGGGAGGAATTCACAGTAGCAGAGGGGGCCAGCCATCATCCAGGCAGGGCTGCTGAATTTGCGCGTGTTAATTAACATTTTGATTCATTAAGCATGGCTCATTGTATGGCTTCATTGACGAGAAGGCAATTTTGGAGCTGGTGCCAAGCAGAACGAATTTTTCCAGGTCCCATCCTGCCCTTGTTTTGCTGGTGCAGAACAGAAGTGGCTCTTAATCTTAAATGCAAATAAAAAGAGAGCCCAAACGGAGCATGTCTGAGGCCCAGGCAGCCCATCAATGGCCAGAGCCAGCGCACGAACGAGGCTCCCTACTCACGTCAAGTTTTCTGCGGCATTGCGACGGTTAAGAGAGCATGCCGAAATCCGGCATCCAGATCTGCCAGCCTTCATTTATATATACAGAAAACACTGTACATCTTCTCCTGGATGGCATTACATGGCATAAAGAGGTTACTTCTATAGAGATAGGGATGGCCACATTATTCATGTACAGCCAAGTGCTGAATCATCTGGGTCACCTTATGAGATGTCATCTATACTTGTCATATATATTTTACAGAAGGAATATTTCCAGGATGTTTTAGAGAGCATTAATATCATTTATATGTATTGCTTCTTTTATCCCTTTGCATAAAAAGCCAGGTGTATTTTTTTTGCCATGAATCTGGCCACCTGGGACTTGTAAGGAGAGAAGAGTTATAGCTCAACCATTGCAGAAATCTCTAAAATGCACCTGCAATAGTTTCCTAATCCATCACTGTGCTGTTGTTTTAAGCTTCAACATCTTGGGACTTCCCAAGCTTCCAAGTGAGCATTGCATGTCCTCTCTCCACACCCTCCTAGAAATTAATAACTACAATTAAGAAGGTGGACCAGCTTCTCCATGGGTGGAAACCAACACAGCACCAGTCCAAGCCACCAAGCCTTGCTATGGTACACCAGCAGAAGACCTTGCCCTACGCAGCTCTAGACTAGAAAATGCTGATCCAAGACCAGAGGGACTCGAATGGTCCTTCTTGGGGCACTTCAGTATCTTCTCTTCTGACTCTTAGAGTAGGAATTACAGGGACTCATAAACACGGAAAATAACTTGATTAATTCTATCTGAACATCAAGAAATGAGGGGGTCAAGATCAGAGATTGGTACTTATTGTATCCAGTCTGTTTTGTCCAGTGCCTGGTGCCCAGCTTTTTTGCTGATATTGCTTTTTCTTCAGAAAAAACCCAGCCAAGTTGCTCTGCTGGCTCACTGTACTTTTAAGAAGTGCATTTGGCCTCATGAGAATGCATCAAAATTTTGATGCTTAGCAGAAAATAAAAATATTTGCACTCAGTTCATTTCTAGAGCTGCACATAAAATGCTCCCCCTCAGGGCATATCCAAGGAAAAGACTAGAAATAAAATATAAATTCTAAACAGCAGTAAAATGTTTATCGCTTTGGGGGTTATGAGTGTTCAGCTTTTATTACTACGAAAATCAATTTACTGAACTTGGGTTTACTGCAAAATCACAAAAGTGAAAACCTGAATTCATTCGCTGCTTCTTCCTTCCCGTGCCCGGGAGAGCCCTGTCCCGCACGGCCCCGCTCTCTGCCTCCTCCCCGCCACGGCTCCTCTCCCGATGACAGCCAAGCTGCCCTCCATGGCTGACAGCCTACCTGGGCTCCCTCCCGTTGGACCTCTCCGAGAAGGAGACCAAGAGTCCAACCTGAAAAAAACAAACCTTGGAAAAAAGAGGAAACGGCCCATTTTCTCCACCAGGATTTTCGGTTGAGTTTATGACCCTGCCATGAGCCGCGGTTTGGGATGGAGATGCAGGATGTGGCCGAGCAAAAGGGCTGCTAAAAGCAGCCTGGGTGTGAAAACCCTCAAGTGAACTTCATTGTAGTGGAACTGGATTATTTGCTGGAAAGTGCAAATCCGCATGTTCAAAATAATATTAGGGTATTGTAATGGTGATTCAAATGGTCAAAATACTAAAAAAAATGGAAAAGTAGGCACATAGAAGTCACTTCACTGTGGCTGGGTATCATTCGGTGCAACCCAACCCACCAACGAATCCCATGTAGCCACTCCTCTACTTACATTTCTGGAGTTTTTAAGGCTAAAATCAATGCATGTTTTAACAGAGCTAGTGGAAAGCAGCGCAAAGAGTTTGCCCAAATTGCTTCAGGTTTGCTGTCCCTTAGCAGTGGCTCAGAAGAGACCCATGGCCAGGCTGCCACAATGGCAACATTTTGCAAATCCTTCACCGTCCGGCACATTGCCCCACCCAGAGTCCCATCTCTCCGTAAATGCAAATATTTCACATAAAGAGAATTTCCCCCCTGCTGATAATTTCTGGAAAAATTGTAGCAGAAAACCCTTTTTTTTTTTTTGCCAAATTAAAAAAAAAAAAAAAAAGAAAAATATTGAAAGTGGGTGAGGTCAGCTCTACAAATAGTCAAAGCAAATGTTTCGGGAGAGATGAGGAGGATGAAAGCCACCGAACCGAGCGAGTCAGCAAACAGCTGGGGATAACAGCGAATTCTGGGAAGGAGAGGCGCAGCTCGGGAGAGCGTGTTTGGGGTGGGAGGGCGAAACTGCTACCCGATATTAATAGGTTTGGCCCGCTTTCCGTGCTGAAACGCAGTCAGAAGCACATGAAAACAAGGTGCGTAGGAAGGAGGGGATGTGAAGCCCGGTGTGCCGGCCAGGCTGGGTACCGGGTTCCTACACCAGCTGGGTACTGGGGTGCCAGCCCGGCTGGGTACCGGGGTGCCACACCAGCTGGGTTCTGGGGTGTCACACCAGCTGGGTCCCTGCACCCCGTGATAACGGGGTTCGGGGCTGGCACTGCCAACCGCCCCAGGATTTGCAGAGCGGAGTTTCTCTTTGGGTACAGGAGACCTGGGAGCTGGTGCACACACACTTCCACTTTTGCCACCCAAAAGAGAACGAGGTTCCCAGATTTTGGGGGGCAGGGGGGAATGTCCATCCGATGGCCAGTCGGCAGCCCCGAGCGTGGTCCCTGGCTCTGCATTTGGGGGGGCCTTGTATAAATGAGGTGCTTCTGGAGCGAGCCTCGGCGTCTCCACGCAGAGAGCCAGCGGCGCTTGCCAGGACCACAGATTGATGGGGCAGCCGTGGACAGGGCAACGTAAACAGCCGTGGCTCCGTGCGCAGCGTCCGGCCCTGCCGCCTCGCTGCCAGCTGGCCAGAGGGCTGTCAGGCATCCCCAAACCGACAGCAAGGGCCAGGGACCAGCGGGTCCATCCCCTCCTTGGGAGTGCCTGGGCTGGAAGGCACGTGAGGAGGTTTGGACACGCGGTGCCGGAGCGGCACTATGAAAACATTGCTGATGAGAGGCTAATTTTTTAAGCCCCATTTTGCCCCCACAGTGACACCCCCATCCTGTGGCCAGCTGCATCCCTCAGCCTTTTAGGGCCACGCAGTGCGAACAGCCTTTGCATTGCACTTTTTTAAGCTTAGCACAGTTTGTTTCCATCCTTGCTAAGGGCACGGTACCCACGAGATGGCCTGAATGGCTGAGAAGGGGATGCCGTCCCCCGGCACGCTCCGGCGGCGTGAACGCAACTCACTCCAGACGCAGATGGGACTTCTGCCCTTTCCCTTACGCCTTGACACCCCTCCAGCAGTCCCACCGCAGCTGAATTTTTCAGCTGTTGCACCAAAGCAGCTCCTCAAGCTTTATCTATCTATCTTGCAAAAGATGGAAAGTGCTTTACAATTTTTCCAGAGGTCGTCTGATAACCCTGTCAGGCTTAATTGTGCCATAATCAAATGCCTTCCCGGCACGGGGCGGGATGAATCAATCGCGAGCAAACACTACTGACAGACCCTACCGACATGAAAGGCGTGAGCTCACAAATAATTTATTAAAAATATGTGTGATGGAGAGGATTCGTTTTCATTTCCTAAAAAAAAAAAAAAAAAGGTTTTCTTGGCTTACAAATGAGAGATGGGGGGAGAGGCATTAAACTGCGGTGAATCACGGAGGAAGGGCGGGGGGATGCAGGAGGACAGGCTGCGCTGTCTCCGCTGCGGGCGCTTGGCCCTGAGCATCGTGTCACCCTCAGGAGCCCGGGCACCCTTCGCCCCTCGCGGGGCGGCTGGAGGGGGCATCTGCCGGGGGATGCACGGCCACGCTGGGGGCTGGGGCAACATCTCCTCCCCGAGGCACGGTAATGGGGATATTGGGTTTTTTCAGCCACCCCCTCCCCAGCTAATAGCTCCTGCTTTTGGGCCATGGCGTCCTGCCTGCTCTGCCCAGTGCAGAGCTCTGCCTGTACTTTTCGAGATAGTTAGTTGCCTGTCTTTAATACCCAAAAAGTAGTTGCTTCTTGGCATGGAGTACATCACAAACCAGCTCAGCTGATTCCTTTCTTCCCCAAGAAGAGGAGCTGTCCCCATCACCTCCAACGCACCAGATGACGGATGGGTGATGGAAACCTCAAACTACACCTGACGCCCTTCCCTTGGGTGCCCAGAACCGTGTGCCCCAACACAGAGGGACAGACCGCCCATAAAGCCATTGCAAACTGTCACCGAGGGGCGATTCCCCCTGGGGACCCGCTGCCGGCATGCGTGCGGGGCGGCACGGGCAGACGCACAGGGCTGGGGGAACCACGGGGCGGCTCCTTTCCCGGGATTGCATCCTGCTCCAAAGACTTTGCTGTGGTGTTGTCTGTGCGAGTAGGATCAAAAAGACTCAACTGGAAGTGAGCTGTTAGAGCAATATTGGTCTTGCCTAGGAAAATCCAGAGTCCCTTGAATTTTCCTCTGCGCTGGATTTATTTTCCAACAAAACAGACTCCCCTCTCAAAGAAAAATCCTGGTGAAATGACACACGTGAGCAGGATTTAAGTCATAAAGGTGCTGAGTTTTGCATCTCTTGAATAACCTCTGGTTGACTTCACTGGGAAGAGAAAAAGCCCATGTGAAAAATACCTGCATTTTCCTCCAAACTGAGGCTGCTTTCCCCGGAGCAGTTTAGGATCCTCCCGATGAACATTTCCCTCCATACAAAACTGAACCCTGACGCTCCTGTGTGACAACTCTCCACCTCTTTGCAAATTGCCGACACAGTTTAAGAGGCGATGCTGATCCTGATCCAGCATCACCTGGACGATTCTCCCAGGGATGCTGATGCAGGTTCCCTGGGCAGGACCTGCGGCCCCAGCACCCGCACTGCCGCGGTGATGGGATGCGCATAGACCTGCTCCTTTTGGCTCTGCAGTGCTCAGAGCACGTATATTCCAGGTCCTACACAAACAACCCCTCTGCCGTAGGCTGAGGCGAGAAGGGGGACAGCTTTCCTTGCTCCTACCTCCACGCCAATCCACCGCAGCACGAGCAATGTCCCAATTTCCAGACTCCTTTGACCATTAACATGGGAGTATTAATTTATCAGCAAAGATTTCGCACTAAATAACCCTATTAATCCAGCTTTCCAAGACAACAGGGATTCCACAATAAATATCCCTATTAATCAAGCTTTCAAGCTACCAATTAAAAAAAAAATAGAATTATAGGTTATATATAGATTATTTAACAGACCGATGCAGCACTTCCCCAGCGTGAACCAAAGCCACCAGCCCCTCGCCCTTCCCTCAAGCCATGGTGGTAACTGTAACACCACCAAGCTGACTCTTTGGCCGTACAGCTCTTGCAGAAGGACCATCGGACCGAGCCCATTTCCCGACGGGAGCGGGAGAGCCCCGCAGAAGCAGCTCGCATTAAATATGGGAAATGACTGCCACCTCCAGCCCTCCGCCTGCTACTGGAGCCAGCGGCTCCCCGCCCTCCTTGGGTGACTTGGGGAGCCTGGAAACTTGTTTTACCGCTCGCTTGTACCGAAGATATAAACAGTGGGGCTCGGAGAGCAGAAACACGAGATGGCAATTAGCCCAGAGCTATTAACTGCGCTTGAATATCATATACTCCAAGCTTCCTTGATCCACTGGAATTTATATGACTGTTAATGGGGACTGTAAATTGCTGTCAGCAGGGATAACTCGATCCATGTTTTTTTGGAGAGGTGGAGGGACGGGGGGGGAGTGGGGAGGAAGAGGGGAAGGTGCCCTGAGATGGACATGAGGAGCTGTACAACAGCTTTAAGGCACTGCTGTCTACTGGCATATAACAGATAATAAAAATATGGTTTAATTTGGAATGTAAGGATATGGTGTCAAAATAAAATGTCTCAAGGACAAGTAGGGAACATAAAAAAGTCATAGCCCATGCTGTGAGCATCAGCTGCGCATCATAAAGGTACATTAATGGTATATTTCTTTAAAAGAAATTTTCATACTTGGGAGTTTTATGAGAAATAAGAGTTTAAAATATTAAAAGTGGAAATTTTATGATTGGAGGGGAAAAAATGTTCAGATGAAGGTGGCAGGAATGGCAAGAGCGCAGGAGTATAGTGCTGGTACCTTTGGTGGTGCCGGCAGTGACCGAGGGCAGCGACGCTGTTGTGCTGAGCCAGGGTCCCCACCAACCCGGTGTGTCAACCCTTCCCTCTACCTGTTCTGCATCCACAGAAACCAGTGGGATTTGTTATTAAATGGGAACAGAATCAGGCCTCAGAGGCCACACGTGCAGGCGTGAAGTAATTTCTTATTGTAAAACAACAGGCAAGAAAAGCTACTTAAACCAGATCCGCTTGAGTGGCAATGGACAAAAATAAAATCAATGAAAAACAACGCTTTGTTGTCAAATTCAAATGTTAGAGACAAAAGCAATTAATCTGGGTGCGGATCATTCCTTTTTGATTCTGAGCTTGGAGAAATGTCCTAGGAAGAGCTCACAGCATCAGAGCATCTTTGCAGAACTGATGGCTGAAGCCACAGAATAAAGACCTCTGAGCCTGTGGCCGGTCTTCCTGGATTCATCTGGGCTCAGGAATAATCAAGAGACCCACAAGTTCATTTTTATCAGGGGAAAAAAGCATTTTAACCCAATGACTAGAATATCCCTTCCTATTGTTCCACTTCTCTGTCAGCCGCTAGGAAGAACAACTCGGCATTTCCTTCCCGTCCTGCTGCTAAAGCCGCAGGTTTCAGGGGAAAGCTCACAAAAATGGGGAATTTCTAAAATTTGATCTCCCATATGCAACCATCGATGGCAAGCAACTGTTGACGGTCACTGCTTGTAGGGATGGTTCTACTCTATATTTGACTGACATCAACATCCAGGGATGGAGTCAGGGCGCTGGGATGCTCCTGAGCCAGCTTGCAATCATTTGCTGATTTAATACTTGTCTTCTAGATATTTACATGCACCTCTTCTGGTTTCTTAAAGGTGAAGAGATTTTGCTGCAGAGCAGTAGGGTCTGAAAAGGACGGGCATTGCTTGCACAGATTGCATTCGGCATCTCACGTTTGGAGGGTGCTGCCTGCCCAGGCCCGGCCGAACACGAAGGACCACGTAAAGAGAGTTCGGCTGCATGGTCAGCTGCCAGCACACCCCCAGGCTGGAAATTACAGCTCTGGAGAAAGGAGGACTAAAAATTAATCCAAACCTGTTAGAAAGACATCTTTTCCCCAAATATAAAGCTAAATTTGCAGATTCTTGGACACCATAAATATTAATGCAGAGTACATTATGCTTGTGTAGTGTAACTATTCATGATGCATGAATATTAATGCCCTGCATCTGAAATCTCTCTCAGGGCACTCAGTGCCCATCAGCAAACCTTCGTGGCTCACAAAAAAAGATCCTTCCCTCCCTTGATTTAAAACCTGCGCTCAATCCAGTTGTGCAAAAATTGCAATCGCGAGCATTGCTCTGGTAAACTTTTTAGGAGGAATATCCTTAAACTAAACCAAACCCCTGTTCTCTCGGTCTCCCGATGCCATAACAGCATCCTCAGAGACCATTTTATGCAACTGGACTCTCCACGAGGCTGAAGGTGGCATCGCTCTTCCCCACAGTCCATAAAAAGTGCCTACTGTCGTTAGGCTGCTCGGAGCCTTGTGTGGTCCATTATATTTTATGCCGGTTTCCTAAACATTCACAGTTAAATAAACTATGATAACACTTCATAAACATTTTTCTAACATGCGGAATGTTTGACATGAATTTCAGCTATTTTAAAACTAATAAACAATTGTCAATCGGACGTCGGAGACTAAGCAGAAGCCACAACTGTTCTTATGGAACATCAAAGGCATAATAAATATCTGATTTTTTAAGTGAGGCTTTTGTACTTTTGCATACGAGCCTCTGTCAGAGAGCGGAGGGACGAGCATTGGGGCTGTGTGTTATTGTCTGCTGTGCTTCGGGTTTCGACCAAGAAATATGAGGCGTTACACTTCATAGGATCAGACTGCGCTTAAGAAATCTCCCGGTATTCGAAAAAAAAGCCAAGCAGATGTCAGGCTCCCGCTCTGCCCGCTGCAGATGTGCTTTTTTCTCCCAGGTGAAAGGCACCTTGCGGAGCCGTTTGCAGCCCCCCTCACTCCGCTGTCCCTACGGCATCGCTCCTGGGGCGCGCATGTCCCACAGCCCTGCCTGGTCCCCGTCCCACAGCCCTGCCTGGTCCCCATCCCACAGCCCTGCCTGGTCCCTGTCCCACAGCCCTGCCTGGTCCCCATCCCACAGCCCTGCCTGGTCCCCGTCCCACAGCCCTGCCTGGTCCCCGTCCCACAGCCCTGCCTGGTCCCCGTCCTACAGCCCTGCCTGGTCCCCATCCTACAGCCCTGCCTGGTCCCCGTCCCACAGCCCTGCCTGGTCCCCATCCTACAGCCCTGCCTGGTCCCCATCCTACAGCCCTGCCTGGTCCCCGTCCCACAGCCCTGCCTGGTCCCCGTGCCGAGCCCTGCCTGGTCCCCGTGCCGGCAGAAAATCAGGCAGCCCCGGGCTGAGGAGTTGCCTTTAGGACACGGGTCACTGGGGAGCCATGCAATGAGTCTGGCCTGACTTACAGGGAAGCGGTGGTGGCCCGAAGGGTGTAGCCTCCTTCCTGCACCCATCTCTCCCAAACCGCTACACGTCCGCAAGCAGGAGCAGGGTGGAGGACCAACGGCTCCATGATGGGCACACAACTCCCTCCCCGAAGAGCATCTCCGGAGGATTTTGCATTGCTGCAATATCAGAGCATGGGGTCATACGCAGGGTCCCTTAGGGCTCGAGCCAGTGCCACCGGGCAGGGATGGGGACACAGCACCAGGGCCCCGTGGCCACCCCAAGCACTCACAGCTCCTCCCCGGTGCAGGACCAGCCCTTTGATCATGGCCCGCTGGGTGGGGAGAGGAGACAGCTCAGAAAAATATTTGTTAAGAGAAATACAATGTCAGTGGAATATTTTTTTCTGAGGAGTGCCCTGGATTGGAAAAAAAAAAAAAAAAGAAGCTAATTTAGAATAACAGCTCATTTAGCAAGAGATAGTCCGTCTCCTTTAATCTATTGTTCGCGACATCCCAACTAGTTAAAGGTTTCCCGGCCCGACAGCAAGAGCTCGTGAGCTTCGGAGAGGAAGCTACCACCGCTTAATATTTATCTCTGGGCACATACATCAGGAAGGAGTCACCCGTGGGAGCAGAGCTATCAGGCCCGTGCTCATCTCTCCTGTGCCGCGAAGGATGTGCGATTCCAGACGAGATGAAAGTTGTCCCCCTGGTTGGGATGATGGATGGTGGCCGGTGCGGGGGGAGGACCGCTGGGATAATCACGCTGCTTTATAATACTAGAGAGTTTTGGAACTGAATCTAAGGGAAAGTTGTAGGGTTTCAGGGCCAGATGCGCTAAAAGCTCCGGTTTTTGTCATGACACAAGACAGAAGCACTGGAGAAGTCCTTTAAAGCCACCCGCGAGGCTCACGGGGTTTTGGGATACTTTTGCCAAGTTGCTGCAGAGCTGTGGGTACCCAGTATTGGGCTGCTTCTGTGCCCTGAACAGCTCTGCCCTCCTGGAGCCCCTCTGCCCTTTCAAACCCCCACTCCATAAAACCCCAGAGGTCCGTAAGATGAGAAACCAGGAGGGTACGAAGCTGTCGAGCCGATCTCCCACCCTTCCCCGGCGCTTTCTGCAGGCTCCCAGGCGTGATGCCCGGGGAAACCACGGCAGGGACCTGCCGCAGCCTCCGCTGGCTGGATGCTGCTCCCCTCTACCCGGCAAAACCCTCTCTAAATTCACGCCTCAGCCCGTGCCACCTATGCAGATGCCCCGTGCTGCTGCTCGGGCTTTGCTTTAGCCCCTTCTGCCCCGGGATGCCGCTTCTTGCCAGCGCAGCCCTGCCTCTCGCATCTGCGCTGCTGCCTTCTCCCCACGCCAGAGCTGAGGGAAGGTTTTCGGCTGCCCCGCTTCGCCCCTCCTGCCCCGACGGGCCGGGATGGGGCCGGCACCCAGTTTTTCCCACCGGCAGGAAAAGGCTGGTGAGCCCCACCGGAGCCAGTCTGGCTGCTTTCGGCCGAGCTGGGCGCTGGGGCAGATAAGTAAACACTTGCAGCTCTGACATAAATTACTTTAGTCCTTGACAGCAGGACACTGACCAGGGTCGCCTGATAAGGGAGGGAAAGCCTTGCATGTCTCTCAGTCCCACTCAGATATTTCACAAT
Source organism: Mycteria americana (assembly GCF_035582795.1). Taxonomy (NCBI): domain Eukaryota; kingdom Metazoa; phylum Chordata; class Aves; order Ciconiiformes; family Ciconiidae; genus Mycteria; species Mycteria americana. The sequence continues at coordinate 14,904,970 of NC_134378.1, forward strand.
AAATGTCACTGGGAAAGAATAGACACTTCTGTACCCATTAGGCAGCTGCATGTTCCTGTCACCTTGAGAAGAAGGGACGCATTGTCAGAGCTGTCGGAGCAGGCAGGAACCAGCTGTTAATCTGCTCTGACATCCTTTTTCACAGAGCAAGTGTGAACGGGACGTTGCAAAAAGCCAGTGGAAAGGTGATTAAAAATAGGCCCTCAATGAACACCTACGGGCTCTGTCATGTTGGCCAGAGGACCAGGATGGATGCACCACCTCCTCCTGGCTTCAGGAGGCACCACCGCCTCCGTCACTCTCTGCAGTCCTCTCCTGCCTGTGCCTCAGTTTCCCCTCAGCAGGGGTCACATCGCCCAAGGGCAGGACATCTGCCTTTACTTCTGCTGGTGGCTGAAGTACGTGTTGCTCTGAAAGAACCATGGATCACCCAGATCCTCCTTCAGGGCTGTTTTGGACTAGGGCTGGTTGCTCAAGTCCAGGTGGCACGGTGACAAAGCTGATTGTCAAAGGATGAGCTGGATGGACCAACACTGCTTCATCTGGATGGGTCCTGGCAGATGTAACAGTGATACCTGAGGATGCCACCAGCTCCAGCTGGACACCCTGCTCCTCTGCCGGACATCAGCCACGGAAACCTGCCTGTGCCCTCAGCAGCAGCGCCCGGCTCCCTCCACCACCCTGGCTGAGGGGCTCCTGCTCCTTACGGACCCTCTTGCACAGCAACTCTCATTACAGGGGCTGCCCACCCCGATGCAAGTGATGTGGTACAGAGATGCTGGTAGCAGGTATCCGGGGAGCCAAATGTGCCCAATGGACAGCTCTGAACTGTCGCTCCTGGTGCGTCCACCTGGGAGAGGACCTGGGAATCACTGGGGCTTGGTTGCAGGCAGGCGAGAGACCCGGAGCCCGGGCAGGGAGCGGTGTGCCTGCTCTTCCATAGCTGCCCTGGAGAAAGTGGGATGCGGGACTGAAGGCGTATTACATGCTCATTTTAGACTCTGGCTTCAAATTATTTCCCAAATGAAAAACCCCTGCCTCCACCCCCTCTCCTTTTCTTAGCGACATTATTGACCAGCGTACAGATCTCTGTAGCGGAAATGGGTTCCATTTTTGTTCTGATAAGTAAGATTGCTGCAGACCCATTCCTGGTCTTGTAGCTTGTTGCTTACAGCGAGACTTTGCTGGCCCAGCTTTCGCTCCACGTAAATCACCTGCACGCACTCTCTGCCAGATCCTTCGTCTATTCTTGGATCCCCGTGTCCTGCGATCTTCAGGGCTTTGCTACATGGTCTTTTAGCTACAGGGCCCTTTTATTACTTCAGATATTAGGAAATCTTGGGTGGAAGACGTCTGCTTAGTGTCTAATGCATTTAGGATACTCATTAAAGGGATATTTCCCCCTGTTATCTCATGTCTGATCTCTGGAGGAGGATGCGGGTCGCTGTGGCCGCAGGCTGCCATGTCTCGCCAGGGCCCCGCCATGGCACGGGCTGTGCCCCCCAAGCCCCACGCACCCCTGGGGACGTGGCCTTGGCTCCTGCCCGTTTAGGACAGGTCCGGCCAACACCGTGAGCTGAAAGCTCCCTCACCACCCCATGTTCAATATTTGATTTTGCTCCACTGTTTAGCCTTTTAATGTGGTTCTGCTTATTTTTACAGGTTTCCCAATCTGCCCCCTCCCCAGATTGTTTATATTTTTGGAAAGCCTTCTGTTTAGTGCATGTAATACCCCTGACGTCCTTTAGCTGCAGTGGTCTTCCCTTACCCGCTCCTCTGCTGAGACTTAACTGGGATTTGTTTCAGTACTAATCTCTCAAACTGTTTATTAAACCACCTCCTGATTTATCTGCAAAAGATTTTTCTTTAAGTTATAAAATTTCAATCAAAATTCCTTTGGGCATTTTGCATTCCCCTCTTACGATCACTAAATCCTATTTGTTCTCAGCGTGACCCTCCTTGGCTCGCAGCCCGGGCTCGGCCCCGGCGTGGCTGGAGGAGGCGGCGGCAGAGAGCGCGGATGCGCGCTGCAAGCGAGCGGCTCCGATTGCCCCCTGCCCCAGCAACCTCCCACCTCCAGACAAGGAGACTCTTCTAGAGTTGCTCTGCTGAAACCATTTCTTTTCTTTTCACCTTCAGACTTCGCCCCCAGCAAGGCTTCCCCGTTAGCAAGGGTGAGTTTTCCTCGTTGTTTCATCCCCTCGCACCTAGTTCCAAGCCCATAACATGCTAAATAATTCCTCTTCCACCTTGATGTTTACATTCTTCAGATACTTTCCGCTGCTTTTCATGTCCCGACTCATTTGGCCCTTTGCTGGGTTATACCCGGCTCCTTTCATCTTCGCCCGGCAGAGCAGCCACCCATCCCTCGCTCCCTCCAGCCCACCCGGCTCAGCAGTGGCAGCACCAGCCGGGCTGCTTTCTTCCCAAAAAAAGACTCGTCCACCTATCCCAGTCCTTCCAGGATGAGGTTGGCCCGAAGGATGAGCTTGTTCCCTGTGCCTGGATCCCTGTTATCCAGCAGCTTTCTCAGCCAGCTTGCTCCTCTTGCTGTAAATCAGGTGCAGATTGGACCAGGCAGCATTTTATACACATTTCTCACTCCGCAGGGAACACGGCTGTCTAAAATCCTGATTTGAGAGGCAGCCCATGAATGCACATGGCAAAGCTTCATCCTCCCAGACCCGACTGCTCTACCCTATTTCCCACACCACCACCGCAGCTTTTCCTAGCACCCAGGGCAGCTTTCGGCCGGAGATGAGGACAGAAAATGTTTCACCTATCTGGAAAAAAGTATTTGGCGTTCAGCCCAACAAACAGCTTTTGGGCTCTATTTACAGGAGGAGGAAAACTCTTTCATGGTCTCCTGCATACCCAATAATGTCACGTCAGGGATTCAAATCCTTTTGAGGGTTTTACCCTTGGTGTCATTTGATTATGTATTTACTATAGCAAAAGAATGGCAAGTCACTAATGGGAATAATACAGCTACGCAGAGAAGAAAAAAACCATCTTATTAGTTTAATACATACTATTTCCCCCAAAACACAGCTCCTGACTAAAGTTAGCCAAATAAAACAGTCCACCTACTACACACAGGACACTTCAAAGGGAAAATTAAAAGGGATAAAACTGATGTGAGAGGATGAGGAATCCCAGAGGGTCCTTATCAGGATCCCTTTCAGTGGATGTTCCCATGTTTTAGTGGAGGGAAAAAAAAAAGGCAACAACAACAAAAAAGAGCCAGGAGTGCAAGCCTCTGCGACTGATAGAGGATTTTCCTCTGGCTAGACACGGAGTCTTTAAAAAAGCTGTGGCAGAGTGTGGGATCATTAAACACCTTCAGATTCCTTCCCCGTTGCCAATCACAGCATCAGCAACCGCCCTCTCCGTTGGCGTCTGCTGATCCCACTTTGAAAACCTCCCCATTTATCACCGCTGGGAGAGATCCTGCTGAGACCGCTGGAGCCTGCTGCTTGTCAACAGGGCACCTTATCTTCTCCAAACATTTACTTAACCCTTTGTCTGGCAGGCCGGGAACAATGGGAGCCGGGCCTCGGCCCCGCACCGGGGACCCCAATTCCAGCCCTGCCTTGGGCAGGCGCTGCCGGTCCCTGCCTGGTCACGGGCAGCGGCAGTGGGCTGAGCAAAAGGAGGATGCTGGAGACCACCATAGTACCAGCCTCCACCTCTGCGGAAAAGGTCACTTGCAGCACGGCAGAGCAGAGAATTATTTTTTAAAGTGTTTTCTACTAGGGACAGATGTACAAGGAGCTTTTCTAGCTCTAAGCAGGCAATGAAATACATCATCAGTAATTCAAGTAGTCCCCCAAAATCAGCTACATCAGCCCAGAGCTGGTGCCACTCTACTTGAAGGAACGACACCACCTTCAGAAGATGTAGCTCTTGCTGTGTACTGCTCTAAAGATAAATTTGAATTACTCTATACTCATTGCCATTGTAAGTGGAAGACTCTGGACGTGTTTTCATTGAACGACTTATCATTTCAGAACAGGTTTTCTTATAAAAGCAGGCTTTTTTGGAGAACTTTCCTATGATGTAGCAAGTGAACCTGAGTCATGGGTTTCCAGTGGAGGTGGGTCAGACACTTGCAACAGGAAAATGAGATCTCAACTCTCGACCTTCAGTGCAACAGGAGAGAAACCCACGGGGCCAGATCCTGGTCCCAGCAGCACAAAGCCCCTGATGTGCACCCACTCCCGCTGTGCCAGCACCTGAAGAGTCAAATGGCAGCCATGAGGTACCTGCTGCCAGGAAGGGTGCCCATGGGGCCACAGCTGAGAAACGCAGCATCCCTGCTGCGTGCCAGGTACTTTTGGGATTTAGGAAATGGATGAAGAACCTCAAGGCTACACATCCTCACTTTGTAACAAGAATCTAGCAGCCCCACAGTGGCTGAAGGCACGTACAGAGGCACTGGCCCAGCGATGCAGAGGGATAAAAACCCGTAAGAAACCAGAGGACGTAGAGATGAGCTCTCACAGCTCAGTTCTCCCAGTTGTGAACAACCTGCAGCTGCCTGGCTCAGCAGCTGCACTGAGGACAGTAACAAATGGCTGTGTATGTGAAGCCGAGTTTTAAGTCTTTGTATTGTTGTTGTAATGCTTTGTGCTGTTATCTGTGACAAGAGCCGGGAGTTCACATCTTTATCTGGGAATAAAGACTCACAGATCACGACAGCGTTTGACAGCCTTGGGAAACCTGGAATATAGTTAGCAACAAACAGCCCTTCCAGCACAGCAGTGGGGGCAGACCGATGCTCCTTTCTTAATCCTGGTCCGGACTACTGGATTCTCCAAAGTATTTTGATTAACTGTCCTTCACGTACTTGCTTAGCGGAGTTGGGAATGAGGTTGATATACGCTTACATGCTTCCTAGTACTTCAGCAAGTAACACTATCCAGGGGGTCTCCCTAAGCCATTTGGAGGGAATATATGGAGGGATAAGTAAGAACTTTATGCTTCCGGGTCATATATATGTTATATCCACACTGTCACTTAGTTACGTACTTAACTAAGCATGTATTCACAGCCTTGGGGACAGGTTCTTGTGTTCTTAACTCATATGCCACCTAACAAAGCTTAGGACCCTTTCTAAGGAGAGGGGTTATTTATTCTTCAGCAGTGAGCATTTATATTGAGTGTTAGCACTGGCAAGTGACCCACGCTGTGTTTGTGTGATGTTTAGCCGGTCAGCATGGCCTTGTGGATACCACACTATTGTTACTGAGATGCAGGCATGGACCTTCAGTAAAGGAAGGGACTCCTTCAAATATAGCGTAGGATACATCTGTGAAAGCTGCATTCTCCCAGCCCGTGGGAACAAGAGTGATGTTACCGGCCACTCCAGAAGAGAAGTGAGCTTAGATATCTGAAGGCCATCCCTCTAGGACAGGGGACCATGACCAGTCAGTGAGAAATCAGCAACACGGGCATGCTGTGCAGAGGTCTTCAGGACTTGTGAGTGCACAAGCAGAGAGCTCTGGTCACCTTTTCAAGGGCACCTGCATTTACTCTTCAAGCGTTGCTTACAGCACAGCAGAGTCCTGGCTGGAGTTAGGCTGCATCCTGAATTTAAGCAAGCGCTTAAATAGTACTTAGACCAGTCTAAATTGCACTGAACTCAATGAAAAGACTGCAGTGGGAGTTGGACTGGACAATATGCACTGATGCTTTTCTAGTGAGAACTAAGTCCCTCTGCATAAAGAGGAGCTCTATTCAGAGCTATGCAGCTACTCAGAGAGCTAACATGTTGGTCTTAGATCTATAGGAAAGTTTAGTGATGCTTTCATGTTACTTTCCATCTTTTTTTGGACAGTGGAAGCACCAACTTGCTGCAACTGTTAACTTATTTTTCTAAAGACCTGTGACCAAGAGCTAGTGTTTCTTCAGTGCCTCTCCATTTCCACCCCCATATGCTTGTTCTGCAATTTTGGACAAGGAACGCACAAGCTTTCTACTGATAAAATGGAGACGTGATTCCCTTCTCCTATGTCATGGTTTTTAAAGGATATTGTGATAGGGAGAGGAGCACATAGAAGCAGGTCAAATCAACGGTGTTATATTTTAAGTGATGTCTGAGAAACAAGCACCCACCTTTATTCATTTGCTAAAAAACCAAAAGAAATCCAGGATGTAAGTGGCTCAGATAGCTTTGGATCTAGAAGGGGCTTTTGATGGGGAAGGAAAGCAGACTTTAGGTGTAGCTTGTACAACATTTATCCTAAGAGCTATAGGAATGCGACATATATTTAGCCAACATGCCTTGAACTATAGAGGACACTGCTGTGTAACACATGACTCCCATTTCCTCGTGTTTTTATTGAGAAAGGCTCCCTGAAATTGCCAGACATCTGATGTATTTCACTGTGAGTGAAGATAGTCCTTCTGGCACGGAGCATGCAACCTTTTGTTTTTACAGAGCGTTGCTGGACTGACTGGTGAAGTGGCTGTCATACTGCAATGGCGTGCTTTCCCCAAGTTAAGTGACATTCCCGTACCCTTGGCAGCAGAAGACATGTTTCTCCTGCGGTGGAAGCGTTCGGAGGAAAGCCCCGCGTGCTTTGGCAACGCCAGCTGGGTACCTGGCAAAGATCACTCAACACCGCCTGCCCTCTCTCCAGCCCGTGTTGCCTCCGCTCCGATAATGGGAGCCTGCAAGCATGCTTCTCCTAATCCCGACAAGGAAAAGTGGAATTACATCAATCTTAAGGGAAGAGAAAGACATCACTTTCCAGATGGATGAGTTACAGTATCTCCTGTCTGATTTAGGACAGAGGGGATAAACCACAGTTCTAGCTCACCAATGCGAGCAGGGTTGCACAACCGCGATGCACAAGTTTCAACATGAGCAGGGGGGATTAGACATGCTGAAGACAACAGAGCTGCCATTACACGCTGAGTTATCACACAGTGGTCCCATCAGTGCAAACAAGAATTTAACAGCAGCAGTTAAAGTTGTTTTTTTTCCTCCACTCCACCAGCGACGGGCAGACATTGAGCATTGGCATTGGACTGACAGCACACCTAGACCTTTGCTGCTGTTCAGCAGATACTGCAGTGGCTCGTTTAGGTGACGTGATTCAGCCACACACCTGAGCTCCAAGTAATAGTGTAAAGATAAGGAAAACCCTTTTGGGATCATGAGAAGTACTCACGGGATTTTTGGAGCATGCGTGTCGAAGCCGTAGGTCTATGCCGTGCTCTCCCGCCTTCCCCTGGAGCTGGCTCTAGTGGAGCAGCAACCTGCCTGCACAGAGACCAAAACGTTACTGGGTCCGCGATGGCTGACAGGTCTCTGATGCTGCAGGACGCCATGCCTACACAGGTAAACTTCGCCTTCTCTAGGGGAAAAACTGTTTAGGAAGAGAGGGCTAATCTGAAAATGCCTCCTCTGTTCCTCTTCCAGGCATTGAACAAAATAAGTTTTTTTCCCCACGTGAGCTATTTTGGTTTAACTTCACAAAGAAGGATGACTATCAGGAGGAAAAAGCCATAGTATTGTTTTTTTTTTCCTGCAACTTGCATAAGTTAAATCTCATCTTTAGGCTTTCATTTCAGAACAGATATCTCTGCGCCAAGCCCACCGAATCAAAAACTGGGTTTTGAGTCACCCTCTTCAGCCGCCTTTTGCCCCAGCCTTGCCCAGAGCAGTAAGTTGTTCTCCTGGTACCAATGCCAGGTAACAAGCTGGCTGCTGCGTAAGCATCGCAAGTCTGACTCCAGCTCGTTGGGTCTGAGACATGAATGGAATTGAATAAGAGACATTAAGCCCATGAAACTTCAGTTAGGACACCATGGGACTTTGCCAACCAGTAATTAACTGGCTGATAGAGACCAGAATACCAGGTGCAGTAGGTTAGTAGCCACAAGTGCTGCCTTCCTCACTGTCTGCTAGCCGGCCCTTAAGGCTTTGAGGGGAAAACCAATGAGAGCCCTGTGATTATGTTTTACCCACCAAAAAAACCCCACATTATGAACTTAATTTAATAGAAGATGATTATGAAGCAAGAGGAAACAAAATGAGATACCCAAGACTGTCATCAGGAGCCATGGGAAGTGTTAAAGTAGAAATAATCCCTTGAAAATGCTCAGCTGTTATCACAGCAAAGCTGGTTTTTAGCTCATAAAGCAGCCAGGACTGCCTGCATTACCCCAGTAATCCCAGATACAGATAAATCGCTGCAGGTGAAGCCGAATAGGTGGGCTCCCCTGGGCCATGTCCTGCCAAACTTGAGCACAGAGCCCCTGTAAGTGGCATGTCCTCGTCAGCAGTTTGGGAACAGGAACAGAGAGGTCTCAGACCCAAGCCCCACAAGGGAAGGGAGAAGATTTCAGGCTTCTCCACTGATGAATGAAGCACCTCTGGCAGAAGCTAAGATTACTTCAGGCCCTGAAGCCACATCCCTGAGGCAACATAGAATTTAACACAGATGGTGTCTGCAAGGACCCCAGGCAGGAGTGGGTCCACGGCTCTCACTTGTCCTGGGCTTGCTTGGACTTTGAACCTCGTTTGCTGCACACCAGGAGACCAGCAAGTACTCACATGGGGTTAAACACTGCAGGATCGAGGGTGGCTGCTGCTTACCTGAGCCTACCTGGGACCAGCAGTGCCTTCACCTCCCCTCTCCACCAACACCCAAGCACCCAAATAACCTCCCTTATATAGCCCAGCCCCTCCAGCCAGGGCCAGGGGACATCCTGCTCGCTCTTAAAGAAATGCTATCCGGATCCAGCCCATCCTCATTGAAACAGGCTTTGTTAGACAGAGATGATTGCAAAGGAAAGCTTTGGGCAGCGGCTGCTGGACGTGCTACGGCCGGGGTGGATGTGGTCGGTGCCCACCTCTCGCTTGGGCCGCGCAGCATTGACAGAGCACCCTCTGCTCCACGTAGGGAAGCGCAGAATGAATCTCTTATGCATAATTAGTCATTTTTCATTCATCATTGCTTCTATGAAGTGGCTCCAATGTGCAGAGAATTTAGCTGGAGGGGTATAAAAAAATGTTTCAAGTTCCTACACTTTCATTGATTTAACATTTTTCCAGATACTCTTCCCAGCCCTTACTCACGTTGTTCCTCTACCTGTCATGGTCTTCTTTTAGGCATAATTTTGTTATCTATTACTTTAATCCCAAAATGGTGAGGGAGTGCTACATGGAAAAAAAAAATAATGGGAAATAGGCCCGGCAAATGGAGTTAAGGAGAGATAGGAAGGAGCCAGGGTCTGTCAGCTCCCTGGGGCCCCGCAGGATGCCTGCAAATGACAGACAGCATTTCCCGAGTATCAGACGAGGCCAAACACATTTCTTGATAAACTAATTAAGTAAATGTGTTGAAACAATGCGAGTGTGACCGGGTGCTCGCTCCGCTGCGCGCGCTGGCTGGGGCTGCTCCCGAGGCAGGAGGCAGCCCTGCGGCTGCTGAGGAGGGGGCGGCGGGGGGGAAGGCATTCTTCCAGGGAGACGGGACCGAACGAAGAGCAATTTGGGAGTGGGTTATGACCAGGGTACCCACTGTGACTGCTCCGTGGGGGATCTCCAGTGCCTGCTGGAGGGGAGCTCCGCGGGTGCCCATCTCGGGGGCCATCATCCCCATGTGTTGAGCGCCTAAGGGTCACTTTATGAGGTTTGCTTGATATAAAGCGGGGGTGCCGAGGTGGGTTGTCGCATGCCACAGTCCCTGTTAGCTGGGGTAGCACATGGGAGCAGCTGTGTGCTGGGGGCTCAGCCCCAGGGCAATGCTCCCAACCCACAAGGGACACATGACATTTTCTGGGTGAGACTGGCAGGTGAATAAGGGCTGCCAGCCTGGACCAGTTGACCACTGGCACTGGGAGTACTGGGGGACGTGGTGCAGGGAGCTTTGGGCAATAGCTCTGGGTAAGACTAGCTACACGTATTATTTAGTTACAGTACTGGTGCTGCTGGGGTTGCTGGTGAGAGCGAAGAGGAAGATGGTGGTGGTACCCTGGAGAGGAAGGAAGCCCAGTGCATCCATCACCTGCTTTATGGGGTGAGCTGGGAGGCAGCTGCCCTGGGGCACCCTGAGCTCATGCCTGTGTCCATCAGTTCGATGCCATACACACAGCCTTCCTCCTCCACTCGCACATCCACGCTGGACCACGACCGTGGGGCATTTGTGCCTTTAGATCTTCTATTTCTTCATCCACACAAGAAACACCACTGAGTTCAGCACAATGCCCCCAACATTTTCGGCCTTTATATTTTTCTGGCAGCCAAAAATAGCGAGAAGATTCTCAGGAGAGTGGTGCCAGGGCTGTGGAGGCAGCGGCTGCTCTCTGCCCGGGCTGGGGACTCCCTTCCTCCACCCACTGGGGGCCAGACCTCCGGCAGCAGCAAAAAGAAATATTCCCATCCCGCATGCTTGCTCGCAGGATGAAAGATTACATCCTATCCTTCCTTCTCGTCCCTCTCGGTCCTCCGCTGCCTTCCAAACACGACGTCAGGCCGCGTGTATCCTGAGCAGTATTTGCTCAGACACGACAACCTGGACTTGACCCCTGAGGTTCTGGCTCCACCAAGTCTTCCTGGCCGTTTCGGGCAGCAGGAACCTCTGTCAGAGCTGGTGATGGATGGGTTCAGTGGGAGAGAGGCCTACAGACAAAAAGTCTTGCGAACACAGCGACAGGCAAAAATAAAATAGACCGCGAGCAGCAGCAGCTTGCTATGAGCAGAGCTCATGGTTCGCAGCCACAAAGAGCCATCCCTCCTCGGGGCTGCTTGGTTGTCACCATCCTTTCTGCAGCCCATGCTGTAGATGGAGACCTTTTTTCTTGCCCAAGTGCATGTTTGCTTTCAGGTTCTCCCACCCTTCAGCTTAACCATCAACAGCTGGAAATAAAGCAAATAGCAGCAAACGTTTCTCTCGTGTGTTAAGAAGCAGAAGTGTGGGCTTTCCAGGTGGAGGGAGTGCCATCACAGACACAATAAATGCCTGAGGCCACGTCTCTGTTTATTCACGACCAAGCTCCCAGGAATGGAGATGGTCCACGATGGTACCTCCAACTAAATGTTGTGATCAGCCTGGCTTGACCAGCAGATGACTTCATTAAATTGTGCAGGGTCAGGACAACTTCCAGGCAGGATCCATCTTCTCAGGACCGTACTACCTGCAAGATGTCACCGAACTAGCGGTGCTCTGGCATCCCTGCCCAGCGCCCACCCCTCGCAGCCTCCAGTACACCCTGGGTTGGGGGTTGCGCTGCAGGAATCCCTGGTGAGAGACATCCTGGGGACCGGTCTCAGAGACATCAGCCTCTTGACTCCTCTGCAGCGTCTGGGCAGCCAGCACAGCCAGAAGAGGAAATGAGGGCACAGGAGAGAGGATCTGACCTTGTGTTTCTGCCTCCTTTTCCAGATTAAGCCATTTCCTTATGAGACACACACACCCTGCAGTCCAAATATTAGCTGAGTTTCCGTTTCAGGCAACGCCATCATCAGCAAACTCAATCCCAGCATGCGTTTGTACCCACTCTCCATTTCATGACATTTTAACATTGAAAGTCTATTCATTTTTAAAGGCTAGTCTTTCATTTGTGTATCCAGCACAGAAGGCAAGGGCATCCAAAGCACCAGTGACCTATGAGAACCAGAACGGGGGAACATCAAACTGGAGGGACAAGTCACAGCAACCCTTTGCTGCTGCCCCAGCTCCACGTGCCAGGACACGAGCAGAGCAACGCTGCTTCTGGGGACAGCTGAATTTATGTCCCTCCTTATTCCACCACCAAAGCTGCAACAGGAGCCGCGTTGTGCAAACCATTTCCTTCAACCAAGGGGATCAAGGCTGAAGACGCATCCTTTGGGAATAGGATGAAGGCTGAAGACGAATCCTTTGGGAATACTGACTCTGACCAAGGAATAGGGGTTGCTGTTAGACAGTGACTGTGCGTGCTCCGAACCCTTGCCCTTGTTGCCTATGCCCCCTTATTCACCTGGTGCTTTATGATGGGTTATGCTAACATACATGAAATTTAATTTCCGGTTATTAACCCACAGAAAGGTATTGCTGTTTTCAGAGAAATTACATTGCTTCCAATTAGCGTTGCCCTTTGGTTTATGGTATGTTGTTTTTCTTGAAAACCTTTGAACCAGGTTGTACACCAGCTGAAGGGCATTCTGGGGCTGTTAATAAAGATTAACCCATTTGGGCAAATACATGTTCTGATTCATTTGTGAGGACTGCACTGTTGCAAAGGAAGGGGATCTCAGGAAATGCTAGACAGCTCTTTGCTTTCCCTCCAATTTTCTCCATATATATTTTTATGTTTTCCTGTTCCTGGGGTCCCATTGTCCAGCCTTGCCAAAAGAGATGTCCTTCTTTCCACTGCCACAGCAGGATGGTCGTGACAAAGTAAGAGTTGCCTTCAGAAGCTGGACGCTTAGCAACTGCCCTGCTTCTGCTAGAGAAGGGCTTTGGGCTGGCTTTGAACAACCCCTCTGTAAAACCTGCATAGAGAAGAGGAAACCGGAGCCACCAAGAAGAGGAAAACGGGGGCTATTGTCACTTAGGAGCAGTGATATACAAATCTCTTTGACCATCTTGCTCAGGCTTGACTCTCTCTGCCCATCTTTCCCCATGTTACCATGAAATTTTATGGCTCCAAGTCAGCTTTAGTCTTTCTACATTTACCCACATCCTTACCTTCAGACTACCAATGTACAGTACAAATACAAAGGCAAAAGTGTCCTCAATGTATGTCTTTTCACTCTGACTGGCTTTCGGCTTACTTTTATTACCTTACACTTCTATCAAGCTGTCAAAGGCTGTAGTCTCCCATGCTCATTTATTTTGTCCTTTCATTGGACCTTCCCCAGTCAAAATATTTAAAACCGGGGGGGGGGAAGATAAAATTTACTTTTGGAAATTTAGCTTTCATTACTGCCTTTCAGCCAAACACTTCTCTAGACTTCTTGCAGCTCCCTCAGGAGAAACGTGGTTTGCAGCATGGGTACTTGTGCTATACCTCTGCAAGGCAAGGTGATGGGGTTTTGTCTAAGAAGGATGCCAATTCAAAATATTTCAATTTTCCTTTAGTAAAGCTGTTTGCATGACCAACACCTGAATTTTATACTTCTCTATTTAAATGAGACACACAGCCTGTCCTGTTGTTCTGCACGTAATAACAGCGCATAGCTCTTATTTTCCAGTAAGATCACTTGAGGAGGAGGTCGGTGTTTCTGATTAGCTGATGGCAACTTTTCTCTTAGGGCACTATGCCAGTTGAAGAGGCTGTCGAAGGTGATCCCACAGCTAACAACTGTCACTGCTGCAACCTCTCAAAACGATGCCGGTTGTTTATTAGCTCTTTACCACCCAGGCTATGACTCGATGCTAAGCAATAAACAACACCTGGTGGATCTGAGCCACCCACCAGTGTCTCTCATCTAAACTCTTAGAATTTCCCCTGGCTCCATTTTTTTCCCCTCCTGTTGCATCTGGGTGGCATGAGGCGTAATTTTGCACTTATTGGGTGCTTCCTGCCTTGGTGCTGAGCTCCCAATGCCCGTGTTACCCCATGGACACACGTGACTCTCCAACCTGGAGTTCCAAGACAGCATATGGCAATCCCACCTTCATCCCCATGCTCCAGGGAGACACAGACATGTCCCATCTCTGAAAATCTACTGTTGAGTTCTTGGAGTGCCAATGTGTAGAGAAGTCCATTATCTTTAATTTCAAGCAAACAAGCATGAATTAGACTCATTCATGAACAGGTTTGACATTTAGGGAGGCAATGGCTAGATGGATTTCATTGCAATTCAGGAACATCTCACCCCTTTGCAGATGCAAACCCAAGACAAGATGTATGTGCCAGACAGCCATGCGTCAATGTATTCCTTGGCCATACTCATTCCTTATGGAAGTGGGTGCTTCATTCTACGCCTGTTTGAAGAGGCTTGTTTAATCTACTGTCCTGGGCTAGCGCTTCTCCTGAAAGCTGGTCTAGAAAGCAACGAGCCTAAGATCCTGAGTGGGAAATACGTTGCACTTACCTGTTTTCAGTACGGCCGTATATCTGCAAGAACATGCGGTGAGCAAAATGGCTGCAACCTTGGTGGGTCTGCGGACATTTACTGTGAAAAGCAGCTGGCGAACAATCAAAGTAATTGCTCTGGGCCGATGTATGTGTTTCTAATGAGTCTCGTTGCAGAGGGACTTATTCAGTGTGTCTGCATTATTTACACAGGACACCATTATCGGTAAAAGGCCTTATTGTCTTCTCTGTATTTGTTTCTATATCTTTCAGTTTAGCAACTCTCAAATTCGGCGTGGGTTTTTTTTATTTTATAGCTTGTTTCCTCTTTAGTGATATTATCATGGAGCCAATAAAAGTGCTTTCCTTCTACATCTGGTCAAGGAAGGATTTTGCTGGGTACACAAGTCATATTTCTGAAAATGCCTCCAAGTGAATATAAAAAGCTGTTGGAAGCAATTGAGTTTACTGTTGCCTTATGTACTGTCATTAATTAGGAAATAAAGCAAACTGCATTTTATATCACTTGTAATCAAAATGTTACAGTCTTAACGCGAAGTCTTCCAAGTGCAGAGCCTGAAAACACACTCTGTTCTTGTACAGATGAGCAGAGAAGAAAAGGACACGGAGCTTCTTTAAATTTTAAAATTCATGGCCCAGATTTTCAGAGTTGCAGCGTAAGAAAGGCTACCATGCAGCGAAACGGGATGAGGGCAGCTGCCCTGATGGAGCAGGCCGGCAGGATAACTGCACATTGTAGCTGCCCAGATAACCAGGTGGCTGCTGTGATTTATTCCACCACTTCAGCATCTCGGTAACTCTGGTAACTGGCCGAGCTGCAGCTCATAGTCTGGCTCCCATGCTTGGGTACCACAAAACACCAATCTTCAGCAATCACTCTTTTCCCTCTGCTTTAGATTAAATTGACATTTTTGTCCCCTAATTCTGTTTTTATACAGTTTAGAGTTTTCCTGATCCCCTTTCCTGCCTCCCAGTTCAAAACATTGAGCAAGTTAAAATATAAATAATAAAAGAAATCCAAACAGAATACTTTAAAAGAAGAAAAAAAAAAAGGCATTTCATCAGCAACCCCTTTTTTCACAACCTTTAACATTAGGTGCCTTTGTCAAGTCCATTAGGACCATATCTGCACTTTCCGGAGTTTGAATGCTTTCATATATTTGGCTCCATATGAACAAACTGGTGGAGCAAACATATTAGTAGATCATTTGCCATGTACATGATTCAGATACCCAGACACGTACAAAACCCAGGCAGGGATTAACCAAGTCTGACAGCACTGAAGTGACTCCAGTTCTGTGTATGTATAAGCGATAATGAACCAAAGGCCCTGTTTGTCTTCAAATAACACACAAAATGATTAATTAGACTGAGGGGCATGAGTAATAATCACAATATTATATGCTCTACCATAATGGAACGCTGCTCTCTTCTTGCTTTGTTCCTCTAATCTCCAAGAAGCAAATATCCACAGGGTGTTACCAACAGAGCTGGAGGCAGACTGCAGTTGCTCACAGTTTATAAGCAGCACTTCTTTCCCATTGTGATTTTTATACCCCTGGGACACACAGAAAACCTCTTTGGAAAATACACATGGTTGCTAAAGGATTAAAGGGAACTGCAGGAAAAAAAAGCAGAGAGTTCTGGTTGCAGATTACAGATTTGAACATGTTCCCATTAAATTCAATGGCAAAGTTTTCTTTGATTCAAGATCTGATCGTAACTGAATGTTTTATCATCAAGATATTCTTTGGTAAAAATCATCTACTTCGTCACAGGGATACATAAAAAAAAAGAAAGAGTTGCTCAACCCCGTATTACCTGTTTATTCATCTACTTCTGATCTAAGGCAAAACTGTTCCTTTGAATAGTTACCAAAGCAGCTCTTCTGATAATGGGGTTTCCAGCCTCGGAGATGCTCGTGGTGGGGTCAGGCACAGGTACCAGCCGGGACCACGGGAGCTCGCCCGGGCCGAGCCTCTCGCTCTCGGCCGGAGTCGGCAGAGGGAGCAGCAGCCTTGACTCGCTCGCGTTTCCCTGGCCCTCTGAGGAGCTGTGGGCATAGCAGCTTTCCAGCACAAACTGGAGAGCAAAAGGTGAAGTCAGGAGCCGCCTTACCTGTTGCTCCATGGCCCAGAAAGCCAGGCAGCGGCCGCCGCATTATCCTGCTTCCAAACTGCGCCTGCAATCAGAGCCCTGTCCTCCACCCCTCTCCCCTACTCGCCTAAATAGGGAACAGGAGAAGGGGGTAAAATCCCCCCAATGTCTTTACGATGTGATCCGTACTTGCCCCTCAGCTCCCCCGGAAAGCCCGCACCCAGCCTGGGGATAAGCGCAGAAAGGTGCAGTGCCCACAGAGGGTTATTGGTTTTGAAATTAAACCTACATCAAACCAGTTATCCAGCTAAACAGCCACACCTTTTGTTTTCCTCATTTAAACAACAAAACCCATTTTTCTGTATTGACTATATATAGCTTTGCCATCCTCCAAGTTTAAAAATATTATAGGCAAATTCCTGTCTTTACTTATTTTTAGTTGCTATTGTCCACTCTGACATTTTGGTGTACGGTATTGACTTGGATGCATGCGGATCTGGCAGAGGTTTTGAAGGGGTTTTTCAGTAGGAAGTGACCAGGGAACACAAGCTGTGATGCATTTCTGCATTTTAATTCATTAATTAGAGCTCAGCCCAAGGGAAGCCAGTGCACTTCCTCAAGTACCACTTTATCTGCTCCCCCAGGGACCCTTGGGTTTGGAGGGAGCAAGAAGGCAATTGCACTGCCTGCGTGGGAACCAGCCCCGGACAATGGAGTTTCCCAATGCAAAGTTGCTTTTTGCCACCCTATTTTTCCTCGTTCAACCGACTCCCACCTCTCCTTCCTCAAAGATGACTTGCTTTGGGGGTGCACTTTGCCAGCAAGCCATCTTCAAGTGGAAGCAGCGTTAAGTTTTTCAGTCCCCAGAGTATTTCTGTCTCAGCAACAGCAGTTTCTGGTGGAAATTTTTGTCTAGGATTGCAAAAGGGCTCTCTCATTCATTTAGCAAAGTAAGCTGTTTCCACCATGGTCCAACTCTGCCTTTGAAGCACCTCACGTTGGCAATTGATGGACAGGGTAAATGGAGATGTGAGATACCCTCCCAGGCTGTGCCAAGCTCTTGCTCATGTCAGAAGGATCTGAGCAAGTAAGAAGAGAGGTGTTCCTCTAACCTACTCTAGAAACACTAGTTGGATAAGCTTGGGAAAACCGGTAACTCCTCATGCTTTAACTGTCCTTACAACATTGCAGTAACCTCTGAAACGCAGAGCCAGGCAGCTCTGCCAGCACCGCTCATGAACGCCAGCCTTTCCTTCACTACCTCTTGGCCCACAGCATCCCATTCCCATCAGGGGCTCCCCACCCAGCACCGTCCCTTCCCCGCAGCCTCTGAAGAACCCCGTACCCCATAACTGCGCTCCTTGCCAGCCCTGACATTTGCACACACGCTCCTGTGACTGACCTCGGCGAAGTTGGAGTCTGATGCAGAAGGGAAAATATTCCCTTCACTTGACATACCTACGTGTTAAAATGAAACAGGCTTGTACAGGGAAAAACCTCCCCCTTATCAGTGTGACATTGTGGAGTCTCACGATCATAATCCAATATTAGCGTGCGATAGGGATCCTGCTGGTGGTGCAGCCCGTGCCGGGGGACAGATTGGACCTTGCGAGTGACCTCTGCCGATCCTCGCTCGCTTCACCTGCTGCGTAACCCCCAGCACGTCCCCGCTCAGACACGGGTATTCTTGACTTTGGGAGGGGAGAGGAAGGTCTGGGACCTTTCCTCCTCAGCCATTGCCCTTCTGCAGAGTGCTCTGTGAGAGGGACCAGCCATCAGGAATAGCTGGGTCTCCCTGGGCCTCCATCACATCCCAAAAGCTTCCTGAGCTTATGGCAGGAAGGTCTGTGGGAAACAGATCTCTGTGCTGGGGAGATGCAGCGGGGCTGAAAGGGGGGTTGGATGCAAATCAGTGCCTCTTCCCATCAGTCTGCTCTCCAGGTCTGGCCCTCTTCTCTGCCCTGGAAGCCACAAGCTCATTTAGGTTCCTGCTCTTTATCTTACACTTGCTCAATTACTCCAGTTTTTAAGGACCTCACCTTTTTAATGCAGTAATCGCAGGAGGTGTGGGAGTGCTATTATCTGCACTTCATTCTGCTAATATCCATTTCCCCCACAGCACAGGGCAGTGGCTCTGGGGGGACAGGTCAGCCCCACTGCTCCCATTTTTGGGTGCAGAAGGAGGCTGGGGAGCCTGGCAACTTTGTCCCTAACAGGCAGGTTCCTGAGCTGCCCTGCTCCAGGACAGCTGAGCCACAGCTGGATTCATCCCTCCAAACCTAACCACCTAAATCAGCAGTGCAGTCATCTGAGCCTCCATCGAGTCCCTGGACCCATGCGACCCAACTGCCCTCCTCACCCATGGAGATAAGGGACTGCTCTTTAAAGCACAGGCTGAGATGCAATAGCATGAAACCAGAAGCTGAACCTTTAAGGGGGAAAAAAAAAAATCAAATATTCCAAGGCTAATAAGAAATCATAAGAACCCACTGAACTGGAACAACCAGAGTGGATTTGCACTCACAGAAGCTTCCCCCCCCCCCCAAATAATCCATTCAGGGGTAGTACCTGCACGCCCTACCCACTCCCCAGGCTTCAGGGTGCAGGGGACAGCAGCCCTTGGCTCAAAGGTTATTGCGTAAAGCAGAGTTTGGCCCAAGGCCCTGCTTCTGGACAGAAGCAGGCAACTTTTCATGGTCACTCTCTCCTCTGAGCATGGCATGGCTTTGGTACCTGAGCTGAGGAGTATGGAGCTGAAGGCCAGCAAGCTTTCACATGCAACTGAGACCCACAAGAATAAACCATATTCCCTCATCCTGCAATCAAATCCCAGCCAACAGGACCCAGAGGGACTCTGAAACCTTTCCTCGTTTTGTAAATAAAGCGATACATGTCAAAGCATTGTACTTGGATGTGAATCCGAGAAGCCCTGTGCCAAGTGATGAGCTTAGGAGCATTAAAGCCATATGCTCTGCAGGGAGGGCTGCAGCCAAGTCCTTCTGGCACCCCGGCACATGCCAAGCCTCCCAACAAAGCCCTGCCCATGGCTGGCAGAGCCAAACTAGCCACATGCGCCTTTTCATATTTATCATCCTATAATGCCTCTGGCTCAAGGAAGGACGTTTAACATGTCAATCATATTCCCATTACTGTAGCAATTCATTAGTGCAGTGAATGAGATTCTGGGAGAAACCCTCTTGAAGGAAAGGGGAGGAGAAACAGGCTGGAGAGTCTGCAAGGTTAATTCACTGGGGAATTGCTTTATTTTTTAATTCAAGGGAAATTTAATCATGCTTGCCTACTATTTTAAGGAAAAAACAATTACCTTGGGTGCTAACACACTGCAGAGACAAGCATAACTAGGGACTGACCTGAGTTATACCCCTAAACCCAAACCAGATTTCAGTTTTTCCAAACCAGGGGCAGGAGAAACAGGACAGCAAACGGCACTGCTCACCCAGGCAGCCACGGACCGCTTCTCCCCCAGCTGCAAGATCTAAACCTAATATTAAAATTTAGCATGACAGTGGTTAGACAATGCTAGAAACCCTCCTTTTGCTTTATACTCACTTGTAGCTCTGCCTGTGCTCCTAGGTAACTGTAAGAAAACAGCAGCACAGGCAGCAGCCTGTTTATTTGCACCCCACACCAGATTGATGGGATGCACGTGAGCTCCTGGAGGCACGACATTTGTCCCTGCCCTACAAGCATCCCTGGCCCGGCCATCAGCAAGAGCCACACGTGGCTGCTCAGAGCATCCGTTTATAACTGAGATAGTGGAGATCCTACTCAGCGCTACGGAAAGGCTCTTTACGTCATAAATTGTATTTAAAGGCTCTTTCAAGACGACAAGCAAATTTAAGAGGGCAGTTAGCTTCTGGCACTTAGATGCATAACTTTATTTGAGTATTCAATTTCCTCCTTCATTCATAAAGTAAACAGCAGTGTTATCTGAAAGTGACTGTATACTTATGCAGTGTTTTCTTAAAAGAGTCAATAGGAGCAAGGCGACATAAAATGCTTCAGAGAGCATGACACAGGAAAACACAAGCCTTTAAATTATACACATTCAGGAAACGGTTGAATTCAGCATTTTAGATGGAAAGGTTAAAATGTTTGTGCTGAATTGTATTAAATCTTTCACCAGTAAATCCTGTAGGAAGCAGAACATTTGAAGGAGCCTACTTATTCCCAGTGTCTAGGAAAGACTCCCAGAGTTTCAAAGGAAAACGTCCATTAATCTCGTTGGACAAGTGCAATCTAATAAAAGCTGTTGTTAAATCAAGGCAACTTTGTTATTAAGTGTTTTCCAAATTTAGTCTATTTCCCCCCCAACAAAAATCCCTTTTTGTTCTGAAATGGAGGACCTTTGTTGCCTTTCAGCCTGAAGTGATCTTTTTTAGGAAGACTACCGCGCAGAGGATTGGAAGTCCACCTAGTAGAGAAGAGTTTCATTTGCTACACATCTGCCTTTACAGGATTTTTATATAAATAGATGAGGTTTTGGTTTGGGCATCGCCTTAGTGGTATAAATATCCTACTGACCTTTACGCAGTGAGCGAGGCCCCTGTTGCTTTGGGAGCACAGAAGCCCAGGAGGAACCGTGCTCCAGCCCCGGGAAGGGCAGCGTGGCGCTGGCAGGGACAGCCAGGGCTGCTCGACAGCAGCTCGGCCCTGTTCCAGGATGGGTTTGCAAATTCAGGTCCGTCAGCAGGACTATCCCATGCCCACTGGCTGACCCCAGCAGCGGTTGCATTTCTCAAACACAATCCAAACTTTACTATATAGATTGTTTTTACTCCAATGCCATGACAAAATCCACATACGAGAACCTGGGACCATTCCTGCCACTGACCTCCTGTTGGACCTTTGGCAAGTCACTTTGCCTCATTGCATCTCAGCTCCATCACTGACAAGGTATGGATGCAGCAGGTGACCTCTTACATGAAGATGATACCAGAAAGTGCCCTCATAGCTGCAGGGTTAAAGGTGGGGAGCCAAGCTTGAAAGTCTGACAGAATTTAAACATTTTAGCAATGTTTTACTAAAATCTCTCTGGGGAAAGGAAGAAAATCAACTGAACACAGGACAGGATATTTACAGCCTCTTTCCAAACTGGAACTGAATTAATACTCAATTTCAATGGAGGACTGAAAATGCATTGCTAGATTTTTTTTTTTTAAAGAGGAATTTAGCACTTCTGGAGTCTGGAGAGCCTGCAGATCTGAAGCACTGAAACTTGTGAGCTTCTCTGTGGTCAGTTCAGACTTGGCTGGGAAGGGAAATTCTCAGCTTTCTTACAAAACAAACTAAAAGCAAAACAAACCACTTTTCCTGGTGAGACTTTCATTCAATTCTGCAGACTCAGGAAGCTCATGAGATAAGCCTCCACTCCGAGGATACACTCCGAGCTGGCTGAAGCCTAGACCCAAGCTGGCAATTAGCAGGAACGCAGCACACTTAATGAATTAACGCATTTGGGCAGCCTGACTCAGTGTGGAAAATAACCTAAACATTTGCGGTGTTTTCTGCAGCCCAATTGTGCACCTCAAAAAAGGCATCAGTGATAAAAAAAGCATGTTGGTGTCCCAAGAAACCTCCCGAGGAAGTCCCCAAATTTCCTGGTTCTGAGTAGGACTGAGAAATTGCAGGGATTGCTCCCTGACTTTTTTTTACTCCTAGTTTTGGATCTCAGTGGGAAATTCAGAAGCACTAAAATACATTTGCTAAAATACATAAGCATTATGCTTTGCTAAATGCATAAGCATTAAAAAAGTTTATAAACCTCAAATCAGATTCTGGTTTTGTTTAGATTTGGTTTCTGATGAAGAGATAAGTAGATACCTATTTATCCAAACCAATTTCCTACTAATTATGGACTGATCCCTACCCTGTTTTTCTCTGAAAAATCAAAACTGAATTTAATTACAAGAGTAGGAGACAGCTATTTTAACTGGAAAACATGGATGCTATTGTGGTTTTATTTTTGGCTTTTGCCTCCTGCAAATGCAAGAGGGCTTGGTTGTCATTTATTCAGGCTGCCTTTAAAAAACAAAAAGAAACTCCGTCCCCGGTGACCTTGCTCAGCACACGCCAGATGTAACTGATTTTGCGGTTATGTTACAAGCCCCGTTGACACTGCTGTAACTAAAATGATTGGTGATGCACAAGCCAAGCCAGAAAGGAAACGCAAGCCAGAAAAGGAAAAGTCAAGAGGTATCTTCATTGCAGAGCAACCACAGGCTTCAAAAAGTTTAAGAACCACCACTACCTGCCAGCACAGAGACCTTCTCGGATCTGGAGCTCCCGAGGAAGAAGAGAGCCAACACCTCAAACCAGGTAGTGGTGTCTCCAGTCTGCCCTGGCTGTCATCCCCCAGCATTGTACAAGGCAGTGCTTTTCCTGTCTGCCACTTTGTTTTAGGCATAGGTACAAATTTCCAGGGGTAGGAGATAAGGGCAGGCCAAGCGCTCCCTCCCCACGAGCACCCCAGGGTGCTCTCCCAACCATGCGATTTCAAGGTGATGGGGCAGATGTGGCTCTTCTCTCCCCAGGTTTATTGCCATTAACTCTGCAAAGGTAACACTGGCTCTCAAATGGGGGTGCCCAGGGCACCCCACGCAGGAGGGGAAAGGAAGCAACGCGAGGACCAATTCTGCATCTTTGTCTAAAGATAAGGGCAAGCAGCAATGTCAAAGTCAATAACCTCAGAGCAGAGCCCGTCCAAGAAGGAGCACTGTTATTAATACTTGCTGCTCAGAAGTGAGTTATCCATTATTAATATTTTAAATTGCTAAATCCTTTCTAATCATGTTTTAATATGAGGCAAAGCTGCATGATTTAAAAGCAAAGCTCAAGCCACTGCCAATCACTCCTGGCCATGTAGCAAAGCCTGCTGCAGGAATACTGATGAGACCAACTTTCCTGCAGGGAGAGAGACTTCTGGAGCAGCTTTGCTGGGTCCTCAGCCTCCTCCAAGAGAAGCTGTGTGACCTTTCATGCTTTAGGGCTTTCCTGGGAGCCACAGACACTGCAGGTACATTTACCCTGAATGCAGAGCACAGGGCCAAGCTGGCACACAAGACTCACGCTCCTAGACCCTCTTCTGTGGATGCAAGGCTGGACTTAGGCGCAAGCTCTGCGATGTACCAAGAGAGAAATACATCCAAGAACAACATCCCTCTACCTTTTGTTTTTATCATGGACTTTCTGCAGACTCTTGTGGAACTGCAAGATCCTTCTGGCACCTCAGCATGCAGGAAGGATTTACTCCTGGGGAAAGCCTGTTTTGGGGCATGACCTGAAGCACCGCTGCAGCCAGCAACCCAAGCTAAAGACAGTAAGGTCTGGGTTGCCATTGACTGGAGTGGACTTGGTTATGGAGCGGTGACAGTCTGTCTGTATTTATCACTTGTTCCTGTCAAATGAAGGTGATGGCAACATGTTCTGCTACATCTGAGCGCCAAGTCAATCCCAAATCTTGTCTTATTATATCTGTATTATTAAAATATAAACATATTATATCCATGATGACATAATAAGTTTTAAATGCTCTAGGACAGCAGAAAAGCAAGCTTACACCCTTCCAAGGGAATTCCCATGGAGTGAGGCTCAACCACCACCATTATTCCTGAACGCTCACCATTAACCATCACCTTCCGTGGAAATCCTCTACTCCCGTTTGGTGCTGAAGCGTTATTAATCAGCGAGGAAGGATGTCAAGGGCAGCCTCGGGAGTGACAATCACCCCGCAGTCCCCATCTGTGCTGCCTCGCAGTGGTGGCCCCGCCAGTGGCAGAGCACCATGGCACGGGAATATGCTCCCACAAAGCAAACAGAGGTGGATCTGAATAAACTGCCTCCCTAAAAGGCCTCTTTATGGTGCCCTTTGAGCAGCGGCTTCCCCATTTAACATTTATGCTTACACATCCCTATACACACACAGAGTGTCTATTATAGCCTCCATCGCACTCAGGGTAATGATTAACACTGCCGATTCCACCTTGCCGCTCACCTTAGTCCTCCTGCTCGCACACGGAGGGGTGGTGTCTCCAGCACTATTTTCCTACCCCGCTTGCTAAGGCCATATCACTAAAAGCAGCTTAAGCACCCCTCCAGTCAGATGTTATAGCGGGCTCCTGCAGCTAAATGCCCGTCATTTCCATTCATTTCACGAGCCGGAGCTATTCTTCTTTATTACAAGCAAAGAGTGAACAGATGGGAAGAATGATACCGACACCTGAAATAACAGCCACATCAGGGCCCCGCTCCGCGTCCCGTCTGCGCCCACCTCTCCTTTCCTCCCATTCAATCTTTCGGGCGGTCCCGCAGGAGGGTCAGTCCCACGCCTTGCCCTGGAGCAGGGGAAATGTGAGCACAGGTGAGACAGCGACAAGGGCTGGAAGTTTCCACCAGCATTTGCTTTAAGCCACTGCTTGGTTTGGAGGAAAGAAATAGCAAGAGACACTCTTACTTTACTCTTTTCTATCCATCCTTTCCCCTGTGTCTGCTCTTATTTGCACTCATCCCTGGGATGAGGGCTCCCAAAGGTTTTACAGGCATGAAGCAGCTAGTTTTGCACCCAAGGCAAGACAGACTCTTCTACTTGAATGATAAAACTTTCCCACTTTCTCCTGTTTTCTTCTGGATCATCAGGAAATGTAAATAGCATCCTGTTAATGAGGTTAAATGTTTATATGGGAGACTGATTCAGCACTGTTACCTTGCGCCAGCTGAGGAACTGGCCCTGAAGGTAGCTCAGACTCCAACATTTTCAAACACCATAATAGTCAAGGTCTGCTCTTGGCCACGTTTAACACTGCTGTAGAAATGCTTGTTATAAAATCTTTCTTTCAGTTCCAATACTAATGCGTTTCCTAACGACATTAAGACAGCCTACAAGAACAGGAAAAAGGCTGGTAAATGCTAACAGTCCCAATGGCATTAAAGCGCTGTAGATAAAGCTGCTTTTTGCCAAGTTTGACCATAAAGACAGTCCAACACTGCTCCCCTTCTTTCCTCTCAACACCTAATGTATCCATGACAGGTTACCTGTGGTGGTACTCTTGGGTAGAAACTTTACTGAAACACGGGATCTGGGGTTTTCCGAGAAGACAACAGGATGGGGATAAACGCCCTTTAACAAGAGCCTTTTTGGAATGTGCTGCTTCTCACCAAGCTTCCCCTTGAGGAGGAGCTTCTTTGAAATAAAACCACTTTGCAAAAGGTGTTATTGCTCCTCATTAAGTGTCTTTTGGGTTATTCAATGTAAATTTGATGCTGAACAGGGGAGGTTCTTGGAGACACCACCTCCTACCAACCCCTGGCCACAAAGCTGTCTCCAAGAAGGACCACCTGATGTGATGAAAGGAGCAGTGCTGTTTGTTTTCTTCTATGCATACAATGGTGAGATTGAATATTCAGCTCTGGTTTAGCTGCTGCACAAGTAAATAGCCTAGATATTTAATTACTGCAGCACATTGACCTGGAAAGCAACACGAGTTGTTTTCCTGGCTGGTACACAACAAACTTAGCAATAAAAAGCACTGGAGAAGAGCAGGGAAGCAGCAGACAAGGACTGGGAAGTAACAGTGAATTTGCCTCTCTGCACCAGCAAGCACTTCCAGAGCAATCAAAAAACCAGCATCAGAGCCCCTACACCCCCTTCAGCATTGCTGTACCTGGCTCACAGCCTTGCTTCCACCTTCTTTCCATGAAAAACCTCTTGGATCCACACAATGCTTCATGGACTCACCAAGCACTAGCACCAACAAAGGGAAACTTGATGCCCTCATCCTCTTATAGCCATGATGGGCATGTTCCTCAGGTGGCATAAATCAGCCTAACCATTGGCTTTGGTGCATGGATTCACCTGGGGGTTTGTGTCCCCAAAGCTTGTGCAAAGGAAGAGTCAAACCTATCTGCCAGCTAGATGGTGTTTGCAGCCCAGGCAGAGCCCGGGTGGCAGCTGAGCCGCCACACCAAGTTGTGCTGAAGACTTCTGTGTGCAACGCAGAAAACATGACGGTTCTCTGTGCTCCAACGTAAAAATGACACCCCATTAGAAAGTCTGCGGCTTCAGGGCTCCCAGCAGAAATTAAACCACAACTTTCTATTTTCCATGCAGAAATCAAAAAGAAACAAACTTTTTTTTTTTTTTTTTGAAAGCAACTGCTTGGGTGAGCAATGATTTTATTGTGCTATTAATATGATCATAAACAAGAACAACATGTGTTCATAGGCTCAAGTGCTTCATTACTCACTCGCTGACTTGGTAAAAATCACCGTGGCATCAGTATAAAGTACAAAACGGAACAGATCATTGTAGTCATGTTGTAAAATCATCTGGGCAGGTGACCTTTGAACAAAGGCAATTGATAGCTCCGAGGCAGCTGTACCACAACAGTAAAGATAATAGCTGTCCACAAGCCACCAGACCTGTAGGAGAGCAAATACACACCATGCCTGGGAAGGGGAGAGAGCACCAGGGGTCTGAGAAAGGTTTGGGAAAGAGAAGTAAAAGTTGATCTCTGAGGTGCATCTGTGAATCGGCCTTGTTTGGGGATGGGGCAGGGAGGGGTGAGCCTGGGCACAGACGGTGGCAGTGGTGCTGTTAGCACAGCAGGGGCAAGGTCCCCCCAAAGGCAGCTCCTGCCCGCTGGCTGGAGCCAGGTGGGATGGGACGGCCGGTGCCGTGTGGGAAGCCCATAACCTCCAGGTCAGCTGGGGCGTCTGGTTCTCCCGGACTTTGGTTTTGAGTCCAATCTTCTCCGTTGCTGCCACCCCAACCGTTCACACTCCTGCAAATGTGCGGGCTGAGCTGGGCTGCACAACCAGGTGCCTGGAGGCTGTAGGAGCAGGACTGGGGATGCAGCACGAGCTGGGAATCACAGAATCACAGAATCATATAGGTTGGAAAAGACCTTTAAGATCATCGAGTCCAACCATAAACCTAACACTGCCAAAAACCACCACTACACCATGTCCCTAAGTACCTCATCCAAACGTCCTTTAAATACCTCCAGGGATGGCGACTCAACCACTTCCCTGGGCAGCCTGTTCCAATGCTTGATAACCCTCTCGGTGAAGAAAAATTTCCTAATATCCAGTCTAAACCTCCCCTGGCGCAACTTGAGGCCATTTCCTCTTGTCCTATCACTTGTTACCTGGGAGAAGAGACCGACCCCCACCTCTCTACAACCTCCTTTCAGGTAGTTGTAGAGAGCGATGAGGTCTCCCCTCAGCCTCCTTTTCTCCAGGCTAAACAGTCCCAGCTCCCTCAGCCGCTCCTCATAAGACTTCTGCTCCAGACCCTTCACCAGCGTTTGGGAAGACCCAAACGTTCCCGTGGTTTTTATTCACACGTACTGGGGCAAATACTCCTCTTTGCCAGGTAATGAGGGGTACAAAGGAATGCGAAACCCCTAGGGAAGGTCTTCAAAACGGCAGGTTGGGAAGGTAATGGCTGGAAGGTGCATGGGTCCCCCTGGGTGTGGCTGCTGCAAGGCTGGGACCTGCATAGGGTGAGCTTCCCGGGGTGCTGGCTCCTCTGGGGGTGCAAGGACCGGGAGGAAAGGAAACCTCCTCTCTCCCACGGAGCTGTGCAGATGGTGCTGCCTGTCCCGTTAAGGCTGACCAGGAGACAGAAGTCTGCGGGGACGGCTCCTGCCTTGGAGACAGGAGCGAAAGGTTGGAAGATACTCCCCGAGAAGTGAAAAATCAGCTTTATGGGTGATGCTGTCCAGTGAGTGCAGGGAGCGAGCAGGAAGGAAAAATTACACACGTCCCGGTTGTTTCACTTCTTGTCCCTCTGCCTTGTTTCGTCAGCCACCAGCCCCCGGAGCATCCCGACGCCCGGTCGATGGTTACCAACAGGCAATAAATAAAACCGCTGGAGCCACTGGTGTCAACATCTTGGCATTGTTTGGGTCTTCTTGTTTGCCTTTAAAATAACTCTCCCCCTCGGGGTCACGCAGACGAAAAAGCAAGGACACCCTGCCATCGTCCGTAGAAATCATCTTGCCACAACTTGCGTTGCACTGCCTTTTTTTTTGCCTGCAAAGCTGGGGGTTTGGGGAGCTGCCCGGGAGCATTACTCACGCTATGCCCAGGGCTCCTGCTCCCTCCTGCCTGCCCGTGTCCCGACACGTCACCCTGGGCGCCTGCAGGTCGCCTGAGCCTGGGCCACATCATTACCCATTTTCCTGACTCCCAGAGGAGCAGTTTGGGGTGGATTCAGGGACGGTGTCACTCCGCCAGCCCCGTGCTGCTGGCTTATCCGCTGCACGGCTGTGCCCAGCTCTGCTGCAGATGTTGGCAGACCAGAGAGTGGAAAAACAAACAGTGGAAACGCAGATCCGCAGTGAGAGCCCAGCCATCCAAACAAGCTGTGCCAGTGCCGAGCCCGGCGCTGGAGGGATATCCCTCCGTGACAGCCTCTGTCCCGGCACTGGAGCCTGGCATGATGCAAGCTGCTAATAAAGCTCTGGAGGCACAAGAAAAACTCCTCCAAAGACAGTTTTCATCCATGGACTTTGATAAAAGGGTGGCTTGAAACCCTCCATGCCCGCACAGGGCTGTGTTGAGGGACCAGCCGCTGAGCGATGGCAGCACTGGAGGGGACTGATGCTCCCCGGCGTCTGGAGCATCTCCTTTCTTCCAGCAAGGGTTGCATGGTGGAAAGCACCATCCTCCATTTCAGCTGAGTCATGACTTGATGTCAGATTTCACTCTCCCTGATCATCTTTAGCCTGTTGTTTATAATAAAAATCAAGCGATCCATCTCTTCTGACAAGAGGAAGAGTTGCTCCAGGAAGCCCTGGACAGGTCAACTTCTATATTAAGGAACTATTACTTGACGGCTTCCTGGCCATAAATAGCTGTCCAGCCAGGCTGTGGCTTTTATTTAGAAATAACAAATAAAGCAGGCCATAGAAGTAACTTCATGACCTTGCTCCCCCTTCATTTCCCACCCGTCTCCCCTCCTCGGTACGATCTTCTCCTCACCCCCAGGCTCCACTGGAGCTTCAGGGGCCCCTTGCATGCCCCTGGCAGAGCACATCTCCCTATCGCCCACCTCCCTGGAGCAGCTCCAAGAAGCTGTAGAAACGCACTCTTGCCAGCTTTTGGAAGTGTGATGTGGGTTTTGCATCACTGATGATCTTTCGCTACAGCTCAGCTCCAAGAAATTATTTTCTACTTGGCTTTCGTTAAATTAAAAAGGAATCTCTGCCCTGCATGGCTGAAAGTTGGAAAACTTCCATTCAAAACATCCCCAAAACTGGATGCAAACAAATATACCCCCAACACATCCTTTATTTTTCAGTCCCTCAAACCTTTCTCTTAACTTTTGGAGGACTAACTTCTGATTTTCTAATGCTCAGAGTTGGCAATATCAAAAACAATCAGGAAATATGAAAGAAAAACAGCATTTCAGTATTCTTTTATTATTGGGAGGTTTTGACCATTTTTGTCATGTGGTTTGCCTAGAATA
Source organism: Mycteria americana (assembly GCF_035582795.1). NCBI lineage: Eukaryota > Metazoa > Chordata > Aves > Ciconiiformes > Ciconiidae > Mycteria > Mycteria americana. The sequence goes on from NC_134378.1 coordinate 14,934,599, forward strand.
ATAATAAAAAAATCTTTCTTTGGAGCTGGAAAGGGAAGAGCAGTGTGTTTATTTCATGTATGACTCATCAGCTCAGTGTTGATAGGCTAAACGCTTCAGAAGCTAACACTCTATAGAGATGATTGGTTTTAATACAAAACAGTAAATGTTTAAAACAACTGTTGCTTTTTTTCTTCTCTTTTCTTCCTGTTGTGGCCAATAAAACATAAGGGAGGCCACGCAGTTTACATTTTAATAAAATTAAGTTATTTGGTGCCATGTTATTACAGTCCTTATTGGAAAGTGGAATAAATTGCACACAGAGGAGTCATAGGAGGGAGAAATCACTGCGAATAAACATAGATTCTGGGATGCATTTATTTGCTGGTTTCATCTCAAAGGAGGAAGGCTTTCCCCGGGAAAACAGAGGCGGCCTCGGGGCTCCGGCCTGGGGGAGGCAACCCTGGGGCGCTCCGGCTGCGGATGAGCTTTCTGGGGAGCCGGTGCCACAGCGGGGCCATCCCGGCCCCGTCCAGCCAGCGTTTTCCAAGCATCCTCCAAGAGAAACCTGTCCTCCGGCCACGGCTCCGCACCCCGCAGTCCCAAAGCACGAGGGCAGCCCGTCCTCCTGCCCGTCGGCCGTTTGCAGGGCCAGCCAAAAACGTTGGTCCCGAGGCTTTTTGCCGGAGGTTGGGGGTTTCTAGGCGAGCGCCAGGGCACACCAGGAGTCCTGCCGCAGCGGCACGCTCAGCCCAGGCTGCGGGGCCATGGTGGTGGGGGAGAAGGTGTAGTCCTCGGGCTCAAATTTGAACTCGCTGTGGCCGCCGGCCAGCGCCTCGTCTGACTGGCTCTGCACCTGCGCCGGGGAGGGAAGCAGAAAGTCATTAGAAAGCCCGTTATCAGCCAATGGGTCACTCTCCCCCTTCTCCTAATGCGGTGGTAGGACTTGGGTGGATTACGGACACGGTGGGTTAGCCCTGATGCTACCGCTGCCCTTCGGAGCAGCCCGGAGCCGGGCAGGAAGCGTGCTCCATCCCCAGCAAGCACAAGGAACAAGCCGGGAGGAGGCATCCTGGGGCCTGTCTGCATGTATTTATTGACTAAACATGTCCAGTTTGGAGATCTCTAGGTGCATGTATATTTTTTAAGAGCGCAGCACAAATCAGATTTATCTGTTTCAGCCAAAAAAAAAAAAAAAAACCAACCCCTCTCCCATATGGCGCAGCTGGCACAGTGCCAGGCGCTCAGCCGCTGGAGCTGAGCTTCCCCTCCATGCACGCACATCCAGCTCGGAGAGGGCTTACACCCAGCATAACGATAGCGCTGGGTCACAAAATTTGGATGTGCGGGTTGATTTAGAGCCGTTTTTTCCACCGCCAAGACAAAATAGCAACCTGCCCCAAAGAAATTCTCCGGGCGGGACAGCCTTGCAATCTGGGGTCTCTGACAGCATTACAGCTCTGTGAGCGCTGAGCACCTCAGGGCTATAAAGCGCAGATAACGTATGTCCAGGGAGCCTTCTCCTGGGAGCTACAGAGGTTTCCACCCTGGGCTAGTCCCACCAACTCAACAGGGTTACAACTCCCAGGATTTCATGGCAGGAGATGGGAATTAAACCTAGCTCTGCGCCAAAGCTGGTTCGCCACCGATCGCCTCCGTGGCAGCAGGGCTTGGACCTCCCAGTTCCGCACTGCAAGATGGAAGAGCCGATGGGGAGCCAACAGGCTGGAGCCCTTCCTGGTTCGCAACACCTTGGCTCACGCTCCCTGCTTCCTCAGTCTGAGGCAGTCCATCAGGCTGGTGGCCCCCAAAGCAATGAAATAATTGCTTCGCCTCATCAAGGCCTCCCAGGTCAGCGACTACTGAGGCGTGTGGAGCATCTATCCCAGCAGAAGATGGCTGCGGGTCCCTGTGCCTTACCTGGGACACCGACACGATGTTTTGTCCGGGATACTGCGAGGTCGTGCTGGGCTCTGACTTTAAAGTGACCGTGCTGTCTGAGTTTGTAATGGAAGAAGGGGAGTTAGTGGCCGAAGTCGTAGACCCTGGAAGAAAATCGGTACAGGACGGTGAAGCAACATAGGTGCAATTCTGCTCTTAAGGAAATTTATATTTTAATATCTACCATCACATCTCATGGCACAACTCTACTGTTCTCCTTCTCCACTGCACCTCTGTCAAGGTAAGGCTTTGTACTTGGCCATCAAGATGCTGACGGAGGAGGAGAAGCAGTGCTGGTCCTGGTACAGGCCAGATGGGCTAACGTTGAATGTGTCATCATACCTTCTCCTCGACTCTTTAATACACCATTCCTAGCCCTGTTTTTTCCCATTATTCAATTTAGCCCAGATCTGCTTGAACACGAGCGCTGCTGGGCTGGAGCCGGGTGCCCACAGCGCAGAGGAACTTCACGGGAATATGACCACAGTGAGATTTCCCACCCAGCGTCCTCCTTCCATGTGAGGGCTAGGCATAAATACAGGCCCTACATCTAAAGCAATCATCAGGGGAAAAAAATCACAGTATTATTTTCTAATTATCATAATTTCTTGCAGAAGACATGTTGAGGTGAAATGTGCTCCAAGCCCCCGTGATGGATCATAGCAGCACTGTACCTGTTGAGGTTTTGCCTTTGGTAATGTTTTTAGGCTTCCTTTTCCTCGTCTGGATGCTTTCCTTTTTCATGGCCAGAGGTCGTGGTACCTTGACATTCATAAAGTTTGGAATCATTAATATTGTATTTTATTTAGCTCCTTCCCACACACGTGTTGCTCTCCTATTTACGTGCTGTAGCTCTTGCAAAGCACCTAAAGTCCTTGTCCTTCACTAAGTGCTATTTTTCTCTGCAACAGGCCTTGGCTGGAAGATGTATAAGGCTAACAGCTAAGGCTTTCCCACAAATTCTGTTTTTTCCTTTATTTCCTATTTTCCTTTTCCTGATTTATTAGTGACCTTTATGACAGAGCCCTATTAAATTACACTGACAGAGAGCCTACGTGGCTCGGAGGGAACGGTCATGGGATAAAGAGACTTTAACCTTTATGGCAGAAATTTGAAGAGGCCTGTATGGTGGGATGACGTCTCCTCTTTGGCTGATGGACATGTTACCAACATGTTCCCATCCTCTGTGGATAAACGTTATCAGCCAGCCTCCATGTGGACTCCTTAGCATCCTTCACACATTCTTAATTACCACATCTAGAAGAAATGTTCTCCTTATCTCCAGTCTGGGTTTGGGGAGCTTCAGTCTCCAGCTACTGGAGCACGGTAAGCTTTCTTTTTGGGGAGTAACTTGGCAAACGGCCTAATTAAGAGCCACCCAGTGCCAGAAATCTCTCCTCTATGCAGGTACCTCCTGAGAGTGTTCCAGTACCCCCTTAGCCTTATTCTGGAGAACCTCAGTAGACTGAGCGTTTAACTGTTCAAGGAGACAGGACTGGGTTACGGCTCTTCTGGGTCCAGTCTAGAGGCTGGTCCCTCCAGACCTGATATCCTGGACCTGCTGGGCGGTGATCCCAGCACCCAAAGGGTCCCTCCCGCTGCAGACGCGCTCCTCACCCCGTGGAGCTTCATGTACAACCCGCAGGCGTTGCAGACGGGCTCCCCTTCGGCGTTTCTTCTCCAGAGGGTGGTATTGGTTGTGTGGCAGTTAGTGCAACATAGGCCAGCACGTCTAGATGAAGACTTAAAAATAAGCAAACACACACATGAATGCACATACAGCAATGATTAATTGGGAAGTTTCCTTTAAAATTCCTATAAAAATAAAATCTCCAATTACACCAATTTCCTGGAAAATGTGAAACACACACAATAGCCAAATTCAGATCAAAGAAATTACATTCAAATGAGATCAGTCTAATTTGCAAGTGCTTTTTTTATTGAGCTTGATAAACCTGGCAAATATCCTCGCAACTCATTTCACCAACTTCCAACAGATCTGCTGGAAGTGATCAGGACTCAGAGCACAGAGAACTTTCCTCCAGGAGATCCACTCAGACGGAGAAAGAGATGGAAAATGCCAGCCAGGCTTTAAGCACACGAAGAAAACTCCTCATGCTTTAAGTGAACTGTTCTGTTTTTCTGCACTCAGAACTACCACTAAAGTTAGCACCATCCCAGTTAATCTCTGGTTCAAGACAATTGGCTTTGGAATTCAGACAATTGGAATCAATTGGCTGAACTGAGCAGAACCAAACTGAACTGGCCCATGATGGGACCAAGGAAATTATTCTTTGCATGTCTCGCAGATAATCTGTTCTCTTACAGGCTGCAGAAGCACCGTGCAAACATTAATTAATGACATATTTTGTGAGTGCAGTGATTGCTGGCTCTGAAACGTTAATACTTCCAAATGGAGAAGGAAAATGTTCTGGCAGAAGCAGCAAACTCATTTCTGACAACAGTACTCCAAGCCACTGGAAAATTCACAAGTCTCTATATACAGAGTTGTCAGCTCAATAGGCATTTCATTTGAAAGTCTCTTAACACCAGGTATTGAAACTATTTTAATAAAAGACTTCACTAAGGATAAGATACCAGTGACATCAGTAATATCACAGGCTCTCCACATTCAGGTGTTTGAATACGTTCTTCAGCCTTGAGAAAAATCACTTTGATTCCTCTCAAAGGCAGATGATAGGTGATGCAGGCAATAAAGAACTCCCCGTTTGTTTATTCTTCCATTATTGCTTGATATCATGACTGAGCAATATGACGAATCGGGTGGGAAGAGTAGGAATAAAAATGAAATGTTTTCACAAGGTTAGCAGTCAAATAAAGATCAGCTTTGAGTTTCAAGAGACACAAGTGACATGCCCAAGCTTTGATTCACGCATTGGTCAGCAAAGAGATCTCGGCAACTATTTGCAAATAATGGTATTGCTTTGGAAATTATTTATCTTTCAAGAAATAACCAGGCAAAAATAATAATACAGTGAGGTGTGAGCTGACAAGCCTGGCACAGAGCAGGGGACAGCAATCCTTGTCCCTAATATGGGACACGGTGTCACAGCAAGATCCTGGAGCGGTTACAGAGCTTTCTTAAAGCCTTTCAGCTGCCGGGGCTGTGCCGTTCGTCCCTGCGACCAGGAGGGACCTCGGCCCCGATGGGAGCAGAGGGAGGTGCTGAGCACCCAGTGGGTGCAAGGGGCTCTGAGGTCCAGCTCCTGCCGCGGGCGCGGAGGGGAATTTGGAGGCACTCAGCCCTGGGGTAACTGTGCCCGGCGTGAGCTGGTGAGATCTGTCATCGCCTGCGGATGGAGGAAGGCTGATGCAAAGCCCTTTGGAAAGCCCCGAGATTTCTGGGCCACCGCAGGTGCCTGGGAGGGAGGGATATGCCGTCCCTATTTCATACAACGCTTTGTCCGTGGCTTGCAGATGAGGTGGCAATGAGACCCGTGGCTCCAGTGGCCAAAGGGCAATGCCAGCCCTGCCAGAGCTCTGCGGCCCTGCCAGCCCTGCATCACGACCTGCTCGCAGGCTTTCTGCTGGGGCAGCGGCACATGCCTTCTGCATCTCCTGCACATCACTCTGTGGGCTGCCTCCTCCTCGCAGAGCCAGGGAGAGCAAAAACCATCCTCCACAGCTAAATATTACAATTTAAACCCCAGAAACCCCACGAGAACCTGGCCCTGCACCACAACCTGCCAGCTTAGCAAGAAAGAGACAGTCAAGGCTACTGTTGCTCACTGAAGGACATGGGTACAATACGTTATTGCTGGTTTCCCAGCAGTTCCCTTAAAAGAAAATGCATTTCTGCTTGCCTCCACCCGGCTGCCTTTGTACCATTCTGACCTTGTCTAGGAAGTTGTTGACTTCAACATTGTGCTCCAGTGTTTATTTATACAAATGCAGCGTACACTCAAACAAAAACTCTTCACTGACTGGGCTTGACAGCCAAGTGCTGCTGATAAGCTCAAGGAATGGTGAGTTGGTGCCTATCGAATCAACCGTGTGCGAGTGCTGCTTGGAGAGCCCAAAAAATTCAGAGCCAGCAGGGCAGGTCCTCCTGAGGGAGCCCAAAGCCATCAGAGACTTTGCTTCACCTCCTTTTCAAAGGTGGAAATGAAATCACAGGATTTCGCAGGAAAAAAAGAAGCCTGTGGACCCCCAGATTTAATCAGAGCTTCTCTGTCCCCCTTGCCAGCAGGACGGAGGGGACCCAGTGTCGATAGGAAAGAGGTTGCAGCAAAGCATGCTGACATACCCGAGCTCAGCTCCTGAAAGCGGGCAGATCCGAGGCTCAGAGCCAAAAGCAGCAGCATCGTCTGAGATTTGCCTTTGCTGTCATGGCTTTGGGCAAACCCACACCTTGGAGGACAAGGGAGCCGCAGGAACTGATGGCCTGGAGAAAGCCAAGGCATGCTGCATGGCTCTAGGGTCCTATCAGGTTGTCCCAGGGCTGTGATCAGTCCCATCCCCACCTTCCCCAAAAGCGTCACCAAACCCACTACGCATTGCAAACTGTAAAATAGGACAGGCTGAAAAAATACCCCCTGAGCCGAGGCAGCAAAACTCAACTCCGGGTTAGTCCTTCAACTCAGGACCGTGTGGGAGCTGCTGAGCACAGGATGGCTGCTGCATCTGCCCCCCCTTGCTGCACCGCACGGTGCAGCTCTGCTCCTAACGCGGGGAAATCGTATGCACAAGGATGCTCCAGCGGCTGCTCCTGGATGGTAAAAGTGATTTGGCGTTTAGGACGGGCTCTAAGGTATCGTCTTGTGAAACGTGCCAAGAAACTTTGGGTAGAAAAGATACTGCCTGAAATAAAGTGCTGCTCCCATCCTCTTCTAAGGTAAATCCTTTCTGCCGAAAGCCACAGTGCTTTGAATACAGACACTGGCTGTAGCAAAACAGCTGTCCCTGCTGCGTAGAGGATGATGCCTTTATCACAAAAAAAGAAACAAAAAAATGAACTGGAAACTACACTACTATTGCTCGCCCTCTCCCACGCACAAGCAGGCCGAGCGCTACCGAGCTGCAGGACGTCATTCCCGCAGTGTTATCTGGGCCATGTTGCGTTCTCCAAGGCTTTCAGTGGGACTTTGCTTTGTGAAAACAGAAGTCAGAATAACTCCCAGCGTGGCGTCTACTTACAGAACAAAGGTCATAACGTAAAGGACAAAAGCAACCATTTTTCCTTCCCGTGTCTGTATTTCACCAGATTGTGAAACAGACGATTTCATCGTTCCTAGAGCACCGGTGTGTCACCGCGTTCACTGCTCTGCTCCCACCCAGCCCGTGCGGGTGAGGTTATGAGCAGGGAAGACATCCCCCGCCATGGAAATCATTCGGGGGAAGAAACATCCTAAGCCACTGGGGTGCAGGTCGCTCCCTCGGTGGTGGATTTGCAGAACGTGCCTGGCACCCTCTTGCCCATCATCAGTGGATCCCCCTTCCTCCGACAGGGCAGAACTTGTTGCAACATGACGTTTCAAACCCTTGGGAAAATCCAAGATTTTGAAATGTTTCATTCCAAAGTCAGGATGGAAAATCAAAAGTGCAGCCCCTTTTCTAATCCATAAAACAAAATCCCCACTCATGTATTTCAACTTTGCTGAAACGTTTCCCCTGGATAAGAATCAGCTCTTTCATGTGGGTTTTATCATTATTGTACTGATTGCCAAAATAATAATAAAAAAGTTTGGAAGTGCTTTGATAATTCCCGGCAAGATTTGCTCATTCCTGGGAAACGGTCTTAAATTCTGCAAACCAGCATTCTCCACCAGAAAACTTTGTTGAAATGTTTACCAAAAAATGCCTCCCAGGTGCTACGTACGGGGCTCTGCCAGCAATGACAGAGGAGCAGGCAGGGAGCTTGGGGTTCCCGAGCGCTGCCTGCACCACGCAGGCAGGGTTCAGGCAACACAAGGCTGTCTCCCTTCCCACGCGCCGAAATAAAATACTGAATAGCAGCGAGACCTCTCCAATTCCTTTGGGGAAAAGCTGGTCAAAAAAACCCTGGAAATTCATCCAGCGCCACATTTTGATGCCACTCCGAAATGCAGAGTTGGATTTAAACTGGTTGGCACCTATCTCTCTATGCATGGATCGTATTTGCTCTGAAGAAATCAGCAGCAGATCTCTGAGATTTGCAGCACAGCAGCGACCAGAGCCCGCTGCCGGGGTGCAGATTTAATGTCATTACATTAAAGGAGACCAGGAGGGTTTTGGTGAGACAGGCAAATCCTCTCGGATAATGCTAAACGTTTCACAGAAATGCCTGGATTTTGATGTGGTGAACAAAACAGCGTGATTTTCCACGGAGACGCTGCTCATTTCATTTTGCAAATCCAGAGGCACATTTCCGGGATCAGAATCAGAATGAAACATCTTGCTCAATCCCAACTTTTTTTGTCATGGTTTTCTTACACAGAAACTTGTCACTGTTGGGTTATTGCTAATAATTTGTTTTGCAATGCAAAAAAACAACTGCAGGAATACACCCCGAGCAAAAGCAAAAGGAGCTCCCAGCTGTTCCCCAGCACGGCTCCGACAAACATCCTGTTTGTAATGATGGCTTCTGATGACAGGCTCTGAAACCAAAACTGTTACCACCAAATTTAAACATCCCGAAGCAACTCCACAAAAAAAAAGGAGGCGCCTTTCCTCTCTCACGATGGGATCCCAATTGGAGGAAGCCCAGTACCACGTTGTAGGGGGGAAATAATGCTTTAACCTGCAGAGAAACCAGGAACTACCAAACCCCAAATTTCCCCCTTAGGCAGGCGGGTGAAAGCAGTGGGCAAACTGGGCCTCATCCTGCTCCCATTGCGAGTGGCCGCAAACCTGCCTGGGCCAGCTCAGGATCAGCCCTGTCTCCTGTTCATCTACCCTGCCTAGACCATGTGTGTCTGCATGAAGAACTAGGAAATAATAATAATTATTGTAGAATAAAAAGCAACGCGCCCACTGTGGGAATGGAACCTGAGGAAGCCCGCAGAGCCCCGGACCGCAGCAGGGCTGATCAGCCCCCGCTCAGCTGCAGCGCAGCCCCTCCGTGCAGCCCCGGGACCCCTCCGGTCCCTGCTGCCCCATCTCTGCGCTGCCCACCAGCCGTGCCGGCGCGGCAATCCCCCCCAGCTTCACTGCGCTCCTCCTGACCCGGGCCAGCTCTGCACCGCAACCAAGGGCTCCTGGCAGCGCTGATGGTGTTTTATTCGTGGGAGAACGGAGGGTCAAACAGGCCCTAACACAAGCACAGAGATGCTGACAGCGCAGACGCCGCAACAGCCCCCTGGGTCCTGCCCTCCAGCCATCCCCGGGTGGAGCAGGGGATCCCCGCGGGGTTTCCCTCTCTTACCAGCCTCTTCTGCGGCTTGAGTGGCCGGTTGATGCCGTTCATTTTGTGGTAGAGCCCGCAGGCGTTGCACAGGTAGTGCCCGGTGCCGTCCTTCCTCCAGAGCGGCGTGGACATGGCCCCGCAGTTCACGCACTCCCGGCCGTCCCCGGGGAACTCCTCCAGGTACTCTGGAAGAGACACCCAAGGGTGCGGGTCAGGAGCTGTCCCCACTGCACAGGGGTCACCCGGGGCCGGGCTGCCCACGGGGACCCTGCAGGAGAGGGTCCCTAATCCTCTGTGCCCTGCTACTCCTCTGCGAGGGACAACCGCTGCCCGAAGGGAGTTCACCTCCACTCTGCAAAGGGTGGACCAAAAGCCTTTCTTCCCCCCCACACCTGAATCTTTTAATATTTTGCTCAAGAACAGAATATCCCCCATTCCCATCCCAAAAGATCCCAAAGTGCTGAGCGTGGCTGGGGTCTCCGTGGGCTGGGAACGGGCAAGGAGCTCATCAGCGGGAGAGCGCGGCGTTACCCCTGCACCGGGCGCAGTCCGGGCTGCAAAAATAAATGATGATCGGGGGGCAAAATGGGGAGATTTTCCTCATTTCCATCAAGCTGCGTTGGTCGCTGGCCGGTGGGGACGGCCGGGCTGGGAAAGGGCTCGGGGCTGCCCGCGGAGCAACGCCGGGCTGCGGCTCCGCTCGCCCCGCGCCGCCGGGCTGGCAGCCGCGGGGCGCCCGGGGCTCCCCGGGAGAGCATCGCCGCCCGCCCGCGGCCCCCAGCTCCTGCTAGCGAGGCTCTTCCTCGCTTTTCTCCCCCCCACCACCGCCCCGAAAGCCCCGGGAAGAAGTCGCGGAGCCGCCCGCTCCGAGCACCGTTCCCGGCCCGTCTCTGCCCCGAGCGCGGCTCCGCGGCAAACGGGCAGCCCGGAGCAAACCCGAGGGACTCCGCGATTGAGGGTCGGTCTTTTTCCTCCTGCCGCTTTTCTGTCTCTTTTTGAAATAAATTCCTCCGCCTGGAATGTTATTTTCTTTCGAAGAAAATACGCTCTTATATTTTTTTTTCGTCTTCGATCGTATTAATAATGATCCAACGGCAAGAAAAAGGGAAAAGAACAAAAATTAAAAAGGGGAGAATGGAAAATAAAAATTAAATGTAAAAAGTAAAAAAAGAAAAAAGTTGCAATAATTAATTAAATGAATAAAGAATAGTTTACGCTGCTTAAGAGCGGTTTACACTATTCAAGAGCAAAAATAAACGGCAGAGAGGACGGCGGCCACTATTCCGGATCCCAAACCACCAAATTCAAAGCGCAGAAGAGATTTCTGCACCATCACCTCCCTCGGCAGGACCGGGGCGATCCCTTCTCGCACAACGCAACGGATTTTCCCAGACAAAGAGAAAATCCTGGAAAGAAACCGCTCCCGAGCCCCTCCGGCGTGGGAGGAAAAGCCGAGCCGGGGAGGCAGCTCGGCGGGGAGGGGGGGGCTGCTTCCCTGGTTTAACTTTGTTCTTGGGGTAAAGATAAGATAATTCGGTTCACCGCAGTAAAGATGATAACGCGGCTGAGATCTTGAAGTGGCTTTTAAAGGACTTTGCAAACCACCGCCGGAGGAGGATGGTGAAAAACCCCGGGGTTATAAACCCTGCGCACGGAGAGTCCTTTTAAATCAAGCCCAAGACTTTATTTGCTCGGGACTTGGTTTAAAAGGACTGTCCGGTGTGGATGCGAACGAATGGCAGGCAGCGGGGTTTATTGTTCAACGCCTGAGTGCGTTTCAGCCTCTCTCCAAAGGCCGCAGAGCGATGCAGCTGCGGACCTGTTTGGGCGAAGGTGAATTAGGAGACCGAGAGTCTGTTCAAATATAAACTAATTTACCACAATAAATTACTTAAAAGGGAGGGAGCTATAAATCTGCCCCGCTAATTTAAACACAAGGGTAAGTATTGAAGCACAGGCACAAAGTCGATATTGTGGGAAGGAGATATCGGGGGGGGGGTGGGGGGGGGGGGTGGGGGGAAGGGGTTGAACAGCCTCTGCTCCTCTGTCCTGCGGGGGAATTGCTCTCCTTTGAAACGTGGTCTTTGCCCTTCGTGTCACACCCCCCCACACACCCCTGTCCAGGGACAGCCACACACACCCCGTGCCCGGATCACCTCTCCATCCCTGGATACAACCATCCCCTCCTGTCCCGTCGGGGACGGCAGCGGGGCAGCTCACCCCGGGGCCGGGCCACCGACTCGCCGGGGGGATGGAGATGGCTCCGAGCCGGCGCCGAGAGCCGGGAAACGACTCGGCGCCCCGAGGCGACGGTGAGGGGCGACGGCGACCTACCGAAGGTGGACCTGCGGCCGGGTAAAGCCGCCTGCCTCGTCTGCAGGCTGTGCAGCACGCTGCTCTCAAAGTGTCCGGCCGTCCAGGAAGGCGGTATCTCGGGGGTCACGTAGGCGGGGTAGGGGCTGGAGTAGGACCCGTTAACGGAGCGCACCAAGGCGTTGCCGTACTGCTCCCGGCCCCCGCCGCCCAGCAGCAGGGGCCCCTGGTAGGCGCCGTCGCGGCCCGGGGGGCTGCTGCCCGGCGGGCTGTGGGAGTAGGAGAAGCCCGACGGCGGGTGGGGGCTGCCGGCGTTGAAAGCGGCGGCCTCGCCGCTGCTCTGCCCCCAGCCCGGGGGGTTGGCGAGGTGGCTCTGGTGCGGCTCGCAGCCTTGCAGGTAGGGCAACGTCTGGAGGACGGAGGGTACCCGGGTGGTGGGCACGTAGACGGGCGAGCCGGCCGACGAGTGGAGGAAGTTGCTGGAGTCGTGGGAATAAGCCGACTGGCCATGGTTGGGGGCGAGGGCCAGGCCCTGATACATGTTCCGTCCTCGGCGGCGGCGGCGGCTGCTCAGGGCCCGGCCGGCTGCGCCCCGACGTTGCCGAGGGGCTCACTCAGAGGAACCTGGGGGGGGAGAGCCGAGAGCCGCGGGCTGAGACCCCGACCGACCCCGGGAGACGCCGGCCCGGGGCCCTTCAGCACCCGCCGGCCTTTCCCGCAGCGAAAGCGCCTCTTCCCTGCCTCAAGCGGGGGCAGTAATTTGTAATTATTTTTTTTTTCCTTTAAACTTTACTCTGGTCAGCTCGTCCCGCGGGGGAAACCCGCGGCGCTGGGCCGAGAGCAGCGGCCGAGCCACGGCGAGAAACAACCTCCGGGCAGCGGGCAGCAGCCCCGCCGGCACCTTCCCCCGCCCCGCCGCCCGCCCGGGCGCTTCCACGGGGCCGAAAAAAACCAAGGGTTTTTTTTCTTTTTTTTCCCCTTTTTTTTTTTTTTCCCAAAAGTATTTCCCTTCCCGTCTATTTTTTAAGCCCCAGGCCTGGAGCGCGCCTCGGGGCCTTGCCGGCGGGGAGGCAACCGGCCGCGGCGCGGCCCCTCGGGGGCCCGGACCGGGCGAGAGCGGGGTCCCGGCGGCCCTGGGCAGCGGCCCCGCACGGGGAGCATCCCCTGTGTCCCCCATCCACCGGCGCTGCCGCTTCCGTGTTAAAAAGCGCAATAACCCTCAGGCAGGCCTCTCCGTGCGGACGGAGGGCTCCAGCCGCGGAGCACCGCGAGAGCATCCCGCCCCGGCCCCCCTCCCGGGCCGCTCCTCCCGCGCAGGTACTCACATGGCAGCGGGCCGGGAGCGGAGCCGGGCATGGCCGGGTGGGCATGAAGCTGCGCTCAGACCATCCAGGGAAATCCCAGGGAAATCAAAATAACAGTAATAAAAAAATAGAATAAAGTTTACGGGGGAGGGAGGAGAAAATCCAAAACAACCAGGACCCCTGGCAGAGAGGGACTGCCCTCCCCCGGTCCGGTCCCTCCCCTCCCGCCGCCGCCGCCGTCTCCCGTGGGTGCGTCCCTGGCTGCGCCCGGCGGGGAAGTGGCGGCGGCGGGGGCGGCGGCGGCTCTTTACGGCGGGCCCCGGTGCGGCCCGGCCCACGTGACGGCCGGCGGGGTAGCCCCGGTCCCGGCCAGGATTGGGCGCCTCCCGGCAGGGGGGGGGGGACGGGACAAGCCCCGCCGGCTCCGCTCCCGGCGGGGGGGACGCGCCCGCCGGCTCCCCCCTGGCGCGGGGCCGCGGGCGCCGGGCGAAGCGGGGGCAGGATGCGGCCCCCGGGGGTGCCCCGCACCGCCCCGGACCCCCGCAAGGTCGGAGGTGTCCGCCCGCCCCCCGGGGAGGGGAGGGGGTGGCCCCCTCCTTTGCGGGCCTGGCTGCGTTCCTGGGGGTCGCCCCGACGCCGCGGTGGGAGGCGATGCCCGCCCGGGCCGCCGGTAGATGCCGGGTGACACACCGAAAACTTTCCCGGCGGGGGTTTCGGGTAGCGGGGGACGCGGCCAGGCGGTGTTCTGCTCCGCGCCAGCGCTCCGGCTCTCCTTTGCCATAAACCCTGTGCTAACGGGGAAGGGGGGGGGGGGTCTCACCAGCCTGCCCCCAGCCCGCCCTGCCCTTTCTCCAGCGGCCCACGGCCCCGCCGAGGCTGGGGCGATGCTTGCAGCCTGCGCGGCCCGGCCGTGCCCGGGGCTCAAGGCGCCTCTGCCCGGCCGGGCCGCTTCGGAGAGGAGCGCTCCGGCCCCTCACCGTCCCGTCGGGGCCGCCCCGGGCTGCCCCGCTTGCAGGGCCTCTGCTGTTCCCCAGCGGGAGCAGCGGAGAGGGTCCTTCTCCCTGCAGGCCCCCGCCCGAGCGGCTCTGGCCTTGCGACGGGGACAAAAGCCCTTTCCCCGCTTTTCCCCGTCGCCGCGACCCCGGGAAGGGGCGGCAGGAGGGGAAGCAGCGCTTAGTCCCCGCTGCCCGCCTAGCCCGGGTAGTGTGGCCGATTTAACTCTCCTCCGGTGCCGGGCAGCGGGGCCGGTCCCCACCCGCCGCCGGAGCGAGGAAATAATTTCATCGTTATCGAGTTTTGCCTCCGGGGCGTGCGGGGAAATTTTTGCCCCTTTGCCTTTGCGGCAAAAACGGAGGGGAAAAAAAAAAAAAGCCTCGGCGAGCCTCACCCGCCTCTCGCTCCATCCCCGGGCGGACCGAGCTTTGCCGCCCTCAGGCCGCTGCCGACGGGATCAGGCCCTGCCCGGCCCCGGGAGCCCTCCCGTGACCCAGCCGAGCGCTGCCCGCCCGTGGGGTCCCGGCGCCCGGGGGAGCCCCTCCGGCCCCGGCTCCGCAGGGACCAGCGCTGCGGGAAGGGTGGGAAATTTCAGCTCCAAAATAAACTGGTGCAGGAATGCCAGCTATTTCCCTCGGAATAATGCAAGGCAACTGGCTGGAGATGTATTTATTTGCTCGCGAAAGCGGCCGTTTACGGCTCGCAAGGGTATCCCTGTGCCCGCAGAGCAAAAGAAAAGGGGGAAAAAAAAAAGAAAAAAAAAAAGGAAAAAAAGCGGTAGAAAAAGAAAATAACAACCCGGGGAGGCTCCTGCTCAGCCAGCCCCGCGGCGGCACGGGCAGAAACGTCCCCGCGGAAAACCAGCCCCAGCCCCTCCGTGGCCGTGGCCGAGCCACCGCCGGAGCGTCCTTCGTTTCGGTTCGGTTGTTAAAAGCGGGGTGAAGCCGTGGGGACGCGTGGATTTCCAGGCTTTAACAATTTCAAGGTGATATTTAACTGTGATTTATTCTATTATTAATTTGGTTTTTTAATGCGTGCGAACTGCCCGCTCCGATCGCTTCTGGCGTTCAAATAAATGCGAAAACGTTGAAAGAAACGAGGCGCTGCTGAAATCCGGGGGGATTTACCCCGTGGGCACGGTGACGCCGGAGGAAACCGCGGTGCGCGAAAATCTGCCCGCGGACCTGTTGCGTGTCCGCGTTCAGACCCCTCCAGTTGGTTTTGTTTTTTTCACCAGGTTCTCAAAGCACTTTCTCCCCGCCGTAGCGTGAGCTCAGCTCCCGGCGGTGCCGGGGCTGCTGGGCTTTCGCCCCACCGGGCAGCGGAGACCCGAGGCCGCGGCGAGGGGCGGCGGGTTCCACGGGCGGCTCCTCCCGCCGCCGCGCAAGGCAGCGCCCGCGGGCGCGGAGCAGCGCTGCAGGCAGGTGCTCCGGCACCGGGGGGTTTCCAGCACCACCCGCGGCAGCCGCCGTGGGACCGGCCCCATGTTCCGGTCCCAGTAGGGCACCGGCCCGGGCTGGTGCCACCCACCCGTGAGGCCTGCGTGGGGCTGCCCGCAGGGTGGGGGGACGCAGCCGGCGCTCACAACGTGCCTCCCTATCGCTGCGGTTTGGGTGTTTGTAGAAGTTTGGGCTGCGCTCGGTAACCGGGGCCCAGGCGGGGGTGCGGGGGTCCTCCTTTGAGGAAGACCCGGCGTGGGCGATGCTTTAGGTGAAGCAGCGAGGGAAGGTGCCAGCGTGGCACCGGTGCCAGCGGCCATGCCCCGTCCGCAGCCTTCGCACTGCGCCCGGGGAAGTCACGCCGGGGTGCGGGACACGGGGAGCCGGGGCTGTGCGGACACCCTCCCGGGGGGACAGGCGGGGGGTCCCTGGCGCTCCCTGCCCACCGAGGGCACCCCCGATGCGGCAGCCGGACGCAGGGTGCCCGACAGCCCTGCCCGGGACCCAGATCACGGCCAGGCTTAGACGGGCACAAACCCCCTAACACAAGGAGCGGGGCAGGTGATCCCCGGACCCCCCGGAGGAGACCACAGACCCTCTCTTCCAGCCCCGTCCGGGGCAGGGGCAGGCGGGAAGGCCTGCCGGGAGAGCCCGGTGTCACCCCGACGGTACCCGTCGGGAGCTTTGCCACCGGTGCACATCCCTTACCGGGCTCACGGTCCGTTAGACGGGGTGGGTCGGACCTGGCCCTGCTCTTCCTGGGGGATACGGCCACATTTTGCAGGAGGGAGGGGGTTAGGAAGAGGTCCCCGCTCCCCGTCCCCCCCCGCCGTCCAGGCAGAGCCTGGATCCGGCTGGGTCCGAGCGGGGCCGGTGCGGCTCGGCACGGCTCCCGAGGGAGCCCTGACCCCTCCAGGTGAGGCTCCCCCGGGCCGGGACAGACTGCCCGGCGCCCCGGCTCCTCGGCCCTAATCCCGCTCTGGCTGATTTGTGAGTCCTGCGCGGGGGCGGACGCGTGGGAGCGTCCCGCGCGGTCCCCGAGGGGGGCTTTTAGCTCCCCCTCCTCCCCCCCCCAAACGAAAACCAAGGGAAGAAAAGAAAAGGAAAGTGGAGGGAGGAGGGCAGAAACGTACCCGGTCCTGCTGCACCGGGCGAGGCGCATCCTGAGGGGGAAACCGCGGGTTCACGTTCCCCCTCGGTGCATCGGGAGGTGCCAATTAATTAAATGCGTCCCCTTTCCTCCCTCTGCCTCCCCCGGGCTGCAGCATCCTCCCCCGGAGCTCAGAGGCGGCTCGCAGCCCGCTGCCCTCGGGAGTGCCGGGGAGGGCGAGCTCCGACGTTAGAATCGAGCCCAACCCGGTGTCCCGCGGCGGGGCTCTGCCCCCGGCCGCCCGCCCAGCAGCCGGTACCGGGCCCGCTTCGAGCCGCCCTGCACCGAGCACCCCGCTGCAAGGGGAAAACCATCGAGTATTTCGCCCCGGCGGGCGGCACCGGGCCGCTTTCCGGCTCTGCCCCCGGCTCCCAAACGAACGACCCGGGGGGGGAAAGAACGAGCTGCTCGGGGGTAGAACAAGCACCCCGGGGGCTGCTCCCCCCTGCCCGGTGGGCCGTGAACGGTGGGGATCGACGGGAGGGGACCGGCGGGGTCTGCATCCCCTGGTCTGCATCCCCCGGTCCGCGTCCGTGGTCCCCATCCCCCGGTCCGCGTCCCTCCCTCCCTCCCTCCATCCTCCCCCCAGCCCCTTCCTACCCCGTCTCCAAGGGGTGGGTGGCCCCTGCCCAGGGACCCAGCTCAGGTACCTCCTGCGGCCGAGGCCGGGCTGATCGTAGGGCAGCGCTGGAGAGAAGAGAGCGGTGATGGACACGGCCAGGGCTGGGGGAGGCCCCAGCCAGCGAGGGGCTGTGGGCAAGGACTGAGCTCCCCCAGGCCAGCCAGGCAGGGACAGCAGGGTTTTGTGCCTGGAGAAGTGAGGGGATGCCGGAGGGCTGTGTCTCAAAAGGGTTAAATAAACAGCGGGCTTCGCCAAAAAATATTTATCTCCTGTTATATGCATGCGGCAGTGGCTCTCAGGAAGGGGGGCTGTGAGAGACGGGTTGGGGGAAGTATTTAAAATCTTTCCCCCTCTTACTCTGAGATCCTGTTTTCTTCCTTAGCACATACGGCTTTCACTGGCATGGAAAATAAAAGAGGTCCCGTAGAGCTGATGTAGCCTTCTGTCCCCTATGGACCCGTTGTATGGGGATGCTTCAGCCGCAGCCATTCCTCCAGCCGCTCACGAGCCAACAACAGCTACAAAAATCACCCCACTTCCTGCAATATTTAGAGGGTACAAAATGCAGACTGCGATGTGTGCCTCCCTAAGATGGGTAACTTGGCACGTGCCTCCTAAAAGTGACCTTTGCTTGTGCGGTTTTGGCCCCAATTGTTTAAAACTAATTTTCCTTCCAGGCTGATTTAACAGATTTAACTCCAAGTTTCAGAGCAGTCATGAAATCCTCAGGCTGACGATGGCAGGGCCAGTGGGCACGGGCCGGGGCTGCAGCACCCGCTGCTGGCAGTACCCCATGAGGGATAAACCACCTCTTTTTTTGCAGATGGCCAAACCGTGGTCTCCAGATTTGTTTGATGCAGGGGACTCTGCGGGCTCCAACTTTGCCCCAAGCCCAAAGGACAAGGACGGTCCAGCCCAGGCAGGATATCCAGCCCCAGGAGGGGCTCAGCATCTCGCAGGGGGTGAGGATCCAACCCCACCTGGGAAGTTCTCCAGGAGTTTTGCCATGGGCAGGAGCAGGCGGGAGCAGCGAGTGACTCAGGCTCTGGCCATGTGGGCACTCTGGGGGCTGCCTCGTGTATACAATTTCTTGTGCGTGTAAATGCTTGTGGGGTTGAAGCCGGAGGGCACAGCGAGCTACCAGCCAGGCAATGAGAGGCAAAAATCTTCTGTACTGTGAAATGGAAACTATTTCCCTGAAGAAACTTGAGCCCATGTGTGCCGAGCTGGTGGGCTGATACTGGCAATGCCAGCCCAGTCCTGGCAGAGGCCAGCAAGCAAAGAGCTCCGATATGAAACCACTTCCAGAGCCTTTCCAGCTACGCGGGGTTTCCACCGTGCTCCCCACTGCCATTACGGGCAATAAATGGGGAAAGAAAAAAAAAAAGGGGCTATTTTGGTATATTAACCTCCTTGTGGCCAGGTGAAAGGTTAAATTCACATGATTCATTGGCGGCTGAGAGACAGCACTTTGTTGCTAGGATTTTGGGGAATGCGGAGGGCTCCAGCGAAGGAGTCTCGCTAATCTTTAAGGGAGGGAGCCAGGCTCCTGTCTGACGGCTGCAGGCCCAGCAGCTCTGTGTTTCATTTCAGACTGTCACTCTCCTATCTCTCAGCTCACTCCCAGCTCCAGCTTGCTGCCAGATCTTGGGAACTGTTAACTCAGACAAATTTATAGATGGAAAAAGAACAGTTAGCCATTGTTCCTGGGGTGGGGGAGGGAGGAAAGCCAGGAGCTTCGGCCACCAAAGTCATGATGTAACCTGGTTGTTGCTTGGTTGGGAGAAACATGCAAAGGATCTTGCTCTTCCCGTGCCAGGGAAGGAAATTGGGACCATTATGTTACTGCTAAATTTTGGGAGATGGGACACTGGTGCCCAAGTCACTTGGAGAACTTTGTAGAGTGTTCCCATAAAGTGGAATCTCCTAGCTGGACGTCTCTGGGGTATGAGCTCATTTTTTTTGTTTCAAGTCCCGTGATACTGGGTGTTTTTCCTTAAAGCTTCAGACTCTGGAGTCATGAGATCCAACATCAACAGCAGTGTTCTCATAAACAAAGCGCCTGGCTATGTGGTTGCCGAGAAGAAACTGGAAAGGGGGAGATTTCAAGTATTAAAAAAGAAAAATCCAGTTGGCAAATACGGAGACCCTCAGATTCATTATTCTTTGAGAGTGCCATGACTTTCAGGAAGCATTACTGACTTCATCTACCTGGGAGAAAAGTGGGATACCAAGAAGTTGTTGTCTGGCTGGCGCTCTGCCCCTACTTCCCAGTTGGATACTCTTCCAACCAGCCTTCTGGTGGAAAGACTTTTTTTTTTCCCAATACAACATTAAACCCCATATCTGGAAAATGAGAGAGAGCATTCACTCACCCTAGTGTTTGGTTTATAGCTTTTGGATGATCTATGGCTCCTGAACATGGGTCTCTTTTGGAGTTTATGTCTGCCAAAATTACCCAAAGAATAGAGATACACCTTCTGGGACCATTTAGCCCCTACACAAGCCTCCCTGCAGCAAAGCTGTACCTGTGTTATCATCCTCATGGTTTCTGTAGCTCCTTCACCATCTGGAGGCATTCCTGGTTCTTTGTGCTTGCTCGCTTGGAGGGAAGCATGGGAAGGGTTTGGAGGACTGTTAGCTGCAAGCGGGTCCGCCTGCCCTCTTCTGCATGTACCTGCAGGACAGGAGGAATCTGTATCGCAGTGGGATAAACCAATTGGGGTTTTTATAGCTGCTCCGAATCCAGACCCCCATTTTTTTTTACCGTTATATGTGTGTACAGAGCAGATGGAGGTGAGAAATTTTGGATTAAAAAAATAAATAGTAATATGTTAAGTGCTTAGTAATTCCAACCACTTGAGGATGTGGCTGCATGGAAGATAGTTTCTTCTTCCAAGGTCTGAAGGGTTGCAGAAGCCTGTTTTTTTTAATCAGGAGACTGCAAAGATTTGATTCTGAAGACCCAGAAGGCAGCACGGTCCCAAAACATGACTCCCCCTCTTTTTACTTACTGGAGTTTTATTTAACTCTGCAATAACAGGGACAGACTTTCACATTCTACAAAATTTCTCCCCAAGGTCAGCTGCCATATAATGGTCATTGTCTGCTTAATTTTGCTATCTATAATTAGACTAGAAGCACATCTCTTTCCCATTGCAGTCTTGGTGTGACGTTATTGACTCAAAACCCCAGCATTACACAGGTGTGCACTTATAAATACAGGTCTGAATTAATCTCTGGCAGAAGTCTTCCACTGAAGTTAACGCAGATGCCTGAGGGATGAATGTGGGACACTATCTGCACTATGGGCTAATTTTCATTTTGCACCTCTCTCCTCGTATATCTTATGTGTCTAAAAATAATCTTCCATGAGGGAGAAATGGCACTATGACTTCTCATAAGCAAGGTACTGAAAGGATGTGACAAATGAATGGTGCAGCCTTTCCTATCTTCTAGAACTAAATTTAATGTTCCCTGCATTGCTTTGCTACACTTAATTTTAATACCCCTATGCCCAATATTTTTCCTGCCTTCGCTCGCTGCATTTGCAGGCTGTGCTTTCCTTTCACATCTTCTCTGCCACATCTGAACTGCCTTGGTTTGGGTCAGCAAATCTTCTCCTCCACCTCACGAAACTCCCCTTCCTACTTCTCTCTGTCTCTTCGGCTGCATCTCTGACCTCTCCTAGCCTCATTTTTCACCTTCTCAGCAACCTCTCAGCCCTCACTGGCTGCATTTTTCATCTGCTTTGGCATGAAAACATGGCTCCAATTAGTTGGAGAGGCGGTACGGAGAGGGAGAGGTGGAGAGGCAGCTGGTGCAGCCAGAGTGGGAAGCAAAGCACTTCTTTCTCTCTCTGGGCACCCCAGCTGGCCAAGACATGTGGTGGCTTTCATGGTTGAATGCTCTGGAGTTGGGAAGAAGGAGGGGAGAGCTTTTTCCTACTTCTCCGGACTTGTAAATACAAAGTTAAGCCACAACCTGAGCTTTGCACCACGTGAGTTTTAGGCATGGACCATAGCTGGTACGCAGCTGCTTTCTCCCAGCACAGTGGAAACCCACTAGTCCTGTGGTCAAAGCAGCGCCCGGGGGAGGACGTGGCGATGGGCCACTTGCAATCTCCCGTGCACTCCTGAGATTTCGCAGAAACAAGCTGAGCAAAGCCATGTGTTACGAGGAACCGCTGGAACGATTTTAAGCGAGCAAAGATATGCAGAAGCAGAAGTCCTGGCAAGCCTTTATTCAGTTCCCCATGGAAGGGAAGAAAATTATGAGTGTATATATCCCATCTGACTGTACCCAGGCCAATCTCTAGGTAGAGTTCAGCCATTGTCCAGCTTTTCCAAACCTTCAGCCCTGCATCTGGTTAGCCGGCCCCTTCCTGCAGCCAAATGTCGGGGTCTTCCTTTCAGGGGACGTTGGCCAATCTGCATACAATCGGTGCTGCGGGTTGAAGCTCAGGTCACCATTGAAATCGTGTGTTTCCAAGAGTTGTTTGACCAAACAGAATTTACAGACCAGGACAGTTATTGACAGGGCTGACAAAAGTGATGCTCCAATGATTTACAGTCCAGGTGTGTTGTCAGAGCAAGATATTTACCTGAGATCCCAAGAACTGTTAAAATTTAATCCCTAGAGACCTTCTCTGGCTTTTCTGCGGTGTCTTGAAGGGTCACACCTCCTGGACCATTTGAAGTCGCCATGCAAATAGCTCAGAGTTTAGGAACTTCCAGGGGAAATAAGAGCAGATACAGTGATTTAAAACGTTTTTAATGGGTATCAAATTGGAGAGGTGAACTGATATAGGATGCCCTTTCCCTTATCCCAAATGTACAATTCTCTACAATAAACCTCTTTGAATATATACACATTAGTCAGGATTATCTCTGAATGTCTAGCAGGCTAAGAATATGGATCCTGGAGACGTCAGCAGGAGGATTCATTAGAGGAGACGGCAAGTGATTGGAAATGGGAAATGTATTCTCTTATAAACACAGCCTGCACTGGGGTTGACCTTAAGACTGAACAGAATTGGCTGGAGAGACGGGGAAGGCAGGGAAGGAAAACAATGTTCATACGCAACCATCTCTATTTTTTGTAACAAAACTCATTATCGAGGTTTCTGTAACTTCTCTTCATGTTCCCAATGAAGGGAACTCTTACCCTGAAAACCGAGACAGCTGAAAAGGGAACATCAGATCAGCCCAAGCTTACTCTTTCCTGGTGAGACAGATTTCGTAGGTTTTGGGGGTACATGATGCAACTCCAGGAGGGATTCCCCCCTCTGCTGATGTGCTGGAGCTTCCACATGACCAAAGCATTACACGTTTCTTGTCTCACACAGCAGGTTATTTGTTAATGTCTCTTAAATCTTACTGGTCATTTCTATCAGAGTTCATGTATTTGGGCGAATTCTTGTGTTTGAAGTAAAAAGATGCTGGGAAATTTTAAAGCTCCTCTGTGCGTGCACGGGCACGCACGCGTGTGGCTGGTTTCCCCTTTATTACCGCCTCTCCTTGCTCTCTCATTTGCTTGCTGGGCAAAATGAAAGGAGCTAGCACCGAGTATGAAAGGAACTCAGCAAGCCAACATTGACTCCTACCTCATATCTATTAGCTGTAAATTACTTTAACATGAGTGACATCACACTTGACTCTTGGTAAAACAGTGTTAAGTTAGTGGGTAATAAAACAGCTTGACACTAATGATGGGTTCTGTGTGATAAATTACTGTCAGTGATCAGATAAGGGTTCTTGAGACTAACCTTGAACTAAATCTGTTTTGTTGCTACATCTTGTGTGCAGTGTTCCACTTCTTACCGCGGGGATTAAGGGCTCAGAGCCCAATCCTGCACCGTGCTCGGAGGCAAAAGGGCTGCTCGTGTGCAGGAGCGTTTCCAGAAGCGGCTTCCAAGCATCAGGCTGCTCCCACGAGTGGAGCAAGGAGTGTTTGGCCCTAACCTTGAGAGCAGCCGTCCAGTTACGCGGGCCTCATGGCCAGTCTTTCAGATGCAGGAACAGTTTCCAGCAGTGACTTCAGTATCCAAATGTCTGATATTTTTCATTTAAAAAAAAAAATTACACAATTAAGGGGTGGATCCTGAAAGTTTCATTTTTTTGTGTGTTTGATATGATGGATTTCATTATTGAATGATATTTTTTGACCTATGCTTTAGATCTATCCTACAAACCATAGATGTCAGTGACCTCAGTAAGAACAGAGGATGCTCAGCAGCTGGCAGGATCAGGCCCTCATTCAAAGAACTTGTTGTACTTGCAAAACTTTAGGAGAAAGCTCCCAAGAGCTGGGAGCTGGCCAAAGTCAATGGGATTTTGAATATTTTTTGCATGTATTTTCTTTGGAATCTAACCAAGGTGCTGCTTAGAAAAGGCTTCACAAATTGTTTTACATTGTTATTGTTATTTGAGGCTCCGTTTTCATCTATCATTCAGGTAACATGCTTGTGAGATTTTTTTTTATACTACTTCTTGTATAAACCATTGTATTAAAACATTTACCATCATTGGATTTCATGCCTAATCGCTGTTGTCCTGGCCTGTTTATTACAACTGGTCTAATCCTGGCATACTTGTGTGTTATAAATGGCTTCAACAAAGAGAAGTTTTCACCGTGTTCATCCAGATACCCCATTCATCTATGATTATGACAGACCTCGTATTAAGATGCATTGGTTTTAATGCAAGTAGTAATTAATTTATCATTCTGGAAAGTCCATAGTGAGAGAAGAGCCCTTGAGAGGGTGGCTGTAGTGCAACAGAGAGGACTGTGGGGAAAACAGCTGGATATGTCTGGGTTTCCCAAGGAACAGGGATTACTGAACCACGGACACTACATCAGGGGTGCACTTGCTCCCGCTCTCAGTTCTTTGCTAAAATGCAAAATATTTACTGGGGCTTCCAGCTGAGCAGCCAAGTAATGAAGAGCCCAGAGACACCATTTAAATCAAAATATTAATCAAACACTATATTAATATAAGGTTAATGCACCGTTTACCGTGAGAGCGTGGTTCAAGATTGCCCTCTCCACGAAGGGCAATCTTGAGGATGGAGATGAGGACTGGGCTCTGGCCATGCCCGGGGTCCCTGTGCTCGGGGCAGGCGGCACAGGAACAGGGCTGCTGGAGAAGTCACAGGCATTCCTGCAAAACATCTCCAATGAAGCAAAATCCATTTTGTTCCATGCACTTTTCCCATTAAATCCCATTTTTCTCAGAATTTTCTTGGCTGTTCAGTTCCCTTTGAAAGGAGTGGGCCTTTTTCTGCATGATTCAATGCAAAAATAATTTCTCTTGGCTTTTTGTTTCTTTGTTCATTTGTGTTCCTTCCTATCCCATATCTCGATTCCCTCTGGAAAAAAAGGTAAGGAAAGAGAAGGAAAATAACACTTCTGTTTGGAAAGAAAGGGAGGAGTCTGTGTGGGAGATGTCAAATGGAGCAGAAAATCCCTGGACTTTCTCCAGAAACCCCTATCCACTTGAGCTGTGGATACCGTCCGTTTATCAAAACACCCTCTGGTGCACCGCTGTGAGAGAGCAGAGTCATCCCTCCGTCGGGAAAGGTTTTTCAATTGTCCCCTGGGTTCCTATGACAGAGGTGAGATTCTCATCTGTATTGCAGCCCCTGTATGCGAAGCAAAAAGGTGCAAGGGGAGATAGAGAGGGGCTGACACCCCCCGACATGCCCTGATGGAGCCAGGAGATCTGGGGGTGGTGGCACTGGGGTTGCAGGGGACACCGGGGTTGCCGCTGCTCCCTGACGCTCTGCAGGAGATGGAGCCCCGCTCCCTCCTCTGCCCCCTCATATCCCCGCTCACCCCAAAACTCGCCCGTGCCCAAACCCTGATGGTCCTTCCTCTCCCCTCCACTGCTGTCTGCCTCCTGGCTGGACGCTGTACTTGGGGGAGAAGCCTGGAGCTCTCCTGACCGGTGATGAATTTGCTCTCATCAGCACTGAGGACCTGCTTGCAGTCCTCCCATCCTCCCACCGCTCAGTGCCCAACCTGGGTTCCCGCAGTGCGGATTTGGGGGGCGCTGGAGATGTGAAATCCACAGCAGGTGTGGGTCTGCACCCCAGATTTCCCCGCAGCTGCTCCGAGCCCCGCCGCTGGGAGGGGAATCGGCATGCCAGCAACATTTGGGCAAGATCTGCAGGCGTAGCCAGAGCTGAGGAATTCCTTCTTTCTTCCAGCCTTTGATTTGCTGAGCGTGACTGGGGGCACAGATTTTACATCCCTGCTTCTGACAAACCAGCCCACGAATGTGTCACACACATGCTCACAGACATGTCCAGGTTTAAACGCTTTCGTCTTCAACGTGCCCCTTTTTTTCTTTTCTTTCCCTTCCTTCCCTTACCAGACATAACGTAGCCCAACCGACCAGAGACCCCGTGACTACCATGATGTAGGAAAGAAACAATCTGTGGCTGGAGCGGCGGGCTCCAAACAGCTTATCCGACAGATACATGAGCAGGAAATGCAATATCATGTCCAATTTCTCATACCTTATTCATGACTGTTGCAGTCACAGAACACATGTAGCCCAGCGATATGCAGTGCATAATGCTTTTGGTGTGAGTCTTTTCTCTTCTCTTGCTCCAAAACAGGCACTTTTGCTGGGAGAGAAGAGGGCTCCGGAGAGATGCTGATTTGGCCGAGCTGAGAAATACCGGTGGGCTTATGTAAAACAGCCCAGGCACCGAGAATGGAAATGTGCCCACATTTGCTTTGCTAATTAACCTTAGCTTGGGCTCAGAGGGACTTATTTTGGTGGGGTAAGTGAGATGAGATGGACCAGAGCCCAAATGGCTCTCGCCTGCTGCGTGTAGCTGCCTCTAGGGCCCAGGGAGGTTTTTCTCTTATCCTTTTGGACCCAGATCTGGTCTCTCGTTTCCCCAGAAGCACCCTGAGTCCATCAGGCAGTGAAAACACTTGATGTCATGACTTCCCCAGGCACAAGCAGGACCTCCTGTCCCTGACGTCCCAACCTCCCCCCAGCCAGCCTTATCCTAAAACCAGAGCAAGGATGAGAGGCCAGATTCTCAAACGGCATCACGGCACCTCGGTGCTCCCGGACTCGTGCAAGGAAAATGTTGTTAATCCCCATCTCCTGCGTGCCAGGAGCCTCAGCCAAGGTACCCGAGCTGCATCCTACACAAGCTTTTCCCGTGGTCTGCAGGAGGAGCATTTCAAAGAGCAATGAAAAAGGTTTTATTTTGTTGGGGACTGTAATCTGGTCTGGGTGCTGGCCCGGGCAGAGCAGGATGAGGCAGCTCTTTAAGGAAGGAATTGGGACCAGTTTCCATGCTGGGATCCTGGGGTCAAGCACCCTTTGGGGTTGGCTCTGTATCTCCCTGACCTCTCTAACACCCAGTTTCAGCAAAAACCTTTTTATTAATCTAATACTTTTTTTTTCCTTATTATGCTGTGCCATAGAAAAAAGGATTGAGTGACAGCCTAATCCGAATGAAACTCCTCTGGCAGCGAGGGCAGGAGACTCAGGATTGTGCCCCGAAACACAGCCCTGTGCAAGGTTAGAATAATATAATCATTGAGAACTGTGGGAAAGATGAGTTCAAAGTTATGGAAAAATCCCACCTGGGTGTGTTTGTGTGGAAACACCTATTTCTGCATGTCAGCACCACTCTCACAAGAGAAATTTAGCAAAGCTCAGCCCATCCACTAGTTTAAAAACCTCATTTCTGCAGTTTAACCCAAGAGGTAAGGTTTTTCTGAGTAGTGTTCATTGCGCTTAAAAGGATGCCCACAAATCTAGTAATAATCATTACAAAGTCTTTACATTCTTGCCCAGATTCCAGGGTTTTCCTCTAAGCTGGCTGGCCATACTGTAAAAGTTGGTAATAAATATCTGTCTTTGGTATAATAAAAGCAATGTTTATATTCTTGACAGAATGCATTTGTGAACTTACAGTCATTAGAGATGTAAACTGAAGGCAAGAAGATAACCTCTCTCCCAAATGTTCTATTTATTTCTGTAAAGTAATTTGTATGATTTATCTTATAGACTAAGGTTTATGGTTCACTTTGAACTCCAGGTTCTTAACTCAGCAATTGCCTGTTTGGGCTGAAGCGTATAAGTGATGGCATGACCCAAAGTGCTAGATGAAAGGAAAAAGACAAAAACAAGGCAGGCTTCTGGGATTTTAACCATCATTTCTATATTCCATTGACATCTCTGGGTTAAATATTTTCCTTTAGAGGCCAATATGATCATTCCATCTGTATGCCATATCTCCCAGTGACAAGGCAAAGCGCAGAACACGGGCATCTTCAATGAGGCATGCCAGGATGCGTCCAACGGGGAATGCGAGGAGGTCAAATGCTGGTTTTAGTCATAACTCCCAGTTTACACACACTCGTAAGCAAGATGGCATCTATTTCATGATTCATAAAAGAAGCATTTGATGTGGGTCCATGTATTGCTGCTGTAGTGGGCAGGAAAGCCCATGTGTTTTTTAAAAAGGCTTCTAAGTCATGTTTGCAAGGGATAATATTTAATACTAAATAGACCCAACCTTCCTGACTTTGCGAAGTCTAAAAAGAAACAGAGAGATGTGACCTGCCCCGTTCATCCAACGCCAAGCATCAAAAGCTGTTAACGTAACAGGAAAGCTCCTACAACGCTCAGGTTTCGGGCAGATGGACGCTAAGTCGATGTGTCTCGAAAGCCAGAGCAGCGCTGGGGGGGGATCTGCAAAGCTCGGTGCAGGGCGCTGCTAATAGGAGGGGTGCTCCCAAGTTTCTGTTTGGTTTTGTATTTTTGTCACCTTTTTATAAGAAATGTCTCACTCTGGTATGTTGAAAGAAGGGAAGTGAATGTGCTTTGCTAAAATATTTAAGGTTGGGATAACTCTGCCCACCCATGAGTGCATCCTTCTGTAAATAGGAACCACATCGTTAGGTAGAATTGCTGGAGACAGCGTAGGGCCTGGTTCCCACCACGCTGTGGGTGCTGAGTTGTTCCCGGGGAAATGCTTGCTTGCATTCGGTCCCGATTTTAGCAGATTCCTAATATCAGGATGTAGTTAAACACAGCTCATTTCTCAGCATCTCCACTAGTGCCATCAAAAGGGATGAACCCATTTCTCCATCATTTAGCCTGGCAAAAATGCAGAAGACTGAAGTGTGTATCATGACATTTATCAGTTTTCTTTGAATAGGTGAGAAAACCTGGAGTAGGAGGAAAATTATCCCTCATTCCCAGACCTGGCTGGAAGGTGGAGTTTATATTCTGTAGGAAACTTGAATTATTCAGACCATTTTTCATTCCAAGTCAGTGTCAAAAAGTCACCTCCCCTCCAAAAACAGCTCATAAACTGGAAATTTTGATCATTTTCCATTGAGAAACATCTGAACAGGTCAATAATAGAAAAATATAAGAAATATGTATATATATGACATATATATGAAATAGATATGGGAATAAACCCAGAAAAGTCAAACTATTCATTTTGTTGCATTCCTCCTGCATATTTTCAGAGCAATGGGATATCTCCATGTTTTCAAGATGCCGAGGAACAAGCACAGGTGATTTTAGGCAGATTATTATGCTTTGAAAAACGTTTGTGTGAACTTTTAGTTGTTCTGGGCAGCTCTAACGTAGGGCAGTGACATGGCTTTGAGAGCTATGGGTAAATTTAGGAGCTGTTTATTAAAGGCGCCGGCTTAGCATGCGCGGTAAGTGTTCAGCCACCAAATACACCCAGGGTGCAGGAACACCACCACCCTCTCCAGGTCTCTGTCATTAGGTTAGTTTAGCACCCACACTTGTTTAGTCGTTATTTTATCTGGTGGCACTGGAGCATAATTCAGGTCGGTAGCTGTCAGGTTCCCTGCAGAAATCCCTCCCGGAGGCTGCAGGATTTGGCCTCCGGCTCTCACCCAGATCAGCAGGAAAAGATGCTCTTTGTTGCGGATAGGGAGCAAAGCTGGAAGTTATTGAAGCCGTTTAACCTCCCAGCTAATCGTTTGCATACGCAATTGCTTGCCCTACTCGGCACTTCTGCTATCTAGCCCAGCTGAATACCATTTCAGAGAGTGAGGACGAGTTGCGTGCTAAGCGCTGGCTATATTTTGGTGCATTTACTTATCAATATGTGGAATTCTGTCCAGTCCTGGACGTGAAAAATCCGTATCTTATCTGGCCTCTGCCAGGTCAACATTACTCACAATTCAGACACCATTTACCTTGCAGGGCTGAGACCCGTGTGATGCCTGGCTCTGACCAGTACTATTATTCACTTACTCTTGAGAACACTATAATTAATCAGAAATACATGTTAACACCCTGTCTTCTCTCCCCTGCCTCCATCAAAAATCCCCACCAGCCACCCAGCTTCTGAAAACCACTGGATTAAGCCCTTACTGAAGTTAATGGGAAAAAGCTCAGCAGGAATTCATCATACTTGGGGTCAGCCTTCTGCTTTTGCTTGTCTCCTAAGGTAGGCAGAAAGCCTGGAAATGGGGGCAGGGTTAGGACCTACCAGCTGCATGTGTCTGGTGTTTGCTGTGCTGGGTACGACCATCGCTCACTATGCAGAAGTGAAACAGAGACTTCCTTGGAGCTGGTTTAAGCGGAGACAGAGTTTGATACCGAAGCTGATGTCGCGTCAATAAATTATTATATAGTACAATAAAAATTGTGAAAGGAAGATGGTAATACACAGTTTGGAAACATCTTCATGAAGTGCCTTTCTTTGCAGGTATAAAAACTCTCCCTTTTTTGTCATAGACATAACCCACTGGTATCAAATAACATATAGTACTTAAGAGTTTTCCTGCTGATGTAGCATCTGAGGTGTCACCCAGCAATTAATACGGATGACAAAAAGGACACCTGCAGGCACGCCTGGGGCTCCTGGCTCCAGGACACCCGTTCTTGCCCCAGGGATCTTCTTCTCCACCCAGTTCCTTAGGAATTGGGTCACATCCCAACGCAGGGGGTGACCGAGGTGCCCCCCACCTCAGGAACACAAGCTGTCCTGCCCAAATTCCTCTTAGCACACGCATTTAACCTGAAACATGGAAAATCAGAGGCAGGAGCTGGCCCCAGCACCGGGTTCTCGGGAGCCAGCGCGGGTGCGGGCAGGAGCAGCGTGCACAATGGACCATCTGTTTCCCTCTGTTTTTATTCCCAGATTGGATCAGCCAGGCTAAAGAAAAATAGAGACAGCCAGAGCGCCAGCGCCACGGCCCTCGCGGCGCGAGGGGCACGCGTACCCGGGCAGGTTTAGAAATGCATACCCTCCTGCAGAGGCAAGTGGTGTGGAGACAGCTCGCCGACCAGCCTGGAGGATTAACAGAAGCATATCTGAGATGTGAAAATTATACCAGAAAGCAGGAAAAATGAGAAATCCCCTGAAACGCTGAGTGTTGGCTATTGTTTTGAGGCAGCTGTTTCGCCCCGGCTCCGGGTGGTACCAAGTTTTCTGTATTTCCCTGGCTGTGATAGATTTTGCTGCTCAGAGAGCATTGTGTGATGGGGTTATTTCTCCTGAAATTGTGCCCATTTGCCCCAAAATGTCTCTGAGCAGGGCCTGGGAAGGGCTCTGCCTGGGTCCCAACCCAGGCTGTGACGTGCTCGGTGCTCTACACGGGAATAATTTCATCAATGTCAGGGGAACTACTGGTGGCCTTGATGTTAAGCACATGATTAAATGCTTCGTTCTTTTAAGCCTTAAATATATAAATAGATGCAGGCTGCAAGGTGCATGAGAATAAATATCAGCAGGATTCACAGCCTTGTTTAGGGTCATCTTGTGCATCAACAAAGCTTCGCTCTCTCCTGGGTCAGGCAGGGAACCGTGCGTAATTCTGGCTGGAAAAGCCCCTTTTTTGAGCAGGGCAGGTGCTTCCCCTTGCATAGCATATATTGGCTTTATAGCAAAGCTGTAACGATGCAGGAGGTGCGCACCAAATGGGATTAATCTGCCTTGAAATCTTGTTCCCCCATCAGAGCGGCTATTAGGCGGTAACCCAGAGGTGACCCTCCCGGGCTGTCCTTGCAGCCCCCTTCCCCGCGCCCACCCCACGGGTGTCTCTCCACCCGCCGAAAGGACTGATAAGCAGGGAGGCGATTGCTGTTTTCTCTCTTTGGGGCTGACCTGCGGCTGACCCTGCTCTTGACAGGTCACGCTGCAAAGACGGCAGGGCACGGCGGGTTCCCGCGCTGGCACTGGGGGGGACGGTGGGACAGGAGCACGCTGGGGCCATCCTGGGCTCAGGGTACGCCTCTCGGGGGGGTTTAAATGGGGTTGCTGTGCCACGTGTGGGGATGCTTTGGGAAGCCGTAGCTGCCTGCTCCTGATATGTGCACCTTCCTCACCCATGGGCATGTCTTATGGGCATCTTGCAACCTCCCCCGGGCACTCACCCCCTCTCTGAGGGGTATTTTAAGAAAACAAGTCTCTGTTTCACAACGTCCTGGCATAACCCCCTAATTCTGAATGTACGAGCGGACATGTCGTTGCACTCAAAGTGTACGGCTGGGACAAGAGCCAGCCTGCAGGGCACGAGGCTGGACCCCAATTCCTCCCCAGCTTGGAGGCAGGAGCCCCTCGTCTTGCAGCAAACCCCCAACACCTCCCTGGGATCACGGAGCGGGGCCCCGTGCCGTGGCTTGGCCACGTGAGCCCTGCATTGGGACCTCCCGCCTCTCAATACCTTTGAATGCCTGAAACATCAGGGTTTGCCATTTCAAGCTCTTCTTGGCAGCCATAAGGTTTAAACAATTATAATAAATGAAAACGGAGATAATTGCACAATAACACAACTCTAGGAGTAGTGGGCAAGAAAAAAAGAAGCAACGCTTGTTGCAAGATTCGGGGTTTTATCATCAGAGCTGGAATCGTTATCATTAAAAGCAAATATTACACACCAGAAATATCTCTGTTATAAAGCCATATGGGAATTTTGCACTAAAAATAACCTGTGTTTCTCTTAGTTGTACTATGGGAGAACCTCTGGACCCTAGCTGTAAATGTGTTAGGCGCCCTGTAAACAAATAATATCAATGTCTCCTTTGTGGTATTTATACCCTGCATAAATACAACAGGGAAAAAATGCCTTTGCAAAAGAGGGTGAGGAAGCATAAAGAGATTATGAAACCTGCAGAAGAAGTTACTAGGAGAGAGAGGAGTGAATACAGAATGTTTTATCATTAAGAGTGCTCC
This sequence comes from Mycteria americana, assembly GCF_035582795.1. Lineage (NCBI taxonomy): Eukaryota > Metazoa > Chordata > Aves > Ciconiiformes > Ciconiidae > Mycteria > Mycteria americana. Next base: position 14,966,894 of record NC_134378.1, read on the forward strand.
TCTTAGAGACACAGACTATTTAAACATGTATTTTCAATGCAGTCAAGACATGTAAAGGCAACACAGAGAGGTGATTTTAAATAAACAAGTAATAAATAACCTGAAAATATATCAACAATGAAAGCACAACAAAAAGGTTCATATAAATGAAGGTGCTGATGGCAGAAACGCATTTTGCACAGCAGTGTATATAATAGAAATGCTAACACTTATTAATAGCATAGAAAGATTTGCAGGAATACTGGTTTGGGGCCATAAGGTTATTCATTTCAGAGCTTTTGATTGTCAAACTCCTTCAGAAAAATGACACTCTTTCATTTCAGCTCCTTTTCCATACAGGTATTTTTTTAAAAAAAATAATCTCACTCATGTTTTCAGAAATGGGTTTTTTCCTTTAAGTGCTTCAAACAAACTTTTACAAATAACACCTCGTTTTGGCTTGTATTGCTCTGATAAATCACTGAAACAACACTCTAAAATATTAGAATCAGTTGACTCAAGGAGTTTAACATTTAGAATTGAGATAAGAACTGAAAAGTCACCGAAGGCAACAACGCCGTAGAGTCCAAGAGCAAAACTAAGGAAAATCCGTAAAGGGAATTTGCACTTAATGGAAACACCACTTGAAATATTTACCTTGTCGCTTTACTGTATTTTCCCTATAGTTTTGTCTTATGTCCAGATAAATACTGACCTCTCTGGCTAGTGACCTTTCCCAGTGCTTATGTCCTCCAGCAACCCCATGTCCTCGGGTCTCTGATCCTTCTGCCTTTATATCCACCGCCTTCGCCCCTGCGGTACCCACGCCCGCGCTGGGGAAGGGCGCGCAGTGTCGCTGCGGGTGTGCGGCAGGACTGTCCTGCCTCTCCCGGGTTTACATTCCCGGCCACCCCCAGCCGGGTCCTGCTCGGGGACCCTCAGCCCTCGGCGGTGGCGGTGGGGTGACGGGGGGCAGCCGGGGCAGGGGAGCCCCGGTGGGGATGTGCACGGTCTGGTCCCCCTTCCCAGCTCAGAGCATCGCCCCTGCGCTGGCTCACCCCGCGGGGTGACGCTGGGGTTTGCCCGCTGGCCCCTGGGCTGCAGCGTGCACGGGACCCCCTCGCTCCCCTCCAGGGCCCCGGAGGGAGGAGAAGGCACACCGGGCAGCTGCCGGCAGCGCGGCCACTCCGCTCCCGGGGAGCCATCCCATGTGAGCCCCAGGCGGGCGTGCAGACCTGGATTTCAGCTGCCGAGCGGCTTCTCCCAGCCATATCCTTTCATGACCCCATTTCCAAAGCTTCTCCCACAACCAGGAGCATGTGCGTCCCTGCTTGGGGCTTGGGAGAAACCTACCTACCTATTTAAACCAGATCGAGAGGGTGTGAGCGGATTAAGAAGAGGATGTAAAGAGGCTGTTTCTGCCAGGCTCTGGGCAGATTGCGGCTCTCCTTCATATGGGACCCTATAGAAATGCAAGTGCTGCTGTCTGTTCCTGCCCTGGACCCATTCCAGAAATGATTCGTCTGGAGGCACCCATACAGACCTCACAGCCCAAGGGTGGTGGGCACCCGTCGGACCTTCTCCACTGCTATGGCCCCGAGGAAACCCAACCTAACATCATTTCTTGGCAGCTGGGAAGCCTGAATTCCTGCCCTCTGCTTTTTATAAATTAGATCCCAGCATCTCAATATGTTTTAAGAACTTTCCAAACACTATTTATCCCTAGGATCATGCAGGAATAATCAGGGCCCTGAGCATCTGGTTCCTTTTGATTTCTTTTCTCCTCCCCGCCTCCAATCTGGAAACCTGCTGGGGAACCAGCAGGAGACACGTATGATACTGAGCAACTTCATTTATACGGCTTATTCAGTAAAAGCCATCTTCCAAATGCATCCTACTGTTAGAGGCAACAGCTGAGCAGGGAGGGAGAGAGAAGGGAAGGAGGCTGGGCAGGGAAGAGTTGTTAATCAGAGACGGTGGGTTGAGAAGAGGGACAGATGTAGAGGAGAAAGGAGAAAGGACAGCAAAGGGACTGGTGGCTGAGGACAGGGGCTGTGCATGGGCAGGGAGCAGAAGAAAGGTGAGCGTGGGGCATGGACACACAGGTAGAGGGGTGGAGAGGAAATCATTGAGCGATAAGAGGTTTCTCCATTGCAATCCTGGTGCGCGCACTGTGGGGTGAAATGTTACTTAAACCACTGGAGTTTCAATAGATGGGGTCAGGTCTCCTGTCCACAGCGAACGTGACTGCTATTGCTGGGCGGACTCATGCAATTTTTCTGCAAAACTTGTACAGAAACAGCTATATTACGATGACAGCACCTTTCTTAAATTTAGCTAGTTTTACTTCTAAAGTGGATGAGGATAAGCCAGGAAAAGGCCATCATGAATATGAAATGGGCATCCGTATGGGGTGTTATTTCAGATCACAAATGCATCTTTAAATTCACCCCAGAGTTTATGCTGGTATGATGTTAGAGAAAAGATCCTTCTTGGGACTGTAGGCTGTGGTCTTTCCACCTTGGGGAGATGGAAATAGCTCTTCAAATCCGGGCCCAGCTGAGCTGCTGGGTGTCTGACCCACAGTGTTACCCCGCCAGCAGACACTGAGCCCCGCAGCCCCGGCGTGCATCCCAGGCGATGGTGCTGCCTTACGTCCAGCCCTGCCCTGGGCAGCTCATCCCGCCGGTCTCGTATTAATTGGCCATACTTGGGCAGGCTCCGTAAGTCCAACGTGTTTGAAGGTTAAAAAGCAAAAGTCCTACCCGCTCCCTCTGGTTCAGGGGCTTTCACCCTGTTTTCTTGGAACGGTGATCTCTGTGAAATGGCTGCCATCCACGGTGCAGCCATAAAATAAATACGTGTGTAAACTGACAGGGCACACTTCAGACTTTGAACCGCAGAGCCGGGGAGCCCAGACCGGTGTTTTCACAAGCTCACGATTGAGCTCTGGCCCTTTGTAAACTTTTACTGTATTGCCACGGACGTGGCAGAAGCAAACAGTCTGCCTCAGCAATTACAAACACACGGGGAGGCTGCGGCGGTGGGCGGCCGCCCGGGAAGCCGTGCATGGCACCGCCAGACACGGGGCCGGGTGACTCACGCCCTCCCCGGCCATAAACCCCGAGGGACTGGTAGGAATCGCAGCCTGGTGGGGCCGGGACCGGGACCGGGGCCCTCGGAGCGGCTCCGCCAAGGGGGCATCTGGGCGACGCTGCCGCTCCCCGCGCTGCCTTATTGACCGCTTAAATCCTCCGCAGATCAAAGCGGGTCTGAGAGTGTCTTCCTAATGCTGCTTGAACTACACTGACCTTTTCCTCTGGAACCCCTGTTAACTCCTGCCCATTACTCATTGTAAACAAAAGGGAGATCCAAAGGGTTTCCAATGGCCAAGATGGATGGGAAGTGTTAGGAAGCTGGTGAAGGATGCTCGGGCAGATGACATGATTTAGGGAAAGCCAGGAATCCAGACCTGCGCGGGCTGGCAGCCCCAATCCACATCGTAACACCTTTAACTTCGGCTGCGTCTCATGTAGAAAGGGCTTAGAAAAGGTGATGAGCTGAAATGCTGGAGGGGCTCAAATATGAACTTCATAGCTCGGTCGTGGGTCAAACTGGAAAGCCAGCGCCAGCCCTGCTGAGCACGTGCCAGTGCCATGTCATGGTTTGCAGCTATATCAGATGGAATCATCCCATCAAGTTGGAGGGACCTTGAACTCCAGAGGAGCTCTTCTTGGAGCTTCGAACTTTGTGGCTTGGCTCTGCTTCCAACACAAACACTGTGCTGCCATATGGATATTTGGCATCGCAGTTTATCCTCTCCTTTCATATCTTATCCTCTTTGGGAAGTTCTCTGGTATACCTCCCATTCTCTTTTCACTGGAAAGACCATGTGTACAGGCTTGAAATGACATTAAACCCCATCACGGTCCATTACTCTTGTCATAAAAATGCCTTTTTTCATATAATGCATCAGAAATGTCTGGTTATACCCCCTGGGCTGCAGAAGGGAGGAACGGCAATGTACCCCGCTCCCCAAACACAAGCCCGTGCTCGTCCTGCAGCATGGCAGTGAGAGCCGCTGATGGACAGCAGCCACAGCCAGTCCTGGGCTGGGACCCAAATTCTCCTGAGCCCTTCCTAGTGGTCAGGAAAGTGCTGGTAACTGAAAATGAGATGAGTTTTGTGTGCAATGGCTTCTTAGGTTCATATTCAGGCACAGGCATATGACTTATCTGACAATTCGGATCAATTCTTCATGCTCTTCCGTGAACCTATGGTGAGCTGAGCCTGGTGAGATGCCCTCCTGCCTGCTTGTCCTGCCCGCAGCCGAGGTCCTGACGCAGGAGGACCGGGGGGTGACTGCCGGAGCAAGCATCCTTCTCCTGGCCATCTCCAGCAGACCTGCTTCCCGGTTTTGATTTAAGCAGGGCTCATCTTTCCCCAACCATAACCCCCACTGGCTGCCTGCACTGAGCCCTTTATCTCACCTCAGATGGAAACAAAGGCACAGGGTGCGACACAGTACCAGCAACGCCGATTCCATGTCCCATGGCAAGCGATAACACAGAGCCACTCTCACCCGCTGCCAGCCGAGCGGCAACCGCTGGGTGGCTGCCCCGTGCCCGGGCACGCTGCCTCCCCTTGGGCCCCTCACGGGCATAAATCAATTAATCTCTGACTTTTCCCCATTCCCTCCTTGTGCAGCCTGGCCCTTGGCCCAGGAATTTTCCCCTGGCTGCCCACGGAGTCCGCTGCAAACCCTCAGGAAAGTGCTTTTAAAAGATCTCTGCCCAGGCAGCCTCGGGCTTGGAGGATTTTTGGCATTAATGCCTAGGGATTTAGATTTTTTGGGAGCCACGGTTCATGGTCAGGTACTGCAAGAGGCACAATTCGCTGTGCGGAGGCTGGGCAGTTTAGTAACTCCTTCGTGTCGTGGGTTGTTTTTAACGAAGCTGCAAGCATGGGATGGGGAAGGAGAAGAGAGCTGCCAGCACGCTGCCCTGAAACAAGGGGGTTATGATCCCTTCAGCACTTTAACTGCACCCTTAAGCCCGTGCAGTGCCATTTGCAAGAACAAACTAAAATTGCTGCTACGGTTTCACCAAGTCAGGAGCAAGACAGATGAAATGCATGAACATAAAAAGCAAGAGGCTGATTTTGCTCCGGGAAGATCGAGTTTTGCAGGGAAGAGGCAGAGGCCAGCCTTTGCCCGGGGATTTGGGGTTTGTGGTCTGCTGGGCACATAGTGACCTCTGCTGTCTTCTCCCCAGCAAACCCCAAGCCGGCAGGCGAAGGCAGATGGACACGCATCTTTTATGGGGAATACGAGCTGTGATGATTGCGCGGTCGATGCTGTATTAATCACACTGCAAGTGCAGCCGCGGCCGGGACGCCACGCGCTCGCCCCAGCCATTCTTTAGTGCCATCTTCAGGCAAAGCTTAAATATTGCTGAGATCAAAGAGCCGAGCGTGGCATCAGCCAGGCTTCCAGCTCCTCGTCCTGCGATGCCCAGGCCTGGGAACGGCTTCGGCACTTGCTGGGGTCCGTACGGGTGAGTGATTTGATCAGGGTCGGCAGAGACTTTCCAAGGACTGCGGTGATGGGCACAGCGTCTCTTGCTTGAGATTAGGTGCTGAGAAGTTTTTCCAGGAGCTGGAGCAGCCACCAGGTAAACTCCAGCCCAGCAAGCTGGAAGTTGGGGTAATGCCAGTATTTTTCTGAATATGGTATTCACCTACAAAAACTCCCTTTTGGGGTCCTATTTAGAAAGGGGATAGCAGAAAAGGCTAGGGATTCCCACTGTGCTGCCTCCCCCATTCTGCTGGGTGGGATCCAGGGGGCAGGATGGGGGCACGGGGAGGATGCAGCCCTGCATGGCTTCAAGGACAGCAGCCCCGGCACTGCAAGCCCTGAAATACTTATTTCACCTCACTTTGCTCAGACTGCTCCCAGCAATATTTACTAATGTGCGTTAGAGCTGCAGGTCTGGCCGTACGGCCCGGCTGGCCAGGCTGGGGTGATCTCTGCTCTCTCGGGGACCTCTGAGGCTCTGGAGCAGGCAGGGGTTAGATGGTGCTGCCTGCTCAGGGCTGGAAGCAGCCGCGCTACAACCTGGCATACACATGCTGGGAGCAGCTCCTCTGCTGGGGATGGAAGCGGCAAATGGAGCCGAAGGTCCCATTCAGACCCAGAGCCCCCAGCAGCTCTTGGGGGGGTCCCCAATGTTGCCGGAGCTCTGGCATGCTCGTGTCTCAAAGCTGTGACCTCCAGCTTCGCCAGCGTAGGGACGCGGGATGAGAAAGGTTCCAGCCTTGCCTGCCTCCTGCACACATCTGGCGCAGACATGGAGCCGGTCCTGCAAACTGTTGCTCGTGTTCCTCTTCCGCTGGAGGATTTTTCAAAGACCAGGCTTCCTACAGCTGATTTACAGCGCTTTTTAAAGCAGAGGGGTGATTCCAGAGAAGCCACCAATTATGTTGATGAAGGGCCTGACAGTAAACAGTGTCTTTTCTCCGTCTAGAAGAAAAAGACACGGAGGGAATTCAGCATCTTCCCAACATCAAAGCTAATAACAGAAGTGAAGTGAGACTCTGACCTTTAAAAGCCTGCCTGTTAGTGTGGATTATATCATGTCAGCAGCCATCTGCAATATAAACTATACCTGGCTTTGATGAGACCTCGTATAGACCTTTAAATGGGTGGAAACACTGCACGGCTTTCTGCGGAGAGGAAACCACACGAATACCAAGGCATTAGCTATGCGGCACATGGGACGAGGGTGCCGTGCCCGAGCTGCTGGATCGCCGGGGCTGCCCAGACCCTCGCACAGCCCCGTCTGGGAAGCTGGAGCTAGGGCAGGTTGTGGCTGTCCCTGCCAGCCCCAGGGTTTGGATACTTTGAAGTATTCGGGCCAGTACCACCACCCGGGCCTTTTCCTGAGAGCAGAATGAGGTCGTGTCCCCCGCTCTTGTATCGAGAGGTTGGCTCTCTGTAGACTTCAAGTGTTTGTCAACCTGATTGACAAATTCATCTATTGGGGCAGCCTCCGTTCCAATTTTTGCTGGTCTTTCTTTTCTTTCCACCCAAAATGCCATCCCTCAGATGCTCCGGGGAAGGACAGTCCCCCCGAGATGCAGCACCTATCTTCCTGCAGTGTCCTCTCTGGTTTCATCAGGTGCTGGAGCAAACCTCAGGTTCCTCAGGTGGTTAGCCAAGCTAGCAGCCTTATAGATTTCCAATTTTCCCTGGGTTTCCTCCTCCTCCTTCATCTGGAGACTGGGGAACAGCAAAATATAAAATTGCTGGACTAAATATAGCGGGAGCTGCTTCCAGTAATGTATTAGTCTAAGTGTCCAATAATTAAAGCTAAACGGGAGTAGAAAGTCTGTGTAAAGCACATGCATCGCCTGCATGAATACCAAGTGCCGTCATTAGGAATGCGGCATCGCATGGATGCTGGTGACCATGAGCCAGCATAGGCAGCCTGTGCTACTAACAGGGAGGGCGTAGGAAAATGCAGGTGACATTTAACTATTTGAAATATTAAGGGACCCTAGGAAAAACCTATGTTTTAGGCCAATTCTGTGGTAGATTGTGTCAGAGATTCCTGGGAGCTGAGCACTCCTTTGCTTAACAGAAAACATAGCACTAACCAGTGCCTGTACGGAAGGAAACCGGGCTTCTTGCAGACATGCAGGTCAGGCAGCTCAGTACTCAATGCACCAGCAATGAAATGGAGAGAGCACTTGTAACTCGTGCGCCCTAAAGCTGTGTCTCTAACCTGGCTCTCCTGAGCGAGCTGCGGGTGTTTGGTGCTGCCGTGCACCTTCGCAGGGATTTTTTGGGGACTCTCATCAATTTGCAGCACGGCGAGACCCCACGTCACTGCTGCTGTTTCTGCTAAGACCCAGCTCGGGTGAGGGGACGGTGCATGAGCTGTTCCACCTTGAAGTAAATTGCCCTGCTTTGCTGCCCTCCTGCTCCCAGTGATGATGGAGCCATTTGCTGGTTGATGCCAGAGGCAATTTCGGGAGCCTTTTGGGCCATCTTAGCTGTGCTGGCCGTGGCATTGAAGGCTCCGAACCCAGCCGTTGCCCCCACCCTGGGGCTCCTGTGCAATCTGGAGACTGATTTGTGACCCTGACAGCACAGGGCTCAGTGCTGGAGCATCCCGGCATTGCTCTAGTGTGGTAAGAAGTGTGTAAAAGCTCTTCTGCGTTGAAGCTTTGAGGGTAGATAAGGGCAGAGCAGGATCAGGGGTTACAGGTGCTGGTGGCAGGAGTTTTCCTTCCACGCAGAAGCATCTCAGCGCATTGGAAGGGGATAGCCACAGCCCCCCAAAGAGGATCCAGAAATAGCGGGGCTGACGGAGCCATGGGGCATCACTGAGATGCCGATCTAATTTCCTAATATGTCAAAACATCTCATTGACTTCTCAGGGGACTTATCCCCAGAAAGGAAGTTTTTCTAACTATATCAGGAAGAAAAGAAAAATGGGAAAAAAGCCATCATTACGCTGACACCTGGAGATAACACCGAAAGCCAAGCATTGGGTGGGATAAGTCTGGTCCTAAACAAAGCTGATCTATTAGGAAAACTCATCTATTTACAGTCCATAAGTTAAGGGCTCCGGGTTCTGTGCACAGTGGTGTTTCAGTCATCGAGGAATACGGTAATAATGTTTTATGGAAATGTCTGAGACTTCCTCTCCACAGGGCCCTGGACATTTCTATTATGAAATATACAATGCTTTCGCATCTCAAAGTCCTACACATTGAGCCGTAAAGACAAACATGAGTGATCTTGTATCTTCTGGGGCTTTATGGTGTTATAAAATATGTTTTATGTTCCAATCAGCAGCGACAATTTATGAACAGAGAGGCTCGAAAAGATATAACATCAGACTACGTATTTTAATATAGTTTGAGAGAACTGTAATGCCTTGAATGACATTTGCTCTCAGCGCACATGGAAAATGAATAGTAATGCAGCAGAGATTGATGGCTTATTTCATCGGGAAGGGTCTTCTGTGCGAAGAGTTTTATGAGCGTTATAGACAATAACTAGTTGGCTTAAGGAAGATGATTTATTGGCCGTGTGGCTACCTTCTCCTAGAGTGCTCACATTTTCTTAGTGCCTTGTTTGTGAAATTTGTTAGCATCAGTTCCAAGAGGTTCCCCCCCCCCCCCCCCCCCCGTAAGTGTTAAAATTAGAGCCGGAGGTAGACACCAGCCATTTTTATTAATGTTTCATTTTATTTACACAATGTATCAGTTATAAGAATGTATTATGAAGTAACACTGAAATGATCTATTTTATATGCAACTCGTCTGGGGAACGAAAATAAACCTGCTCAGAAGTGGAAGTAACGCGGGTGTCAGACAAGAGTTAGAGCGTGCTCTTTGTTGAGTATTGGTCACGTTTAAGCATCCCGCTTTTAAGATTACACTGAGTATTTATTGCTAGTGCTGGATTTTTGTGAGTTCAGCATGTTTTGGTAAATCATCCTCAAAGCTTCTGTTGTAATTCAGCTTTGGTTAAGCATCGCTGCAAAGCGTGAGATGGGAAAGGATGCTCAGGCTGGCGGTGGCACCGGGGCTTGGCTCTGCCGACCGAAAGTAGCTGTTGAGTCCACAACAGCCGACCTGTACTTCTGCTCCTGTGCTCAGACTCTGGGACGGACCCAGCTGCCGGTAGGTTTTGCCATCCCACACCCGAGTACCTTTTTGCACACAGCCACCACTGACATTTATTGTGCCCAAACCACCACTGAACACCGTTTCCAAGAGTCCCGTGACGTCAGAAGAAGCCAAGGCCCCATTCTCAGATTAAAGTGCATTTTTTAGCCACCACATTAGCAGGGAAAATCTGAAAAATGTGCTTTTTTAAAAACCTCCTCATGAGAAAGCAGGGAGAAAGCTGAGAGCAGCCAGTCTTGCTTTTGAGGCAGGTGGGAGTCTCCTGAGAGGACCAGCTTATGATGAGTTTAGTGCTGGGCGTTGCAGCTGTAATTTGCTAGTCTGCAGTGAAGCAGAGGAGAAGGCGGCTTGTCTCCACGAAGGGGAGAGGGTTTGGAGGCTGAAGGGTCCTTGCGCAGGCAGGGGATGGAGGGAGCAGCACCAGTCTTGTCCAGCTGAGCTTGCTGCAACCTCCTCCTCCTGCCGCCGGCGTGGCCGTGGGAGCTGCGTGCTCAGGACGGTGGGGACCCGACCCATAACGGAGGTGCCCGCAAGCCTCACTGCCGCCAGCACCAGCTGCTGCCACGTCCCTAGAGCAAAACCTGCCCCGCTTGTCACCGCTGATGCATTTATACAAAACTTCCAGCGCCAATTGCAGCTCGATCCTCGCAAATCAATGGGAAATTGTGCCAGGAATCAATGAAGAGAATCCCAGCCAGCAGCCCTGCGGTGGGGGCGGCTCTCCCAGCGGTGAGGGATTTTAGGCAGCAATGGGCTGGGTCCACAACAGCTTCACAGGAGAGAGGTGGCCATGACACACTGAAGGGTGAAGCACAAGCGTTGCCGTACTGCAGCGCAGAATTGCTTCAGCAGGAGATTTTGCACCGTGAGAGCGGAGCCAGGAGCTATTGATGCCTCCAGAGTACTCACACGAGAACACCCAAAATCTCGCAGTGAGCCCCTGGTCCCCCTCAAGGCAATGCCAGAGGTGAATGTTTCATTCCCTAACATCCCCCTTATTGTATGTCCTGATTTATTTTTACTCTAAGAGTTTTATTAATGCTGTTGACTCTCCTGTGCTTAGTACATGCCCCTCCACAGTAATTAAGCATTAGCTAATATCTGCTCATTGAAAACCATAAGAGAGCTTTATTATCAGGCAGGAAAAGACTGCATTGATTTAGAAGACACAGTTCACATGGTAATTTCCGTGCCACCTTAAAAATCACTGCAAAGTGATCTCTGGAAGGTAATAAACAAGATGCAAAATCACCATGATAACATAAATCGCTGTGAACTCACTTGATATTAATAACAACCATGCCATGGATCCATCCAAGGGAATTGCTTTGTAATGCAGTATCAATGTCCCATTATTTTAAAGTGTTACTAAAGTAAAGGAGAAAATGGGATTCTTTATAGGATATGTGGGATTTTATTAAGCTCTTGCGTGTGGAGAGGAATGGGAGTGCATGGGCATATGACAGTGATGACATCTGCTAAGGATGATCAGTTTGTCCTTTCAAACCTATGTCACCTGAGTTCCCCCGTGAAACAGCCTGTCCTTAAAACCAGGGCAGGAGAAGCTGAACCAGAGAAAATAATCACGAACATCAACCTTCTTGTTCCAGAGCCCAGGACAGACAGGGAAAGGCGATGGATGCATCTCCTCTCCTTCTGCCTGCCTCCGATGCACATGATGCAGTCCCAGCTCCCGGGGTGTCACGAGGAGGTAGGAGCAGAGGAGGTGGATTAGACCCTTCTGGCTGGCATGCAGTGAATTATGTGTTAGCTCTACATACAGCCGTTCATTAGAGATTTACCAGCTGCTTTTTGCCTAAATATTTGCTTAAAACCCTCAGCATATTTCATTCCATAGATTATTTTTTCCTACCAGTTATGAATCAGGACTAAAAGCGTTTTAGAAAGAAAACACACTTTGCTGAAGTCAGATGTTGCATTCAATCAAAATTCATGAGAAACTTAAAACCGGTTGGAAGTACGAAGGGGGTTAGTGTTCACAGTGCTGGCAAGCCAGTTCTAAATTTTGGCTGGGACCAGTGGCTGGGACCGAGTCACCCGGGACAGATGCAGACAGGGCAGAGATGAGCTCATTTCTGCAATTTTCAGCCTCTTCTACTCCAGCAGAATCAATAAGGAAAAGGATTATTTTTATTTTCACTGTTTAATTTTTCCTTTTCAGTGGTATAAGCCAACTTCTCTGCCATTCCTCTAAGGACACAAGAAGGCAGTAAATTTTGCTGTCAGTCTGGGAACGCTTCCCTAACAGCACTGGAGCTCTCAGCTGATGCCAGTCTTCCCTGAGAAGGGTCTGTTGAAGGTAGCGGTATTGGCCAAAATGGTGGTGGGAACCACTGTAGCCAGGGATATGGGAAGGCTACTGCATTTTATCTCTTTCTTTAACTTTTGTTTCTATTATAAAGTCAACATTTCAAACTTGCTCTGAAGTTCTGAAATTCTGCCCAGTAGCGACAAACAAATTTATAAGGGGTTGAAAAATCTGTGCATCTGTCTCAGCTACCCCAGAGTTTTTCCCCGGAGCTTCCTGAACAGAGGAATTTGAAGCAGCGTTTAATTTCATCCAGTTTTAAGATATTCCAGGATAATTATGTTTTAGAAGTTTTTCTTTTTAATACAGCCTGAATTTTGATGCCATCCCAGCAGAATGAAACAAACTGAGACAATTCAGAGAAACTCCAAATTCCTAACAAAAACTTCCAGAAGTTGCATCCCAAGTCAGGATCTGTCCCCAGGCTTAGCGAGGAGCCAGACCCTCCTCTCGTGCAAGTCAACGTAACCGTCAGCCAACGAACCTGGATGAATTAATGTCCACTGAGGAGCTGAAACCTTCACCTCTCTACCTTTGTGGAGCAATGCCGATGCCCCCCAGTAAGGGAACTGGTACCAGTGCGCACCAGTGTGTACTGCAGGAGCTTTACCAGTTCAAATCAGTTGCAGATCTGCTCTAAGTGATTTTTTTTTTTTACAGGCCCTTAATCTGCTGGGTTAAAGCTTTACAGTGAACAAAGTACAGACCGGGACAGTCCAGCACTTCAGATTGCAGCTGCTAAAGGCAGTCATCCCCCTCATCTCAGTGTTTGAAATAAATCCTTACATGGGTATCTTAAAGAGCTGGACTAACTCCCCAAAGCATTAATGGGTGTTAAGTGGTGTGCTGAGATAAGAGTACATCCCATTGTTAGGAATGACCGATAGAGCTCAGGGGTCAAGTGAAATTGTGCTTATCTGCTGGCAATTCAACCTTTTTTCTTCCTGTGTTTGCTGTCTAGAATTTTCTTATGGGGGAGAAAAAAAAAAAAAAAGAAGAAAAAGGAAAGTGTAAACCAGCCCCTATTTTAATCAGGAGTCAAGCGAAAGATTCTCTGGGGGCTATCGGCAGCTGAAAGACAGACACAGCGCTTTGGGTGGAAAAGCCAAGGGATGCCTTCATTGCATGATGAAACCCCTGGGACCACCAAATTATTATAAATTACAGGGAAGTCAGAGCTCCCTTCATGAAAGCAATAGTGCAGGAAAAGGCCTTTTTCTACCAAATAACGAGCAGACAGAAGTCTCCTCACTACTTTCATTAATGCACAGAAGTCGGCAGCTGAACCTGCAAACTTTTTCCTGGTACGTCCTGGATGGCCGGACCTCCCGAGGACGGCAGGCTGAGAGCCCTCTGCGTCCAGCCTCTGCGTTGGGAAAGCAACGACAGCGCAGCGCTCCAGAGGAGAGCTCCGCTTTGCCACGCTTTGCTGGGCTCGAAGGTTTTTGTAGCTGTAGCGGATGTGTTTTGGAGTGAAGTGGGTGGGAGAAGGTCCCCAGCTCTGGAAAAGACTCTCTGTTCTTGGCACAGCAAAGTCCACTCTTGCTACCTGGGACATTCGCCCAAGATTTGATTAAAAGGTTGTTGTAACCAGGGAGAAATGAGGTACTTATGTACTGGGATAGGTCCCAGCACATCCATTTCATGGAGACGGCTTGCAGAGCAAGCGATGGCACCGGTCTGGGTCTGCCTTACCCAGGGGCACCTTCACGGGGGTTAGGGGAGCACCTTAATAGTGAGGTGACGTCAGAAGAAAGGGTGAGGTAGGAGAAATACTCTTTAAAAGCAAATAACTAACATTTCTGCTTGTGTGGAAAGGAACCGACTTTTTTAAAGTGAGGAACTTGAAGTCACAAGTGAAACGAGCAGCTAAACTTCTCTTTATTGCAGTTCTCATGCCAAAGCCCAAGGGGTTTGGATCACTCTGTGCAATGGTTCAGACTGCTGGGCTGCACACAAACTCTCCTAAATAATCCTACCTTGTTTCCCAAGCTCTGCAGTCTTTCTGAGACCTAAATCAGCATTTAGCTGGCTGGGCAAATTCCCAGTCCCACTGAGATCAATGGATGCTTTGCGCTCACCTGCAGCAAGACCAGTATCTCAGCTCCCTGTATTTGTCTCTGTTTCCTTGCTGGTCACCGCACCAGAAGGTTTCCATAGTTGTCACGACTGCCGAAATGCCTTTTGGCATGACTGGTCTAATTCCACACAACTAGAGTTGAGATTTGAGATGTAAATGCAACCCAGTTAAAATGAATAGCTGCAAACCCGTGAGCTCTTGACTCTGACCTGTTTTCTGCTTAAAGAGCACACCAGGAAGGCAACAGCTACGTCCCTCCCTTACTGGAAGCTGATGAATCCCTATAAAAATATTATTTGAAGGCTGAAACAATCAGATGTGTTCTTCCCCGTGCATTAAAGTACAATATCCATATACAACGGCAGGTATTCAAACGAGCGGCAAAGAACAGATCTCTTTACCACGGCGTGTTAAAGCCATTCGTTTATAACCCTGAAGCAGCCCGGGATTTCCCCGCAGCTCTTTGGTTTCAGTGAGGAAGCAACCCTGGAGTGTTGCAAAGTTGGGTAGGGAGGCTTTTACTGCACTATCAAGTCTGAGCACAGAAATAAGAATGTATATTCTCCTTCCCTCTGATTAATAGTTCCAGTCAACATCAGCTAACTTATTCCTATTGACAGATCTATGAAATACTTGCAGAATCAACAGCTATAAAATGGATGGCAATGCACTGGCACCATAAAGCCGTAACGTTCGTGTCTATTGCAATCAAGGCTTTTAAAACCTAATTACTTCTGGGTGACATCAGTCATATATTTTCATGTGAAATTACAGTGGCATGCAAGTGCCCAGCAAAATAAAAGAAAACAAATGATGTCCTATAATAACAGAGAACTGAACTATCATTTTTAATCTGGCGTGAAAGCTCCAACTGATGAAGCTTAATACAACTTGTTAAAACACCTAACAAGCGAGGAAGTGATTAAGTATTGTCCTTTTGCCTCTGGGAAATGGGATGTGCTCTCAGCAAGCACGGAGTGCCTGAGATAGCCCTCTGGAGCTGATTGAGCTGCACATAAAGTAACTTCTAATGATCTCAGTCCACTTTGAGCCATAAAGATTTAGAAGGGACAATATTTTAGAAATGATCAAGTTCCACTCTTTTTATTAGTGAGGATAAAACACCTTTGTGGAGGGAATTAAACAGAATAAATTGCTGAAGCCTTCTGCAGCTTCCATCATTTAGCGGCGTCGGAAGAGCGCAGCGCGGCAGACACCAAGGGGGAGCAGGAGCTCATCCACAGCGGGGTGAAGCGAGGGGAAAACCCGCCTTTTGCTGCCAAACTGAAGCAGGAGGAGTTTCCA
Source organism: Mycteria americana (assembly GCF_035582795.1). Lineage (NCBI taxonomy): Eukaryota > Metazoa > Chordata > Aves > Ciconiiformes > Ciconiidae > Mycteria > Mycteria americana. The sequence goes on from NC_134378.1 coordinate 14,982,289, forward strand.
GGCTGAGTAAAATCCTGTGTCTGGTAAAACCCTTCTGAACAACTCCATTCACCCGATGCTTTTAGAGAAGGGCATGAAGACACCGCGCAGCCTCCAGCTCTGTTACCTTTCCAGCGTGCCTGTGTTATCTCCCTCTGTCCCTCCGGGGAAACCGAGGCACTCGGAAACTGCGGCGGGGCTGGGGGCTGTGCAGGACAGACAGAGCCTGAGGCTGCCCAGGTTCCCTCTGCAGCTGGGGCGAAGGAGGAGCGTCCTTCGGAGGAGCACGCAGAGGGCTCCGGGGATGCTTCTGCCCTGCTCTCCAAATTGCTGCGTTGCTGCCAAATCACCTCCAGCACCAATCTCTCCGCAGGGACAAACTGGCAGAAGTTCCCAGTTGCTGCAACGGACCATGGCAGAACCTGCTATAGTTTGTTCTGACTTTTATTAAGGGCATGTTTTTCAGGAGATGTTTCTTTTATGGTGCTTAAATTAAGTTTTCAAGGTTAATTGTCCAATTTGATGTCTTTGGTTCAATAAATAATTCAGAGGCAGTTTACGTCCTCCCATGTAAAGATGCCTACTGAGGTTACAGTTGCAGCCTGGCACTTCCTCTGATGTGCTATTAGCTAATGTGCTGAAGGATTTTCCACCTCATTTTGGAAGCATTTATGCTCTTCAAGAGGACATTTGAATGGAACTGAAGTCCACTGGAAGGGACCATAGTGAAGACAGCCAAAGCCACCAAGCTATCGATAAAGCCACTGCCAACGTCTGTTATCCAGTGATTTTCCTGTTGTCAGCCACCAAACAGCAATAGCAGAGCAATAATTTTAGGTCTTAATAACAACCCACCAGACTTCAGTTCAGCAGGTCAAATCGAGGAGCCTTTTACATGCTCTTTGGGGACTCTTTGTATAGCAGCTAACTCAGACAACCTTTTTCTGTGAGACACTGAATTGTTACCAGAGCTGATAGAGACGCCGTTAGAAATTTCACGTCGCTAAACTGCTGTGTGGTATATATGAAGTTGCTTCTCTTAGTCACGTTTTTATAGCTCTCTTGCAAACAATCTACAAGACTGGTTTTCCTATAGGCTTTGTATAATGGGATCGTAACCCTGCTGGGACTCCCAGGGACCAATGCAAAAAAACCCTATAAATCATAAATATTCCTGTGGTGCCTTAGTGTGAGTTCCAGGGCTGGGGGAGTCCCAGGGCAGCGCTGCTGGGGACGGCGCTTGCTCCTACCCTCCAGGGACCTGCAGCTGGCAAAAGAGAGGGATGCTTCTTCTTTTATCAACATTGGAGGAGCCTTGGGGGACCAATTAGTTAATGTCTGTACCATGCTACCGATATATAAAGCAGAAGATTTGCAGTGCTTACTAAATACCGGTCTTTTCCCTGTTAATCAAGCTCCATGCTGAGTTAACAGCATCAGGGTTTTCAGCGAATCCACCAGCCCCAATATCTGTAGGTGCTTTATAATCTGAAAACTCATCAGCCCTCTCGAGTACCAACGCAGGTCTGCTGGCACCGCGCTTGCCTGCGGGTCAGTAGGTCGTGGCGGATTCAGGTAAGAGCCGTAGCTGGATCGGTCCCAGTGCTGACACTGCAATGCAGCTCCGATGCAGAGCTCCCGGCAGAGGGACATTGATTCAATGGTACGGTTGCCGTCCTTTAAATAAAGGTCACGTTGCAGGGGCTGGCTCTGCTCGGGCGTGTGTGTACCTGGAGGGGAAGGCTGGACCGGCGGTTTGGGTAAGAGCGAGCTGCTGTGCCCCGCGTTAGTGCCGGGGTGGAGACGGACACTGGGACGGAGCCCTGGGTCTGTTCAGCCCGTGCTGAGGGTGCAGAGCTCTCCCAGGGTAACCCACCGCAGGGCACAGGTATGCCCTCGCTCTGCCGCAACCTGGGGGCTCAGCAGAGCAAAAGCTGGTACCTACAAGATGCTGATTCCATAGCTGTTCGGTTACCCCACAACCTATTCTTTGATCTACTCACGGAGGGGGAAAAAAAAAAAAAAAGATCAGAATGTTGCCTGCTAGAGCAAATTGTGGCTACAAATATTCTGACTTTAAAAAAAAAAAAAATGCAGCTATTGGCAACCTGGCTCATAGCTGAGCGGGGCTTGCAGAACAGCAGATTCTGAGGTTTGCAACCGGCAATGTATTCAGGAGGCATCTGATCAAAGCTATAAAAGGGAAAAAAAAATCATCAAGGCAACATTGTAAAAGATGATAGTTGTTAAATCTAATTTCAATACTGTGTGTGCATAACCTCTAACTCGGAGGCATCTAAGCATTCCAGACATGGCCGGTGCATTGTAATTTTTGCATCGTTTCACATTACTCACAAGGTACATTAGATGGACACTGAAGGATGAATTATTCTTTTCAGCAAAACATTTTTGTGGAGTAAGTAAATTTATCTTGCGGGGAGAGTAAAAGGAAGAAATATGGCATTAAAATGTGCAGATCTGAGTTGAACACATCTCTCTTTTACAGGGAAACCATGATTTAAGTGCACTCTATTACTAATGTTTAATAAAAGCCATAATTCAGAATGTCAGGCTGAGGCTGTGTGCATTGAAACTATGATTTGGGGGAAAAATGACATGGACATTTTTCAGTACAGTAGCTCTTCTTTAAGCCATTTGTCTGCAGGCCTAAATTAGCTTTGAAACATACTTTATCTTTTCTAAAAAGGCATTGATACAGCGATTATGTTTTATCAATTAATTTTACCCGGAGCACCGGAGAGGACAGATGTTCACGGAGCTGGGTGCCTGCTGACCTTCCCCTGGCCGGCGCAGGCGGGGGCTGCCCAGGAGCGGGCAGCAGGTCACATCGCCGCTCCTTTGCCCTCGCTTCTGCATCACTCCCAGCTCTGAGGGACCTTGGGAAAGTTTGTGCGTGCACAGACTAAACCTCTGCCTGCTTGCAAGCGGTTCTCCCGAAACGTTTGCTGTTCAAGCAGGGTCTCACCAGCCACGTTTCCGAGGTGGAGAACCCCTGAGCTATCTATACCATTGCCAGCAGAGTGTATATTGCCCCATCAGTGTTGGCTCCGAGGGGAAAGCGGGACTGACCGATTGATGGAGCAGTAAAGCAGCTATTGCACGTCTCTTCCCTTGACGCTTGGCAGACCCAAGCCGGCAGGCAGACCTGAGCGGAGCTGACTGCAGGTTGGCCTCCGCTTGCTGTGTAGTTGATACTGATTCTTCTGAAAAGTGCGAATATTGAAGACTTCGGTGCTTCCCGCTGCAGAGCGACTGCCCGGCAGTACCCAAGCAATAGCAGAACAGCAATGCCGAGCTTGAAGCTGCATCCTTGGTGTTGCAGCAGCATGGCAGGACACCCCCTTGGGAACACAACCGGAGCGCTGCCCTTCTGCAACCACACCGTTGCCTCTGAGAGGGTAATTCAGCCAGTGGTGGCCCTCCTGCAGCTCTATTAGGCGTGTCATTAAGGTCCGCATGTCCCCATTTAGGCGTCGTTCAGAGTTATCAGTCCCTCGAGGTCCATCGGACAGTTGTCACGTAGGAGTTCCTTACGCACAAGCCTGCAAACACAGGCTGTGAAAGTTATACTGGAGCCTGAAGGTGTTCATGGATGTGTAGTCGTTAGAAATGCTCCAGATTTTGTTTTGCTTTTTCTTCCTCTACTTCCCCTCAATACAAGCTTTTTCTAGATTAAAAAAAATAATAAATCAGCAGCTTGTCTGATCTCTGCTCTGCACCTTCACACGTGTGCAGCTATCACCGAGCCTGCTCGGCTCCTGCCTCCCGATGCTTTGCTGAATCTCTCCTTGCCTTTAAGGGGGCTGGGGCCGGCTCTCCTGCCCGCTCTGGGCACGCTGCTGCCCGCGGCATCCCCACCGTGACCCCCGGCACGGCCCTCGCAGGGCGCTGAACCAGCTCCGCAGGCGGCCACAGATTAATCTGCGTCTTGACCAACAGGACTAAAAGTCACACCGTGAATAAAAAAACCCCTCCCCTTCCCCTTCTTCCATTTTCCTTTTCCCGGCGGTGCAGGGTGCTGGGTGCTGCAGGGCAGCGGGTCCTGCCTTGGTGGGAGCGCGTTGATGCTGGGGGACTCTCATGCATCTGCTCAGGTTGCTGCTGTCTCATTGCAGCTGCTCCACCCTTGGGAGCATTATAAACCAGTGTCAGGCCGGCAAGACAGCAAAACCTTCCCAAAGTTGCGTAGACAGGTCAGTAACACCTGGATTTAAACCAAGCCAGAGCCCAGCATGAGCAGCGGAGGGGGCTGGTTTACACCAGTGGAGGATCTGGGCCATTAAATATCACTTTCATTTACAATCTGACCTGCAGCTGGGACATTTATTAGCACAAACCAATTCCCCTTGGGGCAGGCAAAGCCTGGGAGCTCGATGCTGAGCCTGGCGCTTCCTGCACCTCTCCTGGGGAAATGCTACCTGCGAGAGGCTCTCCTCCCAGGCACCCCAGTGCCCGCAATTAAACTCTCCTTAAACTTTAAAGGCATACTTAAATGTGTTTTTATGGCCCCATTACTTTCTCTTTATAACCCGAGGTGAAGGCTGGAATCCTGTCCGAGACACCTTAAAGGTTATATGTACAATTAGCTGGTTCTCATCACGCCCTTTAATATTGCACTTCATAAGCCAAAACAAACCCCCGTAAATCAGCCGGATGCCGGCAGCCATACGGAACGCGGGGGCACCGGCAGGGCGAGGGGACTGCCATCCCTCCCGAATATTAACGGGTGACTCGGCTACGGAGAACGCGGTGCCGGATGAGCTCTGGAGCTGTCTCATTGCGATTTCAGCTGGGATGCAGGCTCCCCTCTCTCGCTCCCTAACCTGCCTGTGATGTTGGGGCAGAGTCAGTAATGACAGATGTGTAAACTTTTGCATGGAGGGATGCCAATATTTTGCATACTTACGCAGCGCTGCCATAAATATTAATGCGGTGCTAATATGGGAAGTTCCACCAGCTGTGTCCATTCTCGAGGGATACTTCAACTATTTATATTCGGGGTAATGAGCAAGCTGTTATTATATAATCAGGCTGTTGGAGAAGCCTTTGGAATAAAAGTCTTGCTGAGAATTAGCCAACAACCGGAGCGTGTTTGGAGCCACGAGACATCACAGATTTAATGATGGAGGATTTGACAGAGCAGAGGCAGGACAGGAGAAAAACGGGAGAGAAGGAGAAAGGTGCTGACAGTTTAGCTCCTGAGTAATTAACGCTGATTGGGATGATGAGGTTCTTTTTGCAGTTGCGAATTTGGCTTCTTCCATAGCATCCAGCTTCAGCCCTGGGAGCAGCGCTGGGAAAATATCTGATATTTGTCTTTAGCCTTAAAAATGAGTTGTCTGCCAGCTCTGGAGTAGAGATGAGATGCCACCGTGCTCGCAGTTCTGCTTTGAGCTCCCACGGACAGACCCAGGTCCCGTGGGAAGGAGGAGGCAGCTCTCCCCGAGTCCAGCACGGGCTCATATTAAGAAAAATAAGTGAAACACCCCCAAACCCAAACAAACACCAACATTCCCTACTTGTAAACAAAGAAACTCCAAGTTTCTTGCACAAAATATTAAGTTCCCAAAGGAGGCAAAAATGAGGAAAAGTCAGCGTTTGCTCAGCGAAATAGCTGCATCCGCGCTGCAAACCACGAGCCAGAACAAACTTTGTTATGCTCCCTTCTCTCCAAGCACAGCCTGCTTGCTTTAATCAGAGCTGGAATGATGCTGCTTTCATCTGACTTGAGAATCAGCCCTCTCTTCTCATGCTAACGCTGGATTTGTGTTGATTTTATTACTGTTTTGGACTCCCACAACACAAATGACTGATGAGCCAAATCTGTGCCGCATCCCTGAATGCATTACGCTCCTATTGTCTTTTTCTGTATCAAATCTTTGCTTTTTACAAGGCAGACTTCTTCCTCTTTAAAAAAAATGCTGGAGAACAGTTTGGAAGTGATTTAAAGCCTCTCTCCCCCTTTTTTGGGGAACGATGAATATTTAATTGAGCTGAAGGTGGATAAATGATCATTTTCTTCATCCTATATGGTAGAGAGTAGTAAATTACTTTACCGGGAAATCCAGTTATAATTGCAAAATTGATAACAGAGGTGTGAAAATTTACACCTGTGATAATAAAGACTAGCTTCCCATCGTACATTGACATTATATCTTATGAGTTATCTCTTGTGCATGATCTAAATATTTCATAGAAGCCAGCAATCAGAGCCTTCAGCTCACCAGGTAAGAAATAACCTGCCTTTATATTTCACATGCATATATATATCACGAATAACAGCACGTTCTGCATGCACCTACACACCTGCACAGCAGTGCTCCAAGGGTGGGTGTTCATGCACCTGAAAACTGATAGACAAACCCAGCACCGTGCTGCAATGCAGAGTTTACAGGCAGCGTGGCAGGGAGGGGAGGACAGAGCATCATAACCTTGGGCAGACCCAGATTAAAAATTGCTCTTTGGCATTCCCTGACGCCGGGCTGAGTCCCGGTGAGCTGCTGAACAAGAGGGATCTGCCTTCCCCTCTCCATCCTACCAGCTTTTCCTCTGGAAACTGCTGAGTAAAGGGAGGCACAAAACTTCTGCTCAGTTCTGGCAGGGGCCGTAGCGCCGGGGCCGGCGGGCAGCGTGCGGGCACCGAGGGCTTTGGGGTCCTACTCGGGGCTCGGGACCCCTTGGAGGCTGGCGCGCCGCTAGCGCATTCTAAAGAGGCGATGCTTGGCTGGTAATTAACCACGGCAATCAACAGAGCTCTCAGCAGAGCATGCTGAAATGAACCCTGTACAGATCGAAATTAATACCCAGCAACCTAATGGGCAGAAGTGCACTCGCCAGTATTAACCTAAGAGGAAATCAAACCCTTTATATAAAGCTTTTGGCAGCAGGAATCGCCCCTTTAACATCCAGCGAGGGTCTCGACGCTACCCCTGAATTAATCCATAATTTGGGAAGATTTCCTCAAGGTCAAGGTTTTTTTGCTAAATCTGGTTGCGTTGGATGCAAAAAGGGCTGGATGTTGCTGGGAGGCTCCGTGGCATCGGAGGGGCTGGATCAGGCCCTCGCGGAGCAGGGCTCTGTGGGGCTGGCGGCATGTACAGTCATTAAGACACAGGGATTAGAACCTTCAGCCTGAATCTGAGTCTAATCCATTACCCCCTTCACAGGGTATTGCTAGGAACTGGAGCTAATACTCTCCGTTTAGACTAAAAGAGACCATCTGTTTTAAAAAAGTTTGGTCTGGTTAACAGCGCTGTATTCAAGATTTCTGTTATAGAGGTGCCAAAGCCATAGAATATGCAAATTGCCTCTTTCTCCTCATTTTAGTATGTCATTTCATGCTTCTATATAGATATATATTTTATTATGCACTCTGTTTCTTAAGATATCATTATTTTTATCTTGGCCAGTTTATTAAAGATAATTATATGGAAGTCCCATGCTTTCTCTAAGATTACAATTGGCTGAGCTGGATGAGAACATTATGTTAACAAGAACATATTTTGCCCTACATGAGACAATCTTTGGGGGGGGGGGGGGGGAACAAGTGAATCATTTTCCTTCTCTTTTTCTCCCTTCAGATATTTTTCTTGAAGCTCATTTCAGTAGCAAGACATCTTCAGCTTCCCCTAGACTAGAGCAAGAGACAAGATGCAAGAGCCATTGATTCACCTTAGGGAATACTTTGGAGAGATCAAAAAGTGCTCATGTGCAAGCTGTTTCCTGTGGGAGGAGCGTGGCAGTACAATCAATCCATGAATGCATTGTAAAATCAATGCTCTGTATAATTAGGGCACTCCAAGGGTAAAAAAAAAAAGGGGGGGGGGGAAGAAGAAGGGAAAAAAAGAAGAAGGAAAAAAAAAGGAAAAAAAAAAAAAGAGAAGCTCTTCAATGCATAACAGGACTCTTGAAGGCTGGAGAACACACAAGCCCCTGAACAAACAGATTTTAAGTCCATTTCAGAGGCAGCGAGGGAAGATCTTGGGGGATTGATGCAAAATCATTTTATCTTGGTGCTGGCTGCAAAATGCCGAGAGCTCTGGGATGTTGGTCATACGTGAGACAACCTCCTCAGTTCTCAGCTGGGAGAGTCGGTGCTTCGGCACCCTGACTGCCACCGACCTGTTTGCTTTTGGCTGCCGATGGGAAATTATTTTGATGGCAAACCCCTTTGGCAGCTGTGAGAGATGATTTGGGAGGAAATACGTGCCCAGAAACCACCTTGGCTGTGTGTGGGGTGGCCAGGATCAGACCTCCGCGTGCAAATGCAATCCTCCCCCTGCAATGGCAGTGGTGGTGGAGATCCTCCCTGCACCGTTTGCATCCCCAGCAGCGCAGAAAGGCTCTGACCTCGAAAGATTATTTTTGCATTTAAATATTGCCAACCGTTTCTCAGGGACTGAACGAAGCTGGATCATAATTCCCAGCTAAACACAAATGTTAACTATAGATCATGAAAATACAGCGGGGCGTAAATAGTTTTCTTTTATATGGCACTAAATTATAAGCAGAGCCAATTAAGTTAGAAGGCAAAAATTCCTTCAAATTAGCAGTCACTTTTGCAAGCTCTTGGTGAAAGCAATAACGGGTTTTTTGCCTGACAAATCCACTTTTGGGGGTACAGGGTGTCTGTCACAGGCTGCCGGCCCTGGTGGAGCATGCTGCAGCTCTTTAACAAAGCTTGGCTTGACAAATTGAGTTTTTAAATCTAAAGGCTAAGCCACCCTTCAGCCTGATTTTTAATTACTCAGCGCTAGAAGATCTCTGAAGATCCAACCTGCCCACAAAGATCCTCTCCAGAAATTAGAGTCCCAAGCAGGAGGGGGCAAAACCCCAAACAAATACTCTGCCTGGAACGGCCACCGTGCAGGTTAACGTTCCTCAGATGGGTCATTAGGTCTTTTAAGGATTGTCAGCATGGAGAACTGCTCCTGGTTCCAGGGCAAAGAAAACTACTTCATATTAAAATACATGGCTCTTGTGGGACACGGCACTTTCACAGGGCTGCCTGCGAACTTGGCAAGAGCCCTGAAGTTGAGAAAGATAGATAACCCTGCAAATCAGAAAAGGCAGGTTTTCATCAATAGAAAATTACAGATCCCTGGTGAGAACTCCCATCATTATCTATCAAGAAATAAATTGGCCTGAGTTCCTCTTAACTGGTTCATCTGCCGGGATCTCGCAGTGGGAAGGACCTTTGCCTTCCGCCCAGCCATCGGTTCGCTGGGTGTTTTAATTGCTTGTAAGAATAACTATTGCTAGAACGACGGTAAAGCTGCTTATGTCCTGATTTCAAAGAAAAGTGGGTTTTTTGAAGAATTTATTGGCCTGGAGTGCTCTGACCGGTGGCACAGGTGGGAAGGGAGAGGTTTCTGCAGGGAAGAGGTGCAGAGGTGTATCCCAATCTGCCCCTATAAATCTGCGGTGAGAGCAATCCACGTCCGTATGAAACCAACTCCAGGAGCAACGCTCGGTGTCAGAGCTTCATTTTCAGATGAGGATGAGAAACACCCCAGCAGAGCTGCGGGCCGGCTACGCTGCGGCAGCTTTGACTCTTTAAATCCAACCTTTGGAAAAATGCATGGAGCTACCCCAGACAAAAAACCCAGAACGTGGAAGGTAAGCGTCCCTTTTCCTTTAGGATGCATAGGGCATGCTAGGATGTGTGATAACGAGGTTTGTCGGCGGAGCCCGCGGCCGTCACCAAGCTGACAGCACACGGACAAGGACAACTCTGCTGACACACCGCTTGGGCTCTGTTGGCAGGAGAAAGCCGGCATGCCAAAAGGATTCATTATGCCCCAAAATAAATGTAAGGGTACGGCTGGAGACAAGTATCACCGGGAGGATCTCTGGCACCGAGCTGTGCACTCACGGGCCAGAGGAAACAGGGGAGGGGGATGATACGTGGGACATCCCTGCTACCAAACCCGGGTGTCTAATGTCCTCGTCCGGCGAGAGGCGCGGAGGGGCACGCGTGGAGAGGAGGCCTTTTCCAGGAGAGGGCACTCGCGGGAAACAGCAGCTCCAGCCGCTCCGGCCCCGGGCAGGGGGATCCCCCCGGCCCCCGCTCCCCTCTGGCCCCGGGCAGGGGGATCCCCCCCGGCCCCCGCTCCCCTCTAGCCCCGGGCAGGGGACACCCCCTGTCCCCCGCTCCCCTCCGGCCCCGGGCAGGGGGATCCCCCGGCCCCCTGCTCCCCTCTGGCCCCGGGCAGCGGGACCCCCCCCCGGTCCCCCGCTCCCCTCCGGCCCCGGGCAGCGGGACCCCCCTGTTCCCGCTCCCCTCCGGCCCCGGGCAGCGGGACCCCCCTGTCCCCGCTCCCCTCCGGCCCCGGGCAGGGGGATCCCCCCGCCCCCTGCTCCCCTCCGGCCCCGGGCAGGGGACCCTCCGCCTCCCCCCCTCCCCTCCGGCCCCGGGCAGGGGACCCCCCCAGCCCCCTGCTCCCCTCTGGCCCCGGGCAGGGGACCCCCCGCCTCCCCCGCTCCCCTCCGGCCCCGGGCAGGGGACCCCCCCAGCCCCCGCGTCCCTCTGCCACCGGCTGTGCGGGGCCGGCAGCGACTGAGGAATTAATTAGGAGATGAATCCTCGCCAATCCATAGGCATCCTCTCTCATGCCCCGTCTATGCCGGGCGGATGCTGCCGTGTGCTCCTATGTGCCATCAGTCCTGCAAAAAAAAAAAAAAGAAAAAGAAAAAAAAAAAAAAAGACGATGTACAGAAAAAAAAGCCCTTAAGGCCACTGGGGCACTATGTGAGAGGGAAACATCTTGTATGCTAATTGGCTTTAGGTACTTACAGCAAGATTGAGACTTGTAGCGTTGCCACAGATTGTTGGAAATTCCTCCGATAAGCTGACAGATGAATGTGTCTCTCTCATGGAGAGGTGAGAGAGCAGCAAAATACTTCCAAGAGCACAGGCAGCGAAGCAGAGATATTTCAGGCATGTCAACACGCCGGGGCGGTGAGAACGCTGACCACTGACTGCAGGAAGGATGGGGGGAGAGAGGGAAGAGAAGGGGAAAAGCAGCGGGCAGGCACAAAATGCTGATCTGCTGGCCACATCCTGCCACCCGCACACTGAGAAGCAGCTTTTTGTATGAAGAGCTCCATCAGTTTGAATTAGTGCTTGTAAAGCAAGGTGGGGGCGAACAGCAATAACTCTGCCAGAATCTGGCCCATAGAGTTTCATACACAGGAGCACGGCCAGCAAAGATGCAAGCTGAGATTAATGTCCCGGCAAAGCTTATTGTTGGGGCCTCCTTAAGCCATAAACCATGTTTGTTTGTTTGGCTGGGATTTTGGATTTTTTTTCACAAGTTTGAGAATTAATCTTGTCCATTAGCATGGGCAGGGTTCATCTCTCCCAGGTCCCCAGCCCTGCTGTTTGGGTGATGCTGGGGGAACTCCCTGGGCGCTGAGCCCTGTAGGGTTGGCAGTGGGCAAGGCAGAGCCGTGCCGAGGCTTCCCCACCAGCACCCACCCTTCAGCACAAACCTCCATCTCCCCTCTGTGCTGTAAAAAATGAGAAGAAAAGCCTTGAGGCATGGGGGTCTCATGCAACAGAGATTTATACAGCCGGCACAAATGCTGTCGCTCTGCCGGAGCAACACTCTGTCCTGAAAAAATACCAGACCCTGCGGTTCAATCGGTCTATTCCAAACACCGGGAATAAACCCCGCAGGAGCGCAAAGTCGGTGTTACATGGACGGGGTGCCTAGCTGGGCACCCGTGCCACCGCACCGCTCCAGCTGCCTCCGGCTGCCCCGCTGGTTCTTGGGCCTCCCTCCACTTGCAAAGACTTGAGAGTAATTTCTGACGGTTGAGATGGTAGTTGCTGTTCAATACTTTTTGCATGATATTTGGGGTCATTTCTGAAGCTTTTAATTTGATTCATTTGGCATGTTTGAGCAGGGACATGTGGCTGAAGCCGTGTCCGCTCCCAGCCATCAGCCGTACCCAAGGCTGTGGCTCCCTCCTCCCCATCCATACCAGAGTTGCACTGGGCCCTGGGTATTGCTCAGGTCAAACAACATTGCTTCTTCTCTCCCTCCAGCTACCTGAACACATTTGCACAAGTGATTTCCTGCCAGTTTTGAGTGTGCAAGGAGCAGAAATGGTCCTGTGGCATTTTACTGAGCCCCCACTTTCTCAATCTAGGTTCAGCTCCTCATGCTCTGAGAAAATTCTTCATCTGACCTTGAGCAAGGTCACTTTCTACTTCTGTGCCTCAGTTCCCCCATCAATAAAATGGGCTTAATAACACTTCCTTTCTCCAAATTTAAGTTTTTCTCCCTGTGTCTAGCTTTCTGTCTCTTGCCCACAGCTGCACAGTGTGGATCCGATGGGACTCTTAATTTAATGAGCACAAGAGAGCCTATTATTATAACCTTCATGCCATAGCTCCATCTTTATCTCTGTCTGCTATTTGCTGCGGGAAATATCTCGGCTTTCACTTTTCAATTGCCATTAGCAATCGCAGCAGCTGTGGTACAGGACCCAGGGATTTTCAGCTGAAGTCTAAATGCAGTTGACAACTGTATGAATCTTATAGCCAATGTAAGTAGCTAATGCAAATATCAACATCGTAGTAAGAAACACTCAGAAGCAGTAAGTGACTGATAGAAAAGTGATTATATGGACTTTATGTTGAAAAGTAAATATTTACTCTCCAGCATTGACAGATGCCTCAAGCACCATAGATCTAAAAAAAGGCATTGATTCATTCTCCTCCAGCCTCTCTTATCTCCTACTTATGAAAATATCTGGCAAATAGTACATCATCTGCTTCCTCCATAGCCCAAGTGCCTCAGAGCAGCCACTCAGGTAATTTGTTTGGTATCCAACAGTGCAATAGTTAATTGTAGTGCTCATGGTATCGAGTGTGGGGCTCTGCTGTAGCCTCCTGAAACGCAGCCATCCAGCGATGCTCCTGCTTCGCCAACGCAGAGCTCAGACTGTGGGCCAGCTCCTGCCCTGCTCTACATCCACCCATGCATTAAAAAGGAAAAAAAAAAAAAAAAAAGGGCTTTATCTGCAAGAAATTTTATCCCTGGAAAAAGAAGTAAAAAAGAAAACGACCTGGGAAAATGCGTCTGTGCTCTTTAAGAGGAGGCTGGCGGTCGGTGGCTCCCCGTGCTGCTCTCCTCTTTGCCCTCCTGGAATTGCCTTGAAATAACTTAAATGAAGTTGAGCCACTCAGAGGCTGTCAAGTTTGTAGGACCTCCCTGGCAATCAATTTAACCTCCTGGAATCAGTTTTTTCTGCTGCCTGAAGTTGCTGAGTCAGTGAGGGGTGCCTGGGGGCTGCCTGCAAAGCTGGTCCCAGTCCCTCTTCCCCAAGGAGCCACCCAGGGACTTCTCCGCCACGCAGAACTGCCAGTGGATAAGGCACCTTGCGCTGTTCCTCCACCTCGTTATTTTTGGAAGAGGCACTCGCAGATGCTGTGTTTTAAAATGACCCATGTGTGACCACGCTGTCATCAGCTGCGGGGTGGGACACCCTTTGGGGTAGCTGTGGCTGCGTACACCAAATGTAAACTGGCTTCAGCCTTCCTGCTCCACTCAAGGGGCAGGGAAATCCCTGGCACCTTGAGTGGAGCAGCCATTTTAGCCTCCCGTTGACTCTAAAAGAGAGAAACACACCGTGCTCCCTCACTTTTGTCCCCTTTTGGGGCTTGCCTGTCTTTAGAAGAACCATTTTAGCTGCAGGTGGCATTGGTTGACATTGGCAGGGTATGTTCATGCATGCAGACGGTGAAAGGCATCCCTCCCGCCCATCAGAGCTTCGCCGCGCTTCACACTGCAGCAGCTTTCTCTCTACAGTTGATAATTACTCACCTCAGAAATAAATAATCACGAAGTGGAGGATACAGAGAGTCGTTTGCAGAAGAAGGGAACTAAGAGCACTTTGTCTGTGTCTCCTACAGAGCCTCCACGTTGGCTGGAGGGATCTGCCCAAACAGCTATCTGAATGTTGTGCTCAGTAATTACTAACTACATGAACATTTCTCTTTTATTTTATTTTGCCTCATGGTAATTAAGTGTGAGAGCCTTGTTTAGCAGCCTCTCACTCCGTGCTGCTCCCAGTTGTTTTCATACCTGGAACAGAGGATGGGACCTGCCTTCAAATGATGCGACCCGGTAAGATGCCACCCAGCAAGGACACTATACCCTGTGAAAAGCAATCCAACCTGAAAAATCCTCCAGATTAAGCCCAAAAGACAGCTGCAGTATAAGGCTTTCTTCCAGGGGTTTCACCTAGAAGTGTGTTTAAAAGAAGAGGAATAAGAAACACATTTGCCAAGTTCATAAAACTGCGACCTTGAGACATAGGTCACCAAGACATCACCGGCTTTGGCCACAGGGTCGTGGCACGAGGCGACAACTATAGCGACTTGGAAATGAACCTCTGATGAGATAAGACATTTCAAGGAGAGATTTGCTGGTAATGGGGGGTTTGGGTGCTCGCAACACTTGGATTCTGCTTTTGCTTTCACCGGAGCATCTAAAGCCAATGAAGTCAATGAAGTTATAGGTGTTCTGCATCTGTATCGGTGGCTCATTGCATCCAAATTGTGCAGTGAATCAGGGCTGGGTCTTGATATGTCCTGCACCCGCATTATTTGCAGACTGCCGGTCCCTATTGCTCTCCTCCTCCATCAAGTCCCGCTGCCTGCATGCAGGAAAATAACTCCAGGGACTTTGATAACATTATTCCCGTGAAGGAGGCAGGCGAGATGGGACCCCCCTCTTGCAAAGCCAGTGCTTTTTTCCCTCTTTCTTTTGTAGGTGCTCCAGTGCCTGCGAGCAGGCTGGAAGAGCATGGCCCAACACAGACGTGTTTTTAAAGTTTTATTGTCATCAGAGCAGAGAAGTGTGTGGATGGAGAATATTTTCTTCACAGAGCTAAAATTCAGGATTCTTTTATTTCTTTCTTTCACTCTTCATGCGATGCCAGCAGCTCAGAGAGCTGCTGCCTGCAGCCTTAGGTGTGCATTAGCTTCCATTTGATTGCTGTACAGCAACTCTTCTTATCTTTGAAAATTAACCATTTCATAAGCACAGAGGAGGTGTCTCGCAACGTGAGCGTAATGCACCAGGCATTGCACCAAAGACTGCAGAGTGCACCACTCTTTCAGTCAATGCTGAGTCTTTGACACCTGAAAGAAAAAGTATATTCCAGCCCTGTCAGACGTACAGAGCAATTATGCAAAACTGTCTTTAAGAAGATATTATTCTCAGGACTTTTTTTTTTGGGTGAGAGGCAGTGTTTCACAAAGATCCTCACCTTTTCTTTGTTATATAATTCAGCGTCGCTTACAGTAAATTATATTTGTGCAGTTTCATTATCACATCTATGTAAATTCTGCTGCCCTCCAGTAAAGTATCCTCAGAGTTTAAGATGCAAAATGATGTTAAGATAGGGCGTAAGATAAAACAAAGGAAAGGCAAGCAAGGTGGTTCCTTTCTCTGCATTGACTGCATGGATGTTAATGAGAGTCATCTCCATGTACAGGTCTAGCAGCTGGTTGCTATATTTATTTTAATTGTAGATACTTTTTTTTTTTTTGAGGGAGAAATCCAAATCCCATTTGTGCTCTCTCATGACACAAACCCCTGCAAATTTGGAATAAATCTGTAAATGAAACATCCATGTGTTTTTTAATTACTCCCTTCCCACTAACTAAATATTGTGGGATGTTTTAGGGTGAGATATGAACTTTCCAGCTTCATCTCTTTTCCACTCCTGTATTGTCCTAGCTGCCTGCTGTTGACTCCTTGTAGGTCATTTCAAGCAACATAAGCAAGACAAGTGAACAGCAAAATTGCAAGATGCAAATGCCCTTCATTTTTGGCTTTGAGTCAAGAAATAATAAGTTGACAATAACCCTGCCAGAATATGCAGCAAGGGTGACTGCATATTTCTTCCTGCTAGCGTGACAGTACAAGGGAGTTGGGCACCGGGAAGAGACAAGCCTGTGTTCCCCGGACGCTGCAGCATGTGCCTTGTCTCAGGTTTTAAAGGTTTTTCTGGATAAAGCATAAATGATTCCACGCAGCCAGCAGCTCCTTTCCCCTTCTTCAGCAGAAAAAGTAGGAAAAAAAAAAAAGAAAAAAAGCAGGTGATTTAAAGTTATGTTAAAATAATACTAAATGAAGCACAACTTGTTTCTTAAAAGGATGTAGGGAAGAAATGCTTTTCTGGGTGATGTCTCCGGTGAAGATGGGAGGGCAGCTGGGGATCCACAGGGGTTGGAGCTGAGAGCCCAAGCCCGCGTTGCTGTCCCCAGCCCACCGCTGTGCTCCGAAGCACCTCCCAGGCATCCCCCATATACTGCGTAGTGGAGTCCGCTGTATCAGCACCCAGGGTTTTGCACCTCAGGACAAACTCAGTTCCTGCAGTCAGTCTTGAGTCTCTTCCTTATCTCTGCACTTCCTCCACCGTCCCTTTGCAGGCAGCTGGTCTGGCTCCGCTGCTGGCCTGTCTCAGGCTTTCCTTCCTTCCCGAGTCTCCCCGCCTCCAGCCATCCCTCTATAAATGCTCTTCAAACATCACCCCTTTCTCCCATCTCTTGTTTCTCAAAAGTTTTTAAAAATTTAATAACTCGCATTAGCATCCTTGGATCTGAAGGGTTTGAGGTGGCTCCTCTGGTGTCATCCCTTCTCTCCAGAGAGCCACAGTTTCCCACCGCTGCCAGTGCCTTGGCACCAGGCGTGCGCAGAGGCTGACTGCCACGCTGCTGTGCCGCCCGCTGCAACGACGATGGGGACATCCTCGTGGTGTGAATAGACTAAATGATTGCATGAACTCCTGGAGCCTTTGGAGGTCAACATCTGGGACTCAGCAACCATCTCAAGAGCTTGAGTTGAAAGTATCGGGATATTGCACACAAAAGGAAGAAGCAATGAAGTCTGGCCATGGAGGGACACTCGTCTTCCAGAATTCCAATTTCTCCCAGCTAAGCCCATCTCTTATTTAGCTGAGGTCCTGCTCCAGCGCTGGAGGCTCTTTATCTCCAGCCAGGAGGAGACAGTGGAGTAGAATCCTGCAGTGAGCAGCACTTTGGGAGTTTGTGATAGATGCCGTCTACCTCATTACTGAACAATGAAACTTTATTGTTCCCTCTGTTCTATTGATTTTTATGTCTCCAAAGCACGCTGGCGAACTCTGAAATGAATATCTGTCAGAGGAGGAGGACCGCTGCTGCTGATCTGCATCTTTGAAGTGAATGTCCATGGATCAAGTCCTGGGGCACCGTCGCTGCCACGTCTGTGGGAGGGGAGGGCTTCCCCAGCACCTCCCCGGGTGGTTTGCAGGGGTTGGGAGCTAAGAGTGCGGTGGAGGTTTGTCCTTCCTGTGCCCTGCTCCTGGTTCTGCACCCGCGCTGAGGGAAAGATGTCCCTATCTACAGACCTGGCGGGGAGGGCTGCTCTGCAACCTGTCTGCTGGGAAAAGGCAGTGTTTTGGCCAATATCCATGAAATTCCGCATGGACCTTCTCAAACTAGCTTGGCTTAGAGAGCAAGACTCCATCAATCGGGTCTTCATGGTAAACTCCAGCCTGGGGCAGTGCCACGCCTGGCAGCCCCCCTCCATGGGCTGAGCACTGGGAGGGGACCCCACATCTCCATGACACTCTCCCCCAGACGCTCGTGTCCTCAGTGTGCAGCCACCCTGCCCGCAACGCTAGATTAAATATATGTATTATTTGTTTCATGTTTGTATATAGCCCTCAAGTGGGGAAGCATTTGCCCTGCAGTCTACGTATATATCTGGGAACTTCACAATTAGTTAATATTTTATGCATAATTCATAAAATTATACTACGTTTTCTGGGAATAATTAGCTGACTCTGTACCTCTAATGAACTGCAGGTTCAGCTATGACAAATACATTGGGCGACTCCAAGGGATAGCAACACGCAGGCGTGTTCAAGCAGGCATGCAGGCAAAATTCAAGCAGCTCCTAAATTAACCAAAGCAAATCCCTGAAGATGCAGTATTTATGCACTGAAGCAAGAAGGGAGGGCTCACATCTCACAAGTCTCATCAGCCATCACAGCCCAAGAAGCAAGAGCGAGAAAATAAGAGTTATTTACCTATTGCTAATTGGGAGCTGGGCAGCTCAGGTGAGACTTTCCTCCTTTTCCTTTATTTGGGTGATTGCGTGGAGCTATCATGGAAATGATCCCCAGTGTGGAAACACCAGGATGAAAATGGGTATGATTGGCACCAAGGTTTTCAGGCTTAAATTGCAAACTTTTCTTAAAATTCTGGTCTGAACTGGAGGAAAAGGAAACCCATTTGAGCTGTTCTGGTTTTTAAGATAGGAAGTCAGAAATCTTGTCAAAATGCTTATTTCCACAGCAGCTCTCCTGCCTCTGTGGGTGCAGGGCTGCCCTCTCCCAGGGGGCTCAGCCCCAGCACCAAGCCCCTTTGGGGCTGCCAACAGAGGCAAAGCCGGCTCTGCCTTGGCCGTAGCTATACACCCAAAAGTTGAGAATTTGGGTGCTGGGTGAGCAATGCCTGCCGTGACACAGGAGACAGCCTTTTCCTCTCACCTCTCACTTTTGGGCTGAATAACTGATGCAAACTCTGGAGCAAAGCCAGCACCCTCAGGGTGCTCTCAGCACCCGGCTGCTGCTCGCTCCCAGGCAGGGACCCTTGCTCCGTTGGCGTTCACTTACGGCATTAAATACGGAGCAGTGATCCAAAGGCAGGAGAGCATCTTCTCCTGCCCTGCTCAGCCTGGCTGCTCCATCTGACCCGGCATCAGCGCTACAACCAGGTGGCATGGGGCTGGATGCCAGCAGCATCTTCAGGGCACCCGCTTCTCCTCCCAGCTCCCCAGCTGCCTCCTGCTCACGGATGTGGGCAAAAATGAGCTACTCACTGAAGATGACCTCAGAAACCTGGAGATCTAATACACTGCTACCAGTAGTCTAAAATATTAAATTTTCCCTAGACAGCGTGCTCCCTAAATGAGGAGGCAAAGCGAGCCCGTTCTGCAACAGGCAGCCATGCTGCCGGGGCGTACGCATCCACCGCCAGTAATTGACTTTAAGTGGAGGGCTGCAAACTGGTAAGTATATTAACTTTATGTGCCTCTCTGACATTTTAAAAAAAATTAGATTTTCGACTCTGTCATAGGTACAAAGGAAGACACAGAGAAAAGCTGCGCGTGTCAGGGGGTGAGCACATTAAGGCAGACGATGATGACACCTGTCTGGTTGAGTTTAGGCTGACAAAATTCAGCAGAGAGACCTCGGCGGAGGGGAGAGGATGCGCGGGAGAAGCAGTGCTGGCGGGGGCCTCCTCAGAAGCATACCTCATTTTTTTTAATTAGGTTATAACTCAATTACGAATGCAAGGCTCTTCATTCCTGACAAGTTTTCCATAATCTTAATTTGATCTCATGTCAGAAGGGTACCTTCCTCCGATAACCAAGCCCGGCTAAGAGTTTAACTAGAATAATAGCTGATTAAAAGGGGTTAATAGATACACCTCAAACAGAAGTAAATTAACGGGAGACGCTGTCTGTTGCCTAATGGGATCAGAACAGTATTTGTTTAGTTTATGAATGATTAATCTCCCTCTCTTGGCATTCCTCAGATGCTAATTGCACTTAGGGAGCCCATGTTTGTTTTTGCAAGAGTTGGAGGTGGCAGAAGGAAGGCGACGGTTGGCCCAAAGGGGAGCTCATTCACCCCGCGTAATGGGCTCTTGGCACAGCCAGGGGGAATACCGGTAAAACCACGCTAAACCAGACCTGACCCCAAACGTGTGAAAGTCTTGAATTAAAGATATCGGCAAAGTCATTTGGGATGTTTTATGAGAAAAATTGTAAAGCGCACAAATGCACTGAGTGCCGAGACTCATCTCACCCTCCTGCCCGGACAATGGGAGAATTTCACACCACAAGAACACCTGGATTTTGCCCTGTGGAAATACTCCAGACTGATCGCAGAAAAGCTGAAAGAAAGGCCAAAGGAGGGAAACCACTTCTCATGGCAACTTTTGCATTTGACAATTCAAAGCAGGAGAGCAGAAGCATTTGTCAGAAGCGCTGGGAGGGAAGCAGTAATTGCCTGGAAGCAGCCACAGATGCGGGGCTCACTCCAGCTGCTGCTGCATCGCTAAGAGGTAACCAAATCATTTTCCTCTCTACACACTTGTCAGCATTTTAATCCTCCATTATCTTTGTACCTAACAACACAAATGTGCTATCTCAGCCATACTGTGAATTTACTAGCAAACAAACCATTTTAAACCAAAAAAAAAAAAGCTTTTTCATCCCAAGCTTAGCAAGCATGAGGCATTTTCTAAATAAAGCCCTACCAACTGGGGGCCCAATTCAGCAAGGTACCAAGGCACGTGCCACCAAAGTCAGCTGGCACCACCCAGCTCTAACTTTTAGCATGTTTGCAAAGGGCTTATTGAATTTGGAGCCAGGAGAAGCAGTTTTGGAAGGCAGGTACCCATCCCGAGCACAGCATCCTTGCAGTGATGGCTCAAATTATCTTTGAAGCTACGGCAGTCATTTGCAGAGATCAAGGTACCTGGGCTCACCAAATCACTGAGCTGTGATAAAGGCTAGTTCTTTGTTCAGTTTAGTTTTAAATGTCCCAGGTGATGGTGGGGTATGACTTTATGGATGATTAGGGCTCGTTGATGAGAAAATTTGTGTAGCGGAGAGGAAGACTGGGGTGCTCAGTCTGCGTTCATGGTCTTCCAGTCCTTGACTTTACCAAGGGATGTATGCTTGAAAGACACGAGGGACATTGGGAAGACCAAGCCAACACCATTTCTGCACAAGACCTTTTTTTAAGTTTGGGATGAACTGAAATGATCTGAGGGGAATCTCATTTTAATCTCAAAATTCTGCCGTTACCAAAATTGCATGCTAAGAAACGGGATGCTCTTTTACTATTTTCCATAAATAACATTACTTTGTACTGTTCCCAGGTATTTCATTCATCACTGTATCATATAGAAAGCCTGAGCTGAATAAAACCTTCTGAAAGAAGATGAGAAGACGCACTCTGCCTTGTAGATTATTTTACAGTTACTGAAGCCATTCATTTTCTCTGCCTGCTTTCCACAAACGTGGAAAATAAACCATATACCAGGAGGCGTGACTTCTACTTTTTGCCAAACAGCATTGAAATAAATTCCCTATTAAGGGAGTCACCTAGAAATATTGGTTTTAATAATAAATTACTGGATTATTGGCTTTCCATCTTGACAGTGCAAGCAGCGTTCTCGGAGGCTGGGGGAAGCTCTAGCGAGGCAGGTTTTGGCTGAGGTCTGACGGGGGGCTCAGAGCAGGGGCAGGGTAGGGGTATGAAGCCATGAGAGCTTTTGCAAAGCCTGGGGGGGAGTCCAGGCATTGCCCGTTGCTGGAATATGGGAGCAGATGGGAAGTGGAGAAGCACCAAGCATTTATTAAACATCCCCATGTATCACCTTCCTGAGCCATTTGATCCCCCAAGCTACAAGTACTCGTTACCGAAACCAAACTCCAGCTGAGGTGTCCTGAGAGCTTATGGCAAAATTCTTGGCCACAGTGTTTATAAACCCAACGAGATGCTTACGAGCACGTGAAGGATGTACAGACACAGCATCCAGCCAACTCACCCCTGCACCCTCACATCCGCAGGGATTATTGCCTGCCGTTGCCCTGCAAAGTGAAGTGGGTCTCATGCCTGGGGGTATAAGAGGTATAAGCACATATGGAGCCGTTGTGCAAAAGGGACGGAGACTGTGCTAGACCCTTCTTCGAGAACTATTAAACTCACCCAAAGGCAATGCTGGAAGAGTGGGTTAGACGTGGTGACTGGTCTTTCATGCAGCGGCTGTGCTTTGGGACCCCATGGATGGTGGCCAGGGGGAAGCCCGAGGCGATGGGTGTTTCTCATAGGTGCTGGTTGAGTAAGTGTTGCCCTCCAGCCCTTCTTCCCCGTGCTGAAGGCCCGTGTCTGCAGCTGAAATGGCCTTTTGTACAGCCCAGAGCAGCCTCCCAGGCAGCAGTTTGAAAATATTCTGGCTTTTGCAGGCGCTTACAGCTGCAGGTGGATGCCGAGTGAGATTTTCAGAAGTGCCTAGGCATGTAAAGCACCTCATTCCCAGTGCAAATGCCACCAGGTGTCTGCCTGCATCATTAGGCACCTAATTGCCTCTGAAACCCGGCTCCTGGGAGCAGGGCGGCTGCTGCTAGCGGCACCCCGGCACCGAGCGTTGTGCCGAGCCGGCTGCACCGCGGCGCAGCTCCCGTGGGACACCACGGCCCTCGGCCCCGTTCTTGCACCCGGGTGCCCGGCAGCCTTCTCCCTGCCTCAGTTTCCTCATGCAGCAACTAAATGATTCACATGCCTTTGGGAAGTCCTTTGAGATCTCCTGCTGACGAGCCGTGTCGGAGAGAGAGAGGTGGTACCAAAGGGCTGATTATTGCAGTTATTGCTAAAAAAACCTCCTTTACCTGTGAACCTAGAGCACAGCATGGCACTGACTCCAAAGGATTAGGAGCAGGGTTAAAAACACATCCTGGCAGAGGATGGCAGGAGCTGCCCTTTGGCTGTCCGTACTTCTAACTTGCCCTTGCACGGAGGGGCTACAAGGCGAGGAATTTTGTGCAGTGACGAATGGCCTGGCCAGGTAACAAATTCCAGGCTGGAATATGCCTCCTCAGCAGCCCAACAACGTGTGATTGCAGTGGGCATTGCATTAATTTGTGAAATGTCGTTTTTAAATTGGTTTTACAGTTCACTGGGAGCGTGAGGCTGCAGCCTCAACAGCAAGTGCCGCTCACACACGACCGGAGGAAATAATGGCAGAAACCGGTCTCTGCTGCTGACCCCCATGACTGGACCTGGCAGCAAGGAGCAGGGACCAAGTCAGGTGTGAGTTAATAAATACATATATACTGTGAGCAAAGAGCATGCTGTATGCAATCACGAAAAAACACACAAGTGCATGCAAGTTAGTTGCTGAAAATTACTCCTGCTGAATTCTTTGCTCCCATTGCCTGAATTTCACTTGCATGCAACGCTGCAAGACGGGACTTTGTTTCTAAAAGTGCCAGGCAGAAATCATGCCCGGGGTAGAAATAGCGATTAAGGGATGCTGAGCTGCTGTGGCAGAGCACAGTGGGAGGCTGGACCTCAGCGCTGGTGAGGGCAGCGGCCGCTCTCAGACCAGCTCGGGGCCCGGGGGGTGCTGGGAGCTGCGGGGACTGGTCAGAGCTCAAGGACCTGAACCGAGGCCATGGAAAGTCCTTCTGACTTAGAAGAGGTAAGCACCATCCATGAGCAACCTAACTGTCAAATCGAAGAAATGACCCAAATGGCACAAACTCCACGATACACTTACGCACAAACCTGGAGACTGCCGTTAACTCCTCTCCTGTCCGAAGAAAGGCCCTTTCCCTGCTGAGCAGGTACGTGTTTGCTCTGGTTAAGTGTTAATGCAGGTTTAGCGGCTGCCAGGCTCGGGAGCAAGCCCGTGCTGCCCGCGTGTGCCACCGCCACCCCCTGGCCCACGGGGCGAGGTGATCCCCACTGTGTCCCGCTATTGAATCCCATCAGGTCAAAGAGTGGTCACACATCAGACGTGCCTGCAAAACCCAACAGCTTCCTACCCCACAGATCTGCGCGTTCATCCTCAGATCTGCTGACTTTAGGGATAAAAGATGTCCCTTACTACATTTTGCCCCTGTTAGCACAGCATAGCCACTGCAGCAGTGATTTCAGGGCAGGAGCTGCCTCCCTTCCCATCACTGTGTCCCACCGACGGGACGAGTTACGGCTCTCCTTCACCCCCAGAGCCCGGGGTGAGCTTGCTGAGCTGCCAGGCAGAAAACAAGCAAGCAAAGAAAAAAAAAAAACCCAAACAAACAAAACAAAGAAACTAAACCCCTTCATTTCTGTCGTGTTTTGTTTTTTTTTTAACCTGGAAAATGAACTAGAGCCTATAAGCCCGGAATCCCACAAGGGTAGTAACGGCAAGTCACTTTTCGGAGTGTAATCACACTTGGAGAGACAAATATCTGCAGCGTGTCTGCATGGGCAGGATTCATGCCCGAGAGCTGCCAGCCTCCTCCAGCCCCTTCGAGCCATCCGAAGGCTTTGAGAAACCTTGGCACAAGTCTGCTGATTCCCCCTTGGTTGTGTTTTATTTAATTTTTTTTTCTCTCAAGCAGACCCTGCTCTCGGGAATTATTTGCTCTTTATTCTAATATGTCTCTTAACAGGCAGGAGGCTGCGCCGATCTCCATGCGATGTGTCTATCATCTTAGTCCAGGCATTTTAATTTACACTGCAGTAAAAAATTTGGCACCCAACATTTTCTACTTTGAGCCACAATGGAGAGGCCGTGCCAAAGGTTTGACTGGGCTCATTTCCCTCTTCCATTTGGGGGGTGCGTGCATGGAAGAAGGACATCGGAAAGAAACCCCCCCAAATCTGGGATGACAGTTTTTAATCACGTCGGCCCAGAATCGCATTGCTGGCATGACTCTGCTGAATGAGTATCTGTCTGTCTGTCCAGAAGAGCTTTGCAGCACGCAGGAATATAGGCGATCTATCTTAAAGCATTGACAGAGGCTGTTTCACTCTAGGACTAGTAGAAAATAGGGGTCGCTTTGCTTGAGGAGGTTGCTCCGGTACGGAGGGGCTTCCCAACCCCCTTGGGTAGCCTTTGGAGCTGGGTTGGGGAAACCTGCGCCGGAGGGAGGGGGCTCTGGGGGTCCCCAGGGCCTTTCCCCTGCCTCTCCCCTCCGCCCCTGAGGGAGCTGTGGATGGTGCAGCCCCACGCTGAGCTCCGGGAGCCAAGCAGCCGAGGGGACTCCTCTGCTGCTGCAATGCAGGGCTGAGTGCAGGTTGCAGAAAACGAAGGACATACAGACACTGCAGAACCAGGTCCGGAGGCTGGAGGGGAGGATCAGAGCCCAGCCCGGCGCCGCTTTCGCTTTCCCGTCTGTCTCCCTTTGGCTGCGTCCATTTTAAGCCAACGCCATCCATAAACAAGCAGCCAGCAAAGGGCACCTCGGGCACCATCGCGTTTGGGAGGTGAAGGGGCACAAATGCAACCAGGAATAGGCAGGACTGATTTGCACCGTCCTGCATCGCTTACCTAATGCTTTGGCAAGAAGCTGGAGCCAATTCATCATTGTTTATCCCCAAAACAGCTATTGCCTTTGCCAGATAACGTCTGGGGAGAGTCACCTTTCCTCCCTCCTGGGGCCATTCCTGCTTTGCTTTTCAGGGAGGTAGCGCTAATTCAGCTGGGCACAGGGAAAATGCACCGATAGGAACACATTGATCCGAAACTCTCAAAAAAACTTTGGAAAAGAGCAAAAAAAAAAAAAGAGTAAAGCAGTTTTCTTTCTCTCTTGTCTTGCTTATTTATCACCGCCACTCTTTTCAATATAAAACAGAGAGAGGACAAAAAAGAAACAAAAAGCGACCGTAAGTGGGGAGACAGCAGCCTTTCCATTGCTTTTATGCATGTGAATTGTTCCCATGAGTTAGGTTATTTTTGTTTTGGACAATTTCCCAAAATTAGAAGGGGCAAAAGGTCAGAAAGAACTTCTTGGATCAAAATTTCCAAGCAAGAGGCTGGTTTTCCTGCTCCTCTTTCCCTGTCTTAGTCGTGATTCTTCCTGATAGCCCGTGGCTTCATTTACTCCTAGACCTTTACTGAGCAAACCCCCCTGACGTCAACTAGCCCCAGCTTTTTTTCTACAGACCACCTTCAAAACCTGCATAAACGGGAATTTAAAAGATGAACACACCTTCAGAAGACGGAGAGGAAGATAAAAGACAAGGAGCGAAGTTGCGGACGACGTACGTTTGCTCTTGCACAGAGAGGTGGGGAAACAACCAGCCGTGAGGAACAGTGTGAAGAATTGGAGCCATCTCGGTGGGTCACACGCTGTCGATGCCTGAAGGACAAGAAACAAATGATCGACTGCTGTGTTTGTAATAGGATGGAGGGTAAAGGATGGCGGGCAGGGAGACGCGGTCCCACGGCTGGAAGGAGTAGGAGGGAGATGCTGGTGGAGATGTGAAAATCCACCCGCTGGGTTACCCTTTGGAGAATGTTATTCCTTCATTTTTTCCTGTCTCGTTTGCTGTCCTGCTGGAGTAGCTGAGGTTCTGGGCATCCACAGAGTGGGATGGAAAGTAGTGGGGGGAAAGGATGGGAAAATGGGACCGAAGACCCACGGAGCAACGAGAGGAGGCTGCGGAGTTGTGGGACATGAAGTTTCTTCTGAAAGTACCTTGGGGTTTCCTGGGGAGAAGGAAGGCTGAGAACGGGAGAAGGGACAGAAGACGTCAGACAGGGACACAGCGGTTGTGCATGGGGTGATGGGTGTCGGGGAACCTCAGTGTTTCGGAGCACAAGGCAAGCAATAGGGAGACAGGCAAAAAAAAAAGCAACAATAAATATTTCAGGACCTGTACTACTCATGACAGCTGTTACAGGCATATATCAAAAGCTCCTACAAGCCCTGGAAATTTCATTAAGAAGTCCACAATGCCTGGACACATATGGAATTATGATACTCCTCATCCTTTTCCGTGTCAAAATCCTCCAAGCCTCAGCTACCTTAAAAAGTTGTTTATAATAGATCTGAGAGTTTACGTCTTCTTAATGCTACCATATAGGGTATTTGCAGCTGGATATATTTGACTGATATAGTACATTCTTTATGGTGATCATTCCTTGATTAAAAAAAATATTTTTTCTGTGTCAGGCACTTTCTGTCACTATCTACCATAAATCAATTTGTCACATAGATGGTAATAAAACAAGAGATGTTTGTTCTCTTAAACACCACATCCAAGCGGCGTTTGCAGCATTGTTATAGCTGTGCTCGGATGTTCGACTCGGTGGTCCCTGCCCTGACGGTCCCAGGAGGATGACACGGCTTGGTGGCACCGGAGGGTATGGGGGGAAGAGCCACGGACTCGCCCAAGCATCACTCGTGTCACAGCTGTGTCCTGGCACCAGGGGTGAGCCCTGAGCCCTGCACCAGCCCCTCACTGCAGACCTCCCAAAACAACCCAGTTCCAAACCAAAATTTTTAAAATAATGGGGTGTCCCGCCCTGAGCAACGCTGCTGCAGGGCATGGGTCAGTACCTGTGAGTGTCCCTGGGTATTTTAATATGAAAAAGCCTTGTCTCTTACTGCAATGACTGGCACAGTCCCACAAAGTGACGCTGAAGCCACTTCTCCCTTCTGCGTAATGTGCTCAGAAACGCTGCTTCGCAAAAAACCCCTGTTTCTCAGAGTGAAATATTCTTATTTTTAAATTTTCCCAGCCTGGAAACACAGGACAAGTCGGCTGTGCGGCGGGAAGCCGAGCACTAGCCTGGCTCACAGGCCATCCATCTCCCACTCCTCACTTTCAGAGCTTCTCAAATTTCAGCCTGGCATCTCTGATCGTAAGTCTACTTAACCATTTTAATAGCACTAAATGGAGTCTGTGTTACTGCCCTTATCTGCTCTCTAGTCTTCCGGGTCATACATGCTTAGTTTACTGTCAGAGACAAGTTTTTACTGCTGTCAGCACTGCAGCGTGGCAGTACCTGCAGAGCAGCAGGCTGCAGGCTTTGCTCTGCCTTCTTCATTGTCAAGAAAATTACCACCCGCAATCTGATTCCTGAATATTTGTCTTGCGGTTTCTTAATTGGTGCCATCACGGAAATGCTGGAGAAAAAAACCACTACACAGTGCAAAAGAAAAGGTGATGTTATCTATTTACAATCCTTTTGTGCAACGGTTATAATAATTAACATAACAACCATGACTAATAATTAGAATTACCCGCATTAAGTTAAGGACATGATTTTGTTTTCCTTTGTGCACATGCAAATCTGGACTCGTTTTCCTCCTGTCACTGGGGGAAAAAAAAAGTGTGAGAGGAGAGTAAGTCCAGAAGCAGGCAAAATGCATGCGCAGGGCATATGCAGAGGCTCCAGTTACAGCCCCAGACCCTTGCCCACTGCTGGCAGCGGTGGCCCCTGGCACGCACCCGGGTTTCCACGCAGGATGCCGGGGGCTGTGCATGCCCACTCCGTCTGCATTTGGTCCCCAAGAAACCCGGTCAGCTGTCTTTAAAATCATACCAAGCAGAACAATGCAGGTGGAGATGATAAAAGATGCAGAAAAGATGCACACGTGGCTTCATTTTTACCTCCCTTCACTCCAAGCCCTGCAGGCTGGATCTGCAGTTCCAGCAGCTCAAGAAAACCTTTGTCAAATTAATAGATTTAAAAGTAGAAAACGCCAGCCGAGAGTCCGGGCACGCTTCTGAGATCACCCGCTCGCATTTTGCACCAGCAGCACTGATGGAATTACTTTTGCTTTACACCAGCATAAATAAAAGCAAGATCAGGTCCACTATCTGGAAGATAAGGATGAAGTTTTACAGCCTCCCTTTCCTTATCACACCCGGACTTTTTAATACTTTGGAAGTATAATGAGCAAGGTTGTGCCAGCCCCGGCTCTCTGGGCTTGTAGGCACTCCTTGCCCCTCCTGCTAGCAAGCGGGCTCTCATGCCCTTTTCCTCTAGAAATTCAAAATGCAAGTGGCACCGGGGCCAGATAAATGACCCGTTGTTTATGAACAGAGATCATTTATTAAATCCTGTTTGGCTAAAGTAATTCCCGTCAGCGTGAAGGTACAACAAATTGCAAATGAATAATCTCTCCTGCAATTCGCCGGGCCGAAAGACCACACTCCCCAGCACGCTCTGTTACTATATTTAGCACAGATACAGTAAATGCATTCCTATATGGAAACCGCTCTCCCCAAAGATCACTTTTTGAGCGTCTGGATAGTGGGCTGCTGGCAGAGGCTGCAGAGCGGTTTGATGGCCCTGGGTGTGTTATTGGGGTTGCTTCTGCTGCAGGATGCTCGTGGTGGGCACGCAGTTACTGTACGCTGAAACCCGGGGCGCAGCGTTCGAGCCCATGAGCGGGGATAAATCAAACGTAGCAGCTGTGACTTACCCGAGCGGTCACTCCAGCTTTGGAGCTATCTAGTTACAAGCACGTTGCTCCTGCTTCATCCAACGCTGGGCCTTAATATAACTTTTAAATCATTGTGAAATGAACTTTGCATTTTATTTCCTCGGACTGTGAAAAAATACATTGCCGTACCTTGCCCTGGGACAGGGACAGAGACAGCTATTTATATCATTTCCAGCAAAACACCCTACGAAACATGAAGTAAACTGGAAAATCAATAATAATTATTATTACAGTGTCTCTAGGTCTCTGGTGTGTGGGGCACTGCACATCCCCACTGCAGGATCCATCCTTTGCTCAGAGCATTTACAGCCATGCTAGCAGTGATGTAGTGCGGGAAGCCACGGGGAAACTGAGGCAGAGAACTATTTCTAAAGAGACGTTTATGGCACAGCAAAAAATCTCCATCCTCACTGCCCTGATGGCAGGGAACGAGGGTGTCCCAGCCCAACAGGAGCATCTCCGCAGCGGTGCAAGAGGCGCAGGGCCTCTGCAAAGCATCGCGGGGCCAATGTTTTGGGGGCTGAGTGTTTCTGGCAGTGATATAAACCCACTCAGATGATGCAAGTGTGCCCTGGACCATTTCAGGGCGGGTTTTTGTGCCGTGCCCCCCAGGTTTGGCTCCCCTGCCAGGACGTTCCCCTCCCCAGGAGCCCCCTTCCCTGCTTCCCGCACCCCTGCTCAGCCTGGCAGCGCCCGCAGGGTGAGGAAAGGCAAGAGGGGCATTCCGGTCCTTCTCGCAGGCTGCCCATTCCGTGGAGGGGTCAAAGCCCTGCAGCGGTGGCTCAGGCTGGTTTCATCGAGGTGGGCTTGCTGTGCCACACCAGTATAAAATCTCCCACCAGACGGACAACAGATCCCATCGACGGGCAGGGAGGAAAGGCGATACGGGCGGGGATGTGCCTAGGACAGTAATCGGAGCTGCTCCGGCTGCACTAATGCTTATCGTGCTCTAAAAACACTGATCTATGGATCTCACTCCACCACCCAAGCACCTTTCAGGTAAAAGAAACCACCGGAGCGAAATCCCAAGGGAATTTCAAAGCTTGTGGCACTCGCACATTGCTTTTAGATCCATCTTCTCTATTTTGGCGGCAGTACTGCAGGAAAAACCCATTACTCTTTTTCCTGTCCAACCGGCACCGATGTCCTCACTGCAGCGGTGGGCTCAGGAGGGAGATGAACTCAATGGTGGCGAGTCCATGTTCTTCCCTCCCTCCTTCCCCTGCCTCCCTGGTGCATCACGGAGCAAGGCATGCTCCGGCTGGCATTGCGATGGGTTGGATGTGCGAGCCACCCCTTTGCCTGGCTTTATTTTTAGTGCGTGCACAGAAGGCAGATAATGGCGATTGATGTGCTTTTTCCTTCAGGTTTAGGTTTCCTGTCAGCTGAGCCGCAGATAAACCATAAACACGAAGAACAAACAAACAATTAGCCTCCCTCGGACCCAGGCGCAGAGGCACTCTGCTAGGGTTTATAGCCCTTTTCCAGCTTTACTGCCAAGATAAATCTTTCACCACCCACTGCCCAATCAACCCCAATACAAAAAAGTTTTTGTTGTTGGTTTGGGTTTTTTGTTTTTTGTTTTTTGTTTTTTTTTTTTTTTTTTACAGTAGATATTTGATTTCTTATATTTAGGAAACATTAAAACCAGGGTACAGACAGATAGGTGGGGACTGACATGTAAATTATATATCGATCTGGAGGATGTGCTGGCTTAATTCTTCCTTGTGTGGGACCAGAGGAGAGGCAGAACAACCTCTGCTTCCTCTGAGCTGTGGTTTCCACCACTGCTGGACCTCCACGGGCAGCATCCTTCAGCCCCACGCACCCCACCAGCACGCAACCAGCGTGCCGGCGGCCGCGTGAGGCCAAAGCATGCTGCCTTGCACAGGCCCCGGTGTCTACTTTATTACTCACGTTTATTTTTCAAACGGAATAAAATTCAGATAAATCTGTTTAGGAGCTTGTTTGGTTTCCATCCTGTATTTCTATTTACTCACCCAGGTAGGTTTTTTGGTCACTGGGTGGAAATTCCCTTCACGGTATCACTGGTGCATCACTGGCATAAAAGGCTGATTCAGTTTTGGTGGTAAATTACCCAGGGCCTTTTTTTTTTTTTTATATGACTGTGAATTTTGTCAAAACTTTGTGTGGCAGTTTCATTTCGTGTCTTTATTGTCCAGCGAGGGAGAGCTGGGAGTGCTAAATTAATTTCCGTGGTGAGACCAATAAGTTCAGCTCTCCTGCTGTAAAAGATACATTAATTTTGCTACATTCCCTTTTTTAATAGGCACAAAGCCACCTGGATAAACACAGGTTGCACACAGAGAGCAGCCATGGACCTGGGCACAGAGACTGTCAGCTAAAATAAATAAGTCAGACATTAAGAATACAGTATATGCAGAGAAATGTCACTTTCTTTTGACTTTGGTTTTTAGCATTTTTTATGTGAGGTGAGGGAAAATGGTAGGCTCCAATACTCTTATCTACCTTAAAGACGTGAAAAGGAGATGAAGAATATTCTCTGGGTTTAAAATATTTAGAGTTTTTAATGTTTAATGTCAAATACATTGGTTTTGATAAATAGAATAAAGGAAGTATTAATCTTACATACCGTGCGCTTGCACATGGGGCTACTCCGTCATTATAGCTTCGCTGCCAGTGGACAAACCTGTGGACCATTTTTAATGGACTTTCTTAGGGATAAAGAGGGATACTTGAGACTTGAGCCTTCTTTTCTGCAGGAGTTCAGGGGTAATTTTCTGATGAGCAGCGGAAGTTGGCTGGAGATCTCCACTAGTACGAGTGGGAGAACAAACCTATGATACCCGTTGGCATGTCAGCTCCAGAGACAGATAAAACAGAAAGCCAGCCAAGCCTAGGAATATGACTGGATTGACTACGCAGAGAGCACGAGGGATTTGGGTTTGGAGCATGGCTTGGTGTTCCCGTGGCATTCCCTGCCGAGAACTGGGGGAAACCGGTGACACCGACGCTGGTCATTCAACCGGCAGCTGAAACGCATTGAACCGCAGGAGCCGTGTTTGCTAGAGAGAAGATGCAGATAAGACACAATTTGGTACTTGTCACATTTAGCGGCTGTGCAATCAGCCAGCTCTGCAGCCAGCACTGGCCAGAATTAAGATGCGATTCTGTGGGGGAGGATCATCTTTTAATGGGCTTATTGCAAAACCTTCCTTCTTTATGCCAGAAGTGGAAAGTAGCAAATCTCAGGCTCGTGGCTGCCCCAGGGACATGTCCCTCCAAGGTCACGCAGCTCAGAGCTCTGGATTTGGAGGAGGTTCTCAGAAAGTGCTAATTTTACCATTGTTTTTTGAGCCTGATTGTGCTCTGGAGGGGGTCTTGGTATCACATATTCAGATTCAGAATCAAAGATACATTGAACAACTTTTTGGATGAATAGTTGGATGGTTCTTTAGTTCCTGAGTCTGAAAATCAAACTCAGAGGCCTCGGGAGGCTTGCCGAAGTGAGGACAGGCAGTGATGCCAAATGATGTCTGAAAGAGCTCTGTGTCCACAAGAATCCTGCTCACGGCAACGCGTTCCCATTTCTTAGACGGATCTCTGTCCTGTGCTGTCTAGCCAGCTCATAGATTTCCTGCCAAATTCTCCTTGCTGTGCTATTACCTCATCCTTCCGACACACTGCTTGTCCAATTTGACCATTTTTCCTGCCCTGTCTGGAGGGTGAACTCTCCGAGACAAGGACTTCGCATCTGTTGCAGCTCCGCATTGCCCCCTCGCCCGACCCAAACACTGCGTGGATGGGTGAACCTGAGGTCCTGCAGCGATTTCTCTTCAGGGACCCCAGGGATTATTTTTCTGTGTCGGTCTCAGCTGATTTGGGGTGGGTAGGGCGAGGCAGGGGGCACTGCCAGCGTTTGCCAAATGCAATAGGAGAAAATCTATAGGACAAAAGGTACAGCCATATTTCCTTAAAGCTCATAACATGGTCCTGTCACTGGCAAGAAGGAAAGAAAGCAGGGAAGTCGAGAAAAAAACCTACAGACCCACTAGCCTTTGTGTGGCAGAGGAAACATCAGAGGCAGCGCATGTAAATCGCCATGCAAATGAGGCTGGCAAAGCTTTAATGAGATAACGTTACCACCAAGCTTCCCAATGCAGCCCCAAGGCTAGAGAGAAGTATTTCACTCTAAGTGAGCATCCAGAGCTCAGGCACAAACTGCGCTTGCAAGGAACAGAATAAAAAGGGCGATTTAAGACAACGGTGGCTATAAGTAGCAGATGAGAAAACACAATAAAAAGAAAGATTTCTTACTCTGCAAGTGAATCCATTTACTTCAAAGGTACTACATTTCTTTGATACAATAGCATAACGTTTTTATTGGGGACTAATTGAGCCAGTGATATAATTACAACAGTAAATTAAGGCCTGAAGTATACTTTGAATTTAGGAATAAATTCGTAAATACTTCCTTATCAGTGGCATGTAGGAAAATGGCCAGACTGATTTAGCAAGGAGGAATCCTTACATATTGGCCATCTCAAGAAAATGATGAGTCTTCTTTCCACATAAAAATGAGTGATACATTAACTGCTTTGACTGCAGCCCTTTTATTCATTGCTTGGTACAATCAGTTTTACTAGTGGGTTAATAAAAATTAATTAATAGTTAATTAAGGCTTACAATCAAGTATACCCATTTTTGATTACTTTATCATCACAGTGTTTACATCAACGTGCAAAGCACAGGACAAAACTGATCTGTCTCTCTGAGCGCTGCTGTCTGCAAGCCAGAAATGGTTTGCAGATCCAGGTTCAAACCTGCCAGCAATGAGATGCCCTTTGCAGAGGTGCACGTACCTGCAGCCTCCAGCTCTCAGAGCACTCTTGGATCTCTGTGGTGAGCTCCAGACCTTGTCTCTGCACCCAAAACAGGACCGAGCCTCACCATTCCCAAAGCTGCGTCCTTTCCCAGGTTACTCACCACCAAACTGGGCAGTGTGGGTGCAAGCAAGGGAGAAAAGCTGCATTGCCTTTGAGCCTCAGGAAGGAGTAAGGGGTGGTTAGAAAAGCTCTTCTTGGAAGGACGGGCCATGTGGGGGTCTTTTGCCTGCAAGGCTGAAGCAGAGTTCTTTAAACCACCTGGGTTTCTCCAGTCTGGCTTTCCTTGCTGGTTCCAGCCATGCCCATCTGAACCAGCTACTGGTCAGGAAAATAAAAAGGCAAACAAGCAACGAGCCAGAAATGCTCTCAGTCAGTTCCTCCTTTCCCAATCACTATGCAGACAATTACTGTCCAGGATATCCTCAAATTAGATTAATAAATCCAACTCCAGCACTTCCACTGGAGTAAGTTTTTTGCAGTTCAATGACAGCCTGGGTCTCATGTGGTTACGTGTTGAAGGAAGCTTCAGCCACATGGATACCCAGCAGAAACTGGACATTAGAAAGGAGAAAAAAGCCCATGAATAATGTGTTTAATGCAGAAAATGCCATCGAACAGTTTTTTATGGAAGTGTATCCCTCAGAAACTGCTGACTTCTCTTTTATTATATTTAGCAATACAAATAGCTGAGGACTGTGTTTGGGCTCATTGCAGATAAAGTGCTGGAAAGACAGTCGTGGGGTGAAGGGACATTTATTTCTCTTACTAAGATCCGCACTGTGCTGCCACAGCTGGTGAATCTTATCTCTAAGGCTTTTCTTGGGAATAAAGCATTTAGCCTTTGTAGCTGGGTCTTGTTACACGAAGCCTAAGAGAAGATTCAATTACGTGCCACAGCACAGGGAGAGGGAATGAGCAACAACTGAGTTCCGATGCAAAGGGAAGAAAGTCACGCAGTAATCACCGATTCCCTGAACTGTACACTGGAGACCTGATTGACCACCAACATGAACCTCGAGAGAAAAAGAACGATGAGAGCCTAGAGTACCCTCCAAGACAGATATGATCTTGGGAGGGGGCTGCCTGCAGATGTGCCGTTGTGTGCTATCAAGATCTCTCTAGTGTTTCTCCTTGGAAGGGTTTACAGATAGAGAAATATTGCTCTCCCCAGAGATTCCCCTAGGAAACAAAAGCAAGAGCTCAGTGAACCTCCCTTCCTCAAGTAAGACAACGTAGCACAGTCTTTGAATTTATTATTGTAATTACTACAAGAATTATTAATATCCTTGCTGTATCCTTGCTAACCTTGTCTCAAAACCAGTCAAGACCAGGGGATGATATTGCAAGAGTGTAGCCCGTTAGGTAGTTTTACACTCCTGCAGATGGACCTGACAATATTAAACCCTGGCCAGATTTGGCCAAATACTGTGCCAAACCCTTGCTGAGCTGGAAACCTGCTCGGGGGACGGCGTTCGCACCAAGCTGCCAGCATGCCCCGCGCCCTGCTGAGCCTCACCTCCATGGCCAGGCAGCCACCGGCAGATCCAAAAGCAGGGCAACCTGCTGGGTTTTCATCAAAGGCTCATTTATCTCTTGTGAAAGTACATGATGTATCAAATGTTTTGCCTTGATTAACGATGCTAATTAAGCTAATGGATTTGAGTAATTTTACAATTGATATTTTTATGTAATTTTGTTTTTGCTCTGCGGTAGCCAGAACTTACTGCCTTGTCAGCTTCTCTCCGTCATGTTCAACATTATGCACGGACATCATCTTTAAGGTCATATAAATAAACAAAGCAAGAAAGCTCTTCATATTTATCTCAGCCCTCCCCCTGCTGCCCGCTGCACATTCCCAGGGTGTGCAACGAAGCAGATTTCAAAAGCAGGGAGCGGAGTCGCCAAAAGCAATATCCCAGCAGCGAAAAAGATTGGATCTGGGGGTCAGGATCTTAGGCTGGGCTTCTAGAAACTCAACTCCTTATCACAATTCTACTATGAGTTTCCTGGGGGCCATGAGGGAGCCGCTCTGTTCTCCATCAGTAAACTGGATAAACTAGGTGGACTGTTGGCTTGCTGTGGGCTGCAAATGTGTGTGTGTAAAACACACACAATTTTGGACTTGATGATCTTAAGGGTCTTTTCCAACCTAAATGATTCTGTGGTTCTATCATATAGGTATAGATGTGTAAGAGTGAGGGATGCCGAGCTAAATTTGGGCCCTGAAGGTGATGCTGTCGTGCTAACTGAATACCAGAGGTATAGACCATGTAGATTCGGTGGTGTTGAAAGAAGAAGCTATTTGCACGGCACAAATGCTCCGTGCACTTCTAGGTGCAAAGGGCAAGAAATGGGCACGCAGTTTCATGGGTGCAGTACTGCACACACTGAGGAGGCTTTAAAAACCTTGTCGGTTTTATGTAGTGCCTGAATCCCCACAGGTGGAATTTGTGGGTCTTTATTTGTTTACAGGACACCATCAACCAGAGAGCCATGTAACTACTGACCATGTAATTACGCTGTAAGGCAAGTTCCACATGTTGACAGGGTAAATAAAATACCAGGTTATTTTTTCCCCTCTGCAAGGGAGAGGGTTATCATGAGATCTTACGGCTGCGAATTATGTAGTAATTATGGCTTCAATAAGCAGGCAACTTCCAATATCGTTACTGAGTGATTGCCAGGAACGGGAGACTGTTACGTACTGGAGCTACATGAATCACGGATGCTGGAGAATGACCTGGCAGCTCCAAGCACCATTCCCACCAGTTCATTTTCCAGTTTTGTCCATTGTAGTTTCGAGCACCTCGAAGGATGGCTTCCATAACCAGCCCTGGGAGATGGTTCTGCCCATCAGGAGGAGAAATGCTGAACTTCATCCCTGTAGCCCTGGCTGTATTTATGCCCCATACTCCTCAACAGCGTGCGTTGCTAACAACCACCTTGGTCCCTGTCTTCAGCCTCCTGAGAGTGCCTTAGTCTGATGGCTTTGGAGGAACCGAGGAAGGAGCCAAGAGCAAGAAAATCTCTGCCCAGCCTTACTCAGCACCCTGCTAAAGCAATAATTACATATGTAGAGCTACAGCTCAGCGGATAACACTGGGCACTATCTGTAAGCTTAAATCTTGGCCAAACTTGCATCTAATCTCTCATGCTGAGCATGCTTGCAAGAAGTGGCACACCTGGAAAACAAGAAGGCTGTGTGGGTGAGAAAAAGAAATGAATAATGATTTGGGGGGTTTCATATACTTTAGGTTTTGTGCTTGGACTGAAACAGCATTTGATTACTCATATGTTTAGTGAACCTAGAAACCAGGTCAATGGGTCAACAAGTAAATAGCTAAGAGGCATCAGGGTGCATGCCCTGCTCTGCAAGGGGACTCTGAGGAAGGAGGCAGGACTTAAAGCTTTGGATCTGCCTGAACTGCAGCAAAATTGTATTGCGGGATGGAGCCCATATTGCTTGGAGAGCCCAGTCCTCTTCTGGAGGGAGTCCAGAAGTGGATGGGCTCAAGGGAGCTGCCCATCGCCAGGGCTGGGGGACCCTGGGGTTTATGGGGTGCCCAGATTTCACACCTGCTGGGTGAAATAGGTCTCTGCCTTGGCAGATGGGCCATGGCCAGGTCTCTCTTGAAGCTGAACAAGTTGTACCTGAACTCCTGCCCTGGGGTATCACACGACGTCAGGCCTATTTCCTGAGTATGTGCCACTTTTGTATGAGCAAAGCCACATAGTTTTCCTTAAACTTTACAGCCCTTTAATTCAAATTTTAATTATTATTCCTTATCATCCTCAGTGTGTTTCTGCTGCACTTAGGAAACCGTCTCTTGTGGTTAATTTAACACCTGCAAATTCCCAAAGCTGTTAACCTAGATCTAGTGGATGAAGTCTTTGCCATACATTTAAAAGATCACGAGGTCAAGTCTACTTGGGGCTGAGCTTTTGTTACCAAGCAATAGGGTGTCTATTTTACTTCCTCTGTACGATAGACCACTGTAGGCTTTATACTTATTTATCATCATTATCGGAGACATTCTGCAGTTGACTGAAATGTTACGCAACTAAACAAAATCTCAAAAGCGAGTGCTTTCGGGAATATTTCTCTACCATACCCTGCTTGAGAAGGACAAATATTGATTCAGAGACTTTGGGTACATCGATTATCCTTTTAGGGAAAGCACGATAGCATTAATAAATCTTGGAATTTTGCTCGTTGTGTTTCTGAGAGACTGTCTTCTCCGCACGGTCACATGCTGAATAACTGATTAGGGTCTCTTTTATTCGTTTTGGGTTTTTCCCTCTTAACAGCATGGTGCCAGCTCTGTTGAAATGAATGTGAGCCTTTTCGCTGCCATCACATGGAGTCCTGCCTTTCCCCCTAAGCACATGTACAGTATAGGAAGAGTCACTAATCTTAGCTCATAAACCTCTATCAAATGACAAGCTATTACTTCCCCGGCC
Source organism: Mycteria americana (assembly GCF_035582795.1). Lineage (NCBI taxonomy): Eukaryota > Metazoa > Chordata > Aves > Ciconiiformes > Ciconiidae > Mycteria > Mycteria americana. Next base: position 15,020,654 of record NC_134378.1, read on the forward strand.
CGTAAGAACTAAGGTTTGGTTGCCCTTTTTCTTAAAAATTGAGGGAAAAAGAAAAACCTTGAGGGTTTTCAGATTTTAGATGAAAAGAGAAGAAAATTTCAGTGTCCAAGGTCACAACTCATCACAAATTTCTTGCCATCATCCTCTTCATTCAAACTAAAGAACTGTTAATTTGATTGTCTCAGAAGATCTCATCTGCCCCTATAATTGACTGAGGAGATTCAACATTGCTGGTAACCTGAGAGGAGGAACTGTGAGCTCCCGTCATGGACCAGAGGAGTGATCTCCTGATCTCCTCCCTGTGAAATGTCAAATCAACATGCCCAAGACCACAGCCAGCCAAGAGATCCAGCACACTTACAAGCTCTTTGGCAAAAAACCCCAACAGAACTGCTCAAAAACCCACTCCTTCCACCTTCCCTGAGGATCTGGAAAGTAGATGATGGGTCAAAAGGGTCAGGGGGAGGCTCTGACATCTCCTGGCAATGGCCCTAAAGGAGTGGCTATTTTTCCTCTGATGAGGAACAAGCAGGACAACCGTCACGACAGCAAATTATGCTGCTCTCCTTGAGCCTAAAGGAAATCTTTCGGAAGACATCTGTGACCCCGAAAGATCAATGGCAGGTCAGATACCCCTCAGAAACATATATGATATTGGCACTCTCCTGGCATGGCGCTCCAAGAAAAGCCACCCTTGGCCAATTCCTCCTGAAGATGAGGCAGCCTATTTGGGCTCATAAATCATGGATCCTGGGGAATCGAGTCGGAGGACTGGACTTGCAGTTCATTCTTATCAGTGTTTCTCAGGTCTTTGCTTGCTGTCAATAGCCCTCCATTTGATGTGACAAGAGGCATTACAATACAGCTGTAATTACAATCCTCTCATTTTGGGGGCTCCTCAGTGTTGTAAATGTACATTTAAGTCAAAGGAATTGCGCTGATGTGCAGCTGATTAAGATCTGGCCTTCGGTTTTAGAGGCACCACTTATAATTTGCTTCAATCGTTTTCCTGCAGGGAAGCAACATGGCAAACTATTGGCACACAGATGAGAAGAAGCAAACAGTATTTTCCCCACTTCCGAACAGTTTTAAGCATGTTGGTTTAGAGCGAGGGCACGTATCCTCACCAAGTTAGGAGATACAGCTCAATGCAAACTGTACCACATTCCCACCGGAGCATGAAGCACAGTCCCTTGCTCATGTTATCTCAAGTGTATGTGGCACATTACATTAAAAAAGAAAGCAAATAGGAAACATTCCATGGTGCACTTGTCCTCTGGGGAAGTGGGAAAAAGAAGCTGCTAGGACAAAACTCAGACCCTTCTCCTCCTGCCCTGCAGAAAGCTGCTTGGCTGCCATGGTTGAATGCAGGGTAGGAGCGGTACGTGCTGCGTCCCCAGACACTTTCTGCTCAGAAGAATCCCCCATTTGCAACCTGCCAGTGCTGGGGTCAGGCTGGCAGCTGGAGGTGACTCTGCGTGACGCCGCCATGCCCGTTACGAACGGGAAGACACCTCGCAGATGACAGCTCAGCCCCCACGAATGCGGCTGTCCTTCCCCGGCGCTTGCTCTGTCCCTTCCCCAGCGAGGAAGGAAACCTGAGAGCACTTTCTGGTGAGAGCAGCGAGCTTGACAGGCTCATAAATATCGCACCGCATACCCTTTCCTTTCTGTCCTTTGAAAGAAAAGAGTGACACTAAGAAAGCATTTGATCACATTGGATTTGTGCCATTTTGCAGCTCACTTGAATGAGCTGAAGGGGAGAGCTGGGAGCAGCAGAGACTGGACGAATTTCACGGATGCAGCGGGGTTGTCGATGGAGAGAAAGGGCAGCCAGGACCTGCATGAGGAACTGGTGGCTCTGTTGGTCAGGTCAGCTGGAAACAGCCCTGTTGCCTGTTAGGGAGCTGAAGACGGAAGGGAGCAGAGCAGGGCTGGGTGCCGAAGGTGCCTCTCTTAGGAGATGCCAGTGCTGGTGCACGTGGCTCCTGGGTCACGCTCTCTGGTGACTTAAAGTGAGGGGAGACGAGGAGATGAGGGAAAGGGGTGAAGAGTGTTTTATAGAATCATAGAATGCTTTGGGTGGAAGGGACCTTTGCAGGTCATCAGTCCAACCCCCCTGCAAGAGCAGGGACATCTTCAGCTAGCTCAGGTTGCTCAGAGCCCCGTCCAGCCTGACCTTGAATGTTTCCAGGGATGGGGCATCCACCACCTCTCTGGGCAACCTGGGCCAGTGCCTCACCACCCTCATTGTAAAAAATTTCTTTCTTAAATCCAGTCTAAATCTGTCCTCCCTTAGTTTAAAACCATTGCTCCTTGTCCTGTGACAACAGCCCTTGCTAAAAAGTCTGTCCCCAGTTTTAAGCCACCCCAGTGTATTTACAGCCTGGACTCCTGCAGCTACACCTACGTGTTGCCGTTATGCATGGGATGCAAGGGAACATGCACTGGGTTTCACCCCGGTGGCCCTGGGCATTCAGTGTCTCTGCCCCACATATTGCATTTCCAGCCCCATTTCCCCTCCCTGTATATTTATGCATGACAGGGACGAATGCAGAAACAGCTCGGCATTTGCAAACTAGTAAAAGGTGCTTTTTTTAAAAAAAAAAAAAAGCCAGACCAGCTCTAACAATGAAACTAAACTCTATATCTAATTTGTCCTCATTTTCAGGGTCTGTGGCTATAAATTTTAGCTCTTGACACAATCTCTAGTTGGGACATATTGGCCTTTTGAAAGCCATTCTTGCTCTCACTTTGGAGCTCTGGTTTGCCCTAAGATATGGGCTCTTAGTTTGCAAATGCAGTGTAAATTTATAGTGCTATGTAGAAGAGAATAAATGATTCTTTATACTGGGTCCTTGGATTTTTTACAGCTCCTATGAATAAAATACAAAGAGACTTGAAAGGCTTTATTAAATAAGAAGGTGGGTGTCTTGAGAATGATCAGTTATAGGCATTGTACTGGTGTTGCGAATTGTTGGTTTTAAAGCCTTTGGGGCAATATATAGTTGATCCAAATGATAAAATCTTTGTAGGCTCCAGGGAGCTCTGACAGCTTACACCAGCTGGGGATCTGTCCTGCATTTCCAATGAGGATTAATACGGCGCTGCATTTTTGGCTGTATTTTGGTAAAGGAATGTCCCCTCATAACCCAAGAGAGAGGGAAAAAATCAATTTTTGCATGACCAATTGCTTGGCATGTGAATGCAGCATCATGACCCCCTGCGTCTGCTGGGGCTGCTCCTCATGTGAGGCTGGGAAAGGGTTCATGGGCAATAGCCCCGGTGTGTGCCCGCAGCAAGCCACCACCGCCCCAGGAGCTTGGGATGGCATAGGGAATTTTTTTTATCCTTTCAAAGGGTCTAGAGTCCATCTTGTCTCCTTCCCAGGTGAGAACAGCTCCATCCATGACGCTGGTTACGTGGGACAAAGCCTCATCCTGGGGCTAATCCTGAGGGCAAGCCCTGGCAGTCCGTTTGCTTGTTGCCTGTGCTGTGGTGTGGCTTCCAGTGTGCCGTTTACTCCTTGGACTTCTTTTTCTAAAGGGCTTTTAAAAAAAAGCTGTTCTCCGTGCAGAAGGAAACCTTTCTTTCTCTTTCCTTTTTCAGCCAATATCACCAATAATTGGAAGAAATTTGGTTATCCCAACACCAGTCTGGAGCAGGACCCGCAGAGCCAAGGATCTTCCCCCACCTCCCTGCTGGTGCGGCGCGGCACAGAATCCAGCCTGGCAGCTCGGCCGGTGCGGGGCTGAACATCCCTGCCGGCACATCCCGGGATGTAGCAGGGTTCCCCACTGCCCTCTGGGTGCTGCAGGGCTGCATGCAAAGGAGAGCCTCTCCTGGTTCCTACAGCTCAGGGCAGAGAGCGGCTTTTAACTACCCACGGAAGGAGAGAGCTCCACAGCCATCCCATACTAACGACCATCCGCTCAAATGGCACAAAGAACTAGCAACAGGAAATAATTTTGTCATTTTTGCCACCAAAAAATGCTTTTCATTGCTAGGTGTGGCAATACCATCCAAAGACTTCACTGACCCTCTCCCCGTCCCTTTTTTTTAATAAGGAAACTGAAGAATCGAAGGATAAAATAACTTTTCAAACATGGTACCGTGATTGACAGATTCACGTCTTACATGCAGGATCACTCTTCTTTCTTGCTAGGGGAATCCCAAACTAAGCTCTTCCTTACCGTGTTTACTTTCCTGTCCACATACACTTGGGTTTTTTTGTATTTTTCACATTATCACTTGCTAAATATATCACAGCACACCATTTACTTTGCTCTGTAGCTCAAAGACCTCTGCATGCATTTCTCTCCTTGCAAAATGAATCGCTGGTTCAAATATTTAAATATAAAAAGAATACCATCATACAGTATACAAGCAATTTGTTATCACGGTGTGCAAACAAGGTAGAGAGGGGAATATGCTAAAGTAAATTTTATGTATAGCTACTGTGTAAATTTGCCTATTTCCCAGGAGTGGTATTGTCACTATTAATCGCAATAGCGTTTCTAATATGGCATATTTCCAATATTTTCTCATTAATTAGGATTCTGATCATACAACCCCATTTCATTCCTGTTGTGCTTCCCCTTGCCTGTCTGAAACCTGCCCAACTCTTGTGCAAAGGGTCGTGGCTGGCGGCACGGGGGAGGAGCAGGCAGGGGCACCCCTGCCCACGGGTGCCCGCCCGAGCCCTGCACGCCCTGCGTCCACCACATCACCCAAGGACAGTCGGCGTGTCCTTCCCACCCCTGCTGCATCTGAAGCCCATACACAGCTCCGCATTTGCAGAAACCGGCCCCAGCCCCTGGGCAACAACAGGCAACTGAGCGGGAGATTTCCCCCAGCTGAAGGGGCATGCTGTTATTTGCTCCTCGCTGTTTACTAAAATGTACATTTCTGTATAGGTTTAAGGGAAAATGAGATTGGAGAGCAGTGCTAGAGTGATGTAGGATCATTTCCAAGTAGGCTCGGCTGTGTGGAGTGTCCTTGACCGTGACTGCGAAGGGTTTCTGACGGCGCGCTGATGTGCGGCAGCCGTTCCCGGCAGACACGCGCCTGGGGACCGCTGCTCCAGGTGAGCTCCAGGAGCGAGCAGATCAGGGCCCTGAGGTGTAAGCACTGTGTCTGCATGAGCCATCCACCTAAATGATGAGCAAACTACTATCTTTAACTGCTTTAAAGTGCAATTTCCCCATTTATATACACATGGCTTAATACAGGCCGTCCTTACCTCTGCCTAAACCCTGCTGCTATGACTTCTGCGAGACCCTGATGCACTCACTTCAGTATTCGCTATTTCAAACACACAACCCGCCACATTTAAAAGAAACACAGCAAAAGCATCCTTGCACACAGGCCAGACAAAGCACGCGTGTGTTCCTGCTGCCAGCGTCAGGTACAGGGTGCTGATGCTGTGCCAGTGGAGGTTTTTCCATGGGAAATGCAAGCAGATCAATAAGCCCCAGGTGAAAAGAGAGGCAAGGGAAGACAACAAGTAGCTGTGGTAGCATTGAAACAGTCTAAAAAAATCTGGTTTTGTTGAAAAGCTGAAGTAAATGCCATAGGGAACCTTCACATATTCTCTTGGGGGGGGGGGTGGTGATTTTCTTGCAATAAGCTTGGTGAGCTCCTGCTCTGTGGTCTCGAGCAAGACCTTTAACCTCCTCTACCTCTGCCTCCTCAAGCATAAAGGGAGAACACCAGTCTTATCCTGCCTTAGTAAAACGCTCCAAATGCCATGGAAGAAGCATATGAAACAGCGTCTTGTATCCCCATGAGATGAGGAGGGCAGAGCAGAAGATCTTCATACATCATGGATCAGGAGAGCTCCTCTGACTTCAGCGGAGCGTCATCAGTTTGTCTCTTCTCCTGTTTTATGCCCCCTTGGAAAGGGCAGAAAATGGGTCATTCTCAGCTAGGCTTGAACCAGGTCAGCCAGGACTGGGGTTATTCCAGCGGTTCCAGTATTAACCCTCCAGGGTTATAACCTGTCCTTAGAAAAGAGCTAGAGCAGATTATCCTCGTCTTTCTCACCCCTGAGAAGTGTGGGAACGGAACAATTTACAAGGCACCAAAAATAACCTGCAGTCCTTTCAAATACCCAGAAGGAAGAGAATATTCAGGGTCCAGTAAATAAACAGGGACGGTGTTGCTGTGACCCTTCCCAGCCTCTCTTGGTCCGAGTTCCCCATTATGCAGTAAATAAATAGCTATCTGTTATATGGTTATTTTTTTTTAATAAAAACACTTCAAAGTGCTTTGCTTTCCTTAATTAAAAACACATCAAGCCATGGATAAAGCATTGTGGAATGGCTTGTTGTGGCATTGCCTTTTACAGCTGGCAAGCAAATTTCTAATAAAATGGTTTTTGAAAGGAATATTGCCTTCATTCAAATCTCCTATAAAAACTACCCATCCATTAATTCCAATTAATGACACTACAGCATTTCCACTAACACTGGTAGTAATTCTTGGCTAATGGATGATTTTCAACAAAATCAGAATCAATGTAAGTTTGGACAGGACCCTTGCAGAATTAATTTACTGCCCTGATGCTAGCTGAACCAGAGCACAGTGGTCTTCTCAAGCATATAAATCACAGTGGTTTGAAATGGTTTCTCAGCGCCATTGTACACAGCCCATGCTATGAATTTCCTGTGGGCTTACAGGGAGAATAAAACGCATCCTGTTCTGCTGCTTGATCCCGCGGGTCCGTCACATGGAACTGCCCGTAGGCACAGGAACACGCGCCTTTCGTGGAAGGACCCCGGGCGTAGGGGATGAAAGGCAGAACAAAAGTGAGAAGGGAAAGCTGCCTGCTCCCAGCAGCCGCAGCATCTCCCTCATCGACTCTGAGTGGGAGAAAATCAGCCCAGCCCTCTCCCGTCTTTCCCTGCTCCGTAACTCACCCGCCTTAATTCCAACAAGACCCTGAGCCTCCTCTGTCTTCTCTGTTGGGTCTAGGGCTGCTCCTTCTTGGTTGGTTTCCAGGCCACCATCACCACCCAGGCAAAAGATCTGGCTTGTTCAGCCAATCAAAAAACGACCCGAAGAGAGCGGCAAGGAAAACAGAGAAAAAAACCCCAAGAGCCATGCAAAAATGAAGCTGGGACCGGTCCATCCAGAGAGAAGGGAGTGAATTCAGTCTGCAAGAAAGTCAGGGCAACTGGGCAGCTGCTGTAAGTCTGCAATACTGCAGCCAAGTAAGCCGCAATGTTTTCTCCCAGCTACAGGTCTCTGGATTTCTTCCTCCCGAGCTGAAGGTCTAGGTCTCAGTGGGACTGAGAAGCAGCCTCCAGCGTCAGGCTGGGAGCAGTGGGAGAGAAAAAATAGGACAGAAATGTTATATCTGATTAAGGGAGTTGCTGGAGGGAACTCTGAATGGGCCTGTGTCTTTTTGCTCCTCCAGTTGTACTTAGTTTTTTCATAAATATATATACACACACCCCATATGTGTGTGTGTGTGTGTATATATATATTGCGTGTGTATATATATATATATATATATAAAATCTGTAATGTTTGCTGTTCAATCGCCAAAAGGGAAGAGGAGAGCCAATTACACACTGAACTGCTCAGGAAATATTGAGTGAAAATGAAGTTTCTGTCTGATAACTTCTAATGAAAACTGAGGAGCAGAGCACACGAGACACTTTGATGGGGACTGCATGGGAATAAGGCTTTGACACACAGGAATAAGAGGAAAGGAAAGGAAAAATTCACTCTGCCCCTAATAAGGGGCTTCACCTGGTGATGGGAAGGGTTAAGTAATTTCTTCCTCCTCCTAAAGGACTTTAATTAACAGCTGATCATGTTGCTTAATCTACGTATCTCTGCCTACCTGCCTGCTGCTCTTTTGTCCTTTTGGAGAAAGAGTGGTAAAACTTAAACTGTTGACCTTGAAAAGCAATCATTCTGCAATCACCTCATTGGAAGGGCTAACAGCGTCTCTGGGAGCTCCACATAAACACCAAAAAGGGTGGACAGCAGTAAAATCGGGATAGGTTTGGACCAAGTAACCCCCTTTTCCCCTTTCATATATCATCAGTTTTACACCCTTACCAGCAACCTTATTGCAAATGGAAACCTTTGTGTGTAAGAGCAGAAGAAAGAGCAATTAATGTAAAACTAGCTGTTTATGTGGGCAGTTCTGGGATGCACTAATTTACGTCCGTTCACCGAAATGTGCCCGTCACCAGAGCACAAGCAGCAGTAGCAAGGCAGCCCGCGTGTTGGAACCCATTGGCAGCGTGTCAGCGTGGCCCCTACCCTTGAAACCCCCAAAGTATTGAGCACATCGCATGACTGCTCATCTCTGGATAAAAAAATTCCCACTGTCCACCTGGAAGAAGACCAAAGAAATGCCTGATGGGATGACAGCACATCCCGGATGGTGACTGGGCAAATATTCAGACCTTTTCCTAAGCTCATTGACCATTCCTGGCTACTTCCAGGACAGCAGATGCTGAAAATGGTCTTATCGGCAAGAGGCTCAGAGTGATCTGGGATCGAAGGCTTAAGAATAGAAAGGGAGGTTATTTATGCTTTATTTCATGTATCAATACTGTGAGAAAAATGCAGAGAGCAGCAACATAAGAGATTTCTGAAAGAGAAAAGACACAAAGGCTAGCTGGGGGATCACTAATGTAATTCTTTTCTTTTTTTTTCTTTCCCCCAAAGCATTCATTTTCTAATGATTCAGCCGGGCAATTCAAGTCAACTCCCCTTTTGTATTGTGGATTTAGGTAGAAAACCCAAAGGGTGTTTATTTTACAATGTATTACAGAGAAACGGCATTATCAGCCAGAAGTGCAAGGATCACGAGAGATGGGGCATCAGCCGCTCTCGCAGCAGCATGCTCGAGGGCTCGGCTGGGTCCCAGCGTATCAGCATCCCTCCCGCCGCCGCTAGACAAGAAGGCAACTTAATAGAAACGGTTTCCAAATCACAGAGCTCTGTAACCTGTCATTTTCTGGATGGCTTTATTATAGCTTTCCATGTCTGGAAAAAACCTGGTTCATCCTTCGCCAGGTTAAAGGGATTGTGGGGTTTCCCGGCTGATGGTAACACGGTGCTGTGCAAATGCTGGCAGCAGAGGGAAATATTATTTCAGCTGATAATAAAGAGCATTAATGAAAGGAGCTACATCTGCTCGGTTGTAGCAGCGTGTCTAAACACAAGCTCAAACAGGCTGCTGGAAATCCTTGCGTTGGCCCCAGGGTGGCTCAGGCTCAGATTTTGGGGGCTGTGGGGTGCGGAGCATCACCCATGTCCCATGCAGGGGTTTCCCAGGGAATCTGTTCTCAAACCAGGTCTGGATGTCACATTTTGAAAACTTAATTCCAACCTTCTCTCAGTGGAAAATGTGCTTAACACTGAGCCATTCAATAAGACTTAAGCACTTGCCTAAAGCTAAGCAAGTGCTTAAGCGTTCACCTGGTTAAGGATTCTTTCCTGAACCAAGAATGAGACATGGAGTTTTTGAAACTGATTGATATATTTGGAGTAAGTCAGTATTAATGATCATGTAAATTAAAATCTGGAAGACATCCAGCTTTTTAAAAGCTTCATCTGACACTGCAGCTCCTTGCAAATCGACTTTGTGTTCCAAAGATACCTACATGGAAATGCGCTTTCGCTCACAAATATTTCTGGGTACAGGATGCCTTTTAAAGAAGCTCCAGTAATTACTGTGACGAGGTGATCACGAGGGTCATCTGGTGTTAAGACCGATTTGGAATACATATTGTTCAAAATAACCCAAACAAGCCCATCGTTAATAAATTTTGTTAAAAATATTAATAATAAGATGCATGGATGTTCTTTGCCTTGTTTGCTTACCCTTTCTCACCGCGGGATGAGCCAGGGTGCCTAGGAAGGTGGGGATCTGCTCTGAGTGTGTTGCAAGAAAATAGAGCCGGGGAAAACAAAACTGACATAAAGAAAGACCTACAATTCTGTGCCGCATGTTAATTCTCAGTGAAAAATAATGCCGTCAGGTTTTCCCCTCACCGATTTCCATTTGTTAGTCATCCAGGGAAGCTTGGCATGCCAGAAATCAGCCCGTTGCATTAGTCAGGGTTTGTTGATCAACCCTACGGAAGGGCACAGAACTGCCCTTATGTCTCACAGCATATGCAGATGAATTCACCTTAATAACATCCTCAGAGCAAAATGGGACTCTGCATCCTTCGTCTTGCCAGTGCACTGGGGAAATTAATGTTACTAGCGATTAACCAGTTCAAAAATTCAGTTTACTGGTGACCGGGTACGTTTCAGGCTCCACCTTTCATGCAATCAATGTGCCATTTGCATGGACGTAGCAGTCAATAGCACGACGTTTATGCTGTGCTTTCTTTTCCTAAAGGGAAGGAGAAGAAGTGACTAAAGTGAGCACAAGGGCTTGGAAATACAGACAGACAGACAGACAGCTGGCATGGGCTGCCTCAAACGAGAAGGTGGGATCCGCTCAGGGCAGGGGACATATGAGGAGGGCAGACACAGGAGGCTGGCGGGAGGTGGCACAAGAAAGCCACCACGGCCCGGCCGAGGCCTTGTGCTGGGAATGACAACGGTCATCCTAGAGAGACGAAAACGTCAGGGTTTGGAGCAGTCCGCTGCTTTCCTGCGTCGTTTCTGCTAACTCCGCTGCAAGCCTGCACTCCCCACCAGCGCAAGAGCCACCAGCTATTTCCTCTTCCCTGGGCAGCAACACCTCCTCCTGCCAGGGCACGTGGAAGCACCGAATACATCCCCCGGTGCCCGTACTTTTCGCATCATCTCTGTCCTTCAGTGATGTCCCCTTGGCTCCAGCTAGAGCCACTCCAAGGGAGAGCTCCAAGGCTGCTGCGTACACTAATCTTGTAAACGCTACTCATTTTTGCCCAGGCTATCAAAGTAAAATGTCTCTACAGTGCAGTACATTTATTAAAGTCCTAATGGAATTAGAGTCCTCCCACCAAAAAGCCAGATGGTTGGTGTTTTTATGTTATTAGTTAATGCAATTTAGTATTAAAGTTTTGAGTTAAAAACAGTGCATGTTGTTTTCTTTATGACATCTGCTTATATTCTGCCAGGAAGATGAAGTTATGTTTAAATGGGGCCTTTCCTTTATTAATGAAGTCAATTAAAAGAATGACCCAAACGAAGGGGATATTCAGTTTTGGAAACAATCCCCTTTTATTACTGCAGGCAGTGCTGGTCCCGGGAGCCGTAATGCTGAGCATGTGCTGGAAAAAGGCCTTCAATGTCCACCGTGTTTAACAGCCACCAGGAACCAGGGAGGGGAAACAAAACCTGCAGAATATCGCAAGAGACTTGATATTTTTGTCGCTGTAAAGTATCTTCTTCGCAGTGATTGGCAGCTGCCAGCGGCGTGTGTGGGTTTGAGGAGGGATGTCCTTGGGCAAAGAGCACTCTGATGGCCGCGCGGTTTGCTCAGTCCTCATCTTTCATTTCAAAACCCGTCACATACGGTGCAAAGGCAACTCCAAAGCCTATTTCTCAGGCGGGGTTGATTGCACACAGTGCCACTTTCCTCATTTTATTCTCTTTCTTCCTTCTTCATTTTATAGATGTGTTTTATGATATAACAGCAAGGACAGGCCCCTCTCACCAATTTTAGCACAGCATTGGGAACGGAGAGGTATTTCTGATCACGCTGGGCTTCCCCGATGCCGGCAGAGATGCTTTAAGGGGGAAGCGGGACCCCGCGTTGGAGGACCCGAGGGACAGCCCCCGTCCCCAGCCGCAGGCTGCACCGGTGGCTGCACGGGGACCAGAGCCCAGGCTTCCCCCGGCCATCGTGGGCGATGACTCTGCCCCTCAGGTTGGCGTCATCTAATTCCCCACGCTGGAGCCGCAGTCTTATGTAAAACTGCTGCAATTTACTGGTAGACTCCTTTAGATCAACCCCACAGCCTTTTCCTTTTCACAGCGTGCTGTCATTACTGACCTTTCACATTTAGGATTAGGCAGAATGGAAGATAAAATCTTCATTCAACTCAGATAAATTTTAATTTTCTTTTTACTACATCCTCTCTCTCTTTTCTTTTTTTCTGAAATACACCTATCTCCAAGAGCCATCCAAGCAGCAGCAATGCCATCAAGCAAATGCTCTCAGCAGTCATCACAGTTGTTCTGGGATGTGAAATTGTGAAGCACCTACAGCTTTACACTGGAAATATTACCATAGCATTTATGGACAGACCCTGCCAAGAGAGCTGGGCCAGATTTTGGCTGGGTTAATCTCTAACCTGACTAAAGCCACTGAAGAAAAGTCAAATTAAACCAGTGAGGATCTGAGCTGTAACTTGGTTGCTGTTTCTTGCATAGCAACATTGCTGCTAAGTCCGTAACTATCTATTAATTGGGAAACTAAGAAAAGGTCTCAGATCCATCTCAGACAGGCAAAGTGAATCATCAGAATAAAATGAACTGACTTTTTTTTCAGTTGCCTAAGCATCATCCTCTTCCTGGGGCATCCAGAATGGATTTCATGGCTGCAGTTCTTAGAACAGAAAATAGGATGTCTTAAGATGGGTATCTGGGAGCTACATCTGTAAAGCTGTTAACCTGCAAAGCACAGACTGGTACACAATAACCACATATAATAATTTCTATTCTATTCTATTCTATTCTATTCTATTCTATTCTATTCTATTCTATTCTATCCTATCCTATCCTATCCTATTCCATTCCATTCCATTCCATTCCATTCCATTCCATTCTATTCACCACCCTTGAAAGTGCACCTTACCAGGTGTGCATTAAGCGGTGCAGCTCACATCTGTCATGCACAGCAGATTTCCTCTCTCGCCTCCTCTCCCCAGGCCTGGAGCTGGGTTTGTGGCACGGTGCTTTGCATTGCTGATGCTCTGCTTGCTGGATTTCTAGATGCCTGCGCTACTCTGCCTGTACACGAGAGAAGAAGTCCTCCGAGCAAGCGGGCTGCGCTGCAGGGCGTTGAACACTGGGGTGGTCTTAGAGAGTGTCCCTGTCACAGCGCTCTGAAAAGTGCATGAGACAGCTCACACCATGCAGAAGAGCCTGTCCCTGGCTCCTACAGGTTGCTCAGACCTTGCCAAAGCGAAGGGTGCCTGGTGGTTGTAACAAAGTATTTGGGTAAGGAAGGTGGGAATGGTTATGGCTACAGAGCGCTCTGCATCTGGGAATCTCAAACAGCCTGATGCAATTAAGATAAGATTCACCAGTGCAGAAAAAAAGCAGAGCTCAACTTATCGGTTGCATGCCAGAAAAACTTCAGCTTGGATTTTCCTGCCTGTTTTCATATTCTGCATTAGCTCGCCAGCTCTTAGGGAGGACCTTGGGGAAGGCAGCGCAGGCAGTGCAGGGGCTGGGGCAGTGCTCATCTCCCCGCGGTGCTCGTCTCCACGTCTCACCTGATGCCCGGGGCCAGGAGCAAAGGCTCCTTCAGTCCCTGGGTGGCATGGCTGGGGGTCAGGCTGGGGGTGAGGCTGGGGAGCCTTGGCTGTCTTGGGCTCCTGCACCCCCCAGGATTGGTATTAGGGGTTGCATCTTGGCAAGAGAGGGTCAGACGAAGCTCCTTGAGCTCCCTGAATTCCCACGCCAAGGCACGGGTCCCAGGGTTTGCTCCCTGGTGCCTCTCCAGTAGGAAGCAACATCTCCTCCAGAAGGGCTGCCTTCGTCACAGGGGGATTTAGGGAGCTGCTTGGTAAAACGGAGCCCGGCCAGCCATTCAGCTGTAGATGAAACTCCCTTCTCCTCTCTGCTCTGCTGCAAGAGAGAAGTGCTCCTCAGAAATTATTCTCTTTTTTTCTTCACTTGAAGCACTTCCTGTAAACCAGAAGATATATGACTGTTTCAAAGAGTTTTAATACTTTTACCAGTAACTCCGCAGCGCACTTATGAAGAAGTGAGGCATTGCGGGTGAAGAAGTGCATGGCAATTTAGAAGATTTAATAGAAGTCGATTTTACACTTACACACATTAACATTCACACAGACTTGATAAGAAAAAAAGCACTATCTAGTATTCTCGCAGCTACATGATGCTGTTTGCCAAAGCCTTTAGTTATAATTAGTCAGATTAAACTCCATCCATAGATAGCTTCAACTCCATCCAGAAATCTACCTCACTTTCTATTTTTACAAACCATGCTGACAATAAGTACTCTCACATCTGACAGGATATATTGTCTTTGCCCATTGCCTCTTATAACCTGACAGTGAAAAATGTACACTTCAGCATCCAGGGAGTCGTTTGTTACCTCTCCACTTCCTTCTAATTAATGAAAACATAAGGGAAGAAACAATAACTGGGTCTACTGTTCAGGCAGAAAATGATTATTGCTCAGATGAAATAAAAAAAAAATATTTTTGGCACCTGATTGCCTCAGCAATGACATAATCAGCAGGGATTTTTACTGACTATGCAATAAAGCTACATATAACTATAAATGCAAAATACTTAAAGATTCCCCCCCCTTCCTTTGCATGTAGTTACACCTCCCATAAAGGCTATCTTAAAGATGATAGAAAAGAGGTGTGCTTTACGGACAAATGATCTTGTTACAGAAAAGTGAGAGGTTGGACCCAAAAAGCAGTCCAGCCTGGCTTCACTCACGGAGATGTGTTGTTTGGCATCGAGCACTTTGATTGCTGTATTCGGGCCAGGGAGCATATTTTTGTGCTGGTACATGGGGAAATGATTGATACAGATGAAATCTGGAGTTCGGCAGAGCACATCCCAGGCTTTGACTTCAGTGCGAGTCAGCGGAGGGGCTGGGGGGCCGTGGGGCTGGGGAAAGCAGACTCCCCAGCACAAAATGAGTTTCCCCCGGGGCTTTGGGGTTTCTGCTGTGAACGGTGGGGCTTTCCCCAGCCTTTTTTGAATTTTGCTGCTTTCCACGAGCATTACACCTGGCCAGGGCATTTCTGCTTGAGATGTTCTTACCCAAGATCTACCTGTGAAACATCTCCGGGATATCTAAACTCGCTTCAGAAATCTGATTTTCCCATTCATTGTCCATTCCTTGGGACTTTTCATAGAAATGTCCTGAATATAATGACTGTCCTGACCTCCATAAATACAGGGCAGTATTTCTTCCGTTGATCAAAATTGCTGAAACAGTGCTATTCCATTTCTCAGAAAGCAAGTTGCAGAGAGCTGTTGGGATGAGAACGGATGTCTTCATTACCCGCCAGAAGTAAATTGAAAACCAGTGCAATCCAGGGGAAAAAAGGAGAACAACAGTGATATGTTGATATTCTAGCTCATGCTGAGTTGTACTTTATTGCCTGGTCTTAAATGAGACTCCGAATAGTGCAAGATGCTTTAGTACACCCAGGTACTAAACCCAAGCCTTGAGTAACCAGTGACTGTGGTTCATCTTCACTGTAAATCCAACGTTTGGCTTGCACCAAGTATAAACAACGTATCAAAATGGGAAAGTGTCATTATTAACTGGACACGGTGGCTTGCAAAGATGGATGCATGGCTACCTAGGAGTAACTCACCTAAAAGAGGTTGAATGTCTTTCATCCTGTTAGAAAAAGGGTGGATACTCAAGTTAATAATTGTGATGCACAGCCAGAAATAATTAGAGACTGCAAGACTGGCAATCATAAATTACTTTTCTTTTAATAACATAACGAAGGCAAAGTCGCAGAGGTAATAGAAAAGTGCAGCTCAAGCAGAGAAGTTCAAATGAAAAAATCAAGGCCAAATCCATTTCTTTAATTCCTTTCTTGCACAGAGGACAATATAATATTCATGGTTTCCAATGGACTAACTTTAACTGTAGGTGATTTTTTCCACAGCTAACTTGTCTAAGGGAGAGGAAGAAATAAAATCTTAAAGGAGAGGTCTGCTGGCTCTTTAAATCTATGAAATATAGCACCGGAAAGATTTCCTCCACATCTGCAGGGGGATGCTCTGACCGGGCGATGGTGGCTGTAGACCGGAGTGGGTCTGGTCCAACTGATTGCAGCTTGAAATTCCAGGAGAAATTCTGGCTACCGGCCAGTGATGCTAATGGGAGCACCAAAAGCATAATTCTTCTGTGGGATTTTCTTGGGATACATCAAAGTGATAGTTCTTCCATTGCTGGAGACATGTTGCCTGCCTCCTGCCCAGTTTGCTCCCAGAGCCAGTGCAGAAGAAATAAATAGGCTTAACACAGCATGGTGAGTGTTAGCACCGCTAGTCTAAGCTAGCATGGGACAAATTATTCTACAGTGAGACTCTGAATGACTGACTTAGTGCTCATCTTTAGAAGCTGAAGTTGGGGGAGATGAATCCTCCTGAGAGCAGCAGCCTGGAGACTGGCTTTGTTTTAGTTCAGTATGCAAGGAGCGGCGGAGTGTGGAGCGGTGAAAGCAAGATCATTGAAATCTGTTGAGTTGATGTTATCCATTGCAGTGATTTTCTTTAATTACAGCAGAAGCTGAACATCCTTTTGTCTGTACAGTATGACAGACTTATTAAAATATAATGTAAAACTTGAAATGTAACAAAAGGAGGTGAAATGATTCCTAAATCACTGCGGTTCTTTTGGAAAAGAGGAAAGGCTTTGCTTTCATGCCCAGACCTATCTTGCAGAGATAATATCAGGATTTGCATTACAGTAGTATCTGAAAGCCCTGAGCTCGACGTTCAGTTGTCTTGGGTGGAATCAAGCAAAAAGATTATACAACCTTTTACATGACTATCATTAAATACAGTTTAATATATTTTCCAATAAGGATGTAAACATGTCTGAGACTAAAATGGGCTCAGTTTGAATTGTACGGATAATGTAGGCTGGAGGTTCCAGAGTGACTTTTAAGCAGGAGTCTGCAATTTGTTCTATTTTAATTTGACCCATCCATTTTGATGGGTAGTCTCATTAATACAGCACAGTTTTACACCAGAAATATCCCCTTTGAATGATATGAAGCCTAATGCATTCCTCCCACACTGGAATAAACATAATATGTGGTAAACATATTACACCTGGTGATCCTTAATGTAACGGATTGATCATCAATTTTCAAAAAGGGAAACCATCGTTGGGTAGAAAATAGATCACCTATTGAGCCAGACAATTATCTCCTCTCCTGAATGAGATGCTGCATGCCAAACCAGAGAGAAACAGCTATTTGGCAGAACAGTAAATGTAACTAATACCTTTAGGACATGTTGGACAAAATTATTTGTTAATAGTGCTCCAAGGACTGGAAAAAGCCTCCAGAACCAAGGTACATATCCCATTAGTGGCATGAAAACCACTTCATGGTGGTGCAAGGCCCCTCATGGAGTAAGGAGCTGTCACTGCCTACAGCGGTACCTGTTGACTTCAAGACTTCTGGGAGGACCAACAATGTCCTCCGGCCCTCCCTGCCTCCATCAGGGCACCTTCCTGCATGGGGAAAGCACCACCAGGACACATCGCTCACAGCGGCTCTGGGAAGAGGGATGGGTGGCAGGGTTGGGCAGGCGTGGGCTGAGCTTGCCGGCAGAAGCTCATCACCACTTGGTCACTTACAGTGTCTGCACCACCCCGTCAGGGCTGGTTCACCTCTCACGCTGCCTGGACGGAGCTGTGGTGCAGGGGAACAGAGTCTCACCTGCTTGGCTCTCTTTGACCTGGCAGAGAAAACTCACTCAGCCTTTTCTGCATCACCTGTGACTGCTTCCAGGTGCTCTTCTCACCCATATGAGAATAAGGAGAATTAAGCCACCTTGGGTTAAATGAGCTCCTAGCTGGGTGACTTGTTGTCTCTATCTGCAGGGATTTCAAAAGCATCGCTACGCTGTGCTGCCCCATGAGATGTGGCTGCTGGGCTTGGCATGGTCCCCATGCTCCAACCCACCTCAGAGCAGGGCTCATCACCAACCTGCTGCTCTCTCCAACTCCTGCTGGAGACCTCAGCCTCAAGCTAAAGGTAACGGGATAGAAGTCCTTCAGCAAAATGAGATTATCAGCTGTCGCAATCCAGTTTGCTCTTTTAAAAGATGTATGTCCGTTTACATCAAACCCTTTGTTGGCTAATGGAATATATCAAAGGGACGCTGTCACGGGTTTTTGGGCCACAGGTTTGACCTACCTTAAAATAGCTGTTATTAAATGGGATAGTTATCTGAAATCCAGATGTCTTTTTTTTTTTTTTTTTTTAAAGAGGAAAATGACACTCTGCCCTTGTAAATTTTATGCCTGCAATTAAATCAAAATGAAAACAAAAAATCCAGATCAAAAGAGAAAGGAAAGTGCTCTTTATTTTGTTAGGGTCTGTAGAAACACAGTCATTTCTCCTTTTGCAGCTTCCAGGGCTGGCTAGCTGAAGCAGCCTGTTGCTGGAGCTGCACTGTCATTGCTGCTGAGGCTGAGACACACGCAGAGAGATTCTGGCATGAAGCTCCTTTCCATTAACATATTTTTTCTATGAATGGCACTGTTTGTCCTGCAGAGTGGAAAATCCCTCTGCTTGAAAAAATGGTCTCGAGGGACCACCTCTACAGGGAAGAAAGAAATTTATTCGCCCAGGCTCACACGGTCTTGGTCCCTCTGCTGAGAATGACAACCAGCGTGACTCCGTGTGTCAGCAGAGGTCCTGGCTCAGGAACTTGGCTGAGAAATATGGGGTAATTTGATGTTGACATTAAAACCTGTCACCATCTGAAACAGCAGGGGGAAAAAATAACAATATTTGCTAAAAGGCAGAAGATAAAATCACTAGATGAAATTACTGCTTCAGAATGACCTTCTAAAAATACCTGCGGTGATCAGTCTGGATGGCTGGAGAGCTGCAAACCGGAACGGTGGAGACTCCGCTCTGAAGCCAGGTCCTCCCTGGAGGGAGGTAATTTGCACCTTGCAAAAACACCGTCCCCAAATAAATTACGATCATAATGAACCACAAAGACAACAGGCAAAAGAAGCCTGTTCCTTGTAAACAAAGGAGCAGGAGGGAAGGCTCCAGCTCCAGCTTCAGCCAAGAGCCTGGTCGTAATCTCTCATTAGTGCAAAGGTTAACGAAGAAGGTCGTAGCAGGCGGACTGGGGCTGCAGCTTGGGCAGGCCCAGGCAGTTTCTCTTGGTGCGTGCTGCCAGCATGTCTCCCACAGTCACCTTCCCCTACAAAACCGGCAATGATTCATTTGCTGCTCTACTTTTCCTGCATCCAACGACACCTACTTGAGTCTTCCAGGGAGCTCTTTGCAGCGGGAGCCCTGGTTGCATTTCCAGCTGCCTCTCAACAAGGGTGACGTTACTGACCGTGGTAGAGCTGCATTTCCTATTCCTTGCATAAATCCCTTTCGATTTCACAATCTCTTTGCTATAGGCAGGAGCACCGATACACAGCCGGGTACAAATCACCCCGTGGGCCCGTGTACACTCTTAATTTCCAATGCATTAGCAGCACACTCCAAAGCTCCATTCCAAGACACAGCCAATAAAAATGAATTAACTGAACAGTCATTAGGATATAATGTGGTAGCGTTAAGGTGAGTCACAATATAATTACCATTATTTCTAATGGAGTTACCATGCCATTACTGCAGAACAACACACCTCACCTCTGCCTTTGAATGGGCACACACCTCATTGCACACGCACTGTGGTGCACACTCAATCTGAACACAAAAATCAAGGAGAGATCCAGCGCTTGCTTGGAAAATTGCAGCCCCAAGTCAGATGTGTGCAAAAACCACAGGTGCTCTTAGTGGCTGGACTTGTTAGAAAATCCGGGTCCCGTCAATGGCATCAAAATGAGCCTTTTATTGACTCCAGTGAGTTTTGCATCAGGACCCTCAGGTTTCTTAACGGGGATTCCTAAAGAAATGTGTATTGGGCATTCATGAGCTGTGGGCATTTAAGTAAGGTTTGAACCTGAACGCCAAATTCATCCGCATTCACGGGAGGAGTGGCAGACAGAAGGTCATTGACTTCTAGCAGGCTGCAGCAAAACATGTGGCTGAGGCAAAGGCATGGACCCCTGATGGTCCCATGGAAGGAATGTTGCAGCATCTGTTCTCCACTTCAGCTTCCTTGGAGACCTCTGGCTTTAGCAGTGTCCCCCACAGGTTTTGGGTTTGCTTCTTTCAGGACTCCTGGTTTCCAAGGTGGCTTATGGACTTTTCACAGTGTTCATCCCACTGCCAGGTTTGGGGCATGTTGGCTGGTTCCTGAGAGGTTCTCCTTAAGGACCCTGCAAAGGCAGGGAATATGGGATGTGACAGAAATGTATTCTGCTAATGCTGTAAATTAGTCATCTCAAATATGTATTTAATATAATAAATTTGGAAGACAGCTACTGTAGGTTAAGTGGCAAGTGACAGCACTTATAATGAGGATTAATATACATACAGGTCCTACAGATTTGTTAAACTTCAATAAATATTTATTATAATCCACTGGTTCTTAACTTACACTTTAATAAATTAGCTAATGTTAAATAAATAGAGAAGCATGACCGAAGGGAATGGGCAAAAGCCTGTCGGTGCCACCATAAGCTCATGACTCACAAGGGGTACATCCTAACAAAACCCAGACTGCTTAGGTTTGGCACCAATGCCGGTCGGTTCAACAAGATTTGCATTAGAGCCTTCATTTCCAGGTATGTTCCAGAAGGGAATTTCTTTGTGATTTTAGATGAAATGATCCTTTTCACTCAGAACACAGTTAAGGGTTACTTGTGTCCTTCCTAAAGAGCAGCCTTTGCTCCAAATATTCCAACAATCCCAAGAGGAAATTAGTTATCCTTGAATACATTGCATCCTGATGCAGTCTGAGCATGAAAAACTAACCTAACTTTTGCAGCTTCAGGAAAAAATACCATTTACTTTCCCTTATATTGGCTCCATATTTTTTAGGGAAAAGGAACTAAGGCTGTGGCTGTAAGTCTGCAATGGAGCAAGCATAAAATTGCTCCCATCAAGCTGTTGTTGTGTCCCAGTAGTCTGGGGAAGCTCCAGTTGGAGATATCTGACCAGGATCGAGGAGGGTCCAGATGCCACCTGACCATCTCTCAACATGGCATCTCTGACATGGCTCTTCCAGAACTGGCTTGGTCACAACTGCTTCAGGTCATCATGCTTAGCTGGAGGCACAGCAGTGTGCCTGGAAGGAGCAGATTTCCAAAGGTACTCGGGTCTCTTAAGGTGTGGGAGGCAGTTCAGCTGAATTTCAGAAGTGCTTTGCCATAAGTAAGCATCTAAATCACTGCTTGTGCTTTTGGAAATGTTACCGAGCACCTATCTATCTGTGTGGGTTGGTGCCTAATTGCCGTTGAAAGTCTGGCAGGGGCAGGGACTGCATTAAAAGCTCCCCAGACATTTTAGACCAGTGTGGAAGGCTTTGCACAAGACAGAGATGAAGAAGAACAGCAAATTTTTTAATTGCCTATCACGATGAGTACAGAGCACATTGTTTTGCTAAATTATTTTTGCTCACTGCTTCGCCTATGGTTTTTTTGTTGATTTTTTTCCTGATTTATCCAAAGAGTCTTGCATCTTTCAGAAGAACTTTTATCTATATCTGATGATAAATTACTTTCTCCTGTAAATGCAACACAGGGCATACTCTGCTGGCTGGCACTGCTGTTCATTACCCTCTTTCATGGATCATCTTGTTGGCTTCCTCTCCCATCATTATGCCTTTGCCTATGATAACCTCCTTGACATTGTCTTACTGATATTTTCTTAGCCTTCCTGGACCCTTTTCCTACTGCTGTCATGCACGGGCTTGCAATGAGTATTTCCTCAATCCCATGTGACAGATAATAATGTTTTTCTTAATTGCTAATCACATCTATTAGTGAGTTACTTGCAGGAGAACAGTTAATTCCAGAGCGCTTAGAAATTCTGCAGAAGGGCTGTGGGTACGTGCAGTGCTTCCCAGGGCGACTCTCGAGCCTCGAGCCCCGGTGAGCTGGTGATCTCTGCACCACCAACACCGTATCTAGAAGTGACGGGGTTTCATTCCGAGCCCTGGACAAAAGAGGAGGATCTATTCACCTTATGGATGAGGCTGACCCCATCGAATAGCACAAGTCCTGTGTCATGCCTTTTGCGGGGCGGGACACAGACCCTGTAGGAAAGGTGAACTTGTAGAGAGTGGTTGATCTGAGCAAGGGCTTGGCTCAGCAAAGCACTGGGCAAAAAGCCGCTGGCACAGGTCCCTCGGAGGATGTCTCGCCTGCTCCTGGGCAGGCAGTGGAGCCTCACCGCTGCCCCTGGCTGCAGTGGGTTGTTCGTTTTTAACACCCTCAGCACAGTGCTGCAGGATTTCCTTGGCTCAGACGTTGTCAGAAACTCAGAAACGGTCTACGGATTAGATAAAGGTGGTGGGGTGACCCTCAAAGCCAGGCAGTCCCGATGACTTCAGGGAACTGAAGTGAAGCCAGAAGTAAAGTCTGAGTGAGAGCCTAAAGCATCCACGCAGCACAGCCTGATGGGGAGATAACCGTAGGGAAATGAGAGGAAGGGAGGGGGTAAAATGAAGCGGTGAGTGTTTGTAAATGGGACTCCTCAGGAACTGAACATGATTGCCTAAAAACTCCCACACTTCCTCTGAACAGCTGCTTTGTCTGTGCTAAATAAATCATGCATCTTGTTACCTTATCCTGTACGCACGGAAAAGATGTGTTTGAGCAAAAAAGCGCGGGGCCCTTCCAGCACTTTGTTTTCCCACCAGCCTGCGCCTCTCTCGTGTCAGTTCCTGATCTTGTTTCTCTCCCATTCTCCCCAGTTCCTCTGCTCTCAAACCAGTCTGGTCCAACCCTGGCTCTGGCCAGCCATCAGCGGGGACCCCAGGCACTCCTGGCCTGAGATTTGCCGTGGAGGAGCCTGATAAGAAACCTGAGAGCAGGTTCACCCTCAGTGGGGTGGTGTGGAGCTGCTCAAGGGGACTTGGGCCACCTCCACTGGTGTCTCTGCCCCAGCCCTCATCCCTCCAAGGATGCTCTTCTTGCTCCTCCAAACCTCGCCACGGATGGTACCCCGCAGCAGGCTGCATTTGGGGGTGCAAAGGGCACCGCTGCATTTCGGGTATGAATTATTCGAGGTAGCGGGTCTTCGCAGAGGAATGCTGCAGTGCTCCATTAACGTCAGGAGATATTTCTGTAGCATGCACCAAGCCACGAGTGTCCTTTTTGCTGTTAAGCACCACCAATGTTAATTTGGGAGGGAGCGGGAGGCGTGCTCGCTCAAGGAAGATGTGGGAAACCAATTACAAGTTCTTATAGAAATCCAAATGTGTCTTCCTAAATACGCCACCTCTCAAAATGAGGCTGAGATTTAGCTTTCACAATAAGCCTGAACTGTGAACTTTTTAATTTGCACATGGTTTCAGGAAATCTAACTCATCCTATCAGAAAAAAAAGCCACTTTAAAAAAATGCTCTTTTGCTTGTTTCTTTATTCCAGGAGCAGAGTAATTTATGTAGTCATTTAATTTTGTTCTGCCACAAACAAAACCACAGTATATAATGTGATCTCTGTTGCTGGAACGCTTACTGTTGGAAGAACATCGGAGAAGACATAAATGTCCCTGACACAAAAGAAGATCCCAGGTTTCAGAGAGATCACACAGATTGGAAAATACGGGTTTTCTGGTTAAATTTATGAGTGGTCCTTTGTTCTTTCCTTTATAGTATGATAGCATAATAATCTTTTAAAACCACAGTAAGAGGCAGGTACCTGAGAGATTGTTGCTTTATAAATACTTAAACAGATAGACCGCTATGAAAATCTTTTGTTCTGCTGCATTTTTGCCCAGTGTTAATATTGCTCCAACAATGCAGGAAAAAAACCTCTAATAATTGAAAAACATTTGTGTTCAGAGATGAGGTGGTTAGTGTCTTCAGAGAAATATCTTCCAAAACAAAGAGCATTATATTACGCACGGAAACTGCAGAAACAACGTGCTGGTTTGGCGTATATGTGCATACAGAGATACCAAAAATCTCCCAGCCAGCCAGTGAAACAGCCATATTTCATCGTTACGATAGCATCCGATGGCTGTATTTCACAACTTCTGAAAAGTCAAAGAAAAACCCAACCTTTCCATCTTGCTGAACAAAAAAAAGCCCGCAACATGTGAATGAACTCAAGTCAGCTGGTGAGTAACCGGCTAAGTTATCTCTAATGTCACCCTTTCATCCGCCAACAGCGAGATGCTGATAAGCCCCGGAGGTGGCTGAGATCACTGGGAGGACGCGGAGAAGCAGCCCGGGATGCCCCGGCACCCCCCAGCCGTGCCCTTGCTCCCCAGGCAAAGCAACCCCTTCTCCTGCCTCAGTTTCCCACTTAAAAAAGGGAGAGCACCGCACCGCTGCCTGCCCCATGAGGATTTTGCGAGGGAAGGGCGTTAGCAGTGCGCTATCAATGCACACCGCTTCTGTTTGTCGTTAGTTTTGCAAACAATTTTATTTTGTCTTGCCAAAAACACCAAACAAAAGGAAAAAGCTTGGGGGGGGCCGAGGGGGGAAAAAAAAAAAAAATGCACCTTTTGCACCATATCCACACGAATTGTATGTCACACAGACACGTTATAGCCACGAACGTTGGCAAAGGCTGGAGCTGGCCTCTGGGAGAAGTTAGCAGCCGCGTTTTTAAGCACCGTTATGTTGCAGAATGGCGATGCAGTCGCTGCTTTCATCTGGTGGGAGAGTCGCAGGCAGCTGCTTCCCTCCGTCTGTCTTCGCTGGCGGGGCTGAGATTTTCTCAAGTAATGTGAAATTTTGCAATGGGTTCAGTAAATGGAGAGGTGGGACCCTGCACAAAAAAAGGGGGTTTTTATTAAAAAAAAATGAACTGAAATTACCGAAAGGAAGAAAATTAGCTTCAGGAAGATGGAATTGAAATAAACACTCTTCTTTTGGGTCAAACTATATATCAGGTGTTATAGTCGTGTGATGTAAGAGCCAGATCTCATGCTGACTTTAGGGGACTTCGCAGGCAGCTCCAAAGCCCAGAGTTGGTCTTTCCCAGTCATTAATAAAAGACAAAACCCAGAAAAGATTTGCTTTTATAAAATCAAGAATAACGCATCTTTTCACTAGGTGTTTGGGCTATTTGTTTTTTGGTAGGGATGTGCCAATTTGTCAAGACCTTAATTTTTGGAAAGAACTTATCTGTGTTGAGACGACTGCCGCTGGCAAAAGCTAATTCCACCTACTGATGGAATTTTGGGTCAAAGTAAGAAAAAGAGACAAAAAAGAGAGAAGGCACATCCCCAGCAACCTGATCAGCTAGGAACAGGACAGAGCCACGTTCAAGCTTCTGTGCCAATAAAAAATTAATTATTCATAGAAGTTCTTATGGAGAACAGAGGCAGACCAGCCACTGGGTGACCAAGAGCCTCCTCACCACCAGCGAGGTGGGAAGGTGGCCGGGCCAGCAGCTCGGTGGGAGATGCCCAGCTTTTCCAGGGGCTCCCTCAAGCTGGAGGTGTTTGGGGGTGCTGGGAGAGGATGATTTGGGGGTGGATGATTCGGTCAGTTTGGCTTCGTCCCAGGAAAGCGCAGCATCTTCTGCAGGACATGAAAACCTGAGTGACCTGACTCTTATCACAGGGCACTGTCCAGTCTTCTGGTTTGAGATCAGATTTTGGCCCAAAGAAAACCAGAAATCAATACAAAAATGCTCCAATTGGGTCAATAATCTGCATTTTTAGTTTTTTATTATTATAAATATTTATATTACAGTAGCTTGGTATTTTAGAAGGCTATAAATGCATTTTTATATAATCAGCATTTTTAAAAGTCTATAAACATCCACTATGTTTGCCTAATGTACTATAAAAGCTTCCAAAGGAGCTGTTATTATCCAACTTGTCACCTCACACATGCTCCGAGGAGGAATTTTTTTTTCTTGTCTGCTGTTAATAAAATGAAGCAAACCATTAACAGCTTTGGAGCTGCAAGGAGAAGTAAAGGGGCTTGTAATCTTGGACTCCAAAGGAAACGTCTGCAGCTTTGCTCCTCGCCTCTTTGAGATTCCCAACACGCAACAACAATTTCAAACAGACAAAATCAGTTTAGGTTACATAAATTCAAAAGCCTAAGCCTGCTTCTTTTAAAGTAACATCTTGCATTTTGTTTGGAGTGTTGCAATCTCTCACATAACGTTTTGAACTGGTTCAGTCTTACAGCCTGCCGTGCATCTTCCTCAGGTTTCTTTGGTTAAAGGAGCTTTAATGCAGAATTATTACATGCACACATACATGCCTACGTAGGTATATGTATATATTTATGGGTGGATGCAGATATATATATACATGAAGTCTAGCAGGCTGTGGGGGTTGCACATTCAGGACCCATCTCTCCTGGCACACTCTACCTGCCAAACTCCCAGTGTTATCAGCACATGGAGCAAGCTCCAAACCAAGGCCTGATAAAAAGATGCCATGCATCTTGGAGAAGAACGCAAATATTTTAGTCCCTGCGAGCTCAAGGGTGTAAATCAATTAGTGAAGGGAAGAAATCTGTGTGCAAAAAGCAGGTTTGGGTTTTAAACAATCTCTTAATTCACATCTCAGAGATTTGCTTTTGGTACATCTCTGTTTATAGTTTGCTCCTGTTCCCAACATATCTCGGTGTCGGGATGGATTCTCAACCCCGGGGAACCTGTCAGGGATGTGATAACAAGTCACTCAATCCAAAGAAGGGCACGATTGCGCCTGCGATAGCGAGCGGCTCTTAACAGCTCCCCTGCCGCCGGTGCAGGGTCCCGCCGGGGCACGAGGAGTCGCTCCTCCCGGGGACTTTGTGATTTTGGATGGGGCTGAAAATAGCACGAGAACCTGTCGCTTTTGGCACTTGGCTTCTCAAAAACCCCAAGATATTCCCAAGAGGGTAACAGGCAACGAACTCCCCATGTGCTGGCTAGGCTGGTATTTTGGGTAAAGGCCTTCCTGGATGAATTTGGGGTGGCCCTGGGGTGAGCCATGGTGGAGAAGGGCTTCCATGGCTTCAGTTATTGAAAGAGCATGGGCTGGGAAAGCATTGAAAGTCCTGACTGATGCCTGAGGGGGAGCAGCTTGGACATCCCTGAGATGATGGAAAAGAGAAGGAGAAAAAGCCAATGGATGTGACTTGTGCCACTGCAGGAAATTCCTGGCTGTTCTGCAGGGAAATGAGCTGAAGGTGCAGAGGGGACATTGGTGGTCACAAGGACCACGCTGAGGCAGAGGTGTGGGCAGGGGGGAGAAGCACTCCTACGGGCTCTCTCCCCACTGGCAGTCCCATGGGGGGTGGCAGGTTTGGTCCCTGGGGTCAGATAGAGCTGTTTGAGGGCTGCTCTATGTTGTGGCCACTGCAGAGATGGCTCTGGCACCTCAGGGGCACCAGACCTCATGGTTTTGCTGCCACACACCCCGTCCTGGGCTATCTGAATGGTGACAGAGTGGAACAGTCTGTGCTTGGGACTAGGGTGGCGGAGGGAAATCCAAGTTCCCAGCACGGGTTCAGGAGAGCATTTGGCTGAGACAAAGAGCCAAAGCAGCCCAGGACAGAGAGCAGACGCATCAGCCGGAGCAGCTATTTCTGGCATCGTCCTTGGGGCTGGGGAGCTCAGACATCAGGGCATGGGGAAGCACCGCTGGGACCTCCCGGGAGCCCTTCCCACCTCGTGGCAATATGGGGTGGTTCCTGCCAGCATTTCCCATCCTTAGATGACT
The DNA here is from genome assembly GCF_035582795.1 of Mycteria americana. Lineage (NCBI taxonomy): Eukaryota > Metazoa > Chordata > Aves > Ciconiiformes > Ciconiidae > Mycteria > Mycteria americana. Next base: position 15,048,307 of record NC_134378.1, read on the forward strand.
TGCTATCAGCTCCCAACAAGTACAACAACCTCAGACGAGTGTTGCCTGACAGTCTCACAAGGATGTCCTAAGTGGAGGTATCCATTGGGATCGGCGTTGCCGGGTCTCTGCGCAGCGGTGCACAGACCCCATGGGTGGGCGTCTCCACCACACGTTGCTCCACATTCACTGATTACTGATGGGAGCAAAGGGTGTGGGGCACCTCACTGGGGTTCATGCGAACTTCTCACCGTGGCTCCACATCCAGCCACCACTACCCAAGCATGCATTGGCAGATACCAGTCCCTCCAGCCCCGATCCCCCAAAGCCTGCCCACGGTGATGGTCTGTCAGCAGCATGAGGTGCCCTTGGGGTGTGAGGAGGTGTCGTGGTCCTTCTGGGTGAGCCTCGATGAGGTAGCACGCCATAGAGACCTGGTGTGGGCAGGTCAGGGGGGGCCACTGGATTCAGGAGGTGCTCCAGGATGGGGGTCTGCTACAAACAAGCAGGACAGGTTGGCTAAATGCAGCCAGTGCCACGTCTGTCATAATTTATCTGCTCTCCCAAGGTGACCTCCCCAGGTGTATGCTGTCCTGGACATCTTTACTTCAAATCTGGGTCTAACTTGAGTTTCTAGAGACGTTCACCTGCTTCTCCGGGTGCAAGCCAAGAGCAGTACCTGTGCTGCCAAAATCACCCCTCCTCAGTGTACCGCTGGGTGAAGCTTTGGAGGCCGGAAAGCTCCCATGACCTCAAGGCCCAGGAGACACCGCTGTGTTGGTGACCCACATTAACCCACCGTGGCAGCGGGGGATTCCCTGGCTGGCGATGGGGCTCCCCAGTGCTCCCCATGTAGAAGATCCAGAAGGTCCAACACCTTCCCAGCCTTCAGCACCTTTGAAGACACAGGAGGACAGATGTGGCCGGACAACGAGGTGCCCAGGACCTCATGGTGAGGGACTTGGCCCCAGCATGAGGTCTTTGAATCCTCCTTCTTCCCTCTGTAAGGTGGAAATCAGGATCCCTTGAGCTTCCCCACCTTCTTGCCTGGATACTTTTCTACCATGGAGGAAGAAATGAAAGAAAGAAAAGGAGAGGAGAAGAAATACAAATGAAAGAAAGAAAAGGAGAGGAAGAGAATAAATGCAGGAGGGAGCCAAAGGTCTTCCAGCACGGACAAGGTCTCCGCTCCACATCTCCCAACGCCGGCGCTTACCAAACATAGCCAGGGCCCCGCGAAACCTCGGGCCAGCGGAGAGTAGTAAGATGAGCTCCCTCTTTATTTGGCCTAGCTAAAAATAGCGGAGGGGAAAAAAAAGGCAGAGTCAGGACCCTGCAGGACCAGTAGTCAATGGGCTGCGAGGAGCGATTGAACTCCAAATACTGCTCAGCAGCCTCCAGCTGACAGGCTATTTTTTGCCGTGGTTGACTAAATATGGTCAGGGAGGGAAGAGCACGAGAAGAGGCCACTCGCCCGGGAGTGCGTGTTTCGGATGCTTCGCTGGGTATATAAGCACTGGAAAGGTGGACTCGCTTTCTGACCAGCGCTCCCCCCCTCCCCTCCGCCAGCCCCCCCCCGGGGTGTGCGTGTGTGCATCCCTCCTGGCAGCCTGACCCCCAGCCCGGGCTGACCCCGGGGGGGGCGAGGAGGAGGAGAAGCGGGGGGGGGGGGGGGGGGGCGGTGGGGGGACGCGGGGACTTCTGCAGGCGCAGCCCTTTCGCATCAAGGTGTGCTGCAATCCGGGCGGGCAAGGTTGCTTCTCCTTAACTCCTGCCTCGCCGGCCGCCGGCAGCGCTGCCCGGAGCCCCGCTGCCCGGAGCCCGGCTGCCCGAGCCCCGCTGCCCGGAGCCCGGAGCCCGGAGCCCGGCTGCCCGAGCCCCGCTCCCCCCGCCCCGGCCCCGCCGCTCAGCCCCCGCTGTACCGCGCTGCCTCCCGCCTTCCTCCCCCCACCCACCAAGCCGCGATGCAGCAGCGGGGATGGAGTTGTAGTGGTGCTGGGTGGAGGGGGTGAGGTAAGGGTGGATGGGGAGGGGAGGGTTTGCCTGATGATTTTTTTTTTAATTTTTTTTTTTTTTTTCCTCCAAGTGAGGACTAATACCATTCCTGGGCCTGCTCTCTTTTTCCCTTCCTGCATTAGAGATTGGCTATAAGGAGAAGGCTGACGGCTGCAGCATGAAGCGCATTATTACCTTGTGATTCCATGACCCTCCTCTATGCATCCCTAACTCTCGAAAGCTGATTCAGCTTTCAGCTAGTGCTCTGGTGAGTCCTCTGCTGCAACAGAAGCTCCTAACTGGTATGTCTTTTTTTTTTTTTTTTTTTTTTTCCCTTCCCCTCTTCTGCTCCCTGCCTTGCCTTTAACCGCTACCAGCTCAGCTTGTTTTTAAACACTTTTTCTGGCCAATGCAGGACTGAGTGCCCATCCAACTTACCCAGGGACTTAAATGTGGGCTTTTGCATCCGGCAAATTGTATGTGTGTGTGTGTGTGTGTGTGTGCTGCATGTGTGTGTCTGTGCAGGGATGTGCTGGGTGTGTGTTTAATCTGTGGATGGGTTAGGAGACCTTCCCCCCCCCCCCCCCCCCTTTTTTTTTTTGTTCTGCTGTGGCATACTCCGCATTTAAAAAAAAAAAAAAAACAACTAACAAACTGCAGAGCAAGCAGTGCACTAGAATAATCTGAACTGAAATGTTAGAACTTTGACATGCAACCGTTCTGCAAGGTTAAACCGGCCTTTAAATGCCTAATTCAGACACAGGCTGGCTAATGACACCTGGGGGGATTGGGGCTTTATTTATTTATTTGCAACAAACTATTGCTATGAGCTAATAGCAGCCAGAGCAAAAGGATGAAATGTGGTTAAACTTAGCCTAACTTGCAATGATCTCAATGCTGCGGTGATTAACTGTTAAAATGCCGAGAAATGAGCATTAATTACAGGCGCATGGTTTGTGGATGATCAGGAAGGAAATAGGAGGAGGAGGAGGAGAAGTTAGGTTTTCCCTGCAAGGGTTTGGAATTCAGGTTACACTTCATACATCAATTGACTGTTATTGCTTCTGCGGCTCAGAGTTGACTGTGGTCATTATATTTTATATGATAGTGGTGATACCTAGTCACATAAATATATAGACATCAGTATTGTGAGATGGATACTGTGCTACATACACGCACGCATACAAATTTAGGTAGGTTTTATAGCATGCATATGTATATTTTACACATCTTTATACATAGGTATGTAAACGCTATCTATAAGCAGGTGTAACATATCATCCAAATACAACGCATCTCCAGGCTGTGTTTAGAGTATGGATATATGTATATGTCTGTGCCGGAGAGAGTGTACGCTCAGCAGTCGTGTGTAATTGTATAGGCAGAAATCTGTGATTTGTGCTGTCAGTTTAATTGCTGGGTTTCTCTCGAGCGGGTGGTTGTGTCCGTGTCTCCCAAGGACTGAGACCCGCGCCCAGCCCAGCTCCTCTGCCGTGGGCTGCGCTGGGGCGAGCGCTTGCCTCTACCTCGGCCCCGCTTGCCGCTCCCTTCTCCGGCGCCCAGCCCTAAATACGGGCTCTGTCCAAAGTCCCCAAAGTTTTGTGCTGCACAGCTCCAGCTCGACTTTGCCACCTGGACCTGAGCAGCACCTTGAGCCTGGGGCAGGGGAGGGATGTAGTATACAGCACCTTGCTTTCTGTCCCTCCCACTATCCTCCTTCTCCTTCCGCCTCCGGGCAATATCTCAGGCTCTTCCCTTCCCTTTTATTTGCCCCTTGGCCGCTGCACTATCCAGCTTTCCATCCATTTTTCTCCCCAGAGCAGCCACAATTTTATTGCGCATGTTTTTCTGCTAAGAGCAAACCCAGGAGCTCCAGCCTAGGTGGGTGGAGGACGTCGGCTGACGCTCGCCCACCACCACTTACTCTTGGTGGTAGCTGCAGGATGGGAACCACAGGGTGCCTCTGGCGTCACCATTAAAAGCACCGTCACGCCGTTTATCTGCTCCTCCACCAAAAGGCACAACCCTGGAAAGAGTGAGCTTCCACCCGGAGCCTCAAAGCAAGTTTAAATCTCCAGGATGAACTTTGCTGCCATGGTTGTGTCATTGTCTTCAGTTTTAGTAAGGATTTAAAAGGTCATTTTTTTAGCTCTCACATAGTGCTCTCTGTAGTGGCCGGCAGCCGCTGTCCCACTCATCTGCAGAAGCTGGGGACCGTTCAGGACAGCCTATGTCAAATGCATTTGAAGAAAGCAAATTGGGTACGAGCGGCAGATGTTTAATGGCCCAAGAAGTCCAGTAGCTGTCCTACTGTTGTCGGTCTGAAGGAAATTCAATACCACGGAGTGCCTTGGCTGGGCAAAACCCCCCACCAGCACTTTGATTTTTGTTGGGGTTTTTTTTTTTTTGAATCTTAAGCACTCAGACTTTCCCTCACACTCCTCAGCTCTCCCTTTGCTTTAATTTCACTGCAGTCATGCATTACAATGGTGCCACAGCTCCATCTCTCTTCCCCTTAATCCAAACTAAAGGTTGAAATTTGCCTTGAAACGAGACAAATAATGATGGTTAAAAGGGCCAACAAACCTAGGGGGGCAAGGAGGGGAGCCGCACAGAGCCAGGACCGAGGCATTCGCCGGTGTTGCGTGAGGGGTGTAAAGCCATGTTGGGGGCTGGGGGCTGAGCACAGCGGATTTACACCCCAGCTCCGTGCGGCCTTTGCTTTTCGGTGGTGTGGGAAGTCGACGGGGAGCCGGGAAATATTTACTCCCCAGCTGGCAATGATATTTTAAAAAGCAGTGGAAAAGCATCGATGCAATTAGGTATTCCAAAGTGCTTAGTTTGCCACTTGCTAAGTTTACTTAAACCCTCTTTAAAGGGTTCATTAGAAGACTGTGAGAAACGGTAAAATTCATTAACACGAAGGCAGCCATTCTGCATTTGCCTGTAAATTGGTATCGATCGGCAGCAGCGGGGCGAGGGGCGGCAGGCGCAGGTGAGCGTGCCCTGCCCGCCCTGCTGAGCGTGCAGGCAGCGAGCAGGCAGCGCCCGGCGTGACCTCCGCCGTTGCTCCCTGCCTAAATCCTGCCTATAATAGTCTCCTATTCAGCCCGGGCGGCGTTTGCAGCCCTGCCACTCGGCCCACATTGTTCGGGGAGCTTTAAAGCTCAGCGCGGCTGTGAGGAGGTGAGGGAGAGGGGGAGAGCCAGTGGCTGCACGCAGGACCGAGCCCCATGGGCGCACACGCGCGCGGCGGCGTGCACGGGCGCGCATCCCACGGGGGCTGCGGGAATAACGCAAAAAGACTTTGGCCCCGGCTCCCGGCACCTGGCTTTGGCTGCCTTTTATGTTGCATATCTGCAGGTGTCTCCCCAAAAACCCTTAGCTGGCGTGGAGCTCAACTGGATGACTTATTAGAAGCGATTTTTAATTTTTTTTTTTTTTTTAAATACCCTGAACTCCTCAAAAGGTGTGTGCTATCTTTTGGGGTTTGCTTGTCTGGGAGGTAGTGTCTCACTCACAGTGACCAGCAGAGGAAAAATCATTGGATTCACTAGGTAAGATGCTTTCTTCTTCCTATGCTTTAATCTCTACTTACTGATGAAAGCGATTGCTTGTCTGGAGCTGATGAGTTTTCTTACTCGGGCAAATGGAGAGGGTCTTCCCGGTGTCAGCTTGTAAATCGGTAGCCAGCCATTTGATTTTTGGCTTTCTGAAAACAAATCGGCTTTTTGTTTCCAAATTGCAGGATGGAGGCAACTGGGAGATAATATATATTTAACTTGCCCCCACATGGCTTTGTCTAAAATTGTATCTATATGCATATAAAGCAAATCCCTTCCACTAACCCGCATTTTGGTCTTTTTAATTGCTGAAAGTTTACCATTTTCAATGAAACACCTACTTTTTAGGTGGAGTGGGAGGCTGGCTTTTACTCTATGCCGTTTACGTGACAAAGAGCCCCTGCCAGGGCAGGCACCGGACCACTGCTGCTTTGTGTCCGGTGAATTATCCAGTTCCTCTTCCCAGGGACCAAAATCCATCACCTGCCGAGGGCAAAGCCCGGGATTACAGCGAGGAGCGGGAGCGGGGGGGGGTGTGTGTCTGCACATGGGCTGGGCAGGAGGAAAGTCTGCTGGTTTAAACTGAGCCATAAGTCACTCTCAGGATGTAAATTGTAAATCAGCGTTATTTTTCCTCCTGTGACCATATAAATGCGCATATTGAAACTACCTGCTTGAGAAACATACTTCTTTATATGCCCATATGAACCTGGCAAGCTATGGAATGTAAAGAAGTATGTATTTCAGGTGGGAACCCTTCTCAGAGGAGCAATGTGTGACCCTGGGCAAAGCGGGGCAGAAAGACAGACAGATTATTTTATATATATTTTTTTTTTAACTGCCTGACCTGGCAGACCGACTGGGGAGTCAATTGATGATCTTGTTCCAGCGCGTGTATTGTTCTGTCACTTTGCCTGTGTCAGCAGGTGGAAATGCTCATCAGGACATTAAATATTCAATATGCTGACTGCGGCATGGGCTTTGAAAGGCGATGCCAGAGGAAAGCTGGCTGTCCACTCCTGGGCTTTAACAGGGATGCAGGCCAAGCGCTCCTTTTTCCTGCTTCCCCGTCAACCCTTTTTTTCCCGAAAATAAGGCTAGATAGCAAACAGAGCTGGCTGATCTTTAAATCTAGGGAAAACAAAAGGAGATGGAGGGGGGGAGAAGAAGAGAGAGAAACAGGATACAACACTTGTGACCCGCGCGTGCAGTGTTTTAGCTTTAAATTAACGTGCAGACTCCGCTTTTTAACTCTTTCCCATGTTAAAACTTTTTGTGGTTAAAACTGGAGAGAAGGAGATCTTTCTTGTCTGTGTGATGAGCCATCAAGTCAGCAGATCACAGCTAAAGCTAGAGGATTGCTCTGAATATAGGGGTCTTATTTTCCCAAAGGAAAATAAGAAAATTATCTCCTTTAATATAGGGGTCTTATTTTCCCAAAGGAAAATAAGAAAATTAGCTCCTTTAATTCTGGAAGCCTTCACTGGCTTTCGCTTTTCCTTTTCAACCTTTTCCAATGTAAAATAGTTGGCTATTTTTCCAGGTGCCTACAATAATGAGGCAAGATGAAAGAAACACGGTTTAAATACAAGTTTACTGTTCTGCCTAGGTGGGAGTCGCGTCCCAGGGCGTAAAGCTCTCAGCCCCAAACGTCCTCGTGCTTCTGCGATGCCTGTAATGACGGGCAGAGCCAAACTCCTCGGAAAGCTGCTCCCCAGCTACTCAAACTTACGTTCCCATCTCCTGGGGGGCAGCTGAGAACCCAGCAACGTTTCGCTTTTGAGAGATTTCCCTGCAATCCCAACGCCCGTCTTCGCTTGGCTATCGGGCTCCCAGAGCATCGTTTGGTAGGTGCGATGCCTCGGCATCCCGCACCGAGGTGCATCAAGTCTTACCCCGTGCAGCATCCTCTCCCGGGCATGGGGAGCGGGTGAGACTCGGAGTTTGGATTTTGCGGAGTCTTTCTCCAGCTCTGTTCGTGGCGAGCGCCGTCGTCACTGGTTACACGTACGCCAAAGGGGCTTTGACTGTAAGCAGGCGCTCGTGAATAGCGGGTTAGAGGAGGCAGGCTGGGCTATCAGGGAGATTTCCTACGTATAGGATTTGGTGGGGTTTATTAAGAGGGTTTTTTGTTGTTTGAAGTAAATACCATGGCTGATGGAGGCATGGGAAGCACCGAGCCCCTTCCTAACAGAGGAGGAGCCTTGTCTTTGCCAGGTGGCTTTGGGAACGTCGGGTTTGCGCTGGAGGATGGCTGATCTGCACATCGTCCCTTTTGCATTTTAGGATGCTCTGGTTATGCGGGGACCTGGAAAGCTGGGGCTTTCCCGGCTGGCCGCGAAGGGGGTCTCTTGGGGCCTCGCTGCAGGGATGCAGCAGCCCCTGGGCTCAGCCCCGCCAGCAGCCACCCTCGTGGGGACGGCCCCCAGCCCCCGGGTCCTCACGAAGACGGGCCCCGCTTGCTGCTGGGGTCCAGCCCCATTTTGGGGTCAGATTTAAATAAAACGCTGTTGGACGCTGGGAAATGAGCTGAGCCTGAGCAGGAAAGCTCTGGTGCCCGAGCCGGGTCGCAGTTTCGCTCCTTTGTAAATCACTGGTGTTAGCCTGAGTCTCTGGATGAAAAATGAGGACAGTTCTCACCATTCGGGATAGAACACAAAATTCCCTCCTTTCCCTGCTGACCCTTTGACCCACCTCTTCTCCCTTTCCTTCGCCTTCCTTCTTTCCTTGTCTTTTTCTTGCTTACTTGCTTTTCATTTTCTTTTTCTCGCTTTCTTTTTTCTCTCTTTCTTTTTTCTCTCTTTCTTTTTTCTCTCTTTCTTTTTTCTCTCTTTCTGTTTTCTTTCTGTTTTCTTTCTGTTTTCTTTCTGTTTTCTTTCTGTTTTCTTTCTGTTTTCTTTCTTCTTTCTTTCTTCTTTCTTTGTTTCTCTCCTTCCTTCCTTCCTTCCTTCTTTCTTTCTTTCTTTCTCTCTCCTTCCCTTTCTTTCTTTCCTCAGCACAGGTTTTACTAAAACTCCTGTGCCGCTGTGTGTTGCTCTCATGAAGGTGCTTGTGGTCTGATTTACAGTAGATACCTGCATTCCTAATGCAATTTTTATTTCCTTCCCCCCGTCTCTGAATTAATACGCTTGTTAATCACATGGAATTGCTAACTTTAGGAAGTCACTAAGTGCTTAGATTTATTTTTTATGTAAATATTTTCAAAGCTATCATTCTGAGCACTGTCTCGCAGCATGGGAGGGGAAGTGGCAGGGGAGGCTTCACTGTGGCACATGTCCCGAGGCACCGGGGCTTGGATGATGTTAAAAACAAAATGGGGAGTTTGTGTGGCCCCCCCAGAGCCACGGCCGCCCCTTGCTTTTGGCCTCAATGGAAGCAGACGATGGCTGCAGGCCTTCAGCGACCAGTTTGCGCCATTCTTTTGCTTCACGGCAGCTCCTCGTCCCTTTTTTACCTATTTGGATTAAAACCGTGACCGTTACATCGCACTAAGTCCACTCTATTTGGTAGCTAAAATCAAGCCGGTTGTCTTTCGCTCGTTATAAACTGGTGAGCATCTCCCAGCCTTGCGCGCCGTTGCGGGCGCGGCGAGGAGCCTCGGTGCCGGACCCGCTGCGTGCGGCAGCGCCGGGATGCTCGGGTGCGCCCATCCGTCCTGCAAACTCAGGACTGTGCAGTGCCGGGCGCAGAAACAGGAGCTTTGAGAATTGTAAAAGCCATAAATCCACTGGACCAAATTAGTTAAATTTTTCTATTCTATGCCTCACAAAATCCAGCCGTTCCCGAGATGAATTCTCCGCATGTAAGCGGAACTACCGGCAGGTATAAGATGGATATTTCGCATGTGCACACGAGAGCACAGGGACAAATTTGTGCCACGCGGGTTTCCCCCGGCAGGTTTTTTTTTTTAAGTCTTGTGTGTTTGTTATGTTGATGATCTATTATTACAGTTGTTACTATTACTTAATATTGGAAGACAGGTGGTCCCATAAATTCCAGCACCATCTTTTGAAAAAAAAAAAAAGGGGGGGGGGGCATGTTTGCAATTCAAGTTTAATAGTGCATTCATCAAGAGCAATAAAGCATTTTATTGCACAAGTATTTCAAGGGATGTGCTGGCCCTGGTAAAAGCATTAGTAAAGGGGTACATCAGCAATCTCATTTAAAACTGTCGACCCAACGTGAAAAATGTTGCGTTGAAGAATAAACTGCTATTAAGCATGATTAGATTGACCTGCAGGACAGATATTTTAGCTGCAGCAGCACAAGTCGATCAAAGTGAGCATCGCTTAGATTGCAAATTTTTTTTTTTAATGCCCTAAATTAAAAATGAAAGAGCCTCAGAATATTTAGGACCAGAGAGTGACTTTGGGGGTGAGATTTGTGCATTCGATTCGAAGCGGTTTGGAAAGGTGGGGAAAGGGGGAAAATGTATTAATTGCTGCCCCTTTAGCATACATTGAAAGTATGTTACTCAGATCAACCAATCAAAAAAGAAATTGTGCTGACTCAGCATTTGGGCTAGTCTGCACGTCCGATTGCAGAAGAGATCAGCACTGCACTGCAGTATCTTTCCCTGCCTTTGACACCAGCCTAGCTGGGCAGGGCTTCCCTTGTGTTTCCCAGGACTGGTTTAGGCCAAGAGCAAGAGAAGGCCCTGAAGAGAGGAGAAGAAAGTCAAGGTTGCACGAGCCTCAAGCTGCTAATGATCCTTTTTAGTCAGTAAGCAAGAGCTTCCACGCTAGGTTTGCCCTGCCAGATGCAAGCGGCATGAATTGCTTGGGAATATATCTATTTTTAAAGACTTTCACCACATCTTGCACTTAGCAGTGACTGTGGGCGAGGGGGTGGTGTGTTCCTTGCAAGAGAAATATCCTCGCTCCTCAGCTCGGATCCCTCCCCTGAAAGCCCAGGGCTGATTTAAGTACCGCACTTGCAGTTCCCTCCCAGCAAAGATGTTAGGTTTAACATTTGATGCTTAATGTTGAAGTTGCTCTTGACCTCGGCCAAGCAGGCAGTGATGCTGAGAGATGGTTTCCCGTTGGGATGCGGGGGGTCATGGTGAGAGCAGCCCAGCGCTCCAAGGATGGGAGCCAAGGGCACGGGCTCCACTCATGGTTTGCTGGGCTTGCAGACGAGCCATGTAGCTCCCCTGCCTCAGTTTCCCCCAGAGGCAGAGTAGGTGCTCACCGTGGAGTTGTTGAAGCCGTTGTTTGCACCACGGGGCTCAGGCTGGAGAAGGCCAAGGAGGGTTGATGTATCTACCCGAGGACAAGCTTGTTCTGGGTTTGTAAGAACTTCCCCGCTTTGGTGTTGGTTTGCTCGGTGATGCCCGGCATGCGTTTTGGGGAGACGGCACAGCTTGGCTGGACTGCGTCCCCTCTGCCCTCATGCTGAAATGCAAAGACCTGTCTGGACTCCCCAACATCTCTGAGCGGGTGCAGGGTGCGAGGTGCTGACACCGGACCTCAACCGGGACCCCGCGGGGCTGTGGCTGCCTGGGGGGTATCCGAGCGGGAGGGAGAAGGGGCCCCGTCACCTCGCCGAGGAGCTGGGCGATGCGGGCTGAGATGCTCCAGCACCGCGGGGCCGCTCACCGCCCGGCGGATGCTGGCGGCTGGTGGCACAATATCGCACGGTGCCGCATTGCCGGCTGGCTCTGCCGGTGCTGGGGAGGTTGTGCAATGCCAGCGCGGCCCCCAGGCTTGCCCGGCGGTGAGGGCATGGGCGGGTATCTGCACGTGCAGGCAGAGCAGCGTCCCCGTGGGCTGCTTCCTCTTGACCAACTGCCGTGCCCCGTGACGCTCTGAAGGCATTTTTGCTTGCGCTCTTTATCCAGCGTCAGCGTGCACCCCTGGTTTAGTTTGTATTTTTGCGACGTGGTCTGGATGGAGGAGCAGAGGCCGATGGTGGATATCCTTGTGTACAAGCAGAAGGCTTTCAGACGCAGATATGTCTTGAAAAAGGAAGAACTTAATAGCCAAAGGTTTTAGCAGTTGGAGCAGTTGCTGGTGGTGCTCAGGAGGCAAGCTACGCTCTGGGGCTCGGGGGAAGCAGGGTGACCGACATCTCAAACAGATGCAGGGTTTTCCTTTTTTTTTTTTTCCTGTTTTTTTCTTTTTTTTTTTTTCGTGAAGCACAGGGCTGTGCCTGTAAATGCCTCGCCATGCCCAGATATGGCCTGTGCCGGGACCTGTGCCGCTATCTAAAAAAGCCCTGGGCAGACCGATGAGCCTGGGGGGACCAGGGAACAGCTGCTATAAATAGTGCTCATTCTCAGCTGCCCTTCTGGTGGGACCGGATTAGGTGGCATCTGGGCAGCCAAGAGGCGTGGGACTCGTGACCACCGACCGCAGAAGTCACCCGGCAGCTGTAAGGACAGGAGCCATCCCCGCAAAGCCCTTACATAGGCAAGTCAACACTGGCATTTGGGGAGCTGGATAAAGCTACGGGAGCAGGAATCCAGTGACCTAAGAGCAATCAAGAATAAAGATCATCGTGACGGCTGGGGCAGCGCTTCCAATCTGGGAAGTGACCCAATGTTGGAGGCAGGACTTGGCCTTCGGCTGCTGAAGCTGCTTGGTGCAAGCGAGGGAAGGCATCAGGAGGGAGCCGGTGATGTGGGAAGCAAAGTGTTGCAAGGAGTTGCTGCGATGAAGAGACTGATGGCCCCTTCTGGGACACCGTGGGTTAATTTGCTGGCAGTGAGATTATTGGAAGCTCTGATTTAATATTTGTGTTTACTTCGGGTAAACAAATTAACAAAAAAACCCCAAGTCTTAATAATTTAAGGCACCAACTTGACTGAGGGTAGTAGAAAATAATGAATCTCATGCAATGATTTCACTCCGAACCTTGCAGAAGGCAGACGGTGTGTGCAGCTTATGTCCACATGGATGCAATGTAACTGGTCCCTATACACAAGGGGTACGTGTAGCCAAAGGCTGCAGGAGCGCATTCCAGCTCCCGTAACGGCAGTGGAAAAGGACTGTGGTTTGCTTGAATTAAGCTCAGCCTTGAGTATTTGAAGGGAAAAGGTGGAGCTGGGAACAGGGATGGTTTGGCCGAGCCGGGGATACGGCTGTGCGGGCGATACCCAGAGGGGATGTGCCGAAATATGTGCAACGGGGGATCGGGGACAAAAAGCAGGGAGTGAGGCTGCAGCTTGGCCCGGAGCGGGTCTGCTGCGGGACAGGGACGGGGCTGCGCGGGCAGGCAGGGCGAGGGGGGCTTTGTCCCTTCCCCTCCTCACCGGTGTCAGGGCTGTGATGCACCGGGAGCTGCACCACCTTGCTTTCTTTAAATTAAGCCAGCTTTGTCCTAAAGCCTTGTCTTTGAGACAATAAGACGCACCCGCTAAAATCTATTGTGCCATTTTTGCAAAGACCAGCAAAAGTTGCTGGTGTGCCCTCCCCTCCCTGTCCTCCACGCTCATTTGGCCTATTTGAAGCTGAATTTATTCCTGGGAAGGTCCCCATCAATTTGCCTTGCTCTTTTGTTGACAAGTTTATTAAAAACCTGGGCAACTACATATTAAACTTTTATCAGTGTCGAGGAAGAATACGTCCTTTGAGCGGCCACAAAAGTTATGGATTGGGTCTTAACGTTTCTTGTTCCACCGTTCGGCTGAGTCAGCGTAACAAATAAAAGCTGCCACTTCATTTTTTTTCCCTTTCTCGAGAGACAGTTCGCTTAACAGTATAAGTAACAGAGTGTCCAATAACGCAAAAAGGTTTCAAGTCTGGGTAAACATGAGCGCTTTTTTTGTGGCTGTAAGTCTTTAATAATTTGAATTATTAACTTAAAATGAGAATAAAACACGAACCCTGGAGAAAGTTATTTTTTTTAGCTCTAAGCCAATAGTTTGGGTAAAATAACTGATACTTTATAGTGTTTATATGAAAAAATGCCCCCCAAATTAATAACGTTTGTTGTACCACAAGCGACGTGCTTCCACGCGCTGGGAGGGCATGAAGGGGTCGGAGCGACGCTTGGCTGGGGCTGTACCTTTTGTGCCGCTGCGATATGGGATCTTTGCTCTTTTTCTTTAGTCGTAAGATGAAACAAAGAGGAGGCCAGTATGTTGCACCAAAGATGTTAAAAATAAAGCGTCAGAATCGCATAACCTAGTTCCCGTTTTGCCGTGCAGCTGAGTTTTTAGGAGTTGAAAGAAGCCTGAAAAATAATCAGTGAGGAGGAGTTTGAACCGATATAACAACAGACAGGCAGGGAAAAAAAGTGAGTATCCGAGGCACTGAGCTGCAATTCTTAAACTCTGCCAGATAAATAAATAAATAACTGTTCCCAAACAGCATCTTTCTCTGCCTGTCACCCTGTCCAAGGATTTTTTAGTTCTTAAACAGGTTTGCCGGCATAATTTGTCAAGTCCAACAGGGAGGTTTCCGTGTGACAGAGGATCATTTTTCACCACGCACAGTGGTGCACCAAAGCCGTCCTGCAGGTTCCGAGCAACTCCATAATTAGATAAGAGTTAACATACGTGTATTAGCTGGATCATCATTCATGCTATAGGATACAGCAGACCCCACCGCTGCCGATGCTGTGCCGTGCCGAAAGCAGGCAGGGAGCGTTCTGGACAAATACGTCTTCCTCCAGGAGTTTATCTGCATCACCATTTGCTCCAATTATAACTAATTGGACACATATTGCATTTTCATAGCATCTAATTTTCTATTGATTTTAACGGGACTGCTGGTGTTTTGTACTATTAAGTGGTATCTTGTATCAGTTGCTGTTTAAAAATGCTGAGTACACTCCCCTGTATGGAATTATGCAGTCAGCAGATGTTTTAAAACCTATTTAATTGTTTGGTCCATAAAATGCACAAACTGTATTAGAGAACGGCTTTGTTCTCTTTTGAGTGTGTGAGTTGAAAAAAAAAAATCCAACCCCACAACTATTTCCACTATCGGTTTCAGGAGATGCAGCTCCCAGAGACCTGCTGAGAGCCTTGTGTTTCAGGCAAACAGCTTTGGAGGGTCCGTCTCGGTCCCGCGAGGAGCCAGAGCATTTGCAGCTCCCTCCAGGTATCGATGCTTTGCGTTGCCAGAAAAGATCAGGTCTGGGCTTGAAATAGGACCTTTATTTTTACAAGAGGCCTAGGACCAAAATTTGGGTTAAGACTGAGATTCTCTTACTGAGAGCCAACATTTTGATAAGGACACTTTCGACTTTCTGTATAACTAAGGAATAAGGTGATAATTGTAGGGTTTGGGGCTTTATTCTCTGTCATAGATATTGCTGTGTACCTCGGCAATACATCCCAAATAAAACCGGACTATCAAATTAGCCGTTGCATTTCAGCAGATACTCAGTGAAGCGGGATGAAAGCAATAGTCCTCTGTTCAGCATCATTTAAAGAAGAAAAGATTTAAAAGAGAGATTTAGGAGAGGAAAGGAGAGGTGGCCTGGCAAAAAGCGTTTCCAGCAACGCGTGGTGGATCATTGGATCATGGATATTGGATAATGGTATTAACGGCAGAGAAGGCAGATAAAAGGTGATGGAAATTATGTTATGGGGCAGCTGAGTTACCCCAGGGTGCTGGTGAGTTTGCCCTTAGCGTGCTGCCTTCACTAGCCATTAGCAAGAACCACGTTGTGTCTGTGGGAGACAGGTGAGTTCACGGGGGTGTATAAATTAAATAGACACTTTATTAAGTTCAGGTAATAGTTTTGGTTTGAAAGACTGAGTGGCTACTGCAATGTCAGCAACTGCTTTAGCGCACAAAGGAACTGAGTGCTTTTTAATTAAGTCAAATAAAATCCAAGCAGAAGACTCCTGAGCTTGTCTGGAGTCTACTTTTTGGGTTGAATATCTATAATTTTAGAAGTGTTAATAAAACACAGTCCACTTTTCCCCTGTAATAATATAAGTTAAATTAATATTTGATGTCTGTAAGGAAAAGGATAAAAGTGGCGAGGTTGTATTTTCTGGTTTACAAATGGCACATTGGGCAGAATACAGCAACTGCGGCATTGATTTAAGCATCCTCGCAAAGACAGCGTGCAACAAAGTTGAATCATCTGCAGTACAAGTATGGCTGTGCGGTGGAAAAAATAGCAAAGTGAGAGAGGAGACGTTTTCCTGTATTGTCAAAAGCCACTTCATTTGGGGGAAATTTCCTCCAATTTAGTAACGTTTGGATGGAAATCAAATAACACATTAGCTTGAGGAAAGCGGAAAAAAACCTTCCAAAGCTAATTACGAAGGGAATGTGCACTTCATTAAGATAAAGCTGTAGGAAATCAATGTTCTGTATTGTTGTTTTTTCCTTTTGATTGGATTTGAGGATGATAAATTGTTAATGCATTTGATCTAAAAATGATTTGTTTATTCAGATGAAGAGCAACAGTACTTTGTCTCATTTGGCCTTTGAGCTTATAATGATAATGGCTTCAAGGGATGCTCGTTTCTCAAAAGGGTATCGGACTGGAATAGGCAGGAGATTTCTGGACTCAGAAGGATGGGCCCTATGCAAGGTTTCGTTGTAGGCTAATTCTATTGCATGTTGAATCTTCTGCTTCATTAGGAATATCGACAAATGCTGATAAATTCTTTGGCTTTTCTGTACTGTCTATAACACATCTTTATTAGAATATTGAGGCTAAAGCGGAATGGTCTTCAATAGATCAGATCCTCTTACATTGCCTACTACTGATCCTACTTGCCATGGCAGTGGTTTGGTAATGCGGGGATTTGGTCCGTTCTCATGCCTGTAATCATAACAGCGGAGCCGACAACCGGGCCAAAAGCAAAACAGAGGCACTACGCAACGGTCGGCAGAGAGAGAAAAGCGATGCACAGGTTTATTTTGTTATTTTGGCTTTGATTTGCCTCTAACAAGCGTTGCTTGCCCAGTGTGCCCATGGCTCTCCAATGCCATCCTGCAGCGTGCGTGGACTTTGCCCAGCTCGGGGATGTGCTGGTGCTGTGGGCAGGCAGGGCTTGGAGCAGGGTCCTGCGAAGGGTGGCACCGGCACCCGATCCTGGCCCTGGGGACAGAGCAGCCAGAAAGGACCTTTCCAACGTGAGACCCAATTTCATGAGGAAATGACTGGACCTGGGTTCACTTTGGACAGCAAACCTAAATTTGGTGGTGGTGGGTGGTTGAGGTTTTGAACCCGGGACGCGGTGCTGTCGCAGACTGCGTTTGCAACATCGGCATAGGCAGGAAGGGAGAGGGACACCAACCCCCTGCCTGGCTGTTAGGGCTAGGCAAAACCCTCCTGCCCGATCCTGCCTGCTGAACCTGGCAGCGCTGAGCAGGCAGAGGTGAACCCCATGCCCCCGCGTTTCACAGGGGTGGGGGCCCACAGGCGTTCAGGGGATGAGCACTGCCTCGCAGGAGAGACCGGGAGCTTCAACAGAGCTCAGACCTTTGAACACGTCTGAGCAAAGCATCTCTAATTCATCTCGCTGGGATGGCTTGTACAGCCTCAGAGCCCAGCCTGGCGGTACCCGGGCTGGCAGAGAGCTGTGCTCTCCCTGCCGGGAGGCTACAAGCCCCCGTGTGTTGCAGCCCTCTCCAGCCGATAACGTGGGCTGCTCTTTCTCAGCTCTGGGAAAGCCTCACCACCAGAGAGGCATCATTAATTTTGATTAATGGCATCAGGAAGAGAAAAACTAATTTTCTAAAAAGGAAAACCTCACCCATAACTCATTGCAGAGAATTTAAACAAAATGTTACAGAGCATCCATGCCGACTCACATTGATTTCAAATGTGTTCCCAGGCACGCCCCGAAGCAAAGCCGGGGGGAGTGGGGACAGCACTTGTCCCTGGCAGAAGATGCTCAGAGTAACCCCCCGCCGCTCTCCGGCAGCGCTGCTTTCAAATGACTCTCCCCAAATCATCGGGACTGGGACAGAGCAAGCGTACCTGGGGAGCAGAGCATGTTTTAAGTGCGTGGTGGTGATGCTCAGACAGCTTGGTGCACGCTAACCCAAAATCCAGGTACCCGTCAGGGTTTGGTTTGCAGGCTCAATGCAGCATTGGTCACCAGTGGCACTTCCACCTTCCCCCAATCACCGGAAGATAATTACTTTCCTTTGCCTCCTGTAACTCACCAAAGGATGAATTTAATACTTCCAGGTCTTCACTGTCTAAGTTTCCATTTAGTTCCTTGGCTTGATTGTCTCTTGAAAAGGTACCTAGAGATAACTCGATTAAATTAATTGTAGAGCTCTTTTTAAAAAGCTATTCTCTCTCTCTTTCTCTCTCTCTCTGTCTCTCTCCCTCCATTTATTTATAGGCAGCTTAGAGTAATGGGTTTGGGCAGTTAAGTGATCTGCAGTACTTACCGTTACAATGCAAAGCCTTGTATTTCTTGGGGAGCTATAATGCTGGCCCGCTTGCAATATTTCTGCGTGCAGTGCTTATAAGCGCAGGTGCTTTTTCCTAGCATCACCTTGCAGCGTGGTGGGCTGCGAGGAAGAGGGGGGAAAAGTCACCTTTGCCTTATGACGCATATAAATTCTTTAAATAGGTTATGCACATGGCAATGTGCAATATCTGCGCGTGGCTCTAGGTTAAGAAGGAAAGGCCTGACTTTATTGGCTCCCACTGCAGAAATGATCGGAGCTGCTGTGATTTTTAAATTTGATTTAGCGAGTTATTTTTAGCGGTGGGGTGGTCATGCTGCAGGGCTCTCCAGGAGAAATCAACTCCCCAGCGCTGCAACACGAACCACCGCGCGAGCGGCTCGGGCAGCGGCGGCGTGGCAGGGCTGCCTGGCAGGGGCTCGCTTTCGCCGTTCGGGGGCAAATTGCCCGATTATGAGATTGCAAGAAAGAAAAGCTGTTTTTTTTCCATTTTCCTCCCTCTTTCTTTTCCTTTCCACCCCTTTCCTGTTGGTTTCTGGTGATGGCAAATGCAACCATTGCTTGTCTCAAGCAGATCTTAAAACCGCTGAAACCACTGATTTTAATGCCAGATGAGAAAACACGGGCAGCTGCAGGGTACGGAGGCAGAGTCTGCTAACCTCTAAAAAATATTTTGGGTATTTCTGCCTTTTCCTTCCCATTTGCCAAGGAGAGCCCCGGGGGGAGAAGAGCTCTGCAGCCCTGGGTTACTCGGCTGCGGGCTGGGCTGGCCATAGCAAGGGACATCTCCCTGCTTTACCTGCTGCTGCGTGTTAGGTGGCACTTCAGGCACCGAAACACAGGGCACGGAGGAGGACAGCAGGCTGTAAAACACTGAAAGGAAGAAGGCAGGAGGTGACGATTAAAGTATCTGGATTAAAACAATAGCCTTTACTTATATCACACTGGCTCTCAACGTGGCTCTCAAAACAGACGGAGCGAAATACCGGGTTTAAAAATGCTGCAGGCTGGTGGTTACCGCTGCAGACTATTCCACTGCTATTAAACCTGCCTTTTTAATTCAGACCCACTCTTCAGCCGTAGCTGCTAAGAAGCTTAAATAAATCCCGACTGCCTGAAAGTGAAGCCATTTGAACCAGTGCAACGTCAGGCAGCAAGTTCAGAAGAGGTCCAGGCAGCTGGGAAAGAAAAGACCCCGAGGAATTCCCCTCTTTGCTAGCCACAGCCCATGAGGCCAAATGCTTTGCTAAAGCTGGTAAAATGGAACCAAATCAACTGTTCAATGGATTTGGTCCCCTTCAACCAGCTGTAGCTGTGCATTGATCTCTCAGATGCACCTTGGAGGATAAAACACTTGAACTGGACCAAGGCAACTCAGGTAGCAGAAGACAAATGGCCACGTGAACGCTGCCGATACGGAAATTATGATGACTGGCATCTGCAGATCTGTCACTCGGGCTCTAAACTGGTGGGCTGAGCCTGAGTCATTATGTGGTTGCCAGTCAATTCTGCCTAACGGAGACCACTCAAGATTGATAATCTCTATCGTCCTCCTATATTGATCTCAGCTGTAATTCAGGACTGTGTATTTCAACTGCAAATGCTGTGCATTTTCATATGTATTCGCCCATGCCCACCCGGGAGCCCCGTGCCTCAGTGTTTCATCTGCTGCAATGAAGAATAAACATTTTGATCTGAAGTTCCCTCTTTGTGTTTTTTACCACGCGCCGAGCTGCTCGTTCAATAGGCTCTAGTAAAGAAATGGGTTGTCGCGGGGCTACCGGAGCTGGGAATGAGTTGGGAATACCAGCTGCTTCCTAATTGCCCCAAATTGCAAATATCCACAGCCCGTATTAGCCAGCAATGGTTTTTTGTTTGGGAGGTAAAAGCTATGCTCCTAAAAAAGGGTTCCCAGTTTGACTTCGTTGACCTAAAAGACTACTTGTAAAGTGTCTACCCCAGTTTGGTCCTTATAAGCACTAATGTTATGCTAATGGGCTTAAAGAAAATCACTCACTTTCCTGTGTAATAATGATTGGTGGGAAAGTAAGCTGGGCGTCATCTTTTCCTAACCATTGTAAATCTATAGGACTATCACGAGCTATGAATATTGCTGGTATAATGAGCCATTTGGATGCAAAAGTCTGATGTGAGATTATTCACGTCCTTACTTCTTAATGACACCTGGCCCAGGTTAACCCCTGGCATAAGGGAGTGCGGAGATTTGTCTTTTTTCACACACCAGAAATTTGGTTTGCTTGATTCCACGTCTCTGGTCCTTTAGGTACCATTTAAATGTTCTTACTAGGGCCAAGAGTATTCATGTGCTTTAAGATAAGGAGCTATTTGCTGGATCTGAGGCTTAACATGCATCTAATATGTATGTCACGGCGTATTTAAAAGGCAAAGACATCAGGAGCAACGTTACTGCAGGAGCACCATTCCTCAGCTAAAAGGAAAACACTGCTTACCCACTCCTGCTAGCTCATTTTTCTGCACTTTAACAGTGCCTAAACATCCATGCTGAAATCCTACTGAAGTCTGCACGGTGGGGTTTTTTCCACATACTTCAATTAGATCAGGCACATACCCAGTATTTCTGCCTGAGAACAAGATCAGATCGAAGAGCACGCCTGGACCTGAGAGCTCAGGTCTCCAGCTCTCTCTTTCAGGACGCAGCGATCAATCCTCATACTGAAAAGACTGCTAAGATGTCAAAACTTCACTGAATGTGACTAGTGCCTCTATAGCTGCCACGCAGGGAGACCGTCTTCCATGGTGAAACCCCCTTTTGCTACAGCACGGATCTGCACAACGGTGATGACAGGTACACGTCCAGGGAGCTGCCGGGAAGGTGTAGGTACTAAGTTGTTCTGTTACTTTCTTCCTTTTCTGCGGTTCATCAGTACTGAAGTGTAAATACACCAGCGAGGAGAAGCGGTTGTATCAGAATTGATCAGAAATATTTCCTGCTTTTTTTAAAAAAAAAAAAAAAAGCAAAAGTGGGAAGCAACAGATGAACTCTTGGAGAAGGATGTTTTCCTTCATGCCACCAGCTGATTTCTTGGAAACATGTAAAAGAAATTACCATTTTTAAATGTATTTATTTTTCATGAATGCAACATCTTTCCAAACACCCAACAATGCATCCAAAAGGGCTTTGACCTGGCCTAATAGAAGAGACCCAAGCCTTTGCAATATGCATTTACTGATATTTGTGCATGCAAACAGAGGAAAACAAGCAGCTAAAACAAATCCCTGCATTAGCTTGGAGCCAGTTTGCAGCCGTGGGCAGTAAGGATGCTCGTGGCTTTCCAGCTGCAGCCACACAGCACAGCTCTGCCCTTGGCAAAACAGCCAAGTAGCCACCACCTCTGCAGCTGCAATTCACATCTTGACACATTGTCTTTCCCAGCCAACTATTTGCTTTGCAATTAGCAGTGCTGGTTTCCGAGCACTGCCCAATCCCACCTCCTAACTTCCATCTCAGAAGCGTCAAGCAAAGGCATCCGCCGAGACAGGAATGACTACGTGAGTAGCAGTCGCTGAGCAAACATCACCGTAACGCTGTCGCTGTCAGTCCCAAGGTTCATAAACACGGAAGGATGGGGACAGAAGCACAAGGGAAGGGGAATCCTCAGCACAAGTCCCTAATTGCTGGCAGTCTGGGCTGTGAATGATATGAGGACTCTAGAGGAAAAGGTTGAGTAGAAACAGATGCTTCCAGCAGGCTGTGGCCCGGGTTTCCAAAATACCACGCTCCTCTCTCCTGCTCCTGCAATCTGGGTTATTCTTTCTTGTTCCCCAGGGCTGCATCCAATGTAAGCAACACCATTATTAAAATTCTTCCTTGGCAATGATAATTAAGTTACTAAAAAATGTCAAATGGGGAAGCTGGAGGCATCGCGATTTGAACAAACCCATGGAATGTAAATGAAAATGTTTTCTCCTTAAAGAAGTGTGGTCCATATTTAGGTACCTCCAAAGCCACCTGAGCCTGGAATAGCAGGAAAGCTTCCAGTTCTCCTGAAGCTAGAGAAGGTATGAATACACAGGGGCTACAAAAGTTGAGCCATGTATTTAGATGCTTAAACACCGACCCCACCTTCAGGCACCCATGCCTGAAGCTTTCTGCCAGTAATTTTATTGCCTAATTATATCTTTATGGAATGAGAAATTCAATTCACTTAGCAAGGAATTTCTATAACAACACAACCTGTTATGGTCTAATCGAGGAAATACGAGGCCCAAGCAGAAAGTAGCTGGTAGACCTCAGGGGAACTTTTCACAGACTGCTAATATATAGGGACAAACCTAAAGCATGGACCAAAAAATTACAAATATCCCTCCCAACATTTGTGTGTCAGCCCTGCTCACTCCCCAATCCATCCTGACGCAACAGCGATGTTTCAGAGCAAATGGAGCTGGCTCACGGCTGCCCATTTCAGCCAGGAGCTGCCCAGGTCATGAACCTGCCCATGGTCTGAAAATTGGATCTGCTTCAGTCAGTTTCCCATAAAGCACAGCTCTGAGCGGAAGTTTTACCACTGTCTTTGAAAACCCCAGGATCAGGTCCTGGCTAGGTCATTATAAGCCTTTAACCACCCTTAACTACATCAAATCTAATTGTCCTCTATATCCACTAAGAGGCTGCTCTGATGGCCCACCAGACACTGCTGCTTTCCTGGAAACCCTATTAGCTTCTCAAACAAGGCAATCCTGAAGACTCAGTCCTGCAAACCTTTTGTGCAAATATTAAACAACAGTGAATAATTAGCAGGAATAATCCTTTTTTGCTTGACCCCCTTCTGTAATAGAGACCTTTGTCGGCAAATGCAAACGCTATTTTGAGGAGCAATTCATAATCTAGATCTGCTAAACACATCAGCCTAAATACACTAATACTCTAATATCCACTGTATTTATACAGGACTTAAGACAGATAAAAATGGGCACGTTATCTGTCCCAAAGACCTGAGAGCACTCATCAGTGAAGTGTAGGAAGAGAAGGTGGCAAAAGAGGTGGTAAAGGGACCTGCTTTTACCTTTGATACATCTGCAAGCGCATCTCCGGGTGGAGCAAGCAGATCAGCTGGATTCTGTCTATGGAGTTTTATTATGTGCATCCTTTTTCTTCACCTGTTTTTTTCTGAGAGGAGAGAAAAGAAGGGACAAGCAAACCAACAGGCAGATAATTGTTCTGTGCTGACGGTTTGTCAAGTGAAGGAAGCACAATTTTAGTCCAGAGAGCTACATTACCGCTTGAGCAGAAGTCTCTTCTTTTCTTCCCAGATGGCATTGACATATAGCCTGAAGGGGCTATCAGGATACAAAGCTAAAGATGGTTAAAGACATTAAAAACTGTACAATGTGAGCACCATCTACACCAGGACCATCATCTAGGAGGAAGATTCATCCTGACATATTGGGCAGAAGACAGACCTTCTGCTGGTGTTATGTATAGCTGTTGAGCCAAAGGTATTTTTGAGATAGACAAAAAATATATATAATCCTGCTACTAACCATGCCTTTTCTAGTGGGTCTTTATTGAGTCTTGAAAAACTATGACCAATAAATGTAATGATCTGCTTTCCCCTTTCTTTCTGGGTGAATGATAGCTCCTGCAAGGTGTTTTATCACTGAGTGCAATGACTGGCTTGAACCGCTCATGTCTGACTCCACTTCCCAGCAAGCTATTGAATGCATCCTCTTCGTCACAGGGCCACCAGCGTTTCCCAGGTCCTGCCAGGGTTTCTGTTAATAACAAATATTGCACTCAGAATAAGATTGTAAATCTTGCCATAGGATGGAGGGAATTTGCATTTCTGCATTCCTTGACTTTGGTGTTGCGCAAGTCGCTGTAATTTACTTGCACAGAGAATGGGCTTAATACTCTTGTACTTTTTTAAAAAGCTGCACTGCCCTTTCATACGGTGAGTGCAGCTGGAGGCATAGAGAGCTGCAAAGAGGGGTCTTCACCTGCAGGAAAATATCCTCTACTTCCCCCAAAAGCGATGAAAAAGTCAATACTATTGACACAATCCCTAATTAAAAATGACTACCATAATCATACATATGATAGCCATGGGACGTTAGTTTGGATTAAACGTAAAGAGCGAGATGTGCTGCACGTGTTTTCCAAAGGGATAAAGGGCTGGCTGATGGTATCTTCCGTACATCCAAGCAAGAACAGAAGAAGGATGCCTTGGCTCCTACGCACGGGCTGCTCCTCTGCCGCCCAGCCCTGGTGAGCTGTGCCACGGCGACCGCCTGCACAGCCTGAGCTGTTTGCAACTGTGAGATAAAACGTGTCCATGCGTACTTCTTTGGCCGAGGTTTAAGCAAACGTCCTTTACTTTGTGTTTGATGTGGACAGACAGCACGCGCATGGCCGGTCATAGCAGCTTGGCGGGTTCATGCATTACCTCAGGTACTGCGGCGGTGCTGAGCTGTAGTAACACCCCAGCCTGGGGTGCGGATAAGTCGTCCTTCTTTTTCTCCCAAGAAATAAAATCCTTCATTTTGGGGTATTCAGCAAACAGAATTACAACAGAAAATAGCTTGTCAATGCCCCATGCACGTTATTTTCTTGTGCAATTGGTCTCCCTGGATTGGACAGACTCCCTATTTTAATGTTCATCTGCTCTTACCTTATGCTTGTGATATTAATGTATGCCCAGGCATCTCAGCAGGCTATAGGCAGTTGTCTTTTGTTGTACAACACCAGAAATAAACACTGTGATGGTCCATGTAGTCCCAGGGCTGCAAGGTAGGGTTGCAGCCCAGAGCAGGGGCTGAGCACAGAAGCACCATCCGAGCTGCTGTGCCCACAGGTGGGCTACAGCGAGCTGAATAACTGCGTGATGGAGGCAGAGCATGGCCAGTCTTTCTCTTGAAGGTACAAGAGACTGAACACCAAGGACTTCTTTCCACGTCCATGTGGGACAGGTATTTCACATCACTTAGCACCTCCCTCTGATAACGTTTGCCTCCAGCTCTTTCTGCCTTCCCCCTCCTATAAATCATTTTGTGCTATGCATGACAGAAAGCTTCTGCTTTCTCCTTTTACCACTATGGGGGGGGTGGGGGTGTGAAGAGTGCGAGTGACAGAGAGAGGGCGAGATTTGAAACTATTTTCCAAATATGCAAGTGTTCAGCCGCGAGCTGATATCCTGCCAAGGGTAAGAGGTGGCCCCGTGCTGCACTAGCTCAGGAACAAATAATGAATTATCCTGCAGTCCCTCCTCAGCGTTGTGGAAAGAATTAATTTCTATCCCCCTTTCGCAAGGCAGCTCGTTCTCCTGCTCCTGGGCTGCTCTTCCCCCAGCCTCTGCCACCCCCTTGCTAAGGGGGACACTTGGTTGCTGGACAATTTACTGTAGGACAATCAGCTCATACTGGCTGCTCCTGCCCATGGCCGTGGATGGAAACAGGTCTGTGTTTCCCTGAACGCCGGCTCTAAAGATGACAGCCCTCCTTTCAATCTCTTTTGCTCCCCA
This sequence comes from Mycteria americana, assembly GCF_035582795.1. Classification (NCBI taxonomy): domain Eukaryota; kingdom Metazoa; phylum Chordata; class Aves; order Ciconiiformes; family Ciconiidae; genus Mycteria; species Mycteria americana. The sequence goes on from NC_134378.1 coordinate 15,073,684, forward strand.
GATTGGCTGCCAAAGCTCCCGATGCCGTGCCATCGCAGTTTTGCTCAAGGAGTAGGAAAAAGAGCCGTGTCCCCTCACGAGGTGGCTTACGTGGCTGGTCGTGCCCTGCACTGAGCTGATCTGCCCGGTTGCTGTAGCAAGGGGTGCTCACGGCTTTGGCTCCGAGTGCCGATGGCTGGAAAATGTCTGATGAAGTAACTTGCCATTGCAGGGACTCCCGCAGAATTTAAGGGGAATTTCCAACCCTCAGCTCCGTTCTCCTTTCCTGTGCTGAAACTCCTCTTTTGTGAAAGTCCAGCATGCTCAGTGCTTTAGTAATGAAACACGGCAAGGAAATATAAGTAGACTTTTGTCTAGTACCATGGCAGCGTTATTCCCAGATGGAGAGTAATCATAGCTACTTTGCCCCATCTATCTTTGGAAGAGAATTTGAGGTTTTTACATGAAGAAAAGAGTGGGGGGAACATGTTGGTTGTTAAGTATTTAGGGGCAAAAGTGAATCACTTGGAAAGTAAAGGCATAATCTGTCCTTCCATGGTGAGGAGCATGGGCCAATGAGCCAAAAAAGGCTGGGAAGGACAAAACCTGGGACAACCCTTTGAGCTGGGACATCTGTCAGTCATAGAAAGAAGCAGGTAAAGAAAAAAAACCCAAACCTGCACCATTTATGCCATAGGAGTGTTCAACAGCTGGCAGTTCCCAAGTCCAATGATCCTGACCCCAAAACTACCATTTGTAGAGGCTTAAGAGTTGTATCCTTCTTCATTTTAAAGCAGACGATGCAGTGTGAAGCAGTCAATAAAAAAAGGGGGATTTTAGGAAACCAGGGAGCAACCAGAAAGTAGCTATTAACTAACAGCTGGGCAGAGACTTAAACCGACTCCAGACCCCGTACCTCTTAAACCTAGGAGAAAAGTCAAATCCAGATCCAGAGCTTCTGCATCATGGCTCAGGTCCATCCCCGGCAACTGCAGAGGATATATCTGGTGAATTCGCCCAGCCTGACTTTGCAGATTCCCCGTGGGCAAATGACCCCGTGACGTCCGCAGGAGCCTCGCCTGCATCAGGGCTGCAGAGAAGCTGGTGCTCACTGAAGCCTCCCCATCAATCTGCCGGCAGAGTTATTGCAGGATCCAGCCAACGTTCGCTTCTGGGCTTGTAACGGGTTGTCGGACTACGTGGTGCAGTAAGGAAGGTGCTGGCAGGTGTCTCGGCCCTTGTTTTAGACACTGTTGGTCACCAGAGCTCTTCTGCTTGCAGTTGTGGGTGCTTTTTGCACTTCCGAATAGGCAGGGTGAGCCTGGAAATGCTCAGCGGTTTGCTGCTTGCGTGATGTTGATGGATGCGATTCCATGACTTTACTAAGGCAACTTCATCTCCTGAGAGTGAAGCTGGAGTTAAGCCCGGTGTAACACCCTCACTTCACTTTGGGGACGAGTATTTCATTCTCAGCTGTGGCGGAGAATGAAATTCTCCCTTTTCTTCATTTTAAAACTTCCCTTAAATCTTCCCTTTTCTTCATTTTAAAACTTTGGTTATTATATCCAGCATGCAGTTTGACACTGGAAATTTTTATGTGGGGGGTTAGTAGGTTTTCAAGCATGGACAAATTGATTCATGAGTGGATTAATCTGATGCATCTTTTAAATGGAAAACTGACATAATTTTCCATCAGAGACCCGCTAATAAAGCACATTTACTTGGTCAATCCATTTTTTTCTGTACTAAGTGCACTACATAAGGTATAAAAATATCAAATCAATAGCCGAAGAGTATATAAAAATGAGACTGAATGATCAGAAACCATGTGCGAGCCACCCTCTCCTTGGCTTCTTGGAGGACTCCGATTTCTGTTTCTGCTGCCGAAAGATCCATTCCCAAAGTCGCCCCGGGACGGTGAGGCTGCAGAACCCCGGGCGCCCTTGCAAGCCCCAGCGGGGAGCGGGTGCAATGAGCCGCCTGCTTCCAGGGGCCTCGTGGCATCGGCTCTCCTGCAGCCCTCCCTCTTTTCAGAAGTAGCTAGTTTGAAGGTGTTGGGTTTTTCTTCTTTATTAGCTTTTTAATTATTATCGCAGAAGGAACTGGGTAGCAGGAATGTGTGTAAAAGACAAAGGCATCTCCCAGTACGTTTGTGCAAGGAGCCTGTCCCAGCCTGCCAGGGAAGCTGCACAAACTCCCCTATTTTATTTTTCAGCTTGAGTACAGCAGTGTTATTTCAAAGAAAATGCCTGCACAGCCTTCTCTCTGCAAACACTGCAACCATCATTCGATCAGTGCAACTCTCTCGTGTGAGCTAATTTAACAAGCGGTTGCTTTGAAGGCTGTGGAGAATTGCCTCTTACCTAATAATTCTGCTAATTTGCTTAACTTTCCCAGATTGCAAACAGCCCTACTCTGAACAAGCAGCTTTCTAAATGAACCCCTAGACAATTTCTTGACAAGAGGGGAAAGGAAAGGTGGATGGCTCGGGAGGTTGAAGCTCACAGTCTTTTATTTTTGACCTTTGGGCCAGCATTCAGATTTGCTTGTTGGGAAAACTGCATTCAGGATATATTTTCTTCAGGGATTTACGCTACCCTTTTGGTTGTAATTATTCTCACTTGATGTCTTCCATAAATTAAAGATGCTTCTATTAGCAAGTTCCAGTCCTCTCAATTATCTTGCTAAAGTCTCCTTATTTGTGGCCGTGAGCTACAACACCAGCATTGTCATCCTTGCAAAACTCCTGGTCGGTGGCTACAGGCAGAGAAATAAGGAATGTACATGGCTAGTACAAATGTCTGAGCAATCCCAGAAAGAAATGAAAACTGCGGTAAAGGTAAATGTCAGACTATTTAAAGACAATGTTAACTATTGATTTTTTAGAGAAGACTACCTCTTCAAAGGATGGCAAGCATGCCTTTAGATACAGACGAGGCAACCTAGATGGATGGGGGAGAGAAGGAGGCGAGTGAACTGGGAAGACAGAGATTTTCTGGGAGAGCAAAATGAACCCTTTACAAAGCCTTTGGGATTAAAGAGGTGGCTTAGTTCTTTCACAGAGTCCACCCTTCAACCCATTTAAGCGCCATGCCTTTTCCAAGAAATGAAGGGCAAAGAAGCACTGATGAGCAATAAAGAGATAAGCAGCAAAGCACTCGTTCCACCGGTGTTTTCCAATGAAAAATGAACCCTCAAAGCACACCCAGTGATTTGTTGTCCCAGTGGCAAAGCTCACCCAAGTCCCTGATTTTGCTTCCAGCAGAGATGCTCATTGCTCATTCTCACACCCTGGAGCAACTCGGGCTCATTACGCGGCGCTCACTCTTCCCACCCACAACTGCCTGCGCACGGGCTGGGACCACCACCACCGCAGCGGGGCCCTGCGCTCGCTGCTGGCACGGAGATGCAGGCAGCTAGCAAAAAGCAGGGAGCAAAACTATCATTCTCCCCGTACCTACAGCTAGGAACGCGTGGGATTTTATAACCAACTTGGCAATTTTTTATTAACCTTTCGTGCAACAGGATAGGCTATGATTTCATATGGTTTAAGAGAAAATGAAGCCTAGAATAAAAGCCTTGTTTTTTAAGAAATACATGTGTGTGTATATATATTAGAAAAAATATGCATATGTACGTACATATACGTTATATACATACATATATTTTTATATATATGCACACACACTTGCCTTATGGCCCATGCTGTGCTATCCCTGCCAAAGCACCCGGGAGCAGATACTCCTGGCCTCGGATGCATGCATCTGCAGGGAATTGTTCCTTTCAAGCTGTAGTGCAGAGACGATGCTATACATGGTGCTTTGGGAAAACGGCATGACAAGAATTTAGTTAGGGGATTTAAAGGTCTTCCAGACCAGCATTTTCAAAAAGGGAAACTTCTTATCTCCATGGGTGTTTTGGAACAGGAGGAACGAAGGATCTAATCCAGTGAAGTGTAATGTCAGCTAGGGCAAATTAATTTTGCATTTGGATACAATGCCTTTTTTAGAGGCTAATTCGGGTCTTAAAAGCAAAATAATTATACACATCTATACAACAAAGGAAATGGGTGACACTGGGGGGTCACTACTGACCTTGGCAGGTTTTGAAGTGGGTACACGAGAGGAACAGACCCTCCCAGCACTCTGCGTTTCCCCTCCATCAGTCTTTCGGGTGCTTCAGTTTGAAGATCCCCGTAGGGCTCATAACCCTTGCTCGCCTTCTTTGGCAGCCAGCTCAAGTTGCAGAAAACCCCGATTCCTGGTAGATCCTAAACACAGCGCAATACGGTACTACTGCCTGGGTTTGGGTTAGACGCATTATTTCACTAAGGAGGTCTTCAGACAGTGTTAAATGACAGATGATATAATTTTTGAATGCGACGTTCATCTGAATTTTATTTTCTGATGTTTTGACTCATTGGCTTGATGTCTCTCTATTATGTGCACACCTCTGGAGATGTTGCTGGCAATGATTATGCATAGCATTGAGTTAGTGAATAAAACCACTCCAGGAACTGCTTTACAGATCACAGTATCGTTTTCTCTATAATTGTCCCACAAATGGTGGAAGTTATATGGAGAGAGCAGTGTGCTCTGACAGACTGCATATTTTTGCAGTGTGCATCAGATCTCGCTTTGGCTTCTGAGACTTATTTCTGATGGTTCTTGGGGATTTAACTTTAAGACCAATGTATTTTAGTATCCATATACGCTCCACTGTTCATGTCATCCGGCAGCAACCGAGGATGAGCTGTCTCCTTAATATGGATGAGACACCAATTTATCTAAGTTATCACCTCCCAATCTCTCATTCATCTCTGCTGTTAACTGCTGAGTTTCTGACATCCATACCTAAACTATCAGCAACTTCTTCTCCTTCAATTGAAACCATAAGTAATTTTTGGCTGGAAGTTCTTGTTATGTATATAATGGCTTCTTCATCTCCCAGCTGGAATTCAACATCAGGTGACTGAATCAGGCTCTGGACACTGCGTTTTAAACCCACGACATTGCATAGATCCACGCAGCACAGTAAATCAAAAGTCAGGGTGTCTTTCCACCATCTGAAAATATACGACCAAATTAACATGTCCCAGGCTTACTTTGAACCAAATTAACATGTCCCAGGCTTACTTTGAGCCCCGATTGTGTACAGCCCAGGCGTTTGACTGCAAAGTCAGCAATACTTTCCCCTTCCTGATGCTTTCCCAAACCGGCAAAGCTTAGCCCTACTGCTGGTATTCTCTTTATAGAAGGTCCCAGTGGTATTATGTATCAAATAAAGGTCTCATTACTTAGACTCTGGTTCCTTCGTGCCATTGCTCTCATTAATCATCCTGTTCTTCAAGCCGGTGCTACAAGCCATTAGGACTGTCTCGCTCCCCACCCTCAGGTAGAGATTCCCTCCCTGCAGTTCCCCTGCCCCTTCGTGCTGCAATGCCACGGGAGCACCAACCCGCTGGGGACCACTGCTGCTGGTCGGGCCAGTGCTGGGTGGCTGGGGACCACTGCTGCTGGTCGGGCCAGTGCTGGGTGGCTGGGGACCACTGCTGCTGGTCGGGCCAGTGCTGGGTGGCTGGGGACCACTGCTGCTGGTCGGGCCAGTGCTGGGTGGCTGGGGACCACTGCTGCTGGTCGGGCCAGTGCTGGGTGGCTGGGGACCACTGCTGCTGGTCGGGCCAGTGCTGGGTGGCTGGGGACCTCTTGGCTGCGAGCTCTGAACCTGAGTCTTAATGCAAAGAGATGGTCTCCCCTTTCTGCCCAGCCTTGTCTGGCGGCACCCGGGAATGCTCCTGCTGCTAAATACCCCAGTGCTGTCAGCTTTGTGCCTTGTAGCATCTCTAGATGCAGCCTCAGTGCCAGGCAAAAAGGAAAACTCTTTGGTTGTGCCCCAAATCTCTTAATTTCACCCCCAATTTCCGTCCAAAAATTGTTGCAATTTGATAACAACACTTTTGATGTTGCAAATTCATAACAATTGAGGACACGGAATCTGCATCATCTCCTTCTCCCCCATTCGAGTTCCCATTTGGTTTTATTTTTCAGGGTGCTCCGAGGTCTGGCACAGAGACGGCTCGAAAGAGTCCCACTCTGCATTCCCCTGGCAGAAGCGCTGCAGCCCACGCTTCCCACCCCTGCTCCCACCAGCCGCTGCCCTGCCCACGCCACGCAGCAGCACTTCCAGTTGCAGGGTGGGACCCAGAGAGTTTGCTCCTTTCGCCACGTAATATATTTTTCAGGAGCACGAATGACTTGCTGAAAGCACTGGAATCTAATTCTCTTTGTGCTGAGGTTGAAATGCAAAAAAGCAGAAGAGCAGGGGAGAGCAGATCCCCCCTCAGCTCTACGAATTCACCAAGTCCGATGGTTTATTCGTTTTAATTAGCCTTGGAATTCATATATATGTGCGTGTATATATATATACACACGTATGAATTCATATAATGACACATAATTAATTTAGAGTTTGGCATTTCAGAACAGGTAATTAAAATAGTTCATTGTTGATTAATCACTTGTGAAATAAATTATTAGCAATATCACTGTTAGCATTATGTTTATTACTACAATTTAGAGAAATTAAGGCAGTTCACTTACATTAAATTAAACATGAAAGCACAGATGTAATGTACCCTAGACAATATCTATTTACTCGGAGAACAAATGTGATGTGTGCATTACAGTACATTTGCTAGGTCATACATCTTGGATGGCCTCTTCATGTCACCACCAGAAACCTAATACTGACACACAGACGATTCCCATCTCTTTCCGTAAATATAAAAATAGGATCTGCTGGACTTTAGCACTTGCTCTGCACTGCAGCGTGCTCCAGGCAGCTCTGGCTGATCTGCAGATGCTGAAGGCAGCTCGGACCCACACGGGATGGAGGGTGGCTCTGCAGCACCGCAGCCGGACCCCGGGAGCGGGGAGCTAACGGGGGCGTGGAGGGCCACACCAAATGCAAGCCCCCAAAAACAGAAGTGGGAAAGAAAATCAAATTTTTCACTCCTCAGCAGGACCCCGGGCTAGCATTACGAGCCAAATTATAGCCAAACTGCACAGAAATGGAATAAATCTCAGCCTGACTCTACGAGGTGCTAAAGGCTTAAACAGATCGTTTAAGTATAAGTTGAATTTGATTTTTAAGCAGCTCTCTGCTGGGGTGGGGAGAGATTTTGTCCTGTGGGGAAATAGGTCCCTTGCTTTTGACAACTGTTTTGTCTGGAGGATGTTCAGCCTGGAGTCTAAGGGAGCAATAGGGAGAAGTCAGTAGAGATGAAGAGGACACAGAGCACCTCACGACACGTTTTCTGGATCCGTCTCTCTGTGGCTTTATAGCTATGGGAAATAATCCATAATTAGGTGTATAAAATATCTCTGATCTCTTTGCTTCTGGCCCAAAAGAGCACAAAATTGATAACTCAATTATCGCTGCTGGAAATACAAATAAATTAAAAGCACCTGGTAGGAGGAACTCTAATGGAGGGACACCCATGCAGCATAGCGGATGCTGCTCTTTAATTGTGAGCTCAGAGGCAATTAAAGCCCTGGGGCTCGGGCTGGAGCAGGAGTGGGACCAGACCGAGCCCTTCGCGCTCAGACACATGGAAATAGGCACAAAGCAGGGGCTCGACGGAGCCAAATGCTCCCCCGAGCTGATGGCACAGGATGGCAGAAGCACTGGGGACAGCAATAGCACCTTCTCAACCCAGGAGCAAAGGCGGGGTGAAAGCTTTGGAAGTGGTGACATCCTCCGGGAAGAGAGGGACGTCTTGAACGACCGTGAGCTTAGCTGGGTTATGGGGTGAGTAAAGGCAGGACGGGGTTTTAACAATTTTCAGCACAAGAAGATAATTAGTGCCTAATCCTGTTCCCAGCAAATTCCTGGGAGTTTTTGTTCTGAATTTACAAGCAGAGCAACGTAGGATATTGAGGGTCTTCTTCATTTTTTGCCAAGTCATCTAGCATTTACAAAAACTCCTCTCTCCACTGAGGCTTGTTTTTAATGACTCCTGTGCTGAATTAACAGTCTACACCGGTGTGACAATGACAACAGTCACTAATGACCACTCTGTTTGCCTAAGCCACATGCTGAGCACTGATTTCAGTCCCTGCCACAGACTCTCTTTGCAAAAAGGCTTCTGGGTCTTTTTAAGCAATTTAAAATGTGTAGGATGAGCTGGCCCGTCCGTCCCTGCTCCTTTGATATTCTACTGCCTAGAAGTGTCCTTGAGTCAACAGGGAGCACCTGTAGGGAAGTGCGACCTGGAATGATATGAAGAGCAGAAGGAGAAAAGCCTTTGAAATTTCATATCCCATTCTGATGACCCGCTCAATAACCAGTGAAATTATATTTAAACAATCTGCCCTTCGATGCAATCGCAACCAGATCAGAAGGGCAAGTGCAGTTTCGTGGAAAGGTCTGTTTTTATTAGGCAACACACTTCGTGGCCCCATGGAGAGCGTGTCACGGTGCAGACACATGGGATACATGCAGGCATTATTTTAAAAAGGCAAGCAAAAGTACTCCAGATGATCCCCCAAATCTTTGTGCCAAAAACCTTCCACCATATCATATTGAACAGGACATTTTCACCCATGAAATAGTTTCTCGGATGAGGGAGGGCATAGATTTAGCTTTGTGTAGTGCCACTGCACGGTTCAAATGATGCAAAGCCCAGCCAGGGTCACACGCACCCCGGGACGGCCGTGCAGGGGAGGAGGCATCACCTGGGGAAGGTGCCAGCTCTTCTCCTCCCAAGCACCGTTCCTCCCACTCGCTCTGCCCGTAGGCATGCGTCGCTTTTCTGCTGGAGCAAAACAGGGCAGCACAATAACGTTCACTTTATGAACATGCCAGGTTTTTATTTAGGCAGCAGTATTGCCCGCGAAGAAGCCCGGTGCACGTCATCCTTCCTCTGCCCATTGCGTGGGGCAGATGTTAGAGCAATTCTATCTGAAAGCTTTTAGCTCCTGTAACTGATGATTTATATTTGTGCTGTAATAGCCAGATACTGCATATTATTGCAGTAAGGATTTAATTGTTTTAATGAAAGTAGCTTTTTCTGCATTGGAATCAATTTGCTAAGTTTGGATGATGGAATATAAGACCGGATTTGGCTGTGCTTTTTGTGTGCCCTGAACAAAAAGGCACAAGCCATTTCAAAAGAACTAGCTTGGCATACTGAAACTTTTAATAAGTAATATCTGCATAACTAAAGGCAATAGGAGCAGCCCAACCTGAAGAAAAAGGGTTTTACAGGAATTAGTGTCTCACTGTCACATTTGTAAAACGGACACATGCATTTTTCAGATCTTTGCACATTAATGGCTGTATTTGATTCAAAATACAGTCAGTGAACCCTCAGTAAATGGAATTAAATGGTATGTGTCTGATTTGAGGGTGACAATCCACCAATTGTTTCTTGTTTGAATTACTACCTGCGTGGCTGGGCACAGCGGTAATTGAAACTATAATGTTTCATTCCTCTTTAGCTATAATTTATCTGAAAAGTTCATTCACCGCTATTCTATTCTCCTTCCTGAAATCTCTCCCTTTACCATTACCGTGCTGTCAGGGACCACATCTTTTCTGTGTGCCCAGATTTTGACCTGGCTTGGGTTTGGCAGTTCAAGCACATGAACAAGCAGCATTCCACTGGACCAGCCCCATCTGCCCCCTCTTGCCCTGGCCACAGGCGACTGATCGGGGGCTCGACTGCTCTGCAAGGCATGGGGCTCCTTTCATTCCGCCTCAGGTCTCTGCTTTGCCTTTGGCTCAGAGCTCAGGTGAGCCCATCCTTACAAGGTTCTTCAGATTTCCCTTCAAAACCAAGAATTTGCAGTGGCTTTGAGACCATCTTATTTTGCGTGACCAGGATTATTGACTGCAGGACCTGGACGTACCTGTAGAGCGATAGCTGTAAATGGAGAGGTATCAGGGGTTACCCTTTCTTCCATCTGTGCCTTGTTCCTTTACTTGGTTCTTACACACTATGCAGAGGTGGCTGTGGCTGCCACAGCAGTGCTGGGCATATGCTAGGGGCAACAAATAGATTGCCTCTCTCTTGACACTACCAATTTATAAGAAATTTCTAGTCTGTTTTCACCCAATATTGACAAACAGAAGAAAATGGAATGTATTTTATTCACCCGTAAAGTCTGACATTTCAAAAGATGGAATCGAATTATCCTCCTCATCTATCTGCAGATAGCTGGATTGCTGGCTAGCTATGACTTCACGCCCCCAGAGTAATGACACCTAGTAATGACACCTAATTTCTGAGATTTCAGAACGAGCACTTCTTTCTCCCATGGGAGCAGGCTGGAAATCCCTGGGAAGCTTTTGAACCCTTCTGTCAGCAATGGGGCATGTTCTTGGCAGAGGCATTTCTACAAAAGCATTTGCATCTTCTTGAGTTGGTGCCACCGCCTGTGGTCCGGTTGTGATTCAAGAGTGATGAACCTTGGATTTTGTCCTTGCTTTTGGGGTGATTTAGATGAAAATCCTATGTGGCTTGTGTGCAAATTGTCCAGGAACAAGGAATTGCAGGGGGAGGCAAAGAGGGGATCATAGGAAAGAGGATAATGAGATTTAGAAGATAATTAAGGCTGCTGGTTCCCAAATACCACAGTGCTCACAGATGGGCTAGTGAGCCCAGGGAAAAGCCAAGTGCTGGAGAAAAGCCGGCAGCTGAGGTGGGGCTGCAAATCTGCAAGTGCCGCTGCAGGGAGGGTCCTCAGCACCTCCAAGCCCTGGGGCTGGTCCCTCTCTCCAGGCACAAGCTGTGCGGAGATGCTCATGCTCTGGGAGGCATTCATGGCGTTCATCTACCAACCTTCACCTCCACCAGGGGATCCTGGCACCTTGACAAAGCATCCGCGTTTGAAACGAGGCTGAGCTAAGGAGATGGGTGGAGAATAGCAATGAGCAAGGACAGACTGGCATCTAAATGTGGAAGGAGTGTGGCAGCCCATGAAGAGAGAGCTGGGGAAGGGGTGGGGATGAAGTGAGACGAAGCACCTGGAGGACAAGTGCTGAGAGGGGAACGCATCACCCAAGGGCAGAGGAGGGCAGTTCCTCCCCAGGGAATTCCCTGCCTTTCCACACCAGCACCAGGAGGACCACTTGGTCCCTGTGGTGATGGCAGATCAGGGGAAGGAAGTCTCTCCTCCATCCTCTTCTGCACCCAAAGGCTCTTGAGTTTCCCCTTCCAAAGCTGATGATGCCACGTCCACCAGTGCAGGAAAGCTCTTGGTGGGCTCGAATATAGTAACTGTACTGGGCAGAGAGAGAAATACTGATCCAGGTCATGGCACTATTTTCTCTAACCAAATCCCCAGCAGCAAAAGCAATCCCAGCTGCCTCAGGTGGGAATTTCACCCAAAATGAGACCTCCAGAGTTAGTCTACAATGTTCTCCCACCCCTTCCATACCTTCACACACAAGCCATTGCATACACGCAGACTGTCTTTGTTAGGGGTTGTACTTCCTCATGCCTGGAGTCACAGAGCCGTACCAATTTAAACCACCCCTTGCCTTTTCAAGCTTACCTACTAAATAGTTTTTTCTGCTTGCCTTGGAGCGCAGGCTGAAAAATTAGAGCAAGTGGCTGCATTCCTCAAAATAAAACTGGGATTTGTAAGTGCCAGAGGACGTTGGTGGTGCTGGAAGGGAAAGGTAATTGACATTCCCTTCGGGAAACCTCTTCAAAAATTCGGGCCCCAGTTGCTTTGGATTTATTGTCAGTGGTGCAATACAGGCAGGGAATATGATAATCCTTGCAAGCAAACAAACAGCACGACCAAAAGCAACCAAAGCAGAAGTTGAGCTCCACTGTGTGTCTGACAGCAGAGAGGGACTGGCTGTGACCTGGCTGCTCTTCCAACTTGTTCGTACCAACCACGATGTTAGCGCATGACAATGCAAAAAAAAGCTAATAAAGTGCTTCTAAATGGGACTGAAAAGTCTCATCGGCAAAGCTGGGACCCTGCAGAAGAAGCCCAGGAGGGGCTGAGCGCTCAGCCGTCCCTGGGGCGCTGGGGGGAAGGCGGTTGTCCGGGCTATGGCTGCTCCAGGGCATTCCAAAGCGCTGCAGTGAAGTCCCGCTGCCCGCAGCGGTGCACAGCAACACGGCGCTGATTCACTGCAGGCTCCCCCAGGCTTGCCAGGATTTCCAGAGAAGCGATGGAGAGAATTTGTGTGGCATCCCACACCCCACTGTGGTGAGAGGAGAGCCTGTCTGCTCCCCAGCCCACATGCCGTAGATAACGAAATACCTGCGTATGTGAGCCATACATATATATATGCACCCACACTGCTGCAAATGCTGTGTATACGTGCTAGGTGCGCAGCACAGCCTTGGTTAACCCTTGCCTGAGTCACCCCTCCTCTTGCAACAAAATGTGCATCAAATGGTACTCTTAGGAGGTGAGTTTGCACCAGCCTCTCAGCAGCTTCTATTTAAAGGGCAGCTCTGATGTCCTTGCTGTCGGGGTATTTCCAAAAGGGAATAAATTGTTGTCCCTTATCCCAGTCCCGCTGTTACAAACCGCTCGGTCTTTCTGAGATGGGCACTTGCTGTTGGCACTTGTACCAGGGCTTTGCAGTACCTGGCAATCGAGCCTTCACGTGTTCGGACGTTTTGCTCCCAGTTGGGTTGAAGCAAAGGCTCAGCTATTGCTCATTCATCTGGATTTACACAAGAACTTGCAGTGCCCTGAGCACCAAACTATTGCAAAATCAAAAATAGGAAAAAAAAGTGTTAAAATCCCAATTAAAGCAGAACAGCTCACCATGACACAGCCCCAACAACCCTGCTGTATCAGATGCTCCACTCCTGCAGCACCGGGGCTGGGGAAGGGTTTGCTGGGTGCTGGAGAGCAGTGACCTTGGGGCAGGTTGGGCAGGGAGTCGGTGCTCGGGGCTGTGAGACCTTGTAGCAGCTCCAACTCCCCCTTCTCCACCTGCAAAGGGTTGGGGGAGTTTTCCAGTGATTTCCCTTCAGCTGCTCATTTACTAGGGGCAGGGAAGATTCTCCTCCCTTGCCTGCTTTCAAAGGTGCTGCTCCCCGCCCCAGGCTGCCCAAGCTTTTGACATTGCCACGTCTTTACCACTCACAACCTGACAGACCACACGCCTCGTTTCTGCCCAGCATCTGTCCTTTCCCATTTGGTGATTTTGTAAAAGGGTGTCTCCAAATCTCCCCTCGTTGTACCTCTGTTTCCAAATTGCATTTGGGTGTCTTGTGCTTTAACTGCCGCCGAGAGCGCAGCAGCCCTGGTGCATCTAAATAACTGATTTTTTTCAGGATCTGATTCAGGTCTTGCCTCCAGCGATATCAGCTTGGCTGCTGCGGTGGGAACACGGTGTTAAATGTGTTGAAGTGAAGGAGAAAAACACTTGGGAACATCAGGTGCAGCACGGGGAAGGGGCTGGCAGGCTGCACTGTGGCTCCCCTCCATCCATGCTGCCCGGACATCGAGGTCCCCGGGCCCTGCTCCCCATCTAAATTTGGTGCATGCCTCGAGCACGAAGCAATGTCCGCTCTCCTGGGCTGCCGAGCTTCTGCCTGGGAGACGATGAACACGGCTCATCCCCGGTGGTGTTACGACACCCCGCTTTGCCTCCAGCTCCAATGCCAAGGTGCTGCCGTGATATCGTGCCCTTGTCCACAGATATTTTTCCATGCTCCAGAGGCACACGTGCGCCCGTGACACCCCCGTGCATCGTCCCCTTGGCCTGAGGACATGAAGCACTAAGAACTGCCGGTGCAGCTAAATGCCTCCCCGTGCAGGGCTGAGAAGGGGAGGGCGATAGTCATAGTCATCATCAAGGGATAGCCATCACTGCCAAGGAGCAGGTCATACCCTTCATACCCTGCTGCTTTCCCTTGACCTGAGTGGGGTTTCCCTGCAGGGGACCCGGAGGAGAGGGGGAGCCCAGCACTTCGGGTGCGGTTGGTCCCCACGACCCCGCACGTGCGCACACACCCCGGTGCTTCTCTGTTCTCCATCCACCGCTGTAGCTCCAGGGGTGCTTTGGGAATGCAGTGAAATGATTAGATTTAGAAACAGCCTGGGAAGCACTTCATCCGTGATTATCTGCAAGCCACTTATCCCATGGAAAGGCGTCTGCAGGGAGCCAGGCACGGGGCAGGGTGGCTCCGGCAACACTTAGCTCCAGTCGCAAAGATTGCCTTGAGATCCTCAGCGAGCTGCAGGCACCACGACCTTCTGCCTATGGCTGTGAGCAGAAAGGGTCTGATCCGGCAGCATGGACCTTGCTGAAATCAGCGGGAGGTTCGTGCTGTGGAGCTGGGCAGGGAAGGAGCAAAGGCTCTGGCGGGACAGCAGTGGGGGAGCTGTGGTGCTCCCGGCCAGTTTGCAGCCAGGACGTGCACGGGCACCGCTGCCCACGGAGCCACCGTGGCAGTCACCGGAGGCCACGCGGGTCCCGCGGTGGCTGCGCTGGCCAGGGGTCTAGCCACCACATGCTCACACATAATTCCTGACCTCAAGTCGAAAGTATAATTCTTTCTGCCACGTCTGACATTTAGCTGTACAGCGATCCTTGCCAGGAAATTGCCATCATTTCAGTTCTGCTCCCAGCTACCGTTCTGATTTATATTTTTGTTTTTATCCAATTTTTCTGACTTGTTTTGGTAGGGTGGACAAAATGTTCTCACTCAAGACAGATGACAGTTTGCCGATAAGAGGAGCAACTTATCACAAACAGCTCTGATTCTTTCTCAAATGCTTAGTCTGTTGGAACAGCTTTAAAGTCTAATGTGATATTGTAGGTTAGCCCCAAATCTGCTTTCCCTCCTATATTTCATACTTTATCGCTCCGAGCATCAGTCCTTTTAAAACAAAACACTTCAATCTTTTTCAGATCATCTATGCTTTTCTCCCCCCCCCCCCCCCCCTTAATTTAACTCTTTTAAAACTTATTTTGGTATGGCAAATAAAATAAACACCGTAGATGAGTGACCTCTTGGAAGCTTGGTGTCCTTGAATCTAACTTTAGAAATCATTTGTCACAGGCACAGAAATGTGCACTGCAATCAGAATTAGCTGCCAGAATGGTTTTTTTCAGACAATTATATTGTAATTTGAGTGGCATTCTTGATAATAGTTCAGGTTCTCCAACCTTCCCCCCATGCACCAGCAAACTGTGCACTAAACAAGAAAACTGGGGTCCTATTCTGGCTTAAAAATCCTTTTTTTATTATTTATCATATGGAAAGTAAATGAGAGGGAAAAGAGAGACAAGGAAGCTGAACAGCTTTGAGCTCTGGAGATAAGCCCAGTAGGCTAAGAGGGTACTATACAGTTGGCTTTAGTTCAGCAAAAACAGGACTTTCTACCAGAACTGGGTGAATAATTTGCAGTTAGTAATTTGGGCCAGAAAAATTCAGCTTATTTCAAAACTTGCCGCTTTACTGAGCGAAATGCCCTCTTCTGCTCATGATTTGTATGCTAGCAAAGCATAACACGCTCTGATCAGGTGCTACTGTTTGAAATTGTAGATTTTGTAGCAAAATCACTTTTGGTCTGCAAGTGTGTTATTTCGATGCAACCACTGATCGCTAACGCTCAGGCTGCATCCGTGCCTTGCACGGGACACGGGATGCGCTGGCGTCCGTGAAGGGATAAGCCCCTGGGCACACGAGCCGATGAGGAGCTCAGGCACGTTCAAACTGGTGTCCGGAGCTCAGGGTTCAAACCTCCTCCTCTGCCGGGCAGCGATGTGGCCGGAGCTCCCTTCAGATGCCCATACCGATATTCGTCCTGCAGATGTATTTTTACGATACTCGTTCCCGGAGCACAAGTGCTCGGGAGTGCAGGACAGGGCTACAGCAGGGCTTTGTTAAAATTCAACCGGGATTGAGTCTTTGCGAATAATCTGTTGGATTGCTCCCTCTGCCCTCCATTAAATAGATAGTTTCAATTTTTATACATCAGTGCAATACCCAGTTGCTGAAACCAGCCTGCGAGTCTGCGTGTACCACAGTGACCAAGTAACCAAACACTGGAGATCTCTGCTGGGTGCCAGTCAGCTGCAGGACAGCCCGGAGGGACAGGGGCCATTGTCCTGCTCGGGTGCAGGATCCGTCCTTGCACCCCAGAAAGCTCCTGAAATCCTTTTGGGAGCTACCGCTCCCTTCCAGAGCAATTGCGGGTGGGTTCGCACCGCCCCAGGGTACACGGGGTGGGAAGAGCACGTTCCTGATCGCTGGGTTTGGATCATGGGTGAAAGCTGTACAGGGAACTCACTTGAATGAATATGTTTTGGGGGAAAAGCCTCTGCATTTGTAGCATTAACTGAGAGCAGGAAAAAGAGCTGATGTCCTGAACCGAGGCCTGCTGAAGCTGCTACGTGTCGGTTGCTCGGGGGTCAGGTGTCTTGGAGGATTTTGGCAGTCCATTTCAAAATCTTGAAAGAACTTTTGAGGCTCAAAATACAGCTGCCAGCCTCCCTGGCTAATCACATCGCTACAAACACCTCTCGTGTATTCGGAAGGAAGGCGTTTGGTGAAAAGCAAAGCTGCCCGGCCGTGCTTACCGCACTGAGCCGGGGGGGTTCATTTATCAGACGTGCCGCAGCATCGCTCCTGATGCCACTGCAGAGCGGCTGCACCGGAGCAGCACTACCCTCTCCCAAAGGGGAGCGATTCCACAGCTGCACCCTGGCCCGCACGGAGCCAGGCTGAGCGTCCCGGCGGGCACAGCACGGATCCTGCCATCGCCGGAGACGTGGCGAGCCCCAGCCTGCAGCCGCCCTGCGCAGCACCAGCAAACCCCTCCCAAGGTCGAATCCCCCCAAGCAGTATGAAGGACCCTCCGGGGACCCCTAAGACTAACCAAGTGTGAAATTCAGGTCTAAACACACGTACAGCCAACAAGGTGCCTCTTTCACAGCCGGTTGTTACCTGGAAATAGGGCACGCGGTGTCTTGTAAGGGCAAGAGCTTCATTTTCCCTGTGCTTGAACCCCGCCGGCACTGGCAGCTCCCCCTGTGACTGCTCGGGCCCTGTGTGCACAGAGGCAATTGAAGGAGACACGTTCACTTCTCCGTGTGATGGAGTTATCCTCCTTCCAGTAAATAAATGTCCGTGTGTGTACTTCGCGCTTGTATCTGAAGTGGAGATACTGTCTGCCGGGCTCTTTCAATTTTTCATCCTCCTGGAGGGAAAATGTGATAGGAAAAGCCCCAAAATTAAAAAAAGACTGAGTGAACAGCCATGCCTAGCGCCTTTTTCAGCACAATCCACCCAATTATTTTCCTTCCCCTGCCTTTTTTAATTTTCGAGCTACCTCTGAATATAGGTCCCAGGTCAGCAAGGCATTAAGGCACTCCCGAAGTACCTCAGCTTTAAACCATATCCCATGGAAAGGACACTAATCATCTCTCACATCTTCAACTAAAGACACAGCATTTTATCTGGGATCCAGAGTGTGTCTATAAATATCAGCCCATCTTGCAGCCAGGCAAGTGCTCAGTCCATTACAGAAATGGGTAATCTAAATCACAGAGCTGGCCGGGGCTCGCCCATGGTTAATCTTCATAATGGGAGGGAGCTGGACCAAAATCTATGTATAGCTGAGATGGCAGGAGGTCCAGAGGATATATACGGTGCAAACACCAGGCAAAGCCATTCCCATAAAGATGCCCAGAATAATCCCATCTTCTCCAGATTCTCTCGCAGCCCCGTGGGCCACCTCGGGACAGAGGTACCTGCACGGGGGAGCAGTGATGGCTGCTCCGGAGGTGTGCAGGTAGAGGACACATCTCGAGGGGAGCCTTCAGGACATAAGATGAGCAAAAACCTACTTCTCAGCTCTTCTGCTGATGGAGGAGGCTGGCTGGGTGACCACAGTGAAGAGAAAGATCTAGGCTGTATCTAGATCACAGGCAGAGAGCTCCTGAAATGCATCTGTACATCTAAATGCAAAACCTAGTGGGATTTCCAACCCTTTGGTTCTTTCTAGCATTTTGCTTGCTTTTTATTATCCTAAATACATAGTTTTTTAAGGCGCTGGTCCCTCAGAGAGGGCAAACCTGTACGATACCAAAAAAAGCCTTTTGTGAAGCGGAGCGGGCCGTGGGTTGGGCTGGAAGAGGAGATGTCCCTTCTACCCCAAGCACAACTCGGGGTCCCTCTGCAAGCCCCAGAAGTTCACCTGCAAAGGCTGTTCCCAGGGACACGCTGCCATCGGCAGCGACGCTGCCAGGGACGCTGCCAGGCCATAAGATGCGGTACACTGCTCTATGTGTTGTTAGTCATTTGTTGTGGTTAGTAAGCAAAACCACACAAGCTCATTTCTGTTCTATTACAGGAAGGAAAAAAAAGGGAATAAAATGACTCATTTCAACGTAATTTGCCACGGATTTTGTGTATGATCGAGGGGCCCATAAAAAGTGGGGACAGTTGCAAAAATCTAACGTGGCCTTTTAGAAAAAAGTGTCACCAAGTTATCAAACGTCGACAAAGTGAGAACAAAGTGCCGTGGTTTCAATGCACTTTGCACGTCTATAGATCACACGCTGCCCAGCTCCCATCTGCCCAGCCCGGAAGCTGCTTTTCTCGTTAGTTTGATGGAGTTTTGGTCAAATCTCTGAGGGACGTCACGGCACAGGCTGGCAGCTCCTTGGCAAGGATTCGGTCTTGGGAGTTGGCACATACGGGGTGTGATCCTGCTCTTCCATGATCAGCCACTGCCTGGACCTGGCACAGGCCCCGCTGCTCTTTTCTGTTCCCCGTGTCTCTGGGGAAGTGCAAGGAGATCCGGGGTGGGAAAGCTTCCCTTCCCCCAGGATGCAGAGAGTTCCTCCCAAGGCGGCGGAGATAAATTTCCAAACCACCACTGAAAGACAGCCGTGTCCCATAAAGTGCTGGCTGCTCTTAGGAGCGAAATGGAGATTTCTCCCGCTAATTATAAAAATGGCAGGCAAAACCCTGCACGATATGATTTCTTACATTAAACAAATTTTATGGCGGAGAAGACTTTTAGTGGCACTATTTGCAGACCTGGCCTTTCGCCAGCTCGCTGTCATTAAATCTGCCGATCTTAAGTATCAGCTGCACTTATTCAAAGGGGCTATAAATAAAACCCTGAAGCCTATTAAAGGAGCCGGCTTCCTCGGGCTGTTTGTCAAGCCTGCGGACAGACTGACATCGCAAGCGTTCGGGCGACCCTGGCTGGTGCCGAGCACGGGCAGCGCAGCACATCTCCGGACGGGTCTTTCACATGCTCACGGATTTATCTTTCACGCTGCGAGACACACACGACTTTTTCATTAAAAGAAAACCTCAGTTTACGCTGGCAACAAATAAAACTTGTTCTGCTAGGGCTGGATGAGTCCTTGACCGCATGCCTGAAGCCTGAAACTGTTTAACCTTTGCTTAGCTGCAAGGGTTAAAAATTAACAGGAGCATGGGGAGCGGATAAGAAATGGAGCTCAGATATTTTATAAGGTGTTTTATTGTAAAAAACACAAGGAGGTGTTTTATTGTAAAATATGGAGAAGTCACCACTCCCAGGATGTTTACATGCCATCGGCCACACTTGCACTCAGGACTGCCACTCTTCTGGCTCTCCTCTGGGATTTGCCTGGTAAAAAACTGCCGAGCCCACAGGCCGTGGGTACCCCCGCCACCCCAAGCTGCCCACGGGTCGCAGGCAGGATGCTCCGGGATGCAGCAGCCGCGCTCTGTGTCGCTGGCGCAGCCCCTATGAAAAATGGCTCGCAGTACTAATGTGTGGTTAATGACCCATGGTTCAGAAATGACTAAGATGCAGGAACTAAATTTACAATCAACTTCTTTTTGTTTTGTTTTGTTTTTTTTTTTCCCCTGAAACCTTGAAACCAAAGTTCCTAATCAGAAAAGTCCATGAAAGTACCTTCTTGCTTCCAGGCAGGGCAGGTGACTGCAGGCAGCCGCAGTACTGAAGTTGGGTGCTGTCACCGTGCCAGGCGTGACACGGGGCTGCTTCAGTGGCAGGGTACGTTGATAACGCAGTCGCAGGAGAGCTCACTGGTTGATGCCAGATTTATTTTTGTAAGTGCAAACTAATGAAATTTAGAGGTTTTAATTAAAAAAAAAAAAAAAAAAAAGGCTACAATTTAAAAATGAAATTCATATCTGAACCGAGCGCCAATCGCATTAAGGAAACAAGCAGCTCAGGCTTTTTCCCAGAACAGCCCCCACGTTTTTTGGCAAGAGGCAGGGAGCTCCAGTTTGTTCCAGTGAAGCTCCTGGCTCTGCACAAGCGATGGACCAGGGCTGTGAGCAAGCCGGGGCTGTGAAGGGTCCCTGCAGACACCGCACCGTCCGTCTGTCCTGGGCTCCAACAGGGGGAAACCACCGTGAGGGGCTTGCGATGCCGCTTGCCCTGCAGCAGGCACCGACCTCTTCCTAGAGGTACCTTTATCCCTTTCCCATTCCCCCACTGCTCAGCCAAGGGGGGAACCTCACTCCTCATGCTCTGAATTTTAAAAGGTAGCAAAGACATTGTTTAAAAGGCAGTGCAAGGGAAGGAAAAGTAACTGTAAACCCACAGCAGAGGCGTCCCAGAAAATGAAGGTGAGTATCCAGGAGGAAAGCCGTTCAAAGAAAAAGACAACCTTGAACATCTCCCAACAGTAAGGATGCATAATTTAGAGCAACCTGGAGGCATTTTGTAGCTTGTTTATTTTACAGACTTTTTGCTCTCTTCTCTCGTACTTCTCCACTTCTCTACTCACAGATTTGCCCCTGAATATTGTGATAGATTAAAGAAGATGGAGGGAGTTATTTTCAAGAGCGGGGACAGGAACATCCCCAGTCACTGAGCCCAGCAAGGGCTGAATCTGGAGAATTGCTGTGGCTTGGTTTTGCTCCGAAACAGCAATTTTCTAACCGAAACACATTAACATTCACCAGCTGTAAATAAAATCACCCAGACGGGAGACTTTTCAAACCCATCAGAAGTCTCCGTTCCAGCCCTTGGCTGCAAAATGTTTAGGACCCGCAAGAAAAGGGTTGGTTGTTTTTTTCTTGCTTTCCAACAGAGCCAGTTAAAATGAGCACAAGCGTGTTACGCGGTCAGCACAGCTTGGCCTGGGCTGAATTCAAGCCAACACAACCTTGAAGCACGTGCCAAAGGCAGGAGATGAGCAGGTGAGAGGAACCCTTCAGATCTCAAGCCACACGTGCAGGTGCCCTAAGCACAGTTCTTCCTCTCTCTTGGCTTAGCCCCCCCGTCACTGGGGTTTGCAAAAATCGCTGGAAATCCCCTGGGGACCAAAAGGCAAGTGAGGTTATTCCCCAAATGTGATATTTTTGTGGCAGCCCAGCAAAAGTGCTTGTGCGTGCTTGGGGAACAGCCGCAGCAGGTCGAGCTGAATATGGGAAGTGGCTGCCAGAAGAAATCAGGAGGTTGGAGACCATCGGAAGCAGACGTATGACAGATTGTTTTTTGAGTCATTCTACAGCCACTGCCATGATGACCCTGAAATGCATCTGTGCTGCAATTGGTGGTGGTTGGGCTGAGGTTTTCTCTTCTGCTATGTTTCCCCTGCCAGCTTTTTGGGCTGGTGGCCTTTCTGGAAGAGGAGACACTTGGACTGGATGGGCAGGAACAGGTACTGGAGAGCATGAAGAAACACAGAAATCATTTGGCGTCCATCCCCTTCCCTGGCCCAAGGAAGAAAATGAAGATGCTGAGAAGAGAGCTAATGAACACACCAAGGGAAGTGAGGAGAAGAACGTTAATTGCCTGTACAGCAGTGCAGCAAGTCTGAGCAATAAAAAAAAGAGGGAACGACTAATTTATGAGTACAAATTCTATCTGGAGAGTATGACTTAAACTTGAGGAGGAAATCCATGTGAGTGGAATATTAAAATCAATAGTTGTAACCTATTAAGAAAGAATTGAGTGGGCAAAGAAGGTGCAGGAGGGACAATCAATAGCAGAAGTGGCATCACTAGAAACTTAAGAGCAAGTGACCTCAAATACAAATAAAAGCCGAAGAAGATGCTTCTTCAGACCATCAAACCTCACTGACTCCTTAGTCAGATACCTATATAATATTTCAGAAAATTTCCCTATGCTGTGCTGGGGAACCTCAGCTTGTGAGCTGGAGGGCTCACGCTGCTAGTTTTTGGAATTTCTAAGTGATGTAGAAGAGCGTTTCCTAACCAAAACCAGGAGGATCCTCTACAGGATCATGTTGACAGCTGGAGAGCCAATCACAGCCCCAAAAACTAGCTACAGCCAGCACAGAGATGACCCCATTTCGATCGTACGTGCTGGGCACAGACAGAAGAAAGCCTGAGCCAACAGTAGGTCCCTCTGCTTTTCAGCCTTGTAAGCCAGGCCACCTGGAGGATTTTAAACAGAAGATTTGAATGATATTTGGCAACTCTTTGTTTAAAAGCACTCTGGCTTTACTAGATTCTAGGGAATCTAGGAAAATCTCAGCATTGAGAAAAAGAAGGTTATTCTCATTAAAAACAGAAGCTCAAAGGGGAGTGAGAGTAGGTCTAAACTCACTCAAAGGAAGGGAAAGTGGGTCAAGGAAGGGAAAGCGGGTAATGAGGAACGTAAAACCAGCCCCGAGCAGAAGGCTGTTAGGTCAAACTTGTGGCTAGCAGAGCCGAGGGCAATAGGGAAGTGCTCTTCAGATATAAGAGACTAAAAGTAGTTGTCTAGACAGAATAGCAGACATTAAAAAAAGAATGCATAAAAGGCAGACACTAAATATTTAATTTCTCTATTTGGGGGGAAAAAAAGCTAAGTGAAGCAGCAATGTAATATGATGATGTGAAATATCTTCAGTTCCAACTCGGGATGTTAAACAGCTGCTACTACAGCTCGAGGATTTTTTTGATCAGCAGCCCTCGATATTCAGTGCCTGAGTTTTAAAATCTGTCCCCGGAGCGCCCCAGGCCGGCAGCGTCTGCGAGGCGAGGAGTTTTCCAGAAGACCGAAGCAGCGCTGACTTTGTGCCAATGCATAAACGTCGATGAGGAGGATGACTTGCGTAATTATAAATCTGATTGTCTGATGTTGATTTTGTGAAAAATAATGGAAGAGCTGATAAGGGACTTGATTAATAACAATTTAAGGAGAATAATTAATTACAATCAACATGAGTTAATGGAAAATAGACCTTATTAAATGAAATTGATATAATTTTTCAAGAATGTGATTATAGATTTGATTGATTTAGTACATTTCGTGAACGTTGTTACGTTTGACTTCTGCGAGGCATTTGACTTAATGTTGCCTCATTTATTAGGAAGCTAAAACAATGTAAAATCAACACAGCATGCGCTAAACGGATGAAAACCCCGCTGATATGTTTGAACATATCAGAGAATCATCCCAAGTGGCTGTGTTTCAGTTCATCATTTTTAGCAAATGGTAGAAAATCAAAACTCATTACAATCAAAGTTTGCTGATGAGACTTGGAGTAGGACCACGGTCGGTACGTGGATCGGTCTTTTCCTCAGACCTGCATCTTTCGTGAACCAGATATAAGCGAACACCAGCCAGTTTAAGGTGGGCACACGTGAAGCCACGCTTCTAGGAACCAGGATTTCACTGGGGGGAGGAGGGATCCTATTACACAACGCTGGAAACTTTGAAAAAATAGTGGAGTGAAATATCTCCGGTGTAACATCTAGTGGGACACTGCAGCTATTTCTGGTGTCTGCAACTCAAGAAGGATGGTGATGAATGGGAGAGGGCACACGGGAATGACTGAAGCGTTGCAAAACATGCCTTATAGTGACAGATTCAAGGACCCCAATACGCTTAGCTTAACAAAGAGAAGGTTAAGGGGTGGCTTAATGACAATCCAGATGTATTCAGACAGGGTACAGAAATGCAGAAAGGGAGAGCTCTTCAATCTAATAGACAGAGCTATAAAAAGAGCTGGTGACTGGAAGCTGACACTGTTAAATTCAGACTGGGAAGGGTGTGCCTTGTAAATTGGGAGAAGTAACATCAGAACGACTTCCCAGCAGAGAGTTTCATCATCCCTGACCATTTCAAAATCATGCTGGGTTTTTTTACGTTTTAAGTCATATCCTGGATTCACCACAGATCACTGTGAATCGACATACGGACACCCACACCGCATAGATGGGGTAGTCCTTCTTTGGTTTTATAATGTTCCTGATAATGAGTATTTGAGTCATCATGCCCGAGCACTGAGTGGGACAATTCCCTTTTCTCAGAGTTATTGGTCTGGCCTTGGTGGAGACTCACGCAGACACCTCAGTGTTATTAGTACTTCATCTTTGCCAGTGGAAAGGCTGGAAAAACACTATAAAACCAAATAAACCAAACCCAGCCTACATCCCTCTGCTATAAAAAAACCCTGAAATGCAGTGCCAAAGAGAGCAGCTCGAAGCAAGTACATGAAGGACCTGCGTTCCAGTGGTCCAGTTAAATCCTGCTGATGCCCATCTGCTGCTTTAGTTTTATAGACTTTTCAGGGAAGTGACACATCCGTATTCCTTAAAAGTTGCTAAAACTGTGAGTAAAAATGTGTAGTTTGATAACACACTCATCTATGCCCAGGAAATCGCAGAATGAAAGCGAGCCACAGTCTTGCACAGCGAGGCCTTCTGCAGGAGCTCTGCCACATCTCTGCTCTCTGGTTTGGGAGCTGCTGCAATTTCTCTTTTTGTGGAAACTCTTCAGCAGGAGCCCTGGCTGCAGACCCCTCACTCGGGCAGCTCCAGGAGCCACCCCTTGACTTCTCCTGGGACTGGTCTGCAAGCCCCAGCTGACATCTTACTGTGCATCCAGATGCACTGGGGACCAAACAGGTATATATATATATATAATTTAAATTGTTTTTTTTTTCTTTGGGTACTGGGACATTGTTTCTAGGTTTTCAAGCTCTGAAAAAAGTGTCAGGAAAAAAAATTTCCTTCCAAAGAAACACTGTGATGGGTGGAAGTGGTTAGATAAGAACTGATATCCAAAAGCGGGACAATTAAAGTTGTTTCATAATTGATTTATATATAAGGGGCTTTATCTACTGGTAAGGTCTTCACCTTTAAAAGCAGGTCTTTACCTTATATAAAGGATATAAAAGAGATGTAATTTGTTATCTTAACTTGTAATGAGATCAGCAAAGAAAGACTTTTAAGCCCCTCCACAGCTTATTCGTGATTTCACTGTGGTTCTTCAGCAGCAAAACCTATCCAGCTGTAAGTTTAGGGCCTCATCCCTGAAGCTGGGAGGCTGGGACCTTGTCTCACCCCTGCTGCCCACACCACGGAGCTAGCTGCCCATGCCGAGCACCACCAAGGACTCTGGGTCCTGAGCTGTGCTGGATTTAGCTCTGGCGTGATTCAAGCCATCACTGCTGTCCCCATGGGACGGCACCCGAGAGCCACAGCCGAGCGCCACAGTTTATGATTATGAGCCACATGATTATGATTTACGAGCCACAGATTAGATTAATAATCTAACCCAGATTATTAATCAGCGGGGAGGAGGCAGCACTGTAGGATGCTGCTGACCGCAGTAGCTAACCCCCCCCCCACTTCTGTATCTCCTGCTCAGGGCAGAGGGCATCAGGCAGCAACTTCTTCAGCAGCTCCAATTCAGTCTGCAAGAGCCCTCTGCTCCAAATGCCATTTAATCCAGCTCCGTGTTAGCCAGCCAACAAGATTTCCATTGATTTCAGGTTTTGGCCCAGAAACCGCGCAGATGCTTTTGAACTGAACAACTTAAGCACAACGCTTATGTTTTGTCAGAGAAAGCCTGAACCAGCAGAAACTCTTTCAAAGCCAGGGCAACGTCATTAGCATAGAGATAAACACTACTTTAATGTGGTTCACCATAACAACAGACCGTTTATTAAAACACTTCACCATTTAATTTATTTAGCATTTTATATTGAAGAGTATTTTCATTAGGATTCCACTGCAAAACGGAAGAAGGCATTAAATCATTTAATATACTGACAGCTCACTTAATTTATTTAAGCACAGGAGTCTAATTCAAAAAAGCAGACCTTACACAGTGCCCTGCCTTTACAGTCCTGGCATACAAGGTCCTATTAATTTCAGGGTAGGGTGTTATATGAATTTAGCTTGAGATCCCATTACGTGCTTTCCTTTGGTCAGCAACCTGCTGCCTTGCTGCACCCTCCGGAGCTGCGCGTAGGAATCCCTCTGGCGCACACCAGCCCAGCTTCACGGCTTTTGCTTCTGCTAATGCTTGGGAGCATCTAGCTCTCTGCATTTGGCATTTGGTTTCGTTTGGTCCTTGATGGACCACAGAGCAACCAGCATGGCCAGAGCAGCAGAAAACAGCAGGGAAACAGCGGCAAATGCAGCAAGTCCTGAGGTCATCGATGAATTCTTCAATTTAACTCTCATGAATTGGCATTCCTGGCTCTGGAGCACTCGGTAAAGTCTGGGAGACCCACTGCAGCGTACTCCTGTCTCAGTTTGTATTGAATTAACTAGGGACACCCAGATCTTCAGGTCTGGGGTGACGTATGGTGAGGCTTCACCAGCCCTGCCCTGGGAGATGCTGAGCAGCATCAGGACTGTCCACAGTTGTCACATCAAAGTTGTCACATCCCGCCTGAAGCAAATCCTCCACTTGGTATTCTGGGTGCTCAGCTCCTTGGACAATCAAGCCCTTGTGGCTTATTACTGATGTTCCCAGATCTGCCATAATAAATGGCAAAGAAGAAAATTGTCACCGATGACAAAGCCCTGGGTGATATTGGGGTCCCCGGTGGCTCCTGGTTTGGCTGCTTTCCAAGACCGGTGTTGAAGCAGAACCTCAGAAACAATAGCACATTGTCAATAGGATGCACAGGACATCATTAATAAACATTAGGGAGCTTGATACGATCTCGTAAAAGCAGTACAATGAAATGAGGTACCAAAAGCAGGATGGAGAGGAGAGGAAGAGACCTGCACAGGGTGGTTAATGACTCACCGGACTGTGAAAAGCAGCGGAGAGCAAGGCTGGGATAGAAAACCTTTTAATGAATTCAACATGTGTACACCCTTTGAAGGCTTAGCTCCCCATTCCCCAGTAATGTTCGACCCACCTGAAGATACTGATCATATAGAAAATAATAACCAGTAAGTAATAATAATAGTAATAATAGGAAGAGCAGGACCCTCATCTCCAATTCATATTTATAATCCAGCAAATATCTCACCTAAAGCCAGAAGATTTATGGGTTTGCATCTATAATTAATATCCTTCCTTATGCAAGAAAGGGTATATTTTCATACAAATAAATCTGGTGCTCTAGACCTATATTTTGAAGACTAATATTTAAATCCCCAGCAAGACACGGTTATTGATTGTATAGATGCGTATATAAGAGAGACACGCCATGCACATATATAGATAGATAGCATTGTACATTTATATTTAAAATAAATAGATACAGTTTCTCTTTTAAATGCAATAGATGAAGCTTAAGCAGGGAAAAGGAGGAAGATGGGGAGGTCGGCTTGGAGTCTGCTTCAAACTGTCCCTGTTTCCCAAAGATTCAATTTCCATTAGGCCTGTTGCTAACGGCAGGGCTGTTCCTGGGCGCCAAGACACATAAAGGGCTTTGAGACAAAGGCAATCGATCTAGTTTTAGTTTTATGAGGAAAATAAACAGTTAGGCTGATATAACAGTAAAAGGGTCAAACAGGGTCAGGGCTAATGAAGTGACTCACAGCAGGTTAAAATTAAAGCACCCTTCCTTTTCTCCGTCCTCCCTTGCATACCTCTCCTCCGCAAGTGATCCCCGTGTCTGCCAAAAATCACATGCGTGGGCAACAGCAAAGCACCAGCTAAGGGTCGGGCCAGCTTGTTCAGGGCTGGGACGGGACTTGCCTTGGGTGAAGCTCTCCACCTCCAGCAGCATCTGCTGAGCGATGGAAACCTCCGGCCAAGGCAAGCCCTGCCCTTCAGCTCCTCGCCATGGCCACGGCACGGACCACGGCCACTGCATGCTGCCAGGGAGGCTCAAAGGTACCTGAAATCACCCCTCCAGGGATGAATCAGTCGCTGGTGGTTGGAGGCTTCCTTTAAGGAGCTGTGTTGTAAGCTTGGAGCTTTGCAAGCTCAGGGCTAGCTCGGGTCTTGGCGGGTAACCCCTTTGCTAGCCCACGGTGGGTTAAGACCAGCTTGCTCAGCATCGGCAGGCTCTGGTCTGCACTCAGGGGGTCTCCTCACTCTCTGAATAGTCTCTACAACCAGGTTTCAAAGGGTTTGTTTGTTCTTTTTATTTTCTCAGGGTTTCTTTTCATTTTCCTGAGTTGTAACTAGCAGAGTGGGAATGTTCTGGGTAAGCAGTCAAACCAAAACTAGGAAAGGACAGCTTCTCTGGTACAAGCAGGGATTTATCTTAAAAATATTGAGAATTACTGGAAATTTAAATGTAGGCACTGTTCCAAGGTCAAGCCTGTAAGCCTCACCTCACTTAGTGGTGCACTTACCAACGGAGGTAAAGTACTTCTGCTGTGCTGAATCCAAAGAGTAAAGGTATGAACAGAGCCCAGACACTTGTATTTATACTGTCCTAAGCTGTAGAACATCCCCATTTAACTGAGATTTTAATTATTCATGTTTAAATACTACTCATCAAAAAAAAATCCCTTATGCACTCGGTCATTTGAGGAGCTCATCAGTGATTGCGTGCCAGTGCGAGAGCTCCCTTCAAACCTCACGGCACTGGCTGCCACGAGTGGGGAAGGAGCTTCTTCCCCCCAAATTATGGTCTCCCAGAAGAGAGATTATACCTGCGGGAAGGAGGAGGAGGGAAATGGCAATACTGGGGCAGTGCAGCAAAGCGGTGGCGAGCCCCGGGCAGGCTGGCTGCACCCTGCTTTGGGGTGTCAGCTCCATCACCCGCGGGCTGCACGGACAGGCAGGAGGTCTCCTTCCTCCTACCATCACTTTCCAGTGTCAGGAAGCCTCTGTGGAAAGGGGAAAAAAAAAAAGAAGCTAAGGAATCCTTCTGGCAAGCACATGAAGGAGCTGTGCTGCTCCAAAACTTAGTCACCGTGGAAAAGCTTTCCCTAGAGACGTGTTGCCCATTGCACTCCATATACGATTTTTCCCCCCATGAAGACCATGGGCTGTGGGTGCTTGGCCGCTGCTCTTACCTGCACCTGTGAAAGGTGGAATAAATTCATGATTGTAGCTCTGCAAGGCCAAGTGCAAACAGCACAGGGGCTCAGGAAGCTGCAACCAGCGTGGGGTACTTAGCCAGGGCAGAGCTGTGCTGCAACTTCATTTTCATGATTTAGCATTCCTGCTGTAAATAATTGATACTAATGTAAGTGAGATAAGAGACAGACTGTCTGTGGGCCGGGAGGAAGTGGATCCCGGTGACATCCACCTGAAAAAGTGCTTGCGGATTTATCTGAAATAAAAACATTGAAAAGCCGAACACAAAATCGGAGAGGCGGGGAAGGCAGGAGGGATGAGAAAGGTAATCTGCGCATCAGTTTTGAGGACACCCATCTCTCTAAGAAAAAGCTCCTGATGCTAATTTCCTTAACGAGAGAACTCCAGCACTAACTAGCACTTTTGAGCTTTCCATAAGCACTGCTCTCGCACTGGTCAATACGCTGTGCTCGTGCGCTGCCAGAAGGCCGGCTGGGTGTCAGCGTGGTTTAAGGAATCAAAATGTCATTACAAGGGGTATGTGCAGCGCACCCCTCCCCGTCAGAGACCAGGCCAACGAGAAATGCCAGTGAGCTCAGTATATTTGATGCTTTTGGCTTAAGTTATCTACAAAACAGCTGAGTACCAGGAAGGAGCTCTCCTGCATCTTAGTCTTTGAAACCGGAGAAGGCAAAATTATATATCTGGTCCTGCGAGGGCAGCCGTGAGACGGGCGATGGAGACAGCCGCTGCTGGGGTGGAGAAGGGGAGATTTCCCTGCTGGGAGCGTTTGAGTCCGGCGCGTCCCAGGGGCCATTACGCAGTATCTGTTTCTAAATCCTGATTTTTGAGGCTGCTGTTGGCATTTCACGTCCCCTGAGCACTCTGTGCCCGGCGGCAAGCAGACATTCACTTCACCCGGCATGACGTAATGCCCGCTTTGATCCTGTCTAGCATATATAAAAAAAGATAATGTCAGCTGAAAAAAAAATGACACCACCATTGAGCCACCTTTACAGCGCTCCACTAAACCTTCTCTCTCTCCATCTTTACGCACCATCTGCATTACCGGTTGCTCATCAGCCCAAGGACCTTCCCGTACCCACTGTAAAAGGTAAGCGTGCCTGATGGTTTTAAATCGCTGGAGGATGCCACACGTAAGTGAAAGAAATCTGCAGTGGCAATTCCTTCATTTGAAACTATTTCCTTGTAAATGTAGCGGAGGGTCCCTCAGACCGTGGGTCTCCCATGCCTAGAGCAGGCAGGTTTGTCATGCTCATGTCCCAAAGGCCATGACTTTACACGTCGCTCTGGTAAGCACATATTCAGTGCTCTGAATTTGTTTTAAAATATACTTCTTAAGCCACGGATTTCATGCAGGAAGCCAGATGAAAAGAGCTGCTTCGAAAATGCTAGGAAAGAGCAGCATTGACTCCTCAGTGATACAGATGGAGAAAGCTAGAGAGACTTTCTCATCTCTAACGTGATTTTATGATTCCGTGAATAATGCATATTAGCATAATACTGACTAAAAAAATCCATACTCCTCATTTACTATTAATTAGTTATCAACATTATCCTATTATTAATTATTAACATTTACACTATCAATCAGCCCCTGGCTGACTGATAGCTTAAAATCTTGCATAAAGATTGTTACAACAATAGCTACAGTACATCACATAATGTGCTTCACAGTCGGGTTGCCGTATCCTCATCTATAAAGCTTTTTACTAATGCACTTTACAACATATCTTACAGTACATGGATGAAGAATGTGGCTGCACCCAGTAATAATTCCATTAATTATGAATAAAGCATTTACAAATGACATCCTTATTTAAAAATGGTGATGAACACATTTTGTTTTAATGTGGATGCACTGTGTAATTTGTAATTCCATAAAAAGCAATGCTGGCAGCATGGGTCAGGGAAAAAGGGCCAAGATCTTGTGATCTTGACATCATAAAGGAAAGGGGGAAAAACAGTGGAGAACGTGATTGACAAACAACAAAACATTGGGATAAAGCTGACCAAACTCCGAGGCGATGGCTGGAAGGGACGGTTAAAAGTGCCATGAAAGCTGAAAGGCAAAAGACCTTATCCAGTGACCTTGCATTGCGGTTGTGTCAATAAAACTCTATCCTATATTAATAAAGTCCATATTTTCATTGCTTTCTCTCATTTGCGACGTTTTCAGCTGGCTGGCAGCTCACCACGACTCGTTAGCCACGTAGAGTTTGCCTTTGCAGTACCTTGGTACCGCTTTGTCCTACAGGCTTTCTGAGATGGCAGAATATTTATTACGTACAATATTTCACTGAGGCTACTTACGTCAAGAGGCTATAAATACATTACTCTTCCTAGTTTACTTAAGGGATAAAAAGTGCGTAGCTAAGTTTACAGATCAGGCTCAAGCTCTATTAATGTGTGGTCTGTTCATTTATCTCAATTGTTTGAAATTATTTTCCAAATTAATCCTATGAGTGATTCTTGACTTACTGATAATTTCCAAGCGCTGCTGGTTGAGTTGTGCAGCGGTCGTATTCAGGTTTTTACACGTATTATGCAAGAAAGGTTAATTTAAACTCATGATGCTTTTTGGTAATGAAGCTGTGAATATTTATGTTGGTCATAGTTTTCAACCGAGCTGCTTATACCAAGGTTCAACCGTTTAAATGCGTGCTAACTGGGGGTGCAAAAATCCAGGCCACTCACTTCTGACCACACTGGCGGGTGGCTGAGAGCTTTCGTGGTCAGCAGAACATCAGCAGACTCCTTCAGATTATTTTTTTCCTTAAGTTCATCGGGGTTTACAGCAGTTTGGGTGAACAAAGTGCTGGATAATTCACAGACCATGGTGCCACGTATTTGTTAGCACGTAGCCGAAGCCATGCACGGCGGTGAATGGTGAGTGCGGTGTAAGCTTCTGCAGAGTCAGAGAGTCCGGAGGAAAAGAAACCTGGATCCACCATGGAAAGATAAGGAAAAGCATTGCCTTGCGAGGGACCTAGCTCTGGGTTCAGCCAGACCTTTTTGCAGGTGCCCTCCAGAGATGGGGCTGCAAACCGGCACTGAGCCAGGCAGGAATTTTGTGTGAATTATTTTCACACTCCTTTTCCATGTCTCATTCATGGGTGTCACTTAGTGCAAAGCATAACACCTGACATGGCCCTTTCCCCACATTTTCAAGTCAATAAACATAGTCAAAAGTTAATATATAGTGTTTACTGCCAGCAGTGTCAAGCAGGACATTCCGCAGTCCCCCTCTCCTCTCAAACCCAGGGAAAGCCAGGCAGCGTAGGAAAGGCTGCTGTAATTACAGGTCCCCTTGTGCAAGGCTGCTTTGAAATTCCCAATAGTTCTCCAAACCACCAGCAAGTTGGTTTTCAGAGCTGGCTGACAGAGGATTTATTTATGAAGGTTTTGGCTGTTTGCAGCAGCGGCTGGGCAGCAGCAGTTCCGCAGTTATCAAAAATCTATTTCCTCGCAGAGTCACAAGTAAATATCAAACCCCCTCCGAGAAGCCGAGCGCAACATTTACATTTTAATCTCACAAAACACTTTAGTTTCTGACAAACTGGGTTTTTTGGTCTGTGTGTTACAGAGAGGAAAGGCAGCGGGGTTACAGGAGAAAGCTTTACAGCCCTGGGAGTGAGCACAGGCCGTTTCGTATACGCGATACGGCCGGAGCGGCACGGTGACTTCCCCATCTGCAACGACAGCAAAGACCGTCACCCTTCAGCACTGCTGGAGCCAGAGGCAAACGAAAAGCAACCTGGCCCCACAAGCTAAGGGTGCACGGGCATCTAGCGCTGAGCTTGGGTAGCGACGGCATTTGCACGTGTCAAATAGGTCGGGGTTGGAGGAATGAGCAGCCCTGTGCTGTCGGCTGCCGTACATGGTCACTCCTGGCTACAGACAGAGCCAAGGCAGGGGTTTGAGTGTGGGCTCATGAAGTCTGCAGCAGCCACCTTCAGCCTTGGCTGCCAGCGACCTAAGAGCAAAGGTCTGCCAGGATGCACGGCTCTGAGCCGGGCTGGCTCTCCCGCGATGTGGAGTTTTCTCTTGCACCCCTCAGCAGGCTGTACACGCACTGGCAGCTCATCCTTCCCCGAACCCAGCCACAGCTCTTATTTCACTGTCTATTCGCATCTTTGCCTACAGGGCAATTGGTATAAAGTGGAGGTGCTGGCTGGACCCAAGCTCTCCAGTTTGCTGTCTGGCGACAAAAAGCATCGCGCTCTTTTTCGTGTTATCACCGCTGCTGAGGTCCCGTACTGCCTCCGTAGAATCGCTGCAGCAAGATATGAATTATGGATGAAATGAAAAATCCCAGCCTGGTGCACAGAGGGAATATGCAAAGTGCAGAGCAATCACCTCTGTGCACGAGCCTTGCCGTGTGCCGCCTTCAGGTGCCCGATGCCCAAAAGTCTCTGCTCAGCCTCAGCCTGCGACTCCCTCATCCCACAGGTCTCAGGATTCCCTCCTCCCAAGGGCTTCAGGTTTTGAAATGATGACGTCCATTAATTTGAAAAGCGTCCCCTTATGCTTTGTGGAATCTTCACGTGGAGGTACCAAGGGCACTGTATGGATAAAAGCTTTCTTTTGAATTTACACGCAGAGCACCTCCAGCGGTGCAGGCATCAGGCAGGATGGGTGTCTGCTCCCAGCGTGGGAAGGGCTCGCCCGGGGGAAATTTGGCACGGTGCGGATCCCCCCCCACTCCAGATTTGCACGTTTGCAAATGCGGTGATGCGGGGAGCTGTGGGCAGGAGCCCCCAGCCGGGGCTGGTTTGCAGGGGTGAGCCTGGCACAGCCTGGCCCCGAGCAGAGCAGCGCCCACGGGGATTTGCAGAGGCGTGGGCCGGTTCCTGCCAGAGCTCCCTTCTGCGGAAGCAGAGAAGCGAAGGGTTGGACAAGTGCTTCAAGGTAGTCACGGACTCGGGCTTTAAGGGTCTGTGATTTGGGGAAACTCAGTCTCTCTACTCATAACTTCTCTATCAGAGAAGAAAATGCCTTCCAGAAGGATTTTTTTAAATGTCTTTTAATTTTTAAATGCTTTAATTTCTCCCTTGCAAGCGCAGCTCTTTGCTTTCGTGCACCATCTAATAGCACACTGCAAATGTGTTTCTGCACCGCCATTTCTGAGTGTGCAATATCAACATCTGTGCTAAAACCAAGCAGAAATTTTTCCCTGAAGCAATATTTTCCTCAGTATTATTGTTACTTTTTCTTTTTAATGGTTTGCTTGTCATGGGGGCTCTTCAGCCTCTTAGTTTCAGGAAATGAAGGCTCCCTGCTTCTCCCTCCTTGTCAAAGCCAGCCCTGGCAGGCGAGAGCAACGCCACCCTTGTCCCTTCCGCTAAAAAAGTTTTACTTAGTGCTCACTAAAATTATGCTGCACTGAAGCACCTCGCTGAACCGGGGCTTGGCCACCCTCTTCATCATCACGCAGAGCCCAGATTGGCATGCCCAGGCATGGGAGAAGGGCCACGTACTGCAGCCGGACCAGACATCCTTCTTTAGAGCCCAGCTTTGCAGCAGATGAAGACTACTGGTTGGAGATCGAAGAGATGCAAAATAGCTAAATAGAGAGGTTGCTGCTATTAAAAAAATCCACAGGAGCCAAGGGCTACCCTCCTGCGGTAGCTGAGACGCTGCAGCTGCTGCTCAAGGTCTGGTTTAGTTAATCCTCGTGCAGCGCTGTTATCCTGTCCTCACCGTGAGCGAGCAGGATGGTCAAAGTTTGTCCTGTTCCAAAAACCAGCACGGGATAACTGCGGGTAAAGAGGCGCTCACCGAAAATATCAGCAGCACCTCTGCTGAAGGTGCTGATGAAGGTCACAAACAGCGGAGCAAAGCGCTGATTTCTGCCTGGGGAAGAGCGGTTAAGTGCTGTTATTTTACCAGGGTGCCCTTGTAGAAGCTTCAGTAGCCTCCTGCGTTTGCCCTGGCTCCTTGCCTGCACCCTTTCTTTTGGGAACTGCTTTTCCAGGCCAGGTCGTTGCCACTGGTGCCACCGCCCTCCCCGTGCCCGCCAGCACGCGCTCCTCCGGCGAGGGCCGTGACTCGAACAGGCTGTGGGATGCTGCGCGGGTGAAGATCGCTTTCCTGAGACAGGGCTGATGTGCAGGATTGGCCCGGGATGGGGAAAGGCAGTGAGAATCGCCGGTTACGTGCATCTGTAGCATCTCCAGAGGGAGAGAGCGTGATCAATTTTCAGCTCTCGGAAGCTGAAATAGGTCTGATATATACGGAATAGGAATATACAGAATAGGTCAGAATATCGGAATAGGTCTGATGTATACGAGTCCGCTTTTGGTTTCTTTCTAATTTGTGTCTCTCTTGCCTCGCAGAAGGTTTGGGAGGGGGGTGCACTCTGATGGACGGAGCCGTGCCTTCCCGCACACCTCTCCTTGGACGACTTGTTGTGATGGTGGTGGTGCAGGCAGCGATGTCTTACGGGGACTCCCAGAGCGGCTGCGGTGGAGGGAAAAGGGAAGCTCTGGGATCGCAGTTGGACGCGGAAGCAAAGCAAATGGCTCGTGTCTGGGCAGGGCTCGAGTGGACGGGCAGCGCTGCCTGCAAGTGGTGACTCCAGCTTGGCCTTCTCCGCTGGCAGTCTGCAGCTCTCTGGGCAATTGTCTTCTCACCCACCATCCTTCCCCTGCCCGATACACAGCAGGCTGGCAGGATTAATCGATCTGTGTTTGAATTTCTCCTGTTAAGTAGGTGTTAAATATTATTATCATTATTATTATTATTATTATTATTGTTATTCATATCCACAGTGGCAAACATTCCCCTGTGCATGTATTTAAGCTATTCAATGCGGGTTGCTTTGTTCTTAATTTTGATTATTTTAAGAAGTCCTTTAGAACATCAAATAGCCTCCGTAGATGAGGATTTATAGGGAGGTCTTGAGAGCTGTCAGAGTAATGTTTTTCCAGCAGCAAAAACTTAACCTCCTCTTAGATCTTTATTTCTGCTTTGTCCTGGGTTTGCCATGTGATGAGGAGATGGTGTAGCTGCGGCAAGCGCTCGGTTACAGCTAGCAGGATGAAGGAGATGTGTTGTCAGTTGTTTTATTTTTGATCCCATTTGAATGTGTCAGTCAACTGCCTCGAATCAAAGAAAGTGAGAAGGAGCCTTTAATAGTTGTGATTTGGAAACTTCAAACTTACCTTTTTTTTTTATAGACACTAAGTAAATGGTTGGCGGGCTCCTGTAAATCATAACATTTCTAAATATATCAGAGAGGCTCTCAGCCAAGCTGCTGGTGAAGACGGTGTCTATTCCTATTGACTTCTTTTCCCCCTTCAGATTACTTTTGCATTGAATAACTTCAAATCGTAATGCAAAAAATCAGGGACTCTTAACAAGACTAGCTAACGCCGTGATTAATGGGAGTGTAATGCGAGCTACTGTACAGTCCTTAGAAACCGGTTAGCTAATTAGTGCAATCACAGAGGTGGAAATAATTAAAAGACCATAAAATAGAGGTAGCCTAATAACAACATTTTCCTCTGACCCAGAACTGGTGAGCAGAGGATGGCTTACCGGGTTAGGAACAGAGAGGAGCGGAGACTGAAGGGTCTGGGAGTAATCACCGTCAATGAGGTCTCGGGGCTGGATCAGACAAGTAGAAATAGAGCCAATTTTACAGCAACGTAACCCAGATTGCAGCAGAGTCCTCTGGCAATGGTGCTTCACGTTACAGCACCCCTCTTCCATCTTTACCCATGGCCACAAGTTTAGTGGCAAACTAATCAAGACACGGGTATTTGTGGTGAGGGAGGATCTGGCTGGCTCTCTTTCTTTCTTACTTTTTTGTTCTCTTTCTTCTTTCCCAGGTTATTAGCAAATATAGTATTAAAACGTCATTCACCTTGCAGTCCCTGAGCCCTCCAGGTCTGGTTTCAGGAAAGGGAGAAATCAACGTCGTAAGGTGCTTAAGAAGAAAATCCTGTTAGAGGATCCCCTATATTTATGTAGCTTATAGCGTATTTACGTACGTTATTCACCGTAAGTTTCGCAGAAATCTAACAGCTGGCTGAAAAAATCTCTTGCTAAGAGGGAAAAGTCTTTCTGGGCAGAGGAGAGCGGTACAGCCACCAGTGAGGGTCGTAGTCATTGCCAGAGCTGCTCCAGGAGCTGGGTGCCAAGCAGACCCACCACCCTGTCCAGTCCTCACCTGCAGCCTTTGCACCCAGGTTGGTGCAGACAGCCCCGAGTCCTCTGGGCAATGCCAGCACATTAGTGTGGTGGTGAATCCTAAATAACCCCCAAAATGCGTGCCCGGTGCTTCTCCGAGGGGTCTCCCAGGCAGGACCGTTCAGATTCACCTCTCGTTGGGACGGTGCGATGAGCTGGATCTCACCCTTGGTGACTGGAAGCGACCTACCTCTTGCTGCTAGATGAAATAGCTCCATGTAACGGGCTATAAAGAATCCTAACCGGCAATTTTCCAGTTGGGATGGGCCACCACGATGTCCATCTCCGTCGGCTCTTCTCATTTCTGCCACGGTTTTGTGTGTGTTTCATTTGACCTGGGTATAATGAGCAAAGAAGAAGAAAGTAGCTGCAGACACACAATCAACAATCATCTGTTGAGGCTGATGAATACGCCGAGACTGCTAAGTGGGTCTTCATTAGCTATTCACATGCTAAGAGCACTCCTGATTTAGTCTTCTTTCCTAGGTGAATCTATTTTTGAATATCTTTTGTACTGATCTTGTCTGGGGGGGTGGGAGGTTGGATGGAGAGCACCACCACTGCCAGGTAACCAGATTATTGTCATGAAAAAAATAGACCGTGACACCAAGTTGGCAGCAAGCTGAAAAGAAGAAACAATGTGATGCCATTTAGAGAAGGAAGGAATAATTTTCCCTGGTGACACCTCTAGTGGGAGGCAGAACTTTATCTTCTCTTTGCAGCTCAAATGAAGCATCACAGCAGTAGCATTAACTGTGCTTCCACGTTTCCAGCATGTCTTTTCATTAACCTTTTTTTATTGCTGTAGCAGGGAACAGGCTTTCCAGGGAGGGTTTGCAGGGCCATCACTGGAGATGCAAGCCCAGGATGTCCTACCCCAGTCCCCAGGCTGTGGCACATGCGGTGCCTGGTAGTCTGTGCTGCATGTAGATGAGCTTACATGAAGAAGGGAAACCTGATATATATCTACAAGCCTGCTGGAGAGCGGATTTTGGAGCAGCAAGTCGTGGCCAGCCTTGCTCTAGGGGCCCTTCTGGCCCATTAGCTCAGACATGTGAATCACATCCCGGGACATCCTCGAGGGTGCAGGTGGGATGGCGCTGAACCCCTGGCAGTGTCTTCATGAGAGAAAAGTGCCTTTTTCATCTGCACAACCCCCTTTTCCACACTGGGCATCACCTAAACTTTCTCATTTAAGCTTTTCTTAAAAGCCATGGCTCCTGCTGTGCTGGGACCGGTTGGTTGTGGATGTCTCTCGCCCTCCCGGCCGCATCCACCTGCGGCGAAGGCTGCCTTCTCCGGCCGTGCGGAGTCTCTGAGGGATGTGGTGGCTGAGCTACACCCCAGCAGCGCTGGGGACCCAGCATCCTCAGCCAGCACCCACCCCGGTCCCAGCTGCACAGAGCACAGCCCAGCCACGTCCCGTCCCAGTGAGCACAGACCAACACAGCCTCATGCGTGCCCCGAGGTGCCCCGGCCCCGTCACCGGCTCCTGCTCATGTCCAGCCTGCATCCCCCCTCCAGCAGCCTGTGGGTGCTGCCTGGGAAACCACCCAGAGCACTGCATTCCTTCTGGCAGAAGATTTCCATCTTACCTGGCCAATTCCTGCCCTCCCAAACCTGCTCAGCACCTCTTTATTTATTTATTTATTTATTTATTTATTTATTTATTTATTTATTATAATCTGACAGGGTGGGAGTGAGTACCGTGCTCGTCCGAGTTACCTTTTTCCAGCTGAGGCTATTCACGCTGCAGACTATGTGGGTGACGCCCTGGGAAAGCCAAGGGAAAGCGTGCTGCTCCAGGAAAGCCTTTTTATATGAACAGCAATGTGAGCTGAGCACTTGTACCTCCGGGGTTTGTAAACAGCTGATCTATGAGAGATTACCTTTTTTTTTTTTCCCCTTGTGCTTTTGACCTTATTTGCTGAAAATGAAACATCATCTAACCTTCCAGGAAATGCCACAATTCTTCGATCTGACATGAGAACATAAATCTTCTGTAAGAGTGCATCTGTTCTGGTCAAGCTCTTGGGTCTCTGGAACAGGGTTCTGGACACCGGAGTGGGAATCGCAGCATCCTGAACCCAGGGCAGCAGGACCTGAGCCCTGCACCTCTCCAGCCCGGGGACTGACAGCCCCATGGGGTTAGTCACTGCCCGAGCTAGTTTTGCACCAGTACCTCATGGAAAAATTGGGATTTCTTGGGCTTGAATCACCTTGAGCATCTTAAAGTTTTGTGGGAGAGGTGAAACCCTTCCCATCCAGCTCTGTGAGTCGGGCTGAAATAAAACACAGCTTTACAGCTCCAAGTAACCCACCTTGCCCTGCGTCAGCCTCCCCTAGTCACCTCCTGGGAGAGGTTTTAAAGGCTGCTGCATTGCTGAAATTTCGGGCTCTGCATGCCACG
Source organism: Mycteria americana (assembly GCF_035582795.1). Classification (NCBI taxonomy): domain Eukaryota; kingdom Metazoa; phylum Chordata; class Aves; order Ciconiiformes; family Ciconiidae; genus Mycteria; species Mycteria americana. The sequence goes on from NC_134378.1 coordinate 15,113,446, forward strand.
CTTCAGCAAGCGCAGGCCCTGGCTCACTTTTCTGACAGCGCGTTTCCTGCGCACGATGCCTGTGGGTACCTGCTCTGGTCTGTACAAGCAGCCTTGGCAGGTTGCACCTCCCCCTGTTATTTTGGGGGACCGCAGAGGTTTTTCCGGGAAGGCAGCGGGGCGGCTGTGCGGCGGGGGGAAGCTGTCAAACCATGTCTGCACCGGGGCCAGAGCAGCAGCGCGGGCTATTTGAAGGTAAGCGGTTATTTGGGGGAAGGCACGGCTCTCGCCCCTCTACAGCTTTCTGCCTCCCACCCAGCACAAGTGGTTTAGAAGATACTATTTTTGCTCAAGAAGTGCACGCTTTTAGGTCCAGACTGTCAATGTTTTACCTGCGGTGTATTCACCGGCGTGCAGATCTCTCTCCTTCGTGGTTTACCCCCAGAGCAGGGTCCCCCAAACCTCACTGGACCCCGGGAATGACCCGGAGCCACCTTTGCATTTTGCTGTGTTTCCCTCTGGGTCAGGTCGGTGACATTCCCGACCCCCAGCGTGCTGGGGAAGATGGATTTAACTGAACCCACAATGATAGCCCCTCCAAAAGCCTCAGGAAGCGAAAATCTCTTTCTTTCTGCCTGGACCACCTTCCCTTGTTTTACCACTAGATGGGAGAGTGAGACTGGGCTAACTCAGCCGCTCCGTCCTCATCCCGGTAGGAATTCCGAAGGGAGATGAGAACTGAGAAATACCCACAGGTCAGCCTGCAAACCCGGGAAGGGAGTGGGGAAGCCCCAAATGCATACTTATCGCCTAACCCCCACACTGCACGGTTAGGGGGGACTAACGCTTGCCTGGTGCGTTCCCTCGGTACTGGAATCCCAGCCTAGCAGCCCCTCTGCCCACACGCAAGGAGGACTCACTTACACAAAGACTAGATACAATCTTGGAGTTTAAATACTTCTTTTTTTTTTTTTTTCATATCCACCTGTCCTAGAGCAGAGGGAGGTGGGGAAAGCGCTTGCAATTCACTCCTCTCATCCCCGACCCAAACCCCACTTCCCGAGAAGCCGGGTGACCCCAGCAACTGCTTTGGGAGGTAAAGACTAAAGCAGCATTTTCGCCTCCTTCTACACCATTCTCCTATAGGATTCTTGTGTAACGATACTCCCAGCGATACCATTTTCCTGCAAAGATTAAAAATGGGCTGGTGCAAAGATTGCATGTGCAGGAGGAGAAATTCGTGCCCTGGTCTGACGCCGCTCGCCTCGGGAGCTGCCGCGGGCGAGGGAGGTTCATTAATGTCACCTGGTTCATTAATGTCCTGTTAAATTTACTTTCACTGCAGCACTTCCCATCTCCTGGGAGGCTTCCTGAGCTTTTGCTGGGACTGGGTGTGGTTGGGAATTACATAGTTGCAGAAGCACTTTCTGAACCAAATGAAACATTGCCAAGTGTGGCTATTTTTATTATTATTGTAAGGTTTGGGGTTTTTAAAAGTGAACACCTCTTCTTCCTTCCTGAGATTTCACAAGTTCTGGAAGAAATCTCATAGTAGCCAAATTCTCCGACTGCCTGTATGACTATGGCAGAATACGTAATCCTGTAACTTGGAAATCATCTTCTGGGGGGTTTTGCTGTCTGCCCAACCTTCCTAATTTGCAAGATTTTTAGAGAAGTGACTCAACTGATTTGTTTAATGCTTGGCACAGTTGGGCACTGAAATGAAGTAACTCCAATATCCTCCCTAACTGCCGTGCCCTTCTTGCCTCTGTTGGAGTCTCCTGTCTTTGCCTTCACAGAAAATATCTATCATTTTCCTGTAAGAGAGAAATAACAGCTTCTTTGGAAGAGGAAGTTTGTTTTTTTTACTGGACATTACCTACTCCTATTTTCCATAACCAACAGCCACCCTACCCTGTGTGTGCAACGAGGCCACTGAGTCACGAAGCACCAACCAGCTCGTGCACCTCGCCAGGGAGGCCCCAAAATCCCCCCCGAAGAAGAGAGACATCTTTCTTCAGCTGATAATTACAGATGAAAAAATGTTGCCTGGAAGCAATTAAAAAAAAAAAAAAGAAATTCCAGATCTGGCAGGTCCAGGGCGTGTTTGCTTGTGCAAATGCAGCTTCTAGCTGCTGGGGAGAGCCTGGGGTGACAGCAGCAAACAGGACAGCGGGGTGGGAGCATCCCCTACCGCAGCGGGGGCCAGGGCTGGGGCTCACCCCCCTCTCTGTCCGTGGGCGGATCTGGGACATGGGGGGACGAAGGTCAGAGCAGCCGCAGGGTGTCTGTAATAGATGGTTAATCACATGTCTGCTTCTGGCCATGGACACTCGACGGAGAAGTTACTGCCGTCGGCCAACTGCCTGCTGCTCCCTGAGATCCTCAGATCCCAAACACTGGGTAAGCAAGTGGGAAAAAAAATCTCAGATACTCAGGACCACTGCAGCAACTCTGATCTGCTTTGCTACGCTCCCAGTCTTTATAGCCCTTTCCTCTCATCTCCCCCTCACCATCCTAGAATAATTAAAAACGAGAAAAAGCACTAACTGGGACGAGGAGCTACAAAGTGACCGGTGGCACGGTGCACCCTTGCAATGACACAGGACTGGAAGGATGAGAGACCAACTTCTGGCCTCTAGCAACTGCAGGAGATGCTGCGGCTTGTGCTTGTCTAATGGCCTTCAGCACGCCAAGTGCAAAGTCAGGCCTGCTTCAGCAAGGAGAAGTGGAGCTGATTTAAGTTTCTCTTTAATTATGACAAGGAAATGGCACATGCAAGTGCTGTTGCTTCAGACAAGAAACACGTGGCAGTCACCAAGCTAAAGCTGCGTCCTGTAAACCTTTCCAGTACGTGAGACTGAGACTTGAGTTCCTGCTGCAGCAGGGCCAGGGGGAGGAGAGGAAAAAGGATTTGAGCATGGCCCAAGCTGCGGTCGATGGGACTTGTTTCAGGAGAGCTCAGCTACCCGTGAAACGTGCGCCCTACCAGGGTTGGGGCAGAGTCCAGCACAACGCGTGTGCACGCGTGGCATTTACTGCACTAGTAGACAGCTCCAGTAGCAATATAAAGAGTGTAAAGTTTAAACTTATAAAGCAGCAGTGCAGACACCAGGACGGAGCAGCAGACTAGCAAAAGGCAGGCTTTCTTGGAAATATTGTCTTGACGTAGATTGCAGCCAGAGCCCTTTGGCAGCTGGCTCAGGGCATCCACGTGGACCCTCGTGATGGTAATTAAGAGCAGCCCCATGAATTTGGAAAGGGGGGCAAAGGAGTCTACGTCCTCCTCAGAGGCATCTTGAGCTCCCAGCTGAGCGCAGAGGGGTGCATGTGCTGGCGAAGTAGGGGGGATGTGCTCCACGGGGCTGTGACCGGTTTGGAGGGACAAGATGCAGTTGGGTGGTGGTAAGCACAGAGCACAAATGAAGTGAAAACTATTAGGTGGGTGAACATCAGCCCCAGCACCCCGGGGCATCCCCGGACGGAGGGGTCTGCACCACGGGGGATGGCTGACGTTTGCTCTGATCCTGACCCGCAGGGGCAGCTCCCGGCTGTGAAGCAATCCAGCCTCGCAGAGGCAGAGTCTGATCTCTCTGCAGACCTTGATCCTGCAAGAGGAACTATAGGGATGGATTTTCAAAATCAGCAAGAACGAGTGGGATCCAGGCCTTATCTGAGATAGCAACAGAATTAGCCACATGATTTCTTCTCCATGTCTACAGGGGCAATATTTTTCCAAAGTTCAAAGTCTTTCTCTGCAGAAAGCATGTGACGTGCTGCAGTCACAACATAGTTTTGGTGCTACGAACAGTTTAAAAAATCCATTTCTGGAGCAATATTTTCTATGTTTCTAATCTCTGAACTAATTGCAGAACTGGAAAATCAATAGCTATCTGGAAATCTTTCCAATACGGCTAACTAAGCCTGCTACATATCATGCCGGAATATATTCTTCACAAGTACATGATGCTCATGACCATCTCCCAGATCATATGGGCAGATGATATCACTGTCAATAAGTGTCTGTACTTCATTACACTGCGATGGAAACATTTACCAAAACCTGCAGGGCGGATTGGGCAGAGCGAACAGTATGCGGATCTGGAGCAGCATGCGGTGCCAGCATTTTAAGCCAACAACAAAAAGAGTTGAAAGACTCAGTTAGTTCAACAGGACTCTTCAAAAAGATTATGAAACAAAGTCATTAAAAGTTCATGCCTCAGCTGTAATGTTGTTTTTTCATCAGACTTTATTAAAAAAAAAAAAAAAAGTAAAACCTTTGGTGACTGAAAATAACCTCTTCTCTCTCTCCTAGCAAGAGAGAAGCGGTTTTAAATGGGTAGTTCAATGGCGATTACACTTCAAAAACATGTGTAAAGAGGAAGAGCGTTGCTCTGATGAATATGATCTCCTCTTGCCGTACAAACACGCCGTGTTGACCATGGCAACTTGGTTGGAGCCAAAGCCCAAACCCTTGTGCCCACGCCCTGCACCACTTCCCGTGCACCGCAGGCATTGCTAGGATCTTATCTGAGACGCTGCCGCCTCACTCGTGCCCTGCGAGAGCTCAGCGTGCTCTTCCCCGCTACGGTGGAGTTTGTGCTGTTGCTAAATGAAGAGTAAATATTCCCATCAGACACAGTGCCAAAAGCACAGCAAGCGGATAAGAAGCAAAGACCACAGTACAGGTGATTTTCCCCATGCTCCATTTTGCATTGCAACTTGGCACAACCAAGAATTCTGAGCTGTCACGTGCCCACAAAACATTTGCTCTCATTCTATATGTTTTTCTCTGATTATTTGTCATAGCTTTTTTCCCCCCAGTGAATTGAGCAGAGAAAAAGTGGGACTGGGGTACATCTCTGCCCTCGGTCCCTCCCCAAGCCGGGGCATTCCCGAAGCCGCACCCACACCCACAGCTCTCCGAGGTGGCTGATCCTCGTCCCGGAGCAGAGCTTCAGGTCTAGCAACGCATGAAGGTAAGGTGCCGAGCGTCCCTTGTTCCAGCCCTCATCTCAGGAGACAGGCCACGATTTATAGTCCCTCCTAAGTAAGACCTTAGCAGGTTAATTACGCTCAAAGAACTTAAATTTTGGAGCTGGGCATGACCCATGTAATGATCTGGATTGTAATTATTGGTATTATTACATACTGTTTGCACTTCTGTAGGACTCCCACGCCCAGCTCAGGAGCTCCCGTGCCCGGTGCAGCACATCAGCACAGAGAAAGGAGCCCCCCGAGCTGCCGAGAGCCTGCCTGCAGCAGTGGAGCCGGACCCGAGCGTGGCCAGGGGTCTTTATGGTAACAGCGCTGCCTTGCACCCACAACATACACTCCCACCGTGTGGCTTTGCTAATCTGGGCTGCTTTCAGCCAAAAAGCAACACTTACAAAAATATCGGGCTTATCATCAGCAGAGTCAAAATTTCCCTTTTAATTCCTACGCCTGAAATGACCTTGCTGCTAACTCAGAGCTGCCGGGTGCCGTATACTGTCAGGCTCTATGGGAACATACCCCCGGCTGCTGCACTGAGCTTCACCGGGTCTTCTCTTGGGATGATGCCGTCTTCAGACTCTTCCATCATTCTTCCCAATGTAACGTCATATTTCACTCAAATAAAACTTGATCGGAGTGCGAGAAATCACTTCTATTTCTCTCTATCTTAGGAAAAAAAGGCTGCGGTGTCTGCGCATCACCTAATGGAAAAGACCTGAGAAAAAAGCTCAGGCCCTTCAGAAATCTTTCAAAGAGAAGCTACAGCTCTCCCTTATCTCTTTTAAAATTAACACATCACACTTTGTGCACGCTCAGCAGCAAAGTTCCTAATATCATTCCCCAATAACCCTGAGGTACAGTATTGCAGTGCTGTTGCTGGCTGGTTTATAAAGAGGGCGAGAGCAGGACAAGCAGCGACGGATCGCTGCCTCTCGTGACGCTCCCCTGGCTGGCGGCCATCGGCACCTCAGGGACATCCCAAACTACAGGTTTGCATGGAGATTATTGGGTTTAACAGCCGCCAGAGCATGTGTCACCCATGAATTCGTCTAATCCTTCCTTGAACACAGATACACTTTCGGCTCTGCGATGCCCTCCGGCAACGGTTGCTGCTGTTTAACCAGGAGCTGTGCAAGAGTTTGTTTTAAACCTCCTACCTCATCCTTTCATTTACAGGATCCTTTGCTCTCGTAATAATAAATGCAGCCCGCAGTGCTGAGCAGGACGGATTCTGATGCTCCAGTTTGTAAAACCAACAGGGTCTTACAGAGGTGGGATAACACAAAGCCTGGTAAAAATCCCAGGGTGGATTTGCAGAAGTGCGTTTCCCGCTGCAAACCAGCACTAGCCACCGCTCGTGAAAAATCCTATCTTTATTCATTATTTATTATATGTTTCCTGTGAATGAATTTCTGGCTCAAATTAGAGTTATAGTAAAACTCTAAAAAAATCTTCTTTTAGAAAAAAATCCAGTGCTAGACTTCCTTCCTGGAGATTTGTTGCTTGTTCTGCAACAGGAGATGTGAAACATGGAAGTATTTATAACAGCAGTAGTAGGAAATGATCATTCCGTTACCAGAAATCTGTATTAGACATTGTGTCTTTAAATAAATTGTTTATTACTATGTTAACCTAATCTTGTAAATACATGCACACTTAACTATATTAAAAATGTAAATGTTCCCAGAACTGGACTTCACATGATGAATATACAACAACTCCCCTTCTTTCCTAGTCAGCTCTTGGAAAAACGAGGATAGTTTCATTTGATGGGCATTAATAAGGTTTATGTCTGCTCAAATTTAGCCCAAAGATTGTCATGATCAGCTCAGGTCCCACATGGCTTACAGGACTGAACTTGAAGAAACATCTTTCAACAGCCGCTGGTGACGGAGCGATTCCAGCTCTCAGAGTGCCTCCAGCAGACTGATTTCCCTTCTGTGGCACTAAATTTGCATTCATTAAAACCAGAGTTTTAATGATTTATGGAGATTTATAAAAAATGGCAGCCCAGAGCTCCTGACGCTCCCAAAGCTTCTGATGGAGGTACAACACATCATAAATCCATCCCGGTGTGAAATATTGAATGAAAATCATTGCAGGAATATCTGCAAGTGTTAACATGACCCATAAAATCAGGGTTTCAGTCAAACGAAAATGATCAGAGCCTCCCAAACCCAAGGAGATAGTAACCCATATAATAACAGTAATATAATGATCAGTAATAGTACTACTAATACGATTACCAGTCTCCTTGTCACTGTTTATTACCATCACTGCCCTGCTAATTCTCAGCTCTAATGATGGACAGGGGCAGAGATGGCCCCATCCTTTCAGAAACCTTTGTGCCCACCACCAAGCCCCAGCCAAGGAAAAACCTTGTCCCCTTCAATTTTAAAAGAAAAGCCACCAGCAGCGTCAGCCGCTAGCAGAACTCCGTATCCAGGCCCAGCTGAGCTTGACAGGCGAGGGAGTGAAAGGAGATGGTCCTGAGATGAGAGACTAGCAGAGGTGAGGAAGATTTAGGCCAGATGCTGTGAAGGAAAGCTGACGCGTGTCCCAGGCAGTGCGGGGGACAGGGCTGTGCCTCCCCATCGCCCTTTCCCACCTCCCTTCGGTGGAGGTGTCCGTGGCTCGCAGCAGGACAAGGACTACGCTCCGGCGAGTACTTTTCTAATTCTTCTGCGATACATCTTTACCTTCGCTCCCGTTGCACCATTCCCCTTCGCAGGTTTGCAGAGCCAGGAGAGCAATCGAGCGAGGCACGACCGGAGTTCATGCCAAGCCCCCAGCACCCTCACGCTCGGGTCCCTGCCACCCACCCGTGCCGCTCCTGCGAGGGCAGGGCTCTCTCTGTGCTCATCTAGGCTCTGCCCAAACTTTGCCCATCCTTTCCACCCCCTGCCACCCCCAGCTTTCATTGCACCACACACGCTTCATGCCTTTCTATAGCTTTGGCAAATGAATTCCAGCTTCTCCTAGCCCCTAAACCAGCTACAAAGATCCTTTTGGATGAGCCCAGTCCTGGGAAGATGCCGAGCTCTGGAGGAGCGTTCTGCCACACACACAGCAAGGTGTGCATTGGCTCACGCTGAGCCCCGCCGGCTTTCAAACAGAGTTTAAAACAAACTTGCCCTTGGGACAGACTCCTTTTCATTTACAAGTGAATCAGCAGAGATGGCAAGACTGATTTGCCATGCTACTGCCCAGCACCTTTTAAAGATTTTTGTAGGAGACAGATTTCTTCCAGGTGAGCTCTGTCCTTCCTTGGCACATCTTCTCCCTTGGACACATTATCATAGTTACTATTAGCTCATGCAAATCCATAGGACAAGCTCCTTATCTTTACATCTCCTTCACCCAAGAAGTAACATATTTTGAGACACTGTACAAAAAATCACCAAAAATTAAGTAAAAGAATTACTCTGCACCTCTGAGGACAACCTCACCAAAGGCAGGATGGACCAAAACGCATACGGAGAAGTGAGCAGAGCTGAGGAGCAGGGATGCATCACCCTGAAGCTGGAGCCAGCGATGAATGCAGCTTGGCACGGCTGAACAGGAAACGTGGGGGGTTTCCCCAGCTCGGATGCTTTTAATGCACTGCTTCACCTTTGCACATCTGTTGACCTTTCCACTCTGTTTATTTAAAATATAAATGGTTTAAACAGGGCCTTACTCATCAGTGATCGTACAGCACCAGCCAAAAAAATGCCCCAACTTCAGCGCACAGGAAACGATTCATATATAATAAAGCAACATCGGCGTGTGTCCGTGGAGCAAATGCTTCCTGGTTTTCCTGACCACAGCATGTCACAAACAGCAGGCTCTCCCATATTTAATTTTGCTTTAAAAGCATATTCAACAGTTCCCAATTTAGCCCAGTAAGTGAAAGCAAAACCTGCAAGAAGCCCATCCACCTCCAACTCCATGGGGCACAGGCAAGGACGGGACAAAAAGGCAGCACTTCCCAGCTCCATCCTGGAGCCCCGGCTTCAGAGGACGATGACGAGGCAGGGACGCAAGCGGCACACTGCCGCAGCCCGGGATGAGCCTTGGTGAGCTGCAGGGTCTGCTTCTGCCTCGGCTCCTGCCCCAGCTCTCAGTTGCCTGTGGGTCCCTGAGCTCCAGCAGCAGCCGTGGGGAAGGCGCAGCACTGCTGCCTCTGCACCGGGCAGGGATGGCTACCGCGGGGCTCAGCGTGGCGGCTGGAGGTCAGACCTCTGGCCATATCTTTGCCCTCCTCGCTGCCTTGTGCAGCGTTACCTGGGGTTTTCCACTACCCAGGTTATCCCGCGCACTCTGGATAATGGAGAACTGATTGCACTTTAAAGAGCTAGACATACAGTGCCTGAATTATTTATCTTTGAACATGCAGAAACAGGCCAAATTCCCAAGTGATGTGAAACAGCCCTTATAAGAAATGCAAAGGGGGCTGCCAAAGCTGCCCTGGTAGGCACACAAGAGCTGCATGGTTGGACCCTCACACACGCACATGTCACATCTGCCGAGATTCTTGCTGCCCAGGTGATTTATACCCTGGAGGGTGTGGTGCGCTCAGGAGTGGGTGCTGGTCCAGAGCCTCACCCGTGTAACCGCTCAAGGGGCCCCTCTGTGCCTATAAACCAACCACTGTGACAGCAAGTCCCCAAAGAGCAGGGAAAAAGGCTCAAACAAATGTGTTAATGCAAATCAAAAGGGTCCGGTGTGTTCCCACAGCTTTCCTGCACAGCTCCTTCAGCTCTGCAGGCGAGTTGTACTTCCCCTGCAATCATTAACCCAGCCGTGCCCAGCCTGGTAGTGCCTGGCACTATATTGCACCAATAAAGATAACGCCGCAATAGCTGTGTGTGCCCCAGATAAAATAATACCCATGCATCTGCTCTCGTACTTTTTCTTCCTTTTACGTGAGGTCAGCTCATTGCAATAGCTGGAAGTAAAGATCAAATTCCTGCCATTGCTCCCTGCCACCACAGCCACGGATGTGGCTCCTTCCAGCAGTTTCTCCCTTCGGCCTGGTGCACGGATGCATCCCAGAATCTCTCCCCGAGCATCCCGGGGGTGCAGGAGGCTGGGATACCCCGGGGGGGGGGGGGGCAGGCCGAGCCCTGCCTGGGGGCTGCGAGGCTCCCGGTGCGCAGGGGGACGGGAAATGGGGCCTTTTGCAGAAGACGCACCTGCCCCTACCCCTGCTCTCTCCTTACCTCGCTTCTTCTCGCTCCCCCATCCCTCTCTCCATCCTCCCCTTGCTGCCCTCTCCCCCTCTTCTTCCCCCCCAACGTGGGGTCCTCTCCCCTGCTCCCCTCTATCCCTGTCCCTCTCCCCCCACCCATCCTTCCTCCCTCCCCTGCCCCTCCCCGTCTCCCTCTCCCCCCGCACCGCCTTGCCTTACCCTCACTTTCGCTTTGGCCTCAGTTTCCCCGCCATTGGCCGGGTCGCCGCCGGTAGCCGCCGCTGATTGGAGAAAGCGCTCGTCCGTCAGGGCGGGGCGCCCGCCCCCGCGGTGGGACCCGGGGAGCGCGGGGGCGGCGGCGAGAGGGCAGCGGCGGCGGCCGGCGGCAGGTACCGGGGCCGGGCGGGGATGCGGGAGGGATGCGGAGGGGCGGAGGGGCGCGGAGCGGGCACGGCGGGGCGCGGGCTGCCCGGGCGAGGCCCCCCCCGCACGGTAGGACCTAGCGGGCGGTGCCGCACGTGTCTGCGGGAGCGGCGCGGGGAGCCCCGAGGAGGCGGGGATGGGCGCGGGGCACTCGCCGCTCGCCGCCGGGGGATGAAAAGCCCCGGGATGGGGCTGGCGGCGGCCGGGGGGGGCGCGGGGCAGGGGTGAGCGGTGCGGTGCCCGGCGGCAGGCAGCGCTCCGGCCCCGGGCGTGCGGGCTTTTGTGCGGGATCGGTGGTTTGGTGGCAAGAGCTCGAGGTCCGCGTCGGGAGAAGCCCGTCGTATTTCACCGGGGGGGGGGGGGGAAGCCACCAAAATAGCCCAACGCTTTGAGATTTTCCATTTGCAAGCCATCTCCTGTGGTGCTTCAAACCCGGTATTTTTACCACCTTGTAACTGAAATTCGTTAGAACTGATTCATTGGGGTTGGTTTGGTTTGCTGTTTTTTCTTTTATCAAAACCTTGCCTTTCTACGGGAAATGCAAAAGCTGCAGAGAAAAGGTGGAAAATAGGAAAAGCTAGTAAGGTGGCATGGCAAAATGATGCTTACAACGAGTAAAAAGTATGTTAATGGTGAAATGGTCCTTGTTTCAAGAGGGTGGTAACTGAAGTTAGAGAAGCAAGTCTCAGGCAGCGTGCTGAGCAGAAATCAGAGCACTTTCGTCGCCTGACCTATATTACTTTTACTAACCTATTTGTTCAGATGATACGAATCAAAAGCATTGTTATAATAAAAATGTGTTTTTCAGTTCTGAGAGCTCAAAAGGCACAAGTGGGCATTAATCACATGAGTTTGTTGCGTTAACGGTTTATTACCATTTTATAGGCTGTTTGGTTTTACCAGGCAACACGCTACAAATGTGATGTTATCCCAGTCTGGCACCTCCTGTTTTTTGATTTCTGGGCTCCTACTTTCTGTAGGCACACACGTTAAAACAGCATTTGTGGGGGAACGAACACAAAAGAGATCTTCAGAGACGTATGCTTTGAGCTGTTGTAAGTGCGAGCAAAAGGATGAAACAGGGGGAGAGAGGGTTAGTAAAATAATGAAAAGAAATAAAAAATGTAGCTATTTATATGCAAAGAGGTCTAGCCTGCGGGCTGCTGAAAATGATCGGAAACTGAAGCAGCAGCCCTCTGCGCTGGGCGGGCTGCGAGGGACAGACCACAGCCACCTGCCCTGCCACCGCTCGGCCGAAACCGTGCTGGTGCGCGACGAGCGTGTCCAGGCGTGACGGCGTCATCTGAAGCCCTGTGAAATAGCCACTCCGCTGATGCTGCCTTCATTTGCCCTGCATGTGGGGCAAACCCACAAAGTGACAGTGGCAAAAACATTAAGCGTGGCCCTGGGATGACAAATGAGCCTGGAAGCAGCAATTCCTGCGAGGGTTCGATATTCTTGGCCAGCAAACCCGGGAACTACCTGAGCAAGTACTTACTAGAAATCTTTACAGACATTAGAGATTTACAGGCAAGGGGGAAGATGGGATCAGCCACTAACAAAAGAAATATCCACCGGCTTAGGGAGATCAGCATCCAGCTGCTCAGTGCCTCATGATTTCCGATCGCAAACTCCTTGAGGCAGCTTTAATCTTTTTGTGTGTGTGTGTCTTTACGGCATGGAGCGTGCTGGGGAGGATCCTGCTCTCCGATTTGGGGCTTTATACCCTGCAGTAGCACAAAAAGTGAATCGTGGCTTTGCTTTACGCTGCTTATTTTGTTCGGTTCACCCCAAAAAGACATCACTGAGCAGTTGCTTTGTTGTCCTTTATCTTAATTGCGTGTACGAAGCCCAGAAACCTGCCTTTGCCTACAGGGCTGGTCACAACCCCCAGGTGAAGGTGCTTGAATCCCAGATTGCCAAATATTCTGCTTTACCATTTGGGTTTCTTGTCTCTCTCACCTAGTTCCTCGAGCGGCTGCCCGTAAGTTGATTATTCAGAGCCTGGGACATCCGCATCTTGCAGAATCCCATTAACGCAACGGTGAACGGTGGAAATGCTTTGCGAGACTCTGCACTTAGCAGAGCTGGTGGGTTAGTGAGACGCTAAGTACGATTTCAGGGGAAAGGTTCCCCCTTTGGATTTTATGCTTAATAAACCGAGGTTGCTGAGTTAAAGCAACCTGCGGGAGTTGTTAACCACGCACAGGGTGTTTCGGATGTGGGCTGCCCTGAAATGCATTGGCGTTCTGGTCTTGATTTCAATGGCCATCCTGAAATGTGCTGTGCTTTCCTACTACATTTAAAAAACGCATTCTCTTGGCCCAGTGAGGGGCTGATCCTTGCGCAGAGGAGCAGAATCGGAGCACTAATGGCCCCGACCACACCACAGGCAGGATCGGGGGCTTTGCCCGCAGGGTCGGTGGCAGCGCGGCTCTCCCTGCGCCTGTGTTTCGGCAGGTTCCCCAGCTCTCCCAGCCCTCTCTAGCTGTTGGATCTCTGGATGCAAGAGCTGTTCCTATGCTGGAGCCACTCTCCTTTCCCTTTTCAAAACTGATTTATTGCTAGACCTCCCCACGATATAATTACTTTTCTTCCATTTTGGCCTTGAGCGACCTCTCAGCGTACGAGTGGTGGTGCTGAACTGGGGGATTTGAGAACAAAGAGTTTCTGCAAACACTTTCTGGGAAAAATGCTCTGAGAGAGGTCAAGGACTTCATCTGGTTTATGAATCCTGGACAAAAGCACCCATCCTACTTCGGTAGCTGTGATGAGTGATTGTAGAGTACTCGGAGAGGGCTACTAACTTTAATAGATTTTGCATCAGACCTCTCGTTAGTACAGTGGAGAGCATGAGATGAGGCAGTGAAGTGTTTAATATTAACAGAGTAATGTTATTCTAACCTTAAATCTCTCTTCAGGCAGAAGTACCCCTAAATCTGGGCTATTACTGCATTGCTGGTGTAAAAAATAACGTCATTGCGCTTCTAGGTTGTAAATGAGTTTGTGAGCAGTGGAAACATGTTAGCGGTGGGAAGTACTCTGTTTATTCTTGTTCGCCTCATTCAGCAAAGTGCTGAGCCTTTTCAGCAGTTTTTTTAAACTCCTGGAGCAGCAAAGATACTAGCCCCGTTTCTTCTCTTGTGCTATTCCACTGACATATGTATAGTTACACTACAACTGAATTTGATTGCTATTGTTAATGGATAAATTATATTGCTGGGTGGCATCAGTAATCTTCAGTCATTTGAATTCTCAGAGCTTGGCCTGGTTGCTTCAAGAAAGAAAATGAAATGCTGACAGGCTTTGTTTAACTGTCGGCCAGTGGTTTGAAGGAGTTAAGGAGTCGTTTTCATGTTGAGGAAGCAAGGCCAAACACTTCTTTTCCCAAAAAATACTTTGACTTTGCAATGTTCTGGCTGAAAAAAATCCAAGGAAAAGTACTTTTTGGCATTTTTATAGCTATGGTTTCATATTTGTGAATTCAAGTGCTTTGGGTATGCTATGAAATAGGAGTTGATTTTTCTAGACGGCATTAAGAGATAAAAAAAATACGTTTAGATTCTAGAGTTCTGATAAATTATACCAACCCATGGCACAGAAATAAAAAGTCCCCAAACATTTGAAGGACATGGGCTCTATTAGATTTTCTGTTCCCTCATAGCCTCTTCTTGGAAAACTGCATCAATCTTTTTAACTTAACATACTCCACATAAATGAGATTTGAAAATTTGGTTCAAGCTTTCTTTTCCTTTAAATACCCCATAGAAAACAGAAGCTCAACCCTTGTCCTGGCTGCAAGTCGGAGCAGCTGCCAGGCTGCTCTACCTTGCCTTAGCTGGAAGGGCTTGCTAACGCCTTCCCTCCGGGACCGGTCTGATCCTGCACCGCTTCAGCGTAATCGAGGACAGGGCAGATGCCATGGAGCTTTATGTTAGCATAAGAATTCCCCAAAAAAAGAGATTTCCTCGCGGTGCTTTCAAAGCAGCTTTGTGGTCGTCTTTGTATTGCTGGAGTGGATTCAGTCTCGTGGGGGATTTAGACCCTTCGAGCTGGATGTGAGTCTTGGTGACAACAGAATCGGCCTTGTCTGGAGTCCCCCTATAACCCTGATCAACCTGTGGTCCCTTTAGTGTTGTGTATTTTCCTCTTATTTGGCGGAAAACCTTGAAAAGAGTATTTTAAGATGCTGAAGAAACAGAATTAAAAGGAGTGAAAAGCAGGTATCCAGCCTGTGGTACACTGATTATCTGTCTCCATTATTCTTGTTTTAAAATAATTTAAAATACTGCCTTTTTTCAAGAGGTAATAAAAAACAACTTCCTTGCCTACCACCACAAAGAAGCCAATTTTTATTCCCTTGAATTACCTTTTGCTTTCTGTGAGAGATCTTGGGAACCCTGCTTGAATGCCTTATGGGAGCAGACACCGCTCACACGGGTAAGCAGCAGCGGCAGGATCAGGCCCATCATTTCTTAGGGAGCACTGATCGCAATCAGTCCTCAGTGACCATGTTCAAGCTGATAACCGAGAACAAGGTTATCCCGCTGTGTCCATTCCTCGTAGCACCTTGGCGGGGGCTGTAGCATGCGAGCAGGTCCTTAGCAAGGAAAATTAAAAAGTTCCGGAGTCAGAAATGAAAACCGCACTACGCTGCTGCGTGGAAGCAGGAATCCCTTGAAGGCAATTTTCAGATTTCCAAGTAAATCCAACAGCTGCTGTCTAAGGCTGCGAGAAAAGGGAGGGTACAAAGTAGAAGCCGTCTCCACATTGTGCATGGACAGCAAACCCCTCTGAATTCCAGCAGATGTTTTGGGTTGACAATGGGAACATTATATGCCTGTTTATTCCTTTATCTCGGGAAGAAACACCATTTGGCAACAATTTGCTCCCTGGCAGTAAGAATGAATTACTGACCAGATTGAGCGTTGTCAGATGAAAGATGTGCCAGCCTGCAAGAGGGGCAGCTTGCAAACCGCGTGGTGCTTGCGGAGGGTGCGTGCACACCCGTGTACGCACCTTTCTCTATACATTATTACGTATATTGATATGTGTTTGTATGGGATTGCTGTTTCATACAGAGCTGGGTTTCTTAGAGAGGTCTGTTAATGCAGAACGGTATTGCTCAGCATTTTTCCACCAGCATCTCTCAAAGGAATCGGTGAAGTCTCACCTCTTCTGATCAGCAGGGATTTTTATTTATTTAGATGCAGCCAGCCACAGAAGAAGCGGGCAGCCGAGGACAGCGCAGCCAAGGTGTACCTGCCTGTTTGCAACCTGTTGTGCTTTGTGGCCGTCCTTGAGATTTTTCGGTGCTTTCGACATTAGACGTTTGCTGTAGCCACTGTAGGAACTTGCAGCTCAAGGGCTCGCCATTGAAATGGCTCTGAGGTTTCTAAGGAAGGCATCATTTCGGGTTGGCTTCTTCTGCTCATCCTTGGTGGCAGCGGTCAGCAGCCCTGCAAGCTGCCAGCGTGCTGATCTCGTGCTCTGTCCCATTCCCCTTTGGGTCTAGGTTCCTACCCTTCCTCTGGTGGTAGTTGTAGCTGTAGTTTGTGGTTATGGTACTGGTTTGGGATTTTGAGCCAGAGAATGAAGAGAAGTCATACCTTTGAAAGTGGTCATCATTTCCTCTCGATTACACAATAAGGCTGTGCCCTCTTCAGAGAAATCCCAAAATATACCCCAGTGTGTCAAGATCTAGGGTGTTGCGTGATCAAATGCAAATTAACTGCAAGCTGACGTTGTGTTTATTCAAAGTGGATGAAATATGATGAAGTACGATGCTTTCGTTTAGCTCATCTTTGGAGGGCGGATAGGGCGTGCTTGGGGTCAGGAAACTTAGAAGCTGCAAACGCCAAGTCAGAAGTCCTACGGTTACGTGAGCCTATGTGCTGATGTTTTCTAAACTCCCTTGTGCCACGTCAGATTTGTGCTGAAAGGGTTAATTTTGCACCGTCTGGCTTTGTGCCTGTTCAAATATTGTTTGTGTTGTGGTAGCCAACATGAGGCCAGAATAAGCTGAGGGTAATATGCTTGGCTAATCCAACAGAAATATGATTATGTGCCCATTCCTGCTCCAGATCGTATCTGCAGTAATGGGTGATTGAGTAACACACAAAATAGTGGTTGTGGAGACATGGCTTGAGGGCTCTAGATAACCTGGATATGATGATCGCTTTGCAGTGGGCAACAGAGAGACAATAGGAATGTCTAACTCAAAATTAGGTACTTAACTTTAAACAAGTAATTAAGAGAGAGAAATCCCAGCAGAATGACTTCTTAGGGAGTCACCTGAGATGTAGAAACTGGGGTTACTTAACTTTGCATTTTGCATGCCGTAGTGACTTCCTAGGTGCTAATCTGAGGTTAAGCAAAAAATGAACAGCTGGAGTTCTACTGTATTTTGCAAAATGGCCCATTTCAAGCAGTGAGTTCATTTAAGTGCTGTCTGGGAGGCTGTGCTGTTCCCGGGCTTGGCAGGAATCTCAAGACTAATACCTAAGAGGATTAGAGAGCATCACTGAACGTTAAACAAGATCCAGGCTAAGCGGTGTGCACCAGTGAGCTTGTGCTCCGGCGGCTGTTTGGGGAAGCTATTACGTGCTGATCTGGAAACGAAGTGGGCTTCTGTGGGAAGTGCTCTTCCCTCAGCTGGATCCTTCCTGTAGTTTCTGTTTCTCTCGTGCTCCCACTTGACTCAGTTTCCACCCTGTGCCCGTTCCATGGACTCGTGCTCTTGTGCTCACTGAGGATGGCGAATGTTGCAGGGGATGCCGATGATCAGCAAGTTTCTTTTTCCATGATGCATTTAGCTCTTCTAATGTGCTCTCTTCATCTCTGTGTTGTCTGGTTTGAGAGAGGAATGGGTGGGCATTCAGCCCACCAACATGGGGTTGAGCTGGAGAACTTGTCATAGAAAGGTCAAGCTAAAGACTCCTGTTGGCTGGTAGAGCAATATGACCTCTTGGTGCATGATTTTCCCCAGAAAGTCCGCTTACTATGGAGAATAGGGGTTGGAAGGTAATCTTGTCTAGGAAAAAGCGAAGTGCTTGGATGAAGTAATTTGGACGTTGGTCTCCAACCCCCTTTGTCCACAGCGTGTAAAAGAGACAGCATGGAGGCTATGTCCCATGACAGATCTTCTCTCCCTTTGCAGCACTGTGTAATGCCCCAGGGTTTCACATAGATGTCTTCCCATGCTGCAGCAGAAACTGGGGATTTAAGATTTGTATTTCATCTCCAAATGTTGATCTATTTGATCCATTTGAAAGGAAAAAGGCGTTAAGGCCCAACGAAGGGACGGTTCTTCAACAGTGAGGGTTCATGTGAAACCCACTTCTGACAGCTCCTCGCTCGCAGTCTGCAGTGGCACAGGCATGGCGGGGGTTTTAAGGGAAAAAACCAATTGTGGAAATGTGCAAATTTCTTTAGGCTTTTTGAATGGGTGACAGTAGAAAGGGGGGTTGTGGTCTGAGTTAGGGTAGAAATAGTTCGGGCTCCAAGCACGATTGTGTTTCTGCTTTTGCTCTTACGATCAAGCCAAAATAGATTCCCGATACTCTGCAAGAGGAGTGCAGCCTGGTGTAATACATGAATTGATCATTCAGTGGGAAAAAAAAAGCCAGATGAAGGAGATATCTCAATGAAAAGGCTGTTATCCAGCAGCAAGGTAGGAGAAAAGCCTTTGGAAAGCCTTTTGGAGGCTTTGCTACTCCAGCAATGACTGTTGCCCTCTGTTTATAAGGAGGATGCAATAATTCTGTATAATATTAACACACCACCTACAACAGAAGGGCCTCATATTTTTTGTGCCAAATCCTTCTTTTTGTGGTATGGCTTCCACAAAGTTTCATGGTATCGCTTCCTCTGGTTTGACCTTTTTGTTTTTACCTTCATTGTTTTTACCTTTTACCTAATCAAACCAGGAGGAAGAAAAAGAGTAAGTTCCTGTAAACCATGATAGATGTCAGCATTATTCTATTATATTTATCCCGTACTCAGCATCCTTGCATTGTGTAACATAGGATGTTGCATTTTTTTGGATTTTTATTGCGTCTATCTTTAGAAGCAGCAAAGAGTTGTCTCACATTCTTCATTTGGGTTTCGCTCGTTTTGTTTCATTTCTTGTATCATAGAGGATTTGCCTGAATCTGCATCTTCTGCATGGAAACAAAGCAGGGATATCTATAGGAACTAACTGGGAATCATTGGAAAAAGCTGACTAACGGCTCATGCAGAAACGTTATCCTGAATACTAAGCATCCTTAAATGGGTTGTAAGAATCCAAATGATGGAAAATAACGCCATGCTGTGGGCAGGGTTAGATACTGGGAAATGCTGGTGGTGTGTCCGTGTTGGAAGAGCCACGGAGACGGCCGGCTCCATGGGCGGTAACGGTGGCTGGAGAGCACCGTACGGTGCCAGCACGAAAACCTCATCATTGATCGGGTTTCTGGGTAGGAAAAAGATATTAAAGCAAGAGTGATGTTAGGGAGAGGGAGTTAGGTATTATAGCATAAAAGAACCTTTTGTCTGGCTAATCTTTGCTACGGCAGAATATAGTGGCCCGGTTAAATCTGCTTTGTGCCAAGGCACTGCAAGTTTGTAGAGATGGTCTAAGGCAGCTGCAGCCAATTGTATTTGCACAGATAAGCTGGAACAAATAAGTAAGCTCAGAAAATCTGGCTAGATTTATCTTCAAAGCATTTTCAAGCAGCTAATTGAAAATTATCCAAGCCACCTTCCTGATTTCTTGCATATTGTTGCATTAATTTGCCAGGGAGTGGAAAGTGCTTGGAAAACATACAAAGGATTTGTGAGTGCTAAGCTTTACTATTTGGAATTTATTTAATTATAAATGTGTCCTTACTCATGTGATAATTTAAAGGCAGCTTCTATTGCTCTCATCCGTGCTTCGGACTCTGGCGGGACTGATCATGTAAAAACATGTCTCTGACAGGAGGGGTGGGCCAGGATATTCCCATCGCCCTCCG
The DNA here is from genome assembly GCF_035582795.1 of Mycteria americana. Classification (NCBI taxonomy): domain Eukaryota; kingdom Metazoa; phylum Chordata; class Aves; order Ciconiiformes; family Ciconiidae; genus Mycteria; species Mycteria americana. The sequence goes on from NC_134378.1 coordinate 15,133,012, forward strand.
CTTCTGGATGCCTCCTCCCCTGCACTTCAGCCGTCCCTGCGGCACTGACGCTGAGCACGGCGTTGGATGTACGGTCAGCTGGCTGCTCTTTAGATGTGTTTCTCGTTCCTGAAACGTTTCCGTGTGTGCAGGACGACGCTGGTCCTGTAGGAATTGCTTACAAAAGGCTCCAGGTTGGTCCCAATGCTGCTCCCCTCTGTATTGCTGAACCAAAGGGTTGCTTTTTAAAAGCGTGCAAAAAAAAAAATGCAAGGTTCACACTTCACGTAAGCTGAGGAAAGTTCCTCAGCTGCCCGGAAAACAACGCAGTGTTGCACGGGAACAACCCGATCACCCCGTGCTTTCTTTTATCTCCCTTTTAACTGAATCAGCGCCCTGAGGACAAGCCCCGTTCACAGGACCAGGACGTGGATTTATCTCGCTTCTGGGAGGCTTTCCTCTTCCTAAACCAGCGAGTGGATTACGCTTGATCCATATGGTGTTTATCAGCTACAACAGAAGTAATACTGATAATCCTCTGAAGCCAAACTGTCCGAGAAAAATTCAGTATGTGTTACTGAGAGAAATTAAATGTACAAACGCAGATGAATTTGTCCCTTTCTGGAGTAACACGAGCTTGGTACTTGGATGTGGACTTCTCCAAAGTCAAAGGATGTGTTTAGTAAGGTCAGGCTCACTCACACGTCGGGGAGAACAACGGAGATCGCCCAGCGCAGCCCCCGAGCGTCGCCTGGGGCTGCTCCTCCCTGGTTTGCAGTACATTTTCTGATCATTTTTTATCCCCTATTCCTGTTCCTTAGCAAATATGTCCATGTATGCCCTAGAATTGAAAAAATTATTAAGTCTGCCCATAAACCGTAAACTGTGCTCAGCTATGGAAAGCAGAAGTTATGAGTAGATGTTACTTGCCACAATAATACCCTCTAAAAGTCAAAAACCATAGAGTGAAAGGGAAGATTAACTATTATTGGGCATGCTTCAGCAAATGGGATTATTTGGCTTGTCAGTTATGAGTTAATTTGTAACGTTAATCTAATCGCAGTCCTCGGCAGAGACACAAAATGTTTTTAATTGGTCCTGTGACTTTTTAAATGATCACCTGATGAAAAGCCTGCAAGTTTTACTATTGATTTAATGCTAAATATTAGGTGGGGGAGTCTTTACAGATTTCATCACGAAATACAAATCGTATGCTGTCATTGCCTTGCTACTTCTGTTGTGTTGACATGGTAATGTTGGCAGTCTGGAACCAGCTGTACGGCTGAAAAAAAGTTGAGTGAAAATCTTGCAGCAAAATGAGTAAATCTATAGCTGGGAGATAATAGCATTGGGACTGATTCAATGTGAGCAAGAAATCACCAGCTGAGTCATTAAAAACAGAGATGAATGGGAAGCAATAAATAGATGGCTCAGATGAATAAGAATGATTAGGAAGTGCGTGAAGTTGGTTGGGTTTTTTTCCCTAAAGATTATATTTTGTCCTCTGAAGTGGCATATGGCTCCTATGAAAGCTAATATTCCTAGTGAATGTGTCACTGCCAGTTTATAAATACTTCGAGAGATAAAAAGCAGCACCGGGCAGGAGCGGGGTTCCTGCCCACAGCTCCTGAGCACAAGTTGTTAGTCCAGGTCCATCGGGAGATGGCCAGGACGTGGGCTTTGGGGGCAGAGAAGGCTTCTGTGTGGGGGGAAACATCTGCTGCTTGGAGGAAAGACTGGTTGCTTTCTTGGAAATGTTTCACCCTGTGTTGACTGCTCAGCTGGACTAGGGGTAACCAAAGTCAAAGGGGAGGATGATGTGGTCACCTGGGTCTGGTGGCCCAGACTCCTGCTACTTCAAGGAAAAGAAAACTTGAATGAAAAGCTGTAATCTCTTTGCTGACTCATGAAATACCGAAGTAGCAATGTATATTCATGAAATATTATCAAAGGAGATATCCCAGTGCTGGTAAAGAGGCAGTAGGAGCGTTTCCTCCAGGGTGAAGGTGTGCCAGTTTGGGAGCTCTTGGCTCCTGGTCGCATCAGCTAACTAACAGAGATGGGCTTTTTTAATCTACCGAAATCAGTGACAGAAAATCAGTCCCCAGCCAAGCAACCTTCTTCACAAGTGCAGTCAAATGTAAAGTCAGATTTATGTTTGATATGGGAAATGTGCCACTGAAGTCAGCCGGCTGCCGTGCAGGAGGCACGTTTGATTTACACCAGGGGACGTGACCAGTTCCGCCCCTTAGAGCCTGGTCCAGTACCTAATAATCACTTCTGACTTTAATAAAGTTAGAGTGCTAAAGCACTCTTATTTATTGTTTCCAATATTGCATCCAAAGATGAAAAAATAGATTTAGAGCTGTAAGAGTCAGAAGGACATTGGAGGGACGAAAAAGTGAAAAAATATAGTCTTACGTCCAAGGCGTTATCTTTTTGCGTCAGCACATTACAACAGTCTGTCTCTGCAGCAAAAATTCAACGCCTGCAGTTAGTTTTGCATTTACATGTTACACATCGAAGTTAACCTGCGCTGTGCTCAGCCAGCTGAAGCAGAAGTTACCCGGAGGAGTCTGGCGTGGACCTGAAAAGCAGTGCCCTCCTGCCTGCCCAGCGCACCTTGCCCCGCGCTATCGTCAAATTCCTGCTAAAATCTGGACCCCGAAATATTCTGTGCGCTCTGCTCCCCAGACAGGGTAATTAAGATAGAATTATTTGCGACGAAAGGTGGATCTCATTTGTTTAATTTCCTTGAGGACCAGACCTGTTGTAGCGCTGCTGACCTGGATGTTTGAAGCTTGCCTGCGCTACGTGGTCTGTCCTCTGCCCCGCTGGGGTGGGAGCAGGACCCTGATGCTGCTCTAAGCATCACGTTCTGCCAAGTCCTCCTGCCCCGGTGCCTGCAAGAACTGCCAGCACAGGGAAGCACATCGGTGCTCGTGCACGCCATTATCTACCAGGCAAATGTCATTAAGTTTTTCCAGCAACACACAGATGAGTATTAATTTATTCGCCAAAGGCTGCAATATTCCCAGGTTACAGCGATCTGGACGTGGTTCGTTTTACCGGGGAAACAAATGCCCGTTTTTCCCGTTCGCTGCTGATGAGGCTGATTGTGATCTCAAGAGGAACATTTTTATAGGAACCTCTCAAACAGATATTGGCAAAAAATATTGGGAAACACAGGATGCTTTGAAGATGCTCTCTAATAAAACAGTTCTTGCCTAGCATTTGTCATGTATTTAAGACCAGCATTCAAGGGAGAACCTTATTGCTTTCATATTTATAGTTCAGCCAGGCAGGTAAGAAAAAATACTCTTGGTTACCAGCATGATCAGGTGCTGCGATGCACAGGAACTGGTTGAAAGAAGGCAGTCTGCATCGGTAATCAGGTTAGAGTCAGCTGCCTCTGCCCTCCAGCTCTCTCTGAAATGGCATGTAGTCTAATTATAGGAAGGATTTTACCGAATAGTTGTAAACAGATCTGAGAGCTCGGAATAAAATCAATCTGACTGTGGAAACTTTTCGGGATAATTATAAACTGTTATTGGCAGAGTGTGAGAGACCAAAGGACTTTTAACAGTGGGAAACTTGTAGCTGTGCACGCCGTTCTCTGCGGGGGGAAGGAGAGGGACAGAGGTGGTGGCTGGCAGAGTGAGGGTCTGCTGTCTAACCAGGGTCTCTTCGAGAGGAGGGATAAGGGCTTCAGCTGGTAGGGAGACTGCTGTTAGAGGTTTTGGTTTTGTGGGTTTGTTTTTTTTTTTTTAAATACTCTTGGATGTTTTGGGGTTTTCTGTAATATTAATGGTGCCCCAATACCTGGGGTACCAACACACCCCATGGTGGAGGGCACACATCCAGCTGAACTGCACGGTGAAATGTTAATACTTATTAAAAAAACCCCAAACACCCAACAACAAAAAAACAATATTTGAAGGTTTGGGGCATCGTTTTATATAAAGGCATGTGTAAAAATTCTCTCTTCACAGATCACAATGGTCCTGGCTCAGACCTTCACCATCTCCCTACTGACATAAGCGCCAAAAATTGCATCTCCTGGGTGGGCAGGTCCTCGCTGCCCCACAAGGCCACCAGCCCCACCTTGACCTGCCGCTTGACTCTGCGTTCCCGTTCATGGCAATGCCCCGGAATTCAACCGGAGAAAATGGCTTTTGTTTCACTCAGACGCTCAACTTCTCCCACCCGTCTCCTCCTCCCGGCGAGGCCGGCCGGACCTTCGACACCCCGGGCGGGCAGGAGCCGTGCGGCACCCTGCTGAGCAACGGCACGGCGTCTTCCAGCGTGCCCAGCCCCTCCGACTCGTGCGCCGAACCCCTCTGCTCCACCACCCCGGGAGAGGAGGAGACCCGATTCGGTGAAGGGATTAAATACGTGTCGGCCGAAGGGGAGGAACTGGCGTGCGGCTGGGGGGGGTTCACCCCCAGGTGCTTGCAGCTCTTTAACACGTCCAAGGGCGTCTTGTTCTTCCTCTGCGTGGCCTCCTTCCTGCAAGGCATGACGGTGAACGGCTTCATCAACACGGTCATCACCTCCATCGAGCGGCGCTTCGACCTCCACAGCTACCAGAGCGGGCTGATCGCCAGCTCCTACGACATCGCGGCGTGCGTCTGCTTGACCTTTGTCAGCTATTTTGGGGGGAACGGCCACAAACCGCGATGGCTGGGTTGGGGCGTGCTGGTCATGGGCTTGGGCTCCCTGCTCTTCGCCTTGCCCCACTTCACCACGGGACGGTACGAGGCACATTCGGCGGCGGAGATGGGCGTCTGCGGGGGGAACCAGAGCCTGCCCTGCACCCAGGCTGCCTCCAGCCTCTCCAGCTACAGGTTCGTCTTCATGCTGGCGCAGTTCCTGCACGGGATGGGAGCCACGCCGCTCTACACGCTCGGCGTCACCTATTTAGATGAAAACGTCAAGACTAACTACTCCCCTGTGTACATTGGTGAGTCGAGCCGGAGGGGCAGCTCGAAGCCATGAGCTGGGCGATGGGAGGGAGAGCCGGTCCATCTGCCTTGGCACTGAACCGTTTCACAAGAGGTGTTCCCAGTCTTTTGTTCCCGATAACGGGCGAGGTGGTTAATCGAGGGGAAGTGGCAGCTGTTGGGGAGGTTTTGGTTATTTATGGGCAGGAACTGTAAGTGCAGCTGGGTATTTTCACTCCCGCGGCGCATGCCCTGCAGATCAGGAGCTGCCTCCTGCTCCCGGTACGGGGCCAGCTGGGGAGAGCCCTCCAGCGTGCCCCGGCGTGTGCGTGGCATTAGCATCTCCAGCAAACAACCGTAAGGTCGTACCCGTCCGTGCGAGGGGACATCCCCCCTTTAGTGCCGTAGCGCAGCGGGGACGGTCGCTGGGCTGCTCAGATACTGCTGGTGCGAAGCACAGCCAGGCTTCACCGAGGGAAGAGGCTCAGCTCGCTCCTCTGCTCTGTGTGGCTGGTCGCTTGGCGATTGCCAAATACAGCCCTATTGGGTGGAACTGCTGAAAAAGCTGACCTTTTAGCAATTTCAAAATTTAGCAGTCTGCCCATACTGTTGTATCGGAAGGCTGTGCAGGGGGAGGAGGAGATCACAAGGAGACCATCAGTAAGTTGATCTTTCCATGGCAGCAAACTAAAATAAGTGCCAGCGTTGCTGCGTTTAGTGTAGACGTTGCGTGTTGTCAGTGGGGAGACAACGCCGCCGCTCATCACGCCAGCGGTCGGGATGTGGCAGCGGGGTCAGCTACATCCCTGCTAAATAATAAAACAGTGACTACATAAATATGGTTTTCCACTGAACCAATTTTGCCTGCCCCGTGCTATAAAAATTCCCAGGTTGGATGCAAAAGTTTCCCTGGGACATAAGCGTGAGATGAAAACTTGTCAAAACTGTCTGGCTGTGTTTCTCGGGGGCTGCGGGAGCGGGGTGCGGGGCGGCAGGAGGCTGAGCGTCCCGGGTCCAGGAGGGACCCGGGCTGCGGTGGGGCGGGGGACGCTGGGCACCGGCGATGCTCGGCAGCGTCCCTGCCCGAAACGCTGCTGGTCGGCTGACACGGCTTGTTTTCCCTTTCAGCTGTTTTCTACACTGCTGCAATCCTTGGGCCTGCAGCGGGTTATCTGGTAGGAGGAATGTTTCTAAATATTTATACTGAAATTGGCAGAGAGTAAGTGGCTAAAAAATAATCTTGTTCCTTTTCCTTTATGCTATATGTTTCCTTTGGGGTAAAAAAAATAATAGTAATAATCTGGAGCAATGACCTGGTGGCTGGGTGGAAACGTGCCCGCGGTGTTCAGCGGTGTTTCTGCAGGGGTGCTGAGGCTGGAAGGGTGGCTTGCATTAACGCTGTCACTGGAAGAAAATTGCTGACAAACCTGTCAGCTTAAATCCTTCCTCATGCTGCACTGCCTGCGCTAATGAGGCAGCAGGTGAATTTTTTGAATGAGTTCCCTGATGAGGCAACGCTACCAGCAGTGCTGCTCGTCCTCCTGGTAATCCAGCCAGGATGCTTAGTCCCTCCCTGCTTCCTAGTATTTGTAATTTATTCGTATCTCCTTACAGGCTCCTTGGCAGATGAATGGGTTAAAAAGGGGGAGCAGGTTTCCAGGGGACGGAATGGGTTATTTCCACCAGTTTTCTTGCAAAGGGTGGCTCTGGGGTGGAACAAGGATTGTAGCAACCCCCAAAGCACAAATGAAATGGGGAGAGGTGAACGTGCACGCCAGAGATTAAAGGAGAATTAAATGATGTAGTTTCCGAGGCTCGTTAAGTGTGCTCTCCAGTAAGGCAGGCAGCACTCTGGCGTGGCAGGAGGGACGGTGGCCGTGTATCTCCAGCAGATTGCCATGGGAGAGGCCAGAGCTCGGTTTCCTTCGCTGACGTCCCCTCCGTGTCCCCCTGACCCCTGCCAGCTTCAGCGAGAGGCACGCCAAGCTGTCCCGCTCCGTTTCAAACCGCTGCCTCTCTCCCTTGTGTCCTTTCGGCTTCGTTTCTTACAGGATCGACATCGCCCCGGAGAACACGCTGTGGGTGGGGGCATGGTGGATCGGCTTCCTCGGGGCTGGAGCGGCCTCCCTCCTCATCTCCATCCCCATCCTGGGGTACCCCCAGCGCCTGCCAGGTACGGGGCTCCCCCACGGCTCGCGGGAATCGGGGCCGGGACTGCACGGTACTCGCTCTCGCCTTGGGGCTCGCATCCTTGTGCACACGTGGAGCTGGGGACACAAGGGTAGAGGAAGAGCTTCCAGTGTTTAAATTGTAATTCCTACACGGATTTTGCCCCCGCGGCTTTCCGGCTGCCTGTTTCCCCGCTCCTCCCTTGCGGCCGCTGGCAGAGGGAGGATGTCGCGTTGCATTTTCCCCCTGCAAATCCACCGCTTCGGTAGCATCCGCATCCCATGTCTCACATGCTCCTTGTTCCCGTTTGCCTCTCCTTTTCAGGATCCCAGCGGTATATCGTTATGAGAGTGTCAGAGGCTCATCAGCTAAAGGATGGGAGCCACAAAAAAGCATCGGATCCAGACTTTGGGAAAACAGTTAAAGATCTGCCTCGGTGAGAAAACCACCCCACGCCTGAGGTTCAGGGAGCCCTCCCCAGCCGCGAGAGCAATGGGCCCAAACTGAGCTTGCTTTCTGCAATGCTAGCTAAAAGGGTTTGCCCATCTTCAAACTAGCGATGACGCTTTCTCGCAGAGGAGGTTGCAAAGCGCCCGGTCCCGTCAGCGGCTGGGGGCTCTCGGCAAACGGGCCGAACTAGAAATTGTGCTGGGCATCGCGTGGGAGAGCAGGGTACAAGTGGCTGGTCCTGTCTGTGGTTTTCAGAGGCTCACGTGCACGTGTGAAGATCCACCTGCAGGCGTGTCCGACACGCTGAGTTTCACCGCGGGTGGCTTGGTGCCAGCCTTTAGGTGATCGGAGACGCAGTCTCTGCCATCTCGTTCCCTCTCCCCAGCGGCGTTATTTCTTCCTGAGTGCTTGTGCCTGGCCTCACCTGGCCCAATTGGGTGTTGTCCAACGTCTCCTCCTCTCCATCCCCTCGGGGCTTTTCTTCCTTTCCTCTATTTTTGCTTGTGTTAGATCCCTGTTTTGTCCTTTTAATGAGAAAAGAGAGGAAACCAAACCCCCGACTCTTACAGCTCCATTCCAAATCCAGGGAACAAGATATCCTGCACTGTAGCTTTCAGTTCCTTTTCTCTTTTATTCTTGGTTTCCTTTTTTTTTTTTTTCTTTCGCCTTTGCATCTTCCAGCCACCTTTTATGTGTTACAACTTCTTATCTCTCCTGCAAAGCAGTGACACAGCAGCGCATTTAATCGCAGGGCCACTGCTTGGCTCTGCGGTGTGGGCGAGCATGCTTGCACTAAAGGAGGTTTGATAGGAAATGGTTTAAAGGGATCCTGGGTGGGAACAAGCGAGTGGCCAAAATAAAATGTGATCTTTTAACCTGGAAACATTTGCTATGGATCTTTGAAATCTTTTATGATTTTTTTTTTTTTTTTTTTTTTTTTTGTTGAGTTGTATTTAAATGGAGGGCAGGGGGAGAGGTGCTGCTTTATTTACAGCTTGGGTTTAGCTGGTGTGCAAGCTCCGGATGTTGCAGAGATATCTGGGTATCAATTCCTTTCGGAGCTTGCAGTCAATAAGGGGATTTTTCTTTTTTGTATTTCTCCCAGGACCGTTCTTAGGGAGGAGTTTGCATGGGGCAGCCATCACACGTGGATGCAAAGGCAAACAGTCAATGTTGCCAAACCCCGTGCCGCTGCCAGCAATTACTTCTGAACGTTAGTGGTGGTCTTTGTGCTGGCAGAGGGGGATCGAAGCAGGTGCTCGGCACGGGAGTTGTCAGCAGCAGTCGCTCTGTGTTGTGTCAGCGCAACTACTCGCGTTGGTCCGAAATTCTTGGAGACTTCGTAGGAAGTTTACCAGGGGTTAAGGCAGTTTTATGAAGAATATTACATTGAACAGATTTCAATACTGTTATTAAATGGCATTCTTGACTGGGTGCCATTTTCCGAGGTCACAGCTTATTCTCCGCACGGAAATTAAATTCAAAACCTGCATTTAAATAATGATAAGGTTATGACTAAAACCAACACAAACAGGGTAGCGGAGAGGGATGAAATTCAGTGGTTGATGCTTTTCTTGCTTATCTGGAATGAAGCTCCCATTGTTTCTCGGTGAAGGCTGTCTGACAGCAGGTACGGAGGCAGTCCTCCTCCAGGTCCATCTTCTTTCACCCCTCATTCCTGAAGAACAAATACCCGAAGGTGGGCAACTCGTATCAAATAATTCGGATCAGTCCAGACCTTAGTGTGGTTTTCATTTGAAAGCAAAAACCCAACAGACTTTTGTGTTCCCTGCTTTTGATTAATAAAAGGGAAGTGCCTTAAAGGGTTGCTATTCTGGAAACTTGCATTAAAGAGGAGATCACATCTGTGCGTGCAGCTCTTGGGGACGCGTGGACCAGGCTGGAGAGCGAGGCCAAAGGACCCTCTTGTTTTTGTTTTCGTAAGGGATCAGATGCTACACATTTTCTCACAGTATGGACAGTAAGAGTCTAACAAAGATAAGCAGAAATACTGATGAAATAAAATAGTATTCCATGCCGTCAGGTCCGTTCTAAGCGAGCTTACTGAATGGCTGTATTCACAATGCTGTCTAAGAGCAGGAGCTCACAGGAATGCAGCCCATACAGCTTAATCCTCTGCCCTGAAGAGACTTCTGTCTTAATTCTTGGGTTGAAAAGGCCTGATAAAATAGCATTTTCCTTTCTCTGGTTCCATATGATTGCTCTCATGAAATAACCCCTGCTGTCAGCGCAGAGGGATTCAAACAGAAGGCACGTAGAGCTGTGCCAGGAGAGGAGGCTTTGTCCTAGCGAGCTATGGGATGGAGTTTGTGAGGATCACTCACTGGCCCTGATCTTCAACACGAGAAGCTACGGTCAATATTTCACTCATCCCTCTCGGATTAGGTGGCAGGGTGGGGCTTCGGTTTGTCTCATGGCTTTACTACAGCTTCCGTGCGTTGTAGAGGGAGGTTGGTTTACATTCCTGCAGGACATACGTACTGCCCTCCCTTCCCTTGGTGGTGGTCGCAGTAGGGATCATTTTGGGGGAATGCGGGAAAGTCCCCATTCACGTGCTCTAATTTTGCACAAACATCCATCTATTGTTAATGACTCATTAGCTTGTGGCCGTACTCTGTTACAGTCTGGGGTGTCCTGGGCACGCAAGTGTTTCTCAGAGGAGCAGGCTCTGATTGTATAGGTGGTCCCAACCTACTCAGCAGGACCATTACATGAGGAAAGAGTACCTGTATGTGCCCATATCGGTAAAGACTTGCAGGATCAGGCTTTTATAGATGGTGGGATTCTTCTCTTGGCAGTGCTGAGCCTCCTGAAATCCCTTTGGCTGCAAGAACTGAGGATAGTCAAGACTATTCAAGAGTTACGTTGTTTCTAGGTCTGTTTAAAGTCCTACTGATAGCAATGAAAATGTCTGTGTTGACGTTGGTAAGGTTTTATGTGCCGTAGCTCCTCAAAACTACATCTTTTGTCTACAAACAGATTAAATGACGTGAGTAAATCCTTAGTGCTGAAACCAGTTCTTCTGCATTTTCCTACCTGCAAGTCACCCTGTAACCTTTGGCCAACAGGCACAAAGTCAAGCTAGTGCCAGGGGACAACTCCTCTCTTTTCTCTGGAACAGTAAAAAGGTGAAGACATTGTACATTTTCTACATCAGCCACAAGGTCCACAAGTGTTTTCTCACTAAGAGATTAGGCTTTGTGCTTCCAGATAAAGCGCAGTCGAAAAGATCATTCCTGGAAAATAGTTTAGTAAATTAAACTAATACCAACAGCTAGACAATGGTTAGTATAAAGCCCCCTGTAATCAAGGTGTAAGAATGTGTGGTATTTCTGTCTTTCAGCTTCTTTGTTCTTTTGGTATAATGAAATTCTCCACTTTATGTGGGTAGCGTTGCATAAATCTGATGCTGAGCCTCGGCACGTCTCTCACTCGCTTGTACTACAGTAGGTTTTCTCTGATTTCACGTTTCCTCCAAAGCAGTAGGTGGTAAGTGACTGTGCCTTTCGGTTCAGCGAGCATCCCGCAGCGTCCCTGTCGCTGCCATCGCCACGGGATGACGGGTTTGTGCCTATCTCAGAAAGGGGATGATCTGTGGTACTGGTCTGGGCTAGGCTTGGGGAAAGTCATGTGGCAGAATTTCAAGCTCATTACAAAACGCCTCCTGCAAAGCAGTGTCAGCCCTCTTAGTCCAATATCCGAGATAGGGAGAGATAATTGAGACCATTCCGTGTGCCCGAGGGTGTTTCTGTGTCTCGGAGATGGAATCGTTGCTGGATCATCTTTCCGCATATAAATGACACATGGCAATTTTTCAGGCATATCTATGTCTCTCTGCTAAATCCCGGTGGGTCAAAAATAAAATGTATTTGCTCAAGTTATATATTAAGCTTAAAGTAAAACTGTGCTTAGATTGTGGGAGAAAGATTGCTTTCTGTTTTCTAGTGGGATATAAGGTGTCTTGGAGGTGTTTCCTCCATATAGAAAGGCTTGCTTGGTATTTCCCCTGAGCTGCAAAACATCCATGGTTATCAGAGATTGTTATTCTCATGAGGACATGGGTGCACATGAGTAGCATGTGCGTATGTGAGGGTGTAACACCACTTTGTTGCCTGCTCTTGGTTGAGTCGGGAGTCCCAAGATAACTGCCATCAGGGACTAATAAAACCTTGAAATGATTGAGATTTGGTGAGGAGTAGTGTCCTTTCAGTATTGCCCCATTTAGGAATGGAAAATACTCAGCCTGACCCTAAATGTTGGAAAATTACTGCCGAAATCATCCTTATAGAAGTTGTGGGCACCCTGCGTGTGAATTATATCATACACACACTGCTGGTATCCAATCCCCACTTTGAACATGCACATGAGATAAAGAGACTCCATCAGGAGATCCACAGAGAAGAGCCCCAGATGATTCTCTCCTGTTTTAGGTGTTTGGTTGACGTTCCTCAGATTCCCTTGCCAATTGGCTGTAGCCAACGGGGCTATAAAAGATGGCCAGGGTAAGCATGTCTGTTAGGCACCTGAAGATAGTCAGGACAACACCCAGTAGGAACAAGAGCAAGAGCAGGTTGGTACATGAGAGACATTATATATAAAGGCAGAGTTTGAGGGCAAACTTGTTGATCCCCACCTGCAATGCAGACTATCTCCACAAAGCACCGACATCTTCCCTGTGCAGGTACATAGGGAGAGGTGAAGGTAACCTCAGCATCCTTCCTTGGCTGGTAGGACTCGATAAGCATAAGCGGAGAAGCTCACTGCTCTTTCAAACTCCAATGAGCTCCCTTTTGTTTTTTTTCTTTTGAAGAGATGCAGCATGGTGGGATGCTGCCTCGTCTTATATGTGGCCCTTCTGACTTGAAGATAGGGGACAGTTCTGAAATCAAAATGTGCCACAGTGATTCAATTCCCGTATATTTGTTCTTCCCAGATCAGTACTGCTGCTTCTGAAGAACCCCACCTTCATCTTCCTCTGCTTAGCGGGAGCGACCGAAGCCACCCTCATTGCTGGGATGTCCACGTTTGGACCCAAGTTCCTGGAGTCTCAGTTTAGTTTAAGTGCCTCTGAAGCGGCTACCTTTTTTGGTAAGGAAACCAGATTTTTGCAATGTTTTCCCATTTTGCCTACAAATACAAGAGCACTGTAGCTCATTTAGAATGGAGACAGGCACACTTTGCAGTTCATTTACAGAGCTGTTACCGTCTTCAGCTATTAGGTAGCATCGTTTCCCGTCAGCATATCTGTACCAAGTGCATTTTCAGAGCTGTATCTACTGACATCGGGAAGAAATGTGTCGCTTCTGTAGCCATCTGTTACCCTCTAGAGGAAGGCAAAATAATTGTAGTCTGTTCCTTCTAGTGCATTACCAGGAAAGGTGAACTAAATGTTCCCTCTAACAAGGGATGTCTGACCTGGGGGACATATTTTGTCAGCATCCCAAAACTGGGAAGATCCTCACTTAGCTGCTGTATCGTAGACCGAGGAAGTGGTGTCCAACAAGCATCAATACTCATGATGTGCTCCTCAAAGAGTCTGCTTTAAGATCTCTGGATAGGAAAAACTGCCTTACCGGGCTCATGCCACGTTACCTGAGCTGTTACGGAGAACCACCTACTGTAGCAAAGTCCACTGAACTCCCACCAAGAAGCCACACAGCAACCAAGGGGTTATTCTCATGCAGACACGCTGCAGTTAATGTATTCAGACATGAAAACTCCTTGCTGACATTTCTAAACTTGCTTGTGGGGGTTTTTTTCCCTTTTTTTCAGGTTATCTGGTCGTGCCAGCTGGAGGGGGAGGCACATTCCTGGGAGGATTCCTTGTGAATAAATTTAAACTCCGCTGTTCAGGAATCATCAAATTGTGTTTACTTTGCACAGTGTCGAGTCTGCTGGCTATATTCATTTTTTTTATTCACTGCCCTAACATGCCCATGGCAGGAGTAACCCAGATGTACGAGGGAAGGTAATAACAATCATCCCATCTGTCTTGTGCTGCGTGGCCCTGGTCAGAGTAGAAGGATAACTCCAAATACACGGTGCTGGTGTATGTAGTCATGCGTGAATGTGTTGGTGATGGAAGATGATGTCCAGTCAGTCTTACAGACAGACTAAGGGTGAGACCCAGAATATAGATGTCCTAATTTTTGCATCTAGTTGGAGTTTATGGAAGAGGCTCCCTCTTTAGTGAGGAAGGGGAGACCAGCAGCACCAGAGTGTGAGATACTCCACTCTTCAGTTGCCTTCACAGAGTCCCCCATCTCTGTCCATTGGGATAAACTGGACTAAAAGTGGGAATCTCCTCTCCAGATGGAGGTGTCTCCCTGTGAGCTGGTCACTTAAACTCCCTCGGTAGCTGTGGGAAAGAGACAGCTCCAGGGCACGATTCCTGTTCGTGGTTAAAATTGGGTGAGATGAAACCCTTCCCAAGCCTGGCTTTATGCTGCTTGGGGATCCACCACATCTCCTACTGTCCCCGCTTCTCCTTGCCTTGCTCTACACGTTTCCTCCTGGAAAATGCTGTTCAGTGTCTCCCCACTGACTGCTCCTGTGTTTCCCTTAGTGCTTTGCCTGGTGGCCGCCTAAACCTGACAGCAGCCTGCAACGCCGAGTGTGGCTGTCTACGGGAGACCTACAGCCCTGTCTGCGGGAGCGATGACATCATGTATTACTCTCCCTGCCACGCCGGCTGCAAAAAAGTGTCTGAAAGCCTGAGGAATGGCAAGAAGGTATGTCTGAAAGCACAGTGTATTCAAAAGGTGGTGGCACATCTTCTTTGAAGTGATTTGGTTGGCTCTGCAAAAGTGTCCACAGGTTTGAGCTTTGCTGCAAATCAGCGTAAAAGCCCGGTGCAGGATGGATGCTCTCAGGCACCACCTGGGATGAAGGCAGAAGGTACCCTGAGGTTGCCCTGCTTTGCTTCTGTCGATGCGTCCAACGGGTTTTGCCTCACTCCGGGTCAAACTGTGCTGAAATCCGTGGTAAATCACCCAGGCAGGCGGGGAGCTTGGTAGGCACCCAAATCCTGTCCCAATGCTTATTTTGGGTCTTCAATGAACATGATACACCTCCTCATCCTTGCAGCGTGTTGCTCATAGAGACAGGCAAAGGCTTAAGAAGGGTAATAATGACATTCAGCGTTCAAGGCATGCCTGGCAAAGTTAATTTCTCTTATTTAATAACCTGTTTTGAAACAGAGGTGTGTCAAGAATGCAGCTTGATTTCTGCTTCACTCCACTCTGGGTGTGAAACCAGCTGGTTTGTGCCCTCCCTGAATTTCTTTCTTTTTAAAGCTTTGACTATCACCATGCTCTCCTTGGCAAAGTGCCCACCAGCCTTTCTTTCCCAGGTTTATCACGAGTGTAGCTGCATTGAGAAAACCCTCCTGCCCGGCCCCGGCGACGCAGAGGCAGGGAAATGCACCTCCTCTTGTGCAAAAAGGCCCCTGCTCTTGTTCTTCATGTTCGTGGTGATCCTCTTCACCTTCCTGAGCAGTATTCCTGCCCTGACCGCCACTCTGCGGTAAGCACGGCATCGCCTCGTCCTCCGCCAGCACCGCAAGAATCCACTTCTCCGCTTTATCCTGCTGGCTCAAGCCACGGGGAAGGTGTGATGGGAACCACCTTGTTACTGGCAGCCTGGAGACATCAGGACTAATTCCCTTCCCTGTCTAGCTGGGAAAGCAAATTCTAGCATTGGCAGCTTTGTCCTCTGACATAGGGCACCCACGTGCGTGTCCCAGTTTGCAGCAGTGGTGGGGGGACATTGCACTGAGGTGAACCTCGATCTCCGGGGGGGATGGAGGTCCCGAGCGTGCTGGACCCAAGTGCGTGGCCTTGTGGGGCAGGGAGGTGCCGTGCAGCCTGGCAGCGTTTTTAAACAATCCCCTTTTGTTCCCCAGGTGTGTCTCTGACAGGCAAAGGTCGTTCGCGCTCGGGATCCAGTGGATTGTAGTACGAACACTAGGTATGGAACAGAGCGAATCTGTGCATCGCTACGGTCCGTTGGCTTTGTGGAGCATCTGCCGAGCTGTTACCTAAGAATAAAACATGTTGGGTTGGAAGAGAAGGGGGTAGGACATGCGCTGTTGAAAGGAGGATGCTTTCTCTTGTTTGCTGTCATTCAGAAAAACCTAATTCCCTTTGCATATGATTTGCAAACTGAATGAAGGGTTCTGTAACACGTCTCAGGTGGGGTAGAGGACCAATGTCCTGGCAATGTGTCCTTATTTAAAAAAAAAAAGGAGCAGAGGCATTGAAGCTCCTGTGTATGTCTTTTGGCTCTTGTGCAACACGTAGGTCAGGATGGTCAAAAGACCCACTGGACTCTCAGGTCTTGAAATTCAGCGTATTTTGGATACCTTATGGCTCCAGACGTTGCAGGATGAGTTTGCTTAATCATGGTAGCAGATGCTTTTCTGCAAGCACCTTGCAAGGCTGGTGCATAGGTGCTGCCCAAACTGAAGGTCTGCGCTCTCTTCCCGCAGGAGGCATCCCTGGCCCCATCGCCTTTGGGTCCATGATTGATAAATCCTGCCTGCTCTGGCAGGACCAGTGCGGCGAGCAAGGTTCTTGCTACGTTTACCAGAACTCGGCCATGAGCCGATACACCCTCATCGCTGGACTGGTCTACAAGGTGATGCTGCCTGCTAACTTCACTCTCTGATAAAGCGAGCAGGTCTTAGGAGACAGCGTTTTGCTCTGGGAGAGAATTTTACAAAATTGCGTTGTCCTGATCTGCCCCCACAACCCAAATTAGACTTTCACACAAGAAACGTTCTCGGGGAAGGCAGAAGCTCCATTTGCTTCTTGCCAGGTAATGGTGCCTGAAGCTCCAGGCACCATCATTCTCTTAAATTCCCATTACTTTCTAGGCTTAGAGTTTTTGTTGCACCATATGAAATATCTTCTCCTCTCCCAACAGTTACCAAAGTGATTTTTTGCTAGAAATGGAGTAAAATATGTAACTGCAGTGTGTTAGTGAAAGTGAGGGATGGCATTGTGGGCAGGCTGTAAATAACCATTCCCTGATCACTGCTAGAAAATAAGAGAGCTTAGCTGTGCGTTTCTTCTTTATTAGCTGAAAACCATCATTTTAACTGCTCCCCAACAAGCACTTGCCCTAGACAGCGGTGTTTAGCAGTTGCTGTGATAAAGACTTTCAAAAGCCTTCCAGCAAATGGCTCAGGCGGTGTTGGTCCACACAGCACTGTGCTCCAGGTGTCCTTGTGGGGCTGAACAGCTTTCCAAATGCTCACTGTCCCATTGCCGTGGGGCTGGCTAAATTCAGAGTTTTACCCCCTCCGGCTCTGCGCGCTGGTCTGCTGCCCCGGCTGGCCTTCAGCATCGTGTCCTCCCCAAAGCTTGGTCAGCAAATCTCATCCCAAATGAGGGCTAGGCGCCTGGTTTTGGGGGGAGGAGAGAGTAACGGGATGTCTTCATGGCTGCAGGTGCTTGGGACAACCTTCTTTATAGTCGCCTGTTTACTCTACAAACCCCCGCCAGCAGAGTCGGCTCCGGGCAGCTCGGATGCATCTGAAAATGGCAACTGTGACCTCCAGGAACACAAACCTTCGCTGCCGGCTGAAGAGGATATATAGTGCTGCACGCGTGGAATTGACTTTCTCAGTCTCAAAAATACGATGAGAAGATGTTATGCAGTCCCTAAGGGTTTTTAAATTACTATTAATATTATCACTTTTTTAGTTCAAGAGAAATAATTTAATTAACTACTGGTGCGCTTGCGATTTTCTTAACAGCAGAAGCACATTTAAAATTGTGCGCTGATGCCATATGCAGTTATTTAATTTTATTTAAAGAAAGGGCTACCGTAGCTTTATTCTATGTCTGTGACAAGCAAGGACCGCATTCTCCACTCGTGGAAATAAGCACCGGTAACTCCAATGGAGCATGTGGGTTTAAACCACCAGAGATCTGGTCCCTAATATCTCAATAGTAAAGCCGACTGTAGCAAAACTTCTGTTGAGACTTCCCAAGCCTAAAAAGAGCCCTGCTGTCTTGCAGTCTGCATTGCAAAGAGGATGACCGGCCCTTAAACTACTGTAAGCAAAGCAGGCAGTCCTGACGGTGTCCTCCTCCTTCCTGTGACACACCGCATCGCTCCTTTTGTTCAGGAGCAGGTTATCTTAATTATGCAAATTCATATTACTGTGCAATGGGAGATAGGTTTGAGAGGAGATTTGTCTAGCAAATTCATCAGTACACTACAGGCAGCCATCCCTGAGAGCTGCCGAGCACTGTACGTTCACTGCCTCATTTCATTGCAGGGTTTACACCGTGGTGACACTTCATTATTTTTTCTTGCATTGTTTAAAGGTGATGCCTTTTGTAATATACTGTGCAAAACTTGAACTTACTTCTTGCTCTTTGTTGGGTGCGGGAAGACCTGAGGTACAGATCTATGCAATGCTTCTCTTTGGTTGCTCTGTAAAGACACTGAGTTTGGGTAGATGAGAAAAGTCAGAATCAATTTAATTTTGGTTTTAGACCGCTAGCTTAAGGGATAGCTTGCCCTGACGGCAGACTGCCTTGTGGAAAGGGGATGCTGACTTGGAACTGCTCTGCTTGCAAGTAGAGAGGGCAGCGTTCCCACAATGACCTTTGAATGTGCACTTGCAATATTGACCAGGACCTTTCTGAAGGGGAGAAAAGTGGAATTTGGGCGGGGGTATGTCTGGCTTCCCTCTCGGCCCAGATCACGTGAGGTTAGTGCTTAGTCTGCCTGTATTTGCACAGCCACACGATCCAGGTACAGCTCCGGGGAAGGGCTGTGGCCGGCCCCTGGAGTCCTACACTGTATAAACCGTGTTCACGGGGACGGGACCTACATTACTGAGCTGCAAAACTGGTGCTTCTTTTGTGCCAGCTGCTACTTAGAAGTACTTTGTAGATGTTTTTGTATATTTTGTGTATTTATGCTTTCATAAACGGACACGGGATGGGCATTTGTTTCCTTCGTTAGCAACGGACCAACTCTCGGAGCAGAGGCGAAGCCGTTCCCGTTGCAGACAGGGGTGGCGGCGCTGGGAGCATGGTCCATCTTCAGGTCAATGGTGGTCAAGAAAGCAGCTTTTTCCATCCACAGATCCCCTTCCACCAAAGCCGGGTAGTGACTTTCCTGCTTCCAAAGCCCTTGTTTCCCAGCCTCTGTCAAGCACTGGGAGAGACTTGAGCATCTCCAGTAACTGCTGGAACAACTAGAAGTGCTAAGGGTGAGATGGAGGGTGGCTTTTGGCTGCTTGAACATGGGCAGCTGGTGCAGCTTTGATGAGGCACAGCGTGCAGGAGAGCCCTGTTTTTTCAGGGAGGCAGGATTAGACCCACTGATGCAGGAGTTGACCCCAACACCACCCAAACACCAAAGGCTTTTTCACAACCTCCACCTGGGTTTGGAGCCACCTGCAAACACGAGCCTGTCTGCAGGCCTTGCCCAGCGATTGCCCTTCCCAGCTTACAGACGCTTTGGGTACAAGCGGGGATCTTAGATGGGGAAAATGCATGAATGTATTTTGGGAACATATTTTATGTATGATGTATTTATGAAAGGTAGAAGTTTTTCTTAATATATATATATATATATGGATATTGCAATGCAATTCTGGTGTTTATACAATGAGCTTTATCCGAGTGTGTTGTTTCCAGAGCAAAAGAAAAGCTCGTGGGATTCTGGGCATTTATTACGTTGCTGTGGGACTGGTAAGTCATGGATTTCGGTAAGCAGCAACAAGGTGTTCCTGTTCCATAAACAGGTTATGTAGGCGTACAGGTAACTTAAAATATTTGAAAGTATGTTTTCCAGTCTCATATGAAGTACTATATTGCTATAAAACCATAGAAATATAACTAGTATTTCACAGATACTTGTGTGCGTGTTTTTCATCAGTTATCACCCGTTCCCAGCTGCTGTTCTTGGCAGGGGTGGGCTGGATCCATGCTGCCGGGGAAGCCCTTACCCCAGAGCCTCCTGCTAACGGGGCCAGGGCCACCCTATGGGGGTCCAGGCTTCACTGTAGGTCATCGTGGTGTCTCCAAGGAGGAGAGTTTGGATTTAGGTTTGTGCTTAAATCATAGTGTTAATAAAGCCCCTCGTGGATGCAGGAGCTGCAGGCAGCATCGTCTGACTGGTGGGACAGCAGGTGACATTGAGAGCCTGGGGGCTGGTGTCTCCTCCTGACTTACCCTCTCCTCCTATGTCAGAGGATATTTGCTTTTGAAAGCAAAATGAGGTTTTTGGTTGCTGGGGAAGAAGAACGAAGAGGGCAAGGTAATACCTTCGCTGCCCTCCTTCATCCACAGACCAGCCCTGTTAAAGCCGTGGAGTTTCTCCCAGACCTAAACTACGCAAACGAGGTCGAAGTCCTGTGTCACCTATAGTTTGCTTAAGGAATGATTCATGCTGTGAAAGAATACAAACAAACAGTGGTTGGTATTGAGGAAAAGCCACAGGGAAGTAAAACAAATGAGCACCCCGAAGGGAGTCCAAGCAGGAAGAACGGAACGTTATTTCTTGTAGACAAAACCCCAGGCAGTCAATGAGCCGTTTTTCCTCTAGTGAAGAGTTTGTTTGGAAGCTTCCTGGAGATTTTAAAATGACAGCAAATAAAAGCTTTGAATGTGATACCCAGATGGTTTTGCAGAGCTTCCTCCCCCTTTCCTGCTGCTGTGGCCTCTCTTCGACGCCCGGCTGTGCAGAAGAGCCTCCGTGCCTCCCCGTCCCGGCAGCTGCACCCCAGCCTTCGTTCTTGCCATAGCCGGGAACAGGAGCAAATGCTGAGAATTCATTTTTTAGACTTAGATTAATATAATTCAGGAAGGCAAAAAAAAAAAAAACCAAACCCCAACTGATTGGTGTGTTTTGATTGCATCAAAAGAAAGACCCCCCCCACCACCACCCCTTTTTTTCAAGGGGGCCCAGACCCTTGTCCTGACCGCAGCCCGTGGCTGTGGGTCGGGGTTTTGCGTGGGGTACGGGTGGGTGGGGACCGTGGTCCCGGTGCCACTAGATGGCAATGGAGACGGCAGCACGGTGGCTTGTCCCAGCACCTCTGTGCACTGCTGGAGAGCGAGTTCTTGTTGCTTTACAGAAAGGAGGAAGGCAGACCGGTGCACTGGATTCCTGATTTGCACCAGCAAAACCGCAAATATATTTTATAAGATCCAAATAAGGTCCAAGGTAGACTTCTGGCATGTAGAAACAGATCTTTCCAGGGAAAACAGGTATAATTTGTAATCAGAAAGTGATGCAGCAGGTGAGGATCCAAACAGAATGGCTGTATTATTTTTACAAAAGTTGATAAATTCTTATTTGAAGCCTTCCCTTCCCAAGCAGGGATGGAGAGCTCTGAGCTGTCAATCAAAAGGCAGTTTCTCTCTTTATATTTTCCCTTCTTGATTTCCTTCTTCCCCCAAATGGGCTCGTTGCGATCGCTGTCAGCCTGAGCCTTTCACCTGGCTCTGAGTGAGGCGAAGATAAATCCTCCAGCGCCGCTTCCCGAAACAGCACCGTCCCTTCTCCGCGGTGCGTGGCTCAGCCACCCAGACCCACCTTTGCATATAAGCCTAAAAGATTATCTGCCTCTGTTTGGAGGGTAACCTGCGCCGATCCCCCTTTACCTTCACGCGCAGTTGCTGAGTTGTCGCTAAGCTGGAAGTCAAAAGCGAGGAGGGTTTGGGGGTGAAGGGCTAGCTCAGGGGGTGCCAGCCCCCCCAGCCCTGGGGCGTGCCCTGGGTCGGAGGCTGGTGCTCTGCAGCTCCTTCCCCTTCACTGGTAAAGCTTTGGGCAGGGGAGCTGCTGGGCTTTTTGGAAAACATGACTTGCAAAGAGCTAATAACTGACCACGAAGGGGAGTAAAGGCTGTGATAGGGGAGCAGCGAAGACATCTCTGCCTTGCCACGAGCCGGCAGAGGGGCACGTGGCAGCACCAGAGCAATCCGGGCGCTGCAAAGCAGGATTCACGGGTGATTTCCTAGCTGCTTCTCCCCGTAGCAAAATTGTTCCTTGGCTAGCCAAGACCAAGCGGTGTTATTCTGCCTCTGCAGTATTAGACTTCTCAGGGCTGACTCTCCTCTTGCTTAGGACAGAAATTGAATTGACTGAAGTCAGCTAAGCAACACAGAGTGAGGAACAGAAGTGAAAAAATAATTAAACTACAGGAGGACGAAATCTTTGCATCCCCACAGGAGATCCTTGTTTGGTTTTGTTGTGCAGAAAAGCCTACCTGCGTTTTCCTGCGGCTACAAAGGACGCTTGTTTTAGAGCACAGCAATAACCCCAGGCTGCTCTGGTCCGGCTGAACTCAGTAGAAAACCTTTTATTGAGCCCAGTGGGCTCTGGATCAGACTCATAATTAATAACTTCTCTGGCTTGCTCTAAAACCGAATAGCAATGAAGAAGAGTGGCAGATTAAAGGCAACGTGTGTGTTTTACCAGCCTGGGCAGACTCAACCCAGCAAACGTGGTGGTGGCCAGGAGGTATGTGGGGTGGCTGTGGCTCTGCTGCAGGAATGGCACTGGATTTCTATCGAACGATTCAAGGGGATTCAAGGGAGCAGAATGTGCTGGCATTTTCTGTGGCCAAAATAATTTCCTCCGGAACAGAATAAATGCCAAAGTTTTCTTGTCTTCCCTCAATTTTTCATACTGACCTGCACAAAGCAATTTTAGAAGATGAAAATGAGACCATTCCGCTCCTTCAAATGAGGCACTGCATTTCTTCTCCAGCCATGGACCCTCCGTCCAATTTCCTGGAGACACATAGAAGACTAAATCTCATGTTAAATTAAGAATTTCAGTTGTGTTACATCTCTACCTGCTTCATTACCAAGTAACACCCTGTCAGTTAATACAGGGTCCTGAGAAACTGCCTAAAAGTATATACGATGGGATGAGCCCACCAAAACCTCTCATTACAGACCTGCCTGTCTAGTAAGGGGGAAGCAGAGCTACTATAAAATTAATATTGCAGTAGTTCAGTGAAACACTAATGCACTAGTAGCTATAGAAACTGTAGCTCTAGACATGAATGTCTGATATACTAATGTGCCCTCGTTCAAACGAATATGAAAAATGTGATCTCTTACTATTCTAGCAATCTGGTTTAAAAATACAAAATCTCTTCCAAGTGGAGCAACGCTTTGAAAGTCGATGAAATCACAGATAAAGCCTTCCACCTCAGCAGAGGTAAGAATTAAAAATCATGAGGTATCTGAGCCTTTACGGCATTACAGATAAAATCTGCCCAGTAGTTTTCACCGAAGCAGTATCTATGGAAAACGTTTTTAATAGGAAAAGTAACCTAGCTGTCATCTTTGTATGCCGTCATTCCTAAGGATGGATTGGTGGTGGATTTGCCATGGGAGATGCAGACACGAGTTTTTGTTTTACTCTGGGGGGAAAAAAAAGCAATAGGGTCGAGCTCGATGCACCAAAAAGGGTGGATTATTAACTTAAGTAGGGTGGGCAATTAACTTCCTTCACTGAGCAGTGAGCCCGCAGCGGCTCGAGCGCAGGTCGTGGCACTCGCCGCCTGCACCACCCGCTGAAGGCAGCAGTCAGGCGAGCGGGTTCAGTCGTGCCCCTCTGCCATTGCTAGCGGAGGGCTGGCGTTGCATGGAAACGCGGTGAACTGCGCCGAAACGTTTAAACTCAGAGCAAAAGGCTGTTGGGCACCGTTACGTTTGTGCTTTTTTACATCAGTCAGGATCAGTTAGGGGTTGTCCGTCTAACTCGCCTTTTAAAGACTTGCTGCTCCCTGTGCAGAAGAGCGGCTTCTCCTGCGAAACAGCCCAAGCTGCTAAAGAAACTGAATCTGGGGCTTTCTGATGTGTGGTTAATCTTTCTTTAACAATATGTTAAAACTTTATTTTCCTCTTTTTTTTTTTACATAATAATCCACAACTCCCAACCAGCAAGCTGGGAAGATTATTTGGTTTCATGCAATCCTTTTAACACTTCATTTGGATCTGCTATAGGAATATTCCCTCAACAAAAAATTGCAGCGTATTTCTTTCATTTTCTCTCTACGCTGGGGAGCTGGGCACTAAGCAGCGTATCACCTGCATCTGCATAAATCAGATAACCAGGAAGAAAACTGATGAAGAATCGGGACAGTTTATCAATGTTTTTCAGGGATCCCACACTTTGTAGGTCAGTATTATCCTGAATTTGTGAGCGTTTCTGGCGTCTTCGCTGCTTCTTGTCTTGCTCTGAATCAAATGATGCTCTTCTTCTCTTAGAGATAAGCCTCATCTCGTTTTTTCATAGCCCTGTTATTATCGTTATCGTGGAGATCTCGGTAGCTCTGCGTGGGATGGCTCACGGGAATGCCCAGTTGGGTTTTACACTCCTTGTGAATCCTGGGAATGCTCAAGAAGCGGGACAGCATCTGGTCCTCCCCGAGATCCACCTAAACAACCTGCTCCAGCTCTGTGGGTGCTGGGGCTCCGGGGGTGGGGGGGGTCCTGCTGCAGCCCAGAGCAGAGTGACGAGCTCCTAAACCTCCGCCTTCAGCCTCAAAAATGTAAAAGCTGTAGGGAGAACTAGAAATCCTCCCCCATCGCTCCTGCAATACTCTCCTGCCCATCCCCAGGGTGGGCATGGGGGGCTGCGGGTATGGGCACGACCCAGCTGCCGTCAGCCTCGGGGGTGCCTGGGGAAACACCTCCCTCCGGAGCACCCCGGAGCCAGACGGGTGGTGCTGCTTGGGAGGCACAAGCTGGAGAGCTGGGAGGGAAAAAAAAAGTGGCTGTACTCATGTTTTGCTAATCTAATTAGGCAAAAGAAACATCATTAATGCTCTGCGTGTCTAATTGATTAACATTCCCACTAAGCACAAGGTTGCTCTCATTAGCGGAGCTTCGGATCTGCGAATGCCTCTTTGCCTGAAGTTGCAAATATGTTGCGTCTCTAGAAGGCACATCTCATTTCTGTCTTTATAAAATACTTAGCATTTTTATATGACTATTAGTGATGAGGGGAAACGGCGGAGATGGATAGGAGAAAAAGCTCAAAGTACAGAATAAGCAGAGGGCCTTGGAAAGTGAGGGTTTGTTATTTTTCGTGCCTCATTAGCAGTAAAAGGGAGCAAGATTTTTTTTTTTTCCTGTCCTGTAACAATTGTAAAGATTTTCCATTCTCTAGGAAAAAAATATTAATCTTTGGGTTTTCAGTGAGCTGAAAATCTGGAAACACACAACTCATTTTCATCAAAATTAATCAGCTCTCTAAATATTCATTTTGTGTTTCTTTTTTTCCATTTCATAAATATCTAAATGAAAATTTATTTTGTGCCTAAGCCAGGATTTTGCAGTTCATAAAGGGAGAAATGTGAGAAGGTCTGTGTCTCTTGCTGAAGCCCAGGACACGGGTGCCTGCAGCGCCAGCCTGCCCTCCTCTGTGCGGGCAGGACAGGGGGTGTTTGTTCCTGGGGCGCGACTCATCTCGGGCAAAGCCTGCCATCAAAATGAATTTCTGCCATAGGGTGAGATAGCCGGTGAGATAGCCATTCCTAGGACACTTTTTTTTTTTTTGCTGATTGTGGAGATAACTTGTTCACATATAGATTTCTACATTGCAGAGATCTAATTTTGATCTGAAATAACCCCAGCCATTTCACAGTGTCGTCGGGTGCCTTTTCTACCTTGGAATGGAGAGCACTGATGCTATCCCATCCCATCCCATGGTTTATTCGGAGTCTGTGCCAGCAGACGGCAGAAGCAGCAGCCGCAGCCAGCCCTGTTTTGCACATCTCCTTGTCCCGGATCACAGCTGAGCCCCTCTAGCCAGGCAGACTTATTAGACAGCAGATTAAGCAGACTGATACCGTTGCTATTTGATAATAACCCCAGCTTTTCTTCCTTGGTGTCTTTTCCACCATCATGTTCATGGATGCCAAATGCACAGGCAACGGGGGAATTTGCAGCGGGTTTCCCAAGTGCTCCTTGCTACTGCCAGCGGGCTCTGCCCTGCCTGTCCCGGAGCTGCGTTATAGAACCACAGAATCACCGAATGGTTTGGGTTGGAAGGGACCTTTAAAGGTCATCTATGAGCAGGGACACATTTAAAAGACGTTCGTATTTAAAAGCCGTTTGGATGAGGTGCTTAGGGACATGGTGTAGTGGTGGGCTTGGTAGCGTTAGGTTTACGGTTGGACTCGACGATCTTAAAGGTCTTTTCCAACCTATACGATTCTGTGATTCTGTGACATCTTCAACTGGATCAGGTTGCTCAGAGCCCCGTCCAGCCTGACCTTGAATGTTTCCAGGGATGGGGCATCCACCACCTCTCTGGGCAACCTGGGCCAGTGCCTCACCACCCTCAGCATAAAAAAATTTCTTCCTTATATGAAGTCTGGATCTACCTTCTTTTAGTTTAAAACCTTTACCCCTTGTCCTGTTCCGTGAAGCCTTTGCCCCAGCCCAGCTGCCGCTTGCAGGGCCTGACACACACCGGCCAGAGAGACTTCCCAGGCTTCAGCAGCTGCTCTTAGTGGAGGAATATAAATAAATTTAGATCATCCAATTCCTTTTGCAAGAGACGAAATGCAAATTCTGGTCGCATTTTCCCTTTTCCTCATCCTACCAGCGGGATGAGAGCGGTTATTATAAAAATATGAAGAGTTTCAGACTTTCTTAGGGAACTTACCTATAAATAAGTTTCATACTAGATGGGTCTAAACTTGCAGGTGGGCAGCTTGAGAGGCTGCTTTTTACTGACCGCTTTGCCCTGTTACCCAGAGGACTGTAGCCGTATCTACCTGGTCCATTTTTCCCCAGCAGCAGAAAACAGTCTGCAAGTTACACATGGCCCATCTGAGCCCAGTCAGGGCAAATAAAAGCCCAGAACAAGGCCAGCAATACAAAAACCTCCATAATCGTGGCACAAGCATTGCCTTCCCTGGTCATGTTCAGTCTCGTCCCCAGGAACGGTGACAAATCCCGTGTGAATCTGGGTCACACCAGGACAGTGAAAAATGAGCGGCACGGACTGTGTGTGCTTCAGCTTTTGCCCCAGCCAGCCCCTCCTCACGTTATGAAAAATGCTTTTATTCTTCAGGAATGTATGTTAAAGAAATTGCAAAGGAGATTAAATGCAACCGATGGAGTTTTATGCTCACTTCCTACGTAATAGTTGTTGAATTTTGTTTCTGTTTCTTTGAGGGGGGGAAAAAGTTACTTCCAAGAAGCATTTGCAAATAACTATATTTACAGAATTATTTTTGCATTCATCGGCTCTCATGGGAAGCAGTGGGAAAGGCACCAGGGCTGGGTACATTGTGATCTGACAGATAAAGGGCTCAATGGATCCACTTTCCAGACTGCTGCTATTTTAGTTTGGCATTTGTTTATTTTTTTTTCCTTTCACTTTGCACATTTCCTCTTCAACGCCTTCCTTCCTGGCATCGCCCACGCTTTTCATTTCAGTGGGAGAGATAAACCAAAGGCTCAACAGGTTAAAGAAAGATCCCATTGCAAATGCTGCCCGGTGCCGGGAGGCAGCTGCGTGTTATTAAAGTTTATTCTTTCTTTTCTCTGGCTCCTCATTCCCAAAGTGATGGAGCTCGCCGCAATGACCAGAGCTGGGAAAATGATTTTCCTACCTGGATAAGGAGAGTAGTTAGTGCGTTAGGAGATGAGGACAGACGGGTTTCAAGCAGCAGCTTTGGGAGGTGCTTTATTAACCCTCCTCTTCTGAGCAGCTGCCCTGGGGGTCTCTCCCATCCCCATCCCCTCCTGCCACCTCTCCATACCCGCGAGGCTCAGCCTGCGACGGAGCGATCCCCAATGCTGTATTAAACCAGACAAATTCCCTGTATGCCTCTGCAGCTCAGGAGAAAGCACAACATCCCAGACCTCAAGGCTCAGCTCTTTTAAAATACATCTTTTTGGGTGTTTTCAGCCTAAAATAGAACTTCTGTGGATTTGGGGGTTCCTGCCTGCATGTCTGCCAGCTTTGGTTTTTAAAGAAACACCGTCTTAGCTTATCCCGCCCAGGATCACAGCAAATCCTCTACCTCTTGAGAGCTTTAGTTACCAGCTTTCACGGAATTCTTATACAAATCCTGTCAGTAGATTAAAACCGGGTCTGAGCAGCTTATGTCCCGCACGCTGCGGGGCCAGAGCCCCTGGTCCCGGAGTGCAGAGCATCCCTCGCGTAGCCTGGGCTGGGGGATGACCCTGCCCCGGCATCTGCCCCTCTCACAGCACAAAGGAGGCCACTAGCTCGTGCCTTCACCTTCCCGAAATCACTGAAAGAAATAAGACAGACGGGAGGTTTTCCTCATCCCCTGGATTTGCTCAACAGCAGGAATAATTGCCATGACAACATGATTTGCTGTGTGCTCTATTAAGCCAACCTTGGGGGGTCATGGTCCCCATGAGGGCTGTCACGTCTTCCAGCCCTTCTGGGGACATCTCAGATACCATGGGGTGGGGGGGTCCAAAGCAGCACGCGTTATATGTTCAGGCACCTGCATCCTTCCTCAAATGTCAGCCTCTTTTGGAAATTTCACACTGCAAAAATCCACCTTGCTTTCCCTCTGGCATTAAGATTTTGCTTTATATTGTGTATTGCAAGAACCATGAGCAGGAATATACATACACACGTATAGAGGAAGAACGAAACACTTCAAATGAAAGATCAAGTTATGAATTAAAGATAATGGAAATGTAATTACCGTAGAAATCAACTGAGAGCATGCAAATGCTGAAATGGGTTAAGGAGGAAGCGCTCACCGAGCAGTGCCACATTTTCTTCCTTAATATATATATAGAGATATCTATATTATCTAGAGATAATATAATAATATATTATAATATATATAATATAATAATATAGTAATATAGAGATATCTTTATTATCTATATTATCTTCCTTTATAGAGATAAAGCTAAACAAAATACCTAGTTTTAAAAGAGCAACGTTTAACCTCCCCCATGCCAAGTGTTTTGATTTAGGCTTCTCTTAATGTGCCAGATGTAATTAGAACTCCTAAATAGCTGTTAGAAGTGGTGAAAATACATCCTTTCCTACCTGCGGCTGATCGAAGGGTATAATTGAAAGCAGGCAATTAATAAGACACCAGAGAGAGATCATTCATGTTAACCTTTTCTCCGTGCGCTGCTCTGACAACAGTAACGTTACGGGCTTTCCGTACCTTTCTCTGCTCTCAAGCATTCTCCTTCTCACTGCCTGAAGCTTTTTTCCTTCACAAACATAAAGGCATGAAGTTCAGACAGTGCAGGCGCGAGTACCTCTGTGGGTAAATGCACCTTGTGCAGCCCCATCTTAGTAGAGCCATCGACAATAGGAAGAGCCTAAAACTGCATCCTCTCGCTATCCCACTGGCTAATTAGGTGTTAAAAGCCTGGACGATGACATTAAATGGACCCAGACTGGAAGTTACCTTGGAAAAAATCAAAGTGAGATCAAAGCTAAATTTTTACTCAATATAACCTGAAGACTAGGTAGATTAAATTAAAACTGTATGAGACCCAAACGCTGCCAAACCTTGACAGGTTCACTTTTTAATTCAGATCAGATAATGCAAACGTTTGTGTGTTTGCTTAATTTTAGGAGCATTAGGTCTGAATTAAAACACGAGGAGGGCTAGGTCTTAGATCTCGCTGCTCGCCGCCTGAGCAATCCGGCTGAGTTCAATCCCACCTGCATGCATGGGCTCTGCGGGGGCTGGATCCCGGTGCTCAGGTCCATTTCTGATCCCCCCCCAGATTGCAGTGTCTGCACAAATCTCCTGGGAACTGAAAAGTTTTCCTTGTCTTTTAAAAAGTTAACATGAGAGAGACAGAGTTAACACAAGTCATTCCTCCAGGCCAATAACACGTATCTGGAAAACGGGCTTTATGTTACCAACTTGGGGTTTTTAAGCACTATTCCTGCTGAAGAAGATGCCAGATACCAGAAAACACATGGTGAAACCAATAGCTGAGAGATAAATGCTCTTGTCTCATTCTTACTCATTCGTACCCTTAAGTTCTTATTGATCTAATGTTCGTCAGCTGCTTTTCTCCTAATTAATCCCCTTTGGTGGGTAAACCTTCCTCCCACTGTGCCTTCCCTATGCACGGGCTCTTCAGAGGTGCTCTGAATTCCAAGCTGCGATTAGATTACGGTCTATGAAGAATAAAGAAACAAAGAATAACATATTTAGGGAATCCTGTAGCTGCAGGGAACAGAGGAGATTCCCCACATC
The DNA here is from genome assembly GCF_035582795.1 of Mycteria americana. Taxonomy (NCBI): domain Eukaryota; kingdom Metazoa; phylum Chordata; class Aves; order Ciconiiformes; family Ciconiidae; genus Mycteria; species Mycteria americana. The sequence goes on from NC_134378.1 coordinate 15,162,805, forward strand.
CCACGGGTTTTGTCCTCCTGGCTGTGACAGCACCTTACCAGTTCTCGGTGGCACTTGTCTCGCTGCCATCGCACCTGATCCTGCAAAGGTTTTCCTGTGGGTTTGCCTATGGTGTTGTGAGCTGTGTTCTCAGCTGCTAATGTGGGCAATATCATCACTGTAATTAGAAGGGGAAAAAAAAAAAAACAGAGAAAGACAAGAAGTCCTGGGGTGTGCAGGGAAAATGATGAGGCTTGTTTGTGATTTCTCATTGCTTTCTTGATCTGATCAGAGGTTGCAGTAAACAAACACATACGTACATAAATTCGCATAGTCTAGCTTTTTCCAAAGCATAGTCTCCATAGAAAGAATACAAAACCCATCATCATTTGATACTATAAGTGGCATAAAACTACTTGGCATTTTTCATTGTGAATATCAAGATTGTTTTCTTGCCACTGCAAATCCCCGAGGATCCATTATGCCTGGCTATCTCCATTCAACACATTTCACAGGGGGACATGTTATAAGAGAGACAAGATCGACAAAAATAAAAATTCACTTGAACGTAGAAGGCAAATCTATTTCTTGTTTGGCAGGCTCTGGCAACTGATACTTAAACAGCTCTTCATGCATATGGGATAGACACCCAGCACTTCGGCTGAGAAAATAGCTGCCTTCCAGTCTGGAGGAGAAACAGGCGCTTTGCACTACCCCTCTGATCATGGATCCTCAGAGCTAAAGTTGCACCAAAGTTGCTTAAATGCATTTCAGTCTGGGGAATTCAGAGCTGCCTTTATGAACTGGCTACGCCGTTTGTATCGAAGCGAATTGGCTTAAACATCACCCCTGCCCGGGGTGTAAGGGGAGAGAGGTGTGGCGGAGTTCCTGCTGACTCAACCAGGCAAAGCCAATGTGCATTTTTGCACCATTTCTGGGCAGAGTTGCTGTCTTCCTCCATCAGGCATGGGAGCTGGGAGAGCTAAAACGCACCCTAGGACTTGAAATATTTCAAATTATCTTGCCCAGTGCTTCATTCTGGTGGAGTCGTGCCTTAAGCAGAAAAGGAAAACCTAATAAAAGAGGAAATAGCTGGTGGGACAGGCTGAATGCTTCCAGGGTGGCTGGTGGGCTTTCATTTTTGTATTCTCCCTGGGGACTTCATCGGGCACCTCATCTCCTGAGCTGGCTGTGATGCCCGGTGCTGCGGGAGCCAGGATGATGGCTGGAGTCCCCTCGCCCGCAGCCCCGGGGAGCTCGAAGCCAGCTGAATGGCACAGGGGTGGCAGCTACAGACACCCACCAACCGGTATCTGAATTTATGGAAAATGGGCAGCAGACCTGGCTGACCCCCCCGGCTCTGGTGGGCAGTAATCCCAACACTTTGTACCGAGTGAATCCCAGGAACAAGGCATGCTTCATTAGAAGACCTTCTCATAAGTTATTAATTATTATTTAGACTTAATACCAGAGGGCAAAATTTAATCAGCCGGCATTGTGAAACAGCAGTGCGGGAAAACTCTAGCGAGCAGCAACAAATTAGCAGAGGCATTATGAAATTGTCCCCGTGGCTTTAACTACTGCCTTTGCCATATTCGTTAGCAGTCCTGCTCTGCCTGTTTTATTTCTGCTAAGGAGAGGCTGTAAGCATCGCTCTTCTCCATCACCCCCTGTTGCGGCAGGAAAGGCTCCTTGCTGACCTGCTGTGCCTCGGGCCAGGGCTTCACGGATGAGACCTCACGGTTGGTGGCACATGGGGAGGAGAAGAGTAACCGAGCCTTTTTGCTGAAGGATGTATGGTCTACATTGTGTTCACCCACAAAGCCAGCTCACCTGGTCCTTCAACATTTAAAAAGAGAGTGACTTGCAAAGTGACCTGCCCAAAACCACCGTTACATGGATTATAATGCAAGAAGAATATTCCCAGTCCTTCCTCCTTTTGATCATGCCAGTTCAAACTGGCAGCAGACCCTGACTGCCATGAAGAAGGTGTAGCTTTCCTCTCTTTCCATTTTTTTTCTGTTCATGTTTCAAGTCTGTTAACTTGTTCTCAAGGCTTCATTGACTTGACAATAACATTGTTGTATTAAGAGCCGTCATTCACAGTTCCTCAGTTTTTTTCCTTTTCCTCGCTGCTGCTGTCATGGGTGAATGAGAGAGTCCTTTAAAGTGAAATGGCGACTAATTATCATCGTTGCTGAGAGATGCTGAATTTCCCAGTCGTAACTTCATGTCTAGTTTGCTTTGTGAGAACAGCAGAAAGGACCACTGGGCTCCTCTCACTTGCCTTTCAAAGGTGACCTTTTAATTAAAGTTAAAGGCACCGAAAGAGGATTACCCCGTCTGAGATGCCAGCTCTGAAGGGTGAACGCAGCAGATGTACAAGCAAGGGGATAAACAGAAGACCGCCGCTGAGCTGGCAGCAGAGAGCACCAAGGGGGCTGCAGGGAGGCAGACACCCAACCTCCCCAGCAAGGGAAAGCTTTGCAGCCAGACATTGCTTGCTGCGACCCTTACTCAAGCAAAACTAGGAGAAATCATGGGATAACCTCAGCTTCTGGATCTCCCGTGGAGCTCATGGAGGTTGCAATTGCTTGGGAAAAGCTTGTCCTTTCGGATGTGTTCAGCAGAAGTGAAGCCCTGAGAACTGTGGTCGACCTTCCTGTGCTACTAATGCAAATGGAAGCCGTCACTGGTACTGCTGGGACTCATCTGAATCCCCGCCAAGTAGGAAAGGGAAGATGTTCTGGTAATTGCTTTTACTGGCTTGTGGCTATTCACAGCACTCCCTGAGGCAGCACACGGTGTCTGAGAGCTTTGTGATCCTTTATCGGAGTCCTCTCTTCAGTTAAAATTGGAGATACTCCTTTCTCATTTGGCTGATCTCCTGGGCAGCCAACAAAGCCATATAGTTTTTAATACCTGTTGATAATCTTGATGTCGTGGTTTAGCCCCAGCCGGCAACTAAGCACCACGCAGCCGCTCGCTCACTCCCCCCGGTGGGATGGGGGAGAGAATCGGAAGAGCAAAAGTAAGAAAACTTGAGGGTTGAGATAAAGACCGTTTAATAGGTAAAGCAAAAGCCGCGCACGCAAGCAAAGCAAAGTAAGGAATTCCTTCACTACTTCCCAGGGGCAGGCAGGGGTTCAGCCATCTCCAGGAAAGCAGGGCTCCATCACGCGTAACGGTTACTTGGGAAGACAAACGCCATCACTCCAAATGTCCCCCCTTCCTTCTTCTTCCCCAGCTTTATATACTGAGCATGACGTCATGTGGTATGGAATAGCCCTTTGGTCAGCTTGGATCAACTATCCTGGCTGTGTCCCCTCCCAGCTTCTTCTGCACCTGGCAAAGCACGGGAAGCTGAAAAGTCCTTGACTAGTACAGCAACAACTAAAACATCTCTGTATTATCAACACTGTTTCCAGCACAAATCCAAAACATAGCCCCACACCAGCCACTATAAAGAAAATTAACTCTATCTCAACTGAAACCAGGACACTTGATAACAGAAGTTCCAAGCCTCCCAGAATTCTGTTATTTTCCTTTGTCTTTTTAAAATGGAGGGACACATTCATTTGTCTTTTTAAAATGGAGGGACACATTAATTACCCCCAGGACTCAGGAGAAGCTTCTTGCCCACAGTCTCAGGGTTGCTTCTCAATATCCATGTCAAACCACGTTGCATCTCTGTGATATAAGGAAAAGGAGGGTAGTAAATCCCCCTGAGCCTGAAAGGCTAATGCATTAGCTTATTGCCTCTCCTACCCTCACTAACACCATAATCTGATGGAATTAGGAGAGATGGTCCAAAAACCAGGAGAGTGGAATTTTTTCCTCCAAAGCCATAGGTACCCGTGAACCGCTACCGCACATCTCCATCTTTGCTGAGGATCTTGTGCGAGAACTGATGCTACCGTATCCGAGCAGATGTATAGGAGCAGAGCCATATGTTTTAATGGGTTATGGTTCCCGGGGGGGTTACTGCAATCGCTGTCCTCTGGACAGCGGCTGAGGCAAAGCATGCGTCTTGACAGGAGATGGTTTCACAGTTGTAAGAAAGGAGTGTTTGAGGTGTCTGTGACTGCCAGGGTTTTCTCACCGGTTTGGCCCCTCTTCCTTTCTCCTATCAGCACTTGGAGGGGCTCCATCCCGCAGCTTCATCTGCTTGGCTTCCTTCAGCGAGAGCTCCGCTGCGTTAGCGCTCGTTCACAGACAGCCTTCTGCTCTGCTTTCTGCTAATTAAGTAACACAGCTTCTTTGCCAGCCACCTGGTGCCTTTGTTAAAAGAGGATTAAACCTCAAACTGTTCTCATTTCGTTTCTAAGGATAAAAATTGACAACTTTTCTCATGTGTAGAGTCATGAATATGTAGGAAATTCAGAGACCCCATCAGATGCCTGATCCTAACTTAAACCTGACCCTCAAAGAAAGACACGCCTGCTCAGAAATCACTTGTCCTGGGCCTTAACTATTGTGCAGTCCATGCCGTCTCTCGTGATCTTTACCATGTCCTTAATTTCTCACTTGAGTTCTCGCTAAACGGATGAAATCATACCTATTAATGCAAGCTGGGTTGGGCACCCTGTACCAAATGGGGGAGAGATTTTATGAATATTTCATCACATCCTAGCCGAGGTCCAATGGAGGAATAAGGAAATGTCACAAAGTATATACTGTTTCAGGCAGGAGGTGATGGAAAGCAGGCGTGAGAGGCTCTGCTGGTGGCTGGACTTGTGTTGCGGCAAGGGAGCGCTGCAGCTCTGGATACCACGACGGGCCATCTACGATGCAACGGTGCTGGGGGGAAAGAAGTGGTGGAGAACAGAGCTGGATCACCCCCTCCATCAGGAGGCAGAGGCAGTTTATATGCACCACGAGCCTCATGCATGCTCATGTTTGTATCCCACACATCTTGTATTATTCATGGCTTGAAGCTAGAGATATTTGGCTGAGGAAAAGGCTGTGGATGGATCCTGATTTAGTTCATACTCTACAGACAGTGGTGTTGCTCCGTTGTCTCCACCTGAGTAAGAGAGGTCTGAATGTGGCCAATGTGTTTTGCATGCTGGAACAACAATATGCGTATGCTTATGGAGACTGTCCAAGGCCTCATAGTGAGGGAATTGGGAAATTATAAAGGCACTGGAGAAACATTAGATGATACCGTGTCTACAGGGCCACACAGCTCTTAAAGCATTACCCCAAGCCATGACAGTACTGATTGTGCTTTGTGATTCATTGGCTTTGGGGGGAAATGTTATGCTGAAAAACCCGCAGGACCTCTCGAACCACAAGGACTTTCATTAAAACATGAAGGGGTTCCAGTATTATCATAGCCTTCCTTCTTCTCCGTTTCAGGAGCTTCTTCAGAGTCTAAGATGATATTTGTAGGTCTAGTTGGAATTTGAAAACTAATTAATAAAGACGAAGAAGCCAAAAGGAAATTAGTTATTAACCGCATTACATACGCACACACATACCCAGGCTAGCCCTTTCTGCAAGCCATGTGGAGAAAGTGGGTGTGTACAGATTAATTAGACTTGATCTTCTGGTTGCCAAAGAAATATAAATTTGCCATGCCATAAATTTGCCACTCTTTCTTTTTTCTCTTTGTTTTTATTTTCATTTGCCTTTAACAGAGTTTTAAATACTGATTCCAATGTAATATGCTTCCTAAGTAGCATTAGTGCTGAGTCTAAACCAAACATTATCTGATTAAATCTTGACCCAAATGAGTTTGTCTACTTTCTGTGCTTCTAAATACATATTTACCATATGTTGCCTCATATGCTGCTTTTCTTTTTTACTGATACTTTGGTCTAAATGTTGTAGTAATCATATGTTGCTTTTAGTCATGAGTGAAACAGTTTCAAGTTTGTAACCACTTTTACAAGTCTGAAAATTAAATAGGTCCTGGTCAGTCCTGATGTCGTCACATGTTCCCATCTCCAGAAATGGTGGACAAAGCCCCAGTGGACATGTGTCTTTCCCTGTGCCAAGTCTGCCCAAGCACACAGCACTGCACAGCCACACCAGGAACCCTTTTATGGTGCAAGGTCACGGATGGGTTAAATTCATCTAATTCTCAAATAAAAAGCAGTCCATGGCTCCAAACAGTCCTTGCTGCCCTGCACCAGGTCTAGCTGATCCATTAGTCCTTTGCACAGGACGAGTGTTCAGGTGGACACCAGGTCCCTGAGCTGGGTGACAGCACTGTCACCATGGCCCGGGGGCAGCCAGCAGTGGGGACCCAGAGTCACTTAAATCAGAGCACACACGCACCTTTGCTTGCTTGGAGTTACCGTACACATCTGCCCCAGGCTGGGGATGGTGCCTGCTCCTGCCCTGGCTATCTCCCGCCATGGTTTCATCTCCTTTCAGCCATGGGAAGGGCAGGGAGAAAGCCGAGCAGCTCCTGGGGGTTGCAGCCCACAGGTCAGGAGACCCCCATGGGCTCTCAACACCCTCCAGCTCGACAGTCGCAACATCACAAGCCTTTTAGCAGCTGCTGTGCCTCCAGCCCCGGGTCGCACTTGAATTCTCAAACGAATCGACACAGAAACATGTCAGACTGGCGCAAAGGCTTTGGTTAAACAGACACAGCCTGGCTGGTCCTGGGCTCCTCTTCTCCGGCTCCTGCAAGGAAAATGTCTCGTCTGCTGGGGAGGGCTGTGTTCTCCCACCGCTGCTTCATCACAGGTTATACGCCCTGCACATTCCCATGCAGCTTCTCATCACCGCACAGCAAACTCAGCCTCTGCTTCAGAAACTGGCTCTTGTCCTCCTGCCCTTCTCCACATGCAGGAGGCGATGCCTGGTAGCAAGGGGCAGCTGAGATGGCAGTGGAGAGCTGGGAAAGCCCGGCCAGACCCTGGAACAGAGCTGGAGAGATCCCAAATGTGAAGCTGCAGTAGCTGCATTTCCACCAGTGCCCGACCCCACAGTTCCCAGCCCTCTGGGCTGCCGTGCAGATGGGCTAAAGCATCCCAGAGGCTCCGTCAGCCACCGAGAGCTGCAGAAGTAGGAAGATAACCCAGTGCCATTTTCCTGGGTGCTGTGTCTGGTTCTGGCTGAGCATCGGGTCTGGACCAGGGCAGGAACAAGCACGGGGAGGTGTTTTGCAGCTATTCTTCAAGCCGACCCCTTCGCTCGCTCAGCCATTCTCTCTGTTCTCCTCTTCAAGGCTGATTATAAAATCTTCATGCTAGCTTCAAATAAGTGTCAGTCAGCAGACACAGCAGCAAAGCAAGAGATTTTGTGAGCCCGGGGGTATTTTTATTCATTTACAAATGGCAAGCAGAGGGGCACCATCTGTTATGCAGATATTTTTTTTTTTCCCTTCCTACCAATTGTTTCTGTGTTTGCAGCACAGACAGTCCCATGAGTCTGTCTTGCTATTGTTCATCAATTTTATAAAAAAGCCCTGATAACATCAGAAGCACCTAAGCAGGGGACTTCACTGCATTATCTGCATCTTCCTGAGGTGTTAGCAGTAAGTTTCAGTGATCTGTGGGTCTGGACATGGCATGTTTCTTCCCAACTTTGTGATTGCATATCCAAGATGCGCAGAAGGAGAGTTTATTTCAATGGTTCAGATGTTATTGGGGGGCAACAAGAGTATCAGGCACAACACACAGAGAAGTGGTGATGTTAGAGGTCATGTTTCCAGGGTAAAGAAAAAGACTTTGGGTTTCCACCTCTGTTTTAGTTTACACCAGATCTGTGCATCTGTGGCTGAGGCTGTATCTCCTCATTTTAAGTCTTGTTTGCTCCTACCTGAAGATTTTCAGGCTTTTTTTCTCCCAAAGCAAAGCCCCTATCCCACAAGAAAATTCCTCACATGGACATGGAGTTGCTCCAGCCATCAGCTCCTTCCTTGGTCAGATGTATCAGTCAGGTCAAATCCTTCCTGAGGTTCCCGCGGAACTTCTTTTTTGTTCAGATTTCCAGAACAAATATGAGAAGATTGTATGGATCCTGTTTCTAGTTTGCTGCTTAAAAATGTCTTGCTTTTCAGGCTGGACACAAAGGCTTACTAAGATGCATATGTATACATAATATCCAAACTTGCTCATCAACTTCAATCCAATTTGGCATTGCCTACAAAACCTTTGAGTGCCTAGAAAATCTAAACATTTTTTAATGTGCTTAACTATTTGCACTGTCAAAGTGAAATTGAACACAAATGCAAGTTTAATATTTATCCCAGTTTGTTCATGGATTTTATTTTCAGGATTCTGTGAAGGTAACATAAATGTAAGTTATTGGTGATAAATATTCACACTTAATTCCTCTCTCCCGACCCTCTTCATGTTCACACTAGTTGCTCTTGCTGGAGCTCTTCCTTTTTTTCCCTTTTTCCTAGCAAATCGCAGTTATAGGTGAAGTATGTTCTAGTTCAAGCCAATGTCTAGAATTATGCAAGCATTTCATTTAAAAAGAAGCATGTAATAATAGCAAAGTATTTCAGAAAAGTTTAATCCCTATACCATGAAGAGTTTCTGGGGATGGATACAGATCACCTCACCACAGGCTGACCTGGGACCCCAAAACAAAACCTGTGAGCTAACACGCTTCAGCTTCGGCTCCGTGGTCACGTCGTAGCAGACTCGGCGTTGCTTTTGGCTGCTACAGAGATGGTCCCGTTACACACACCTACGAAAGAGCATCTCAAGGGAGTGGGCTCCTGTCTGAAGAGCAAAAGTTACTGTGTTTAATTTAAACGTTTAACATTTAACATCCTCTCACCCCATGCTCAGAATCGATTATAAACATAGGGATTTATATCTTCTTTCTGCGGAAGAAAATCTTCAGTAGACAGAAATGAGGAGGGAAGTAAAGGCTACTGTTCCTCCCATGTAACCAAATTCACTCGTGTTGGCCAAACCATATTATGTATAGTATTTACATATATTCTGCATGCCATCCATAATTATATGCCTTATTGCACTGCTGGTGCTGAGCCTGATGCCAGTAACGGCAGCTCTGAGCAGTAATAGCAGGTTACCTGCAGGTTTATTGCAAACCAAGCTGCTCGCTCTCTCCTTGCTTTGTTCCAAAGCAAGAGCATTTCTTTGCATATGACCACGCAGAATTTACTTCACTCGTCTGTGCCAGCGTAGAAATTGCACTCCAGAATGGAGGTTGTTGTTGGAGCCACAGGAAAGCCATCGTAAAATCACTTAACACCATTTAAGCCACATAGGACCAGACATCACTGCCACGATGTCAGCAAACCCAAGGGCTGCAGGAACCAGACTGTTTCAAGGGAGGTTGTGTTTGAGGTGTTTGCTCAAAGCCAAAACCAAGCATGAGGATTTGCTGCTATTTTCTAGGTTGGCAAAAAACACATAAACACAAGCTGTAATAATTAGCTCCAGATACTAAGACACGTGTACATTGAGTTAGAGGAAGGGGATGGATTTTGGCCCTGCTGTTTCTCCACTCATTTTGATTTAGGTGGTGGCATGGGAAGGTTGAAACACGGTGGTGGGAACATCCAAATCCAGCCTGTTAGTTAGCTCCCGGAGTCAGCTGGGAGGTGGCAAAAATCAGAAATTCCTGATTTCTGGAGCAGGTCTGGGCAGTCAGGGAGGCAGCATGGGGCTTGCCTGTGGAGCCCGGCCACCGATCCCAGATACAACGGAGACAAGCCACTCAACGAGGCTGTCTCCATCCCCCCTCCATGAACCGGCAATAGTTGAACCTAATTTGCTTTGTAATGAGTTTCATGTAATGTCTTTCAAGAACAACAGCAAAACTTGTGATTTCCCAAAGAGAAAATCAAAGATGCTTACAGGGGGTTCCTGTTATTATCAGCACATTTTGGGGCTCTGTCTGCATGATCAAATAAGATAACGAGAACAATGATGATTATTGTCGTCATTAGCAGTTCCTCTCCAGCACAATCTAATGGTGATCAAGACCAGTGTTTCTGGACAACTGTGCTCCTGGTGAGCCCAGGCCAGCCCATCCACTGGGACGGAAGGACAAGGCGTTGCAGCAGGTCTGGATCTGCTCCTCCCTTCTCCTCCTGATGAGACACGATACGGGTGAAACACTGCACATTGCTGTGCATTGATTTTGCATTGCTGTTCATTGATTTTGGCAGACAGCGGAGGACAGGAGTGCTGTATTCACCAGGCGCTGGAGGGAAGTCCTCATTTTGGGGGAATGCCCTCCTGATTCAGCTGGAGCTGGCTAAGGCAGGCGGGAACATTTCTGCTTGTGTGGAACACTTCATCCTTCATAACCCAGAACCACCACTTCAGATCACCCTGCACGTCCTGGACAATGGATCTCCAGGAATTTAGGGGCACATTTCTTTGCTTCCAGCTTTATCAGCTCCTTGGAACCAGCAGGAACATTTCCTGAGGCTCTCTGATGCGGGAGGAGGAGAAGCCCCATCTGTGAGGATGGATACCCTGCATGCACCAAGGTCTGGAAGGGACATCTCCATCAGCAGCTGCTCTTTGCCATGGAGCTGAGCAGAGCAGTTCCCTACTAGGTAGGAAAGGAAGAAAAAGACTGTCTCTGTGAAATAAGTGGTCCCTGGAAGAGTTATAATAGTAGGCTATCACACGGTGAGACTGGTGGGAAGGTGGGCACAGGCTTATCAGTGAAGAGTGAGTCACTGGATAACGGTTTTACATGACAACTTGCAGCACTAATCACAACTTCTCAGTTGCTAATGGCTTAGAAGAGTTAAATGAAGAGTGAAAATAGCTTCTTGGCTTCTGAGTCCTCCATGAGCATCGCACTTGTGAGGAAGTTGGCAATTAGGCAAATTAAGAATCTATAGAGAAATCTTCCTCCAACCTCACTAGCTGACTTTTAGCACTAGAAGAAGAAACTAAACCTGTCAGTAACTGAACATGAGACTATCGCACCTCTCCTGCATTACGAGCATCACTGTCTCCCAAATCCTCTGTGATTAAATGCAGAAGCCGCAGAACAGGATTAGGATTCATCCCTCAAGCGAAAGCAGCCACTTGGACTCCCCACCTTCAGCTCTTCTTCTTCTACCATTCTTCGAGGTTGGACAAAGCCAAGATAAAGCTGTGAGCTGCCATTACAGAAGCTAAAGCAGAGTTATGTGCTAAATGTCTTGGATCAGTTCTCATCATGGGCAGCAGGAGGGAAGGGACCAGCTGTGACGGGACCCCTGCGGTTGGGTTTTGTGGAGGGATGATCGGTTGGTGAAGGTGGGATTCGCACACCTGCTCTCTCTACGTGCTGTCCAAAATCTGTTCTAGACCAGTTTTGCTTAAATATGCAAACTCGTCTCTTACCATAATCCCTTCCAAATCTTGAAGTAAGCAGGCATTTGATCAAGATGTTTCTTTTTACACTACTTAGAGCTCAGCCTGAGACATGTCATGTGGCTAACTCAATACCTACATATGCCCTTTTATTCCAATAAAAGATGAATGGATAAAATGGTCTCTTCACATTGCAACAGGATGGGTATTTCATTTCTCATAAGTCTGCTCTTTTCCAAGCATATTCTCAAATCTCTTTATATGGCAAACTATCAATTTCTTATTCTATCTGGTGTATTAGGCCCGTAATAAAATGTGTTTGCATTCTTATCAAGGAAAGCAGACAGCCTAGCAGAGGGCAGAAGCATATTTCTAAGGTCCTTGGAGGGGCTTCTCGAAAGTGAAGATCTCCATTAAGGTATAGATACAAGCAAGTGGGAAGTACGGAGCTTCCTAATGCATCCAAATATAAGTCCTCACAAAGATGCATTTAGGACTTGCTGCTTGCTCAGCTCATTTGCCAGTTGTTTCAGAGGCTCACAAAATGCTGTTAGTTGAAGTTATTTTCTCAGTTGTGATCCACCATTGAAACATCTCAAGTGCCTCTCTTTCTCCAGGAAGACACCCAAATGAGACACCCATGGAGACAAGCTGTTTGGAGACAACAAATGAAGAACTCCTAAAAATCTTTATCAGTAGCTCCTGACATTTATGGTCCAAACCCCACATTTTGTTATATGCCACATATTATTATATGCCCCAAACACTGGAGAAGCATTTCCAAGCATTGGCCTTGCTTTACAAATTAAACTGTAGAGGTAAAAGAAAGTCTTGCACGTGTACTTCTGCCCTCTAAAATTATAACTTGTGCAAACAAAATGGGGACAGATTCTGCCACTCTGACTTCAGCATGGGTTTTGGATTTTAATTCTTGAATTTCATAGGTTCTGCTTCTCCTTGTTCCTCGCTGGCAGAGGAACGTTTATCCTTGCACTGAGGTCCAGCCAGTCGTCTTGTCGACGTAGCTCCGGGACAGGCAAAGACTGTAAGTGTCTCTCTGCACCATCGCCTTACACAACATCTGTGCCAAGCTGACCAGTGGCTGCAAAATTTGCTGCAGGATTGGCTGAAGAGTCAGAGCAAATTCTGGAGAATCAAATCATTTAAAGAAATCTTTTTGTTAATTGAACTCTGTTCAGCTGTCTGCCAGTTCATATCGCAGCTACTTTTGTGGCAGTTATAATCATTATTACTTCTGTGTTTACCAGAAGTAGTGAAATATGACTTTCTTTGATGAAATGATCATTACTGAGCAAGAAGGACTCCATCTAATTTTTCTAACCTATTTTACATCCCTGTCATCAGTGTGGCTTTGCTGTTGTTTAGCAATTTCTTGTATGAATGCACCCTCCTTCCCAAATCATTTTCTAGACTTTTTCTTCCAGCATTCAGCCCTGGATTCAAGGCTGGGTGGGCAGCTTTTTCTATTTGGCTGTAAAGTCCTGTCCTGCACTAAAAGAGAACTGATTGCGGTTTCAACATCTGTACATGGGCTTTGTGAGCAAAAGAGGAAAAATGCATCCTGTGGTCTTGCATAGATACCTGAGCTGGGAATATGCCTTGCGTATACATCGATTGGGTGTCTCACTGTAATACCCACTCAAGATCTCCTCGGTTATAGCCGTACTGGTCTGCTATGCTCCCCTTTAAAATCTCTCCCAGTATGTATGAGATCTCCATATTTCCGTGTGTTTGCAGAAATACAAACACAGGAATTAATTCCTGTTAACAGAGCACATTTTGGGATGAAATATGTTCAGGAATCTCCCCTCCCCTCCTCCCCAAGCAAGCCTGTGCACTGCATTAAGCCTAATCCATCCCTGTGGCTTTTCAGCGGCATTAGACTATGCGAGACAGCGGGTTGGATAAGGCTCCTCATGAAGGCTCTTTAAATGCTGCAACGTCGGAGCTAGAAACAAGCTGTTATTTTAAATGTCCTTTGCACCAGGGAAGGACTCCTTATTTCAAGACAAGAGGTGGATCGTCTTCTTTAGAAAGTATTCTAGAAGAACCTGAGAAAAAGCTTGTACCGTGTTTTCTTCGCACCGTCTGCTCCGGTCTTCCACAAGAGAAGCCTTCCCTCGTCTCACAGCTACAGCAGCGTGCCCTGATCAGCAAATGATCAATTCTAGCAAAGATACCATAGGATCACCCCTTTGCTTTGCCATTAGGTTTTGAAAAGATATTTGCAGTTTAGACAGGACAACAAGCAGAGGGGGGAACTCTCTAGAAGCAAAGAGGAGCACACGCTGCAAGAGCACACATTGTTTTCTGTAAGATGCAAAAATAATACCTTTTTTAACAATGAAACAGTTGGAAATATTTGTCCTAGGAGTCAGAACATTTTGTTTGTGATTTATGAGAAAGTTTAGAAAGATAGCTATTGTCCAGAGAGTTCCCCTTCTCGGTAAACATCTTTCCACTAAATCAACCAAAGATTTATTTCATACAAGCTGGGCTTTTTTTTTTTTGCAAATTGCTTCAGTACCTGCAGTTCCCCAAACAGCAATGATCAGATTTACAAAAAATCTCAGGCACTGAATGTAACTACAATCAAGCCCCAGTATCACGATCTGAAAAGCACTGAATGAGCTCCCTCTCTAATGCAGGACAAATTGAATCAGCCTCCCGGACCATTTCTTGTAGATTTTTTTTTCTTTTTTCATCTCCTGCCTCCTTTGGCTGTTTTCTTACAATGTAATTTAGAGCAGTCCCAGGGCTGCTCTACGTTGCAGCTGGGGCGGGGGGTTTATCTAAGCGTGGGAGCCCTTTCCCTTGGGGTGGCTGCAACAACCACTGAGCCGTAACAGAAGAAGGAAAAGAAAATCCCTCTCCAGGGACTCTCTGCCCATTCTAACAGGGTTAAAACTATTTTTGTCATCTCTGGGCCAAGATGCTCTAACCAAGAAGTCACCTGGGTAAGTCTGGCCAAGAGGAGGAAGAAAATCAGCAAAGCTTGAGCTGTGAGATTGTGGCTCAGGGATGTTAGGCTGGGCTGGCATGCACAGGGCTGAGCTGTGCTAGGGTCTGCGGGACAGCTCAGCAAGCGCCCTAGGAAAGAAACGTCCCCAGGTGAGCCCACGGAGAAGCGTTCCCGACAGTTCCCTGGCCCACAGGGGTGCAAATAAACCCTTCCTCTTGGGCTCACGTTCGCCATCGGAGCAGCAGGTCCTGCAGCAACGTTACCGAGGGAGCGGCAGGACAGGAATGGGACTTCCCTGTGCTGAGGCCAGGCTGTGCCCAGGCGGCTGCGCGACGCCCTTGCCTGTCACGGCAGGCATGGAGCTCAGGGACTACATGTCCTCCGCAGCCTCTCGTTCCTCCTCCTGTTAATAATCTGGGGGAACCTTCTCATCATCACTCGCAGGGGCTGCAGACCAGCGTTAGCATCCTCTCCTCGCACAGGGAGAGGGATGCCAGTGTGGGCTCGGGAGGAGCCCAGGCTCAGGCAAAGCCAGGGTGCTGGGGCTGCGAAAAATGGGAGGATGTGCGCTCTTAAAGGGAAGAATAGCAGGAACGAGCCAGACTGCAGAGTGCAAATAATATGTATTTACAGCAGGTCACAGTGTGCTTTGGAAGACACGAAGTGCCAAGTTTTCGAGTGTGCTGAAGCGGCACAGAGTGACTCAAAGCCAGTGTGGGACATCCCAGGAAAATTTCCACTGGGAACCTCTCTGGGGCTGACCCTGCTGCCTCCTGCAGCCCTGGTCTCCCCAGCGTAAGGAAAGGGCCTTTCTGGGTGTAAGGGACCAAGGCAGAGGAGCGTCTGAATAAATGTCATGTCCGGTGACATATGGCCAAGGAGAAAGCCCTACCAGCCCATGGTTTTTCCAGCATTTAATAAAAAGACTCACACTAGGAAAGAGCACAAAGCATGCCTGGTGCTTTGTGTGTTTCCTGAAGTCCAAGGCATTTAAGAAGGACTTGGGTGCATTTCAAACATGTGGGAAGGTCACTGGGAAAAGGCAGTAAGGAGGGTTTGGCTGCCAGGGATTTTTACTGTGCTGCTTTTTCATTTGCCTTTTAATATTGCCAGGCACGCTGAAATTTTGAAAAACAACAGAAATTATTTGGGGGTATGAGAAAATGAGGTTAATCTGTGCCGCCTGAGATTTCTTGGAAAACGTTGGTACGCTGTACGGGGGGGAAGGGACGATGCTGGGCTGGGAGCTGGAGCTGGAGCTGGAGCTGGAGCTGGAGCTGGAGCTGGAGCTGGAGCTGGAGCTGGCGCGTTCCCCGGCATCCAGGGCTGTGCTCCGAGCCGGCACCGCTGAGCGGAGCTGTTGGAAGGGCCGCTGGCAGAGCCGCTGCGGCTCCGGAGAGCCAGGGCTGCAAAAGCAGGTTAAATCCCTTAGAAATAGAGTAACTGCCCGTCCGCATGTGCACTGAGGGTGCCAGCAGCCTGCTTGGGGCTGCGGCGGAGGCTCCCAGCTGCAGCAAGTGCAAACTCTCCCTTTGGACTCCTCTGTCCCTTCTCTTTATATTTGTCCCCGGAATAAAACAGAGGATTTCCGAAGGGAAACCCTGTGTGCGGTGTGAGCACGAATGCCTGTGTCTTGAACACTTATATTGCATATATGAAGATAAAAGTGCCTTTATTGCCATGAGGAATCTGATTTGGGCTTGTTGCAGTAACAACGCAGAGGACCCAAAAGCTACTTTTATCTCTAAACTAAAGCAGTTGGTATCTCCTGTGTGTGTCCAGTTCATGTATCAGTCTGGCAGTTTGAGACAAATATTACAGGGTCTATCAGCCAGTGCATCTGTTAACTTTAAAGGAGTTTTACCAGAGTAAAGGGCTGAATTTGAACACGCAGCACACAGAAGATAGGATCTGTAAAAGGTGTCTGGACACCTCATTTCCCAGCTGTCCCTTGATTGATCCTTTTTCAGGGTAATTCCCTTACTGATATCATCCTACACATCCTGGTTTGTTCTGCTTTTTGGGTTGCCTTTTGTTTTTTTTTAAACCTGCCCAGGGACACAAATGTTAGGGCGTGTGACCATTGCTGTGCCCTGGGTAGGGGCTGTCTGCTTTGCCAGCCGACACACCAATGTGATCACTCTGCGGAGTCTCAGCAGGTTCCTCTGCTATGAAAATCAGAGGCAATAAATATCCCATGTATCAACTGTTTTGATTTAAAATACTCTCCTGAAATCAGTTCAGCCAAAGGCAGTAAATAACATGCAACCATGGGGAATCTTTTATTGCTCATCCAAACTAGCAATACTTTATTTTGCAATATGTTGACTGTAGGAAGGGATGCACTTCCATGCCTGTAAGTAATGATACAGTCAATATTGTCATCAACAAAGCTGATATATGTCCCTTTTTCTATCACCCCTTTCTCCCTCACTTCCTTATTTTTCAAGCGCAGCATCCTTAAAAAAGCCCTGTACACCCTGGGATTTTACCTTCCTAACCCACCTTAGACACTCCTGACTTTTAGGGAGAGCCTGTCTATAGTGAGACCACTGGGAACTGATTTTAAAGGCTTGAATCAGCCCAGCGTTACCTGACTCAGGAACCTGCTCTAACAGGTATTTGGGGTGGGTGCTCGGACCTCGACAGGAAAAAGGTCGATGCTGCCTCTTAGCACCCGCCTCTTGCAGAGGTCTCTCTCTGCTGCTTTCTGTGCCCTTCAGAAAAATCCCACCCGGCGAAATCAGGCGGGAATAGGATTAATATGAAAAATTCCTAGTGGTCCCCAACTGCAACTGGAAAAAGCAAAGATTAAAAACACTTGGGTCAACATAAAAGGGAGTGAGACCTGTGGGCCTCACATCTTGGGCACTGTGGGACCCTCAGCTCAAGTCCAGGCAGTTTTAATAGATGAGGACTTTGGGTGACATTTTCCTGCAAGATTTTAAGTAAATGCCTTGCTGTAACATTTGAGATAAGGTGTCTCTTGGTTTCCATGATTCTTTTCCTTTTTAAGCCACAGGCACACACATACAAAATATATTAAAACGAGCCCAGCTTAGCTAAAAGGTCGGCTAGTTCAGAAACAAACAGCGGGGATTTAGGTTGGAGGCTTTGGTGCACAAGAAGAGAGCGGTGAGTCTCCGGCTGTGCTTTTGCTTGAAGGGGAATATGGATTAAAACCTTGCAGGAGCAGAAGTGAAGGCAAGAAGAGATACTTTTGTCATTAATTTCATTATCCCACACCAGGAAAGGGACTTCACACATCCCCCAGGCCACGCACTAGCAATGGGGAGAGTAAAGGGGTGCTGGATAGATGTGCAACACGGCGAGGCAGGAACGGGGTTGATGTCTTCCTTTGGCAGGGCTAAACCTCTGCCTGCTCCGAGGGCAGGGCTGGCAGGGGGGCAGTTCTGAGCCAGCTCTGTAAAAGCGATCTGAGGACAGAAGGTAGAACCTGCCTGGACTAAAAGCTTTCTAAAAAGGGAGGGGAGAGGTTGACCCCTTATGGAGAGAGACAAGACTTTCTTTTACTTTCTCCTTTACAAGGAATGACCTGCACTTCTGCATGGGGAATGGCAAGGCCGCATCTCAGAAGACAAGCTCTTTGCTCCAACCCAGATCTATGAGAAAAAGAACAGGGCAGAGCCACCTACCCATGCTAGTGAGAATGCTTCACGTGTGGCTGAGAAAAACTTGCCAAGGAATTAATGGAATTTATTAAATTAATTAGGTCATAGAGATACATTACTGAGGCCTTTAATGATGGGAGCACCCAGCCCGTTCGTTGGGCGGTCAGTACTCTCCTGATGCACTTTTACAAAAGGAGAGATTTGGCTGGTACAAACTGCACCAGCCTGTTGAAAGTGGTGTTTGTAAATCAACAGCCACATTGATTCCAGGTAGCTGATATTTCAGTGTGTAATCAGAATTATTTTTTAACTATATCTCTTGATATTCCCTGCCAGTACTTGGCGTGGAGGGAAAGCGGAGGAGGCAGAACGTGGAGCACTTGGGAGCAGCTCCTGGGACAGAGCAGGGAGATGCCATACTCTCCTTGTTAGCAGCCGTGCTCGTGCATCGCCTGTGTGCAGAAACATGAATCCAAAACACAGCATTTCTAGAGAGAGCTATTGATATAAACATGCACATCCACACTCTAAAATTAGACCAGCAGATGGGTATCTTGCTTGTGGGGACACCAATTGCTTTCCACAAGGCCGAAATGAAGCTACAGGACCAGGAAGGGATGATAACTCTTCATTATAGACAAAGAGCTCAAAGGGTCTCCCAAAGATCTCCCACTTGCTGCCTCTGTGGGACAAGTGTTTTAGTCCAGGAGCACGGGTTTGTCCTTGGACCATGGGCCCTAAGCTCCCCCCAACTTGGAGGTTGAGGAATAGGGACACCGGGCACCCAGGAGAAGGCTTGCATCCCAACTGTGGCTCTCCTTCAGACATCAGTACAACCCACCGCTTATTTCATGTTCCATTTTCCTTCTTTGGGATAAATATTCTTGATCCATCCCAAGAACTCATCCGAGGACCAGGAAAAATGGGTGAGAGCAGCTGGGAACCAACCCTGACAAACTCCTCTCAGCTAATAGAAATTTCATCACATAACTGAGTGGACAAACAGCTCACTGGAGTTTTACAGGGCGGCTGGCTGGCTCAGTGCCCCAGGCCTGAAAGGGTAACCCCCCCACAGACCGCTCACCCCTGGGGGGCCCTTTCCTGTGGGGGATCCCCTTGTCACCTTCAGCATCACCATGGCACCCCGGCAGCCCCTGCCCCTGCAACAGGGCAGCTCAGAGAGGACCCCACATCCCCAAATCTGGGGATATGGGGATAAGGGAAAAGCCACTGATGGAGACCAAAGCAAAGCAGCTCGCTGCTGTCACTGCTGTGCCATGGCACTGAGGGTGCCCCAGGCGGATCAGGGCAGAGGTAGATATTTTTAGGCGTTTGTTCCCCTCCTTTAAATGCATTTCTCCTGGCAGCAGCAGCAGGTGGGTGGGTATTTGGGGACTAGCTGGACATACGGATGTCCAAGGGTGATGGAGCATTCCTGGTGCCTCTCCCCTCCCCGGGGGGGGGGGGGGGAGGTTGGGGGTGGGGGGGCTGTGCTCGTTCCCCCTCCCAGCTCTCAGCTCACAGCCGTGCCTCTGTGTCGGACTTTGCAAGGGATGGTGAAGGGGTGGGGGTCCCAATGGGGAGGGGCTCTGCAGCCCAGCCCGGGACCTGCTCCCTCCCTCCCTCCCTCCCCTCCCCGGGCCCCAGTTTGGGGACGGAGCTGAGGTTGCAAAACCCACCCCGGCGGCGGGCAGTGGGGAGGGGGCCCGAGCCGAGGGGCCGCTACCCCGGGCCCGGGGGAGGCAGCGCCAGCGCCGGCAGAGCCGGCGGGGGGTGCGCGGCCGCCGGCGGAGCGGAGTCTGCCGGCGCGGCTGTGCGAGGCAGGCGGGGGTTGCGGGGGTGCGGGTGCGGGTGTGTGTGCGGGTGCGGGTGTGCCGGGAGGCTCCTGCCCTGCCAGGGCACATCTGGGCGCCGGGCAGCCGCAGGGAGGAGAGAGCCGGAGCTGCGGGCTGCTCACAGCCGAGGCTGCTCCGGGGAGGGGGGGGGGGGCTGTGCGTGTCTGTGGCTGACACACGCACACGCACACGCACGGCAGCCCGGCAGCGCCAGGCGCCTCCTCCCCGCCGCATTAAAACCAGCCAAGTTTCCACGCCGGGGGCAGCGGCACGTCGGGGCGCGGCGGCGGGTCCGAGCGCGGCGCCGGGCGGTGCTGCGGCCCCGGCGGGGCCGGCCCGGCCCCGGGGATGCACCTGAACGCCACGGCCCCGGCCCCGGCCGTGCCGGGCGGCCCCCTCCACCTCTACCCCGGCGGCTATGCCAACGCCTCCAACCGCTCCGACCTGCTCCCCAAAGGGCCCGACGAGGAGGACCTGGACGTCAACACCGACATCTACTCCAAAGTGATGGTGACCGTCATCTACTTGGCTCTTTTCTTGGTGGGCACCGTGGGCAACTCCATCACGGCGTACACGCTGGTGCGCAAGAAGTCGCTGCAGAACCTGCAGAGCACCGTGCACTACCACCTGGCCAGCCTCGCCTTCTCCGACCTCCTCATCTTCCTCCTCTGCATGCCCATCGAGCTCTACAACTTCATCTGGGTCCATCACCCCTGGGCTTTCGGGGGGGCCGTCTGCAAGGGCTACTACTTCCTCCGGGACGCCTGCACCTACGCCACGGCGCTGAACATCGCCAGCCTCAGCGTGGAGCGTTACATGGCCATCTGCCACCCCTTCAAAGCCAAGAGCATCATGTCCCGCAGCCGCACCAAGAAGTTCATCAGCTGCATCTGGATCGCCTCCTTCCTCCTCGCCATCCCCATGATCTTCACCATGGGGGAGATCTACGGCAAGGACCAGAATCCCGACTCTCTCATCTGCACCACCATCGTGGACGCCTCCACGCTGAAGACGGTCATCCAGGTGAGCAGCCCGGCGGCCGGAGCCCCCCGAGCAGCCGGGGCCGGGCAGCAGCCTCCTTCCCCGGGCTCGGATGGCCAAACTTTGCGGAGACGGGCGGGGCAGGAGGGGGAGGCTGGCAGGGGGGAACCGGCTGGGGAAGCGGGGTGTCCTGGGCAGCCCTGACGGGGCGGACCGGCCCGGGGTGCGGGCAGGCGGGATTTGGGGAGGGGGGGTGGGGGGGTGTCTCGGCTCCGCTTGCTGTGCCCCACCCCGCACCCCCCCGCCCCACAGCGCCGGGCTGAGACCCCGCACCGGGGTAAATCCTGCACCGCGGTGAATCCCGCCCCGGAGCTCCTCTCCCGGCGCGGCCGGTGCCCGGGCTCACGCTGTCCCGGCCCCGGAGCCCCGTGTGCCGCAGAGCCCGCGGCAGCCGGCCCCGCTCTGCCGCTCGGCTGCCCCGGGGAGCCGCGGCCCGGGGATGCTCGGGTTCCTTCCCAAAACGTGGCAGTTCATCGCCAGAAAACCCCACAAATGCCCACCCTGTCTCTGCGTCTTCTGCATCTCCTTTCCTTCTGCTGGAAAGCGGCCAGCAAGATCGAGGGAAATAAAACCATCTCTCCCCCTCTCCCAGTTTCTTGGCTTGATCCAGAGCCCATTTCCTCTGTGTAATGACAGATCCTAATTTCAGAAAGTTTTGGGAACAAGGTGCAGCATAGGCATCCGGAAAGGAGCTGCACCTTCAAAGCCAGGGGCTGGTATTTTTGCTGTTTTAGGGAAATCCATAGCTGGTTTAACTAGCAGACCCCTCCTGAGTTCAGCAAGGCTTTGCTGGTCTCCACACGCTCCACGCCTCAACACGCCCATGCGTGGAAAGGATTTCAGCATCAACACTTGCTGCGCTCCAGTGCTCTGAGGGGTTGAGGCATTTGTTTACTGGAGCGTTAGGCTTGAAAAATGTAACACACATGGAAGGAGAGACAGAAAGAGCAAGACGCTGATCTCCATAGTCCCTTTGCTGCCAGGTTTGCATGTGATAGCTTCTCAATCTTTTATTTTGAACATGAATTTCAGGTGGGTTTAACCAGCAGCCAATTAGAATTTAAAACTGCATGTGTACTAAAGCCTCTGAAGTGTTCCCACAGTTAAAGGGAGGGAACTTAGATGGAAACAAATCAGAATCATTTCTCCCACTAAAAGCAGGGGTACGTGCAGCTAGATTTAAGCCCAGAGCCTGGAGATGTTTAGGCACGTCTCTCCAAGTTTCCCTCTGGACTGCTCCAGTAAATGAAAATCCACCCCACACAGAAGCCCTGGATTCCCTCTGCATTTTGTCTTGCTACCTAACTTTCATCTCGAGATGGCGGGGGCTGTATTTCTCCTGTAGGTGCTTTGTAGATTTTGTCAGTGCCAGCCCAGTGTACTTAACCCAATTCTCTACTCTCTAAGGAGGCGTGAGCCATCTGATTTGAGAACAATGTGGCTGAAATGCATTATTTCCAGTCATCTTCCTCTTAGGATTAAACTGACGCTCATTGTTACCATGATAGGGCTAAAAAGAGAGGATTATTTCCTAGTCGGGTCTTTGGAGATTACAGTTTAAACAATTCCCAACATATTTCACTGTCTTGCTATTATTCAGGCTATACCTTATCCTTTTACCCAAGTAAGAACTAGGCAGACGTGAATGCACAGTATGTGAAGTTCACCTGGGGGCTTTTCCTCGTGTAGTTTTTTTAATTTCACTTGTGAATTAATTTAAAAGTAAAAAGGAGGCAGCAGTTGGGGAAGAAAAAAAAAAACAAACCAAAACAAACCAAAACCGACCATACTGTTCCTTCTCGGGCGATCTGGCTACAAAAGTAGATTTGCTGAGACAGGAAGGTTGTTTAGTGGCTTCGCTCCATTCCTCCGAGCACAGGGAAGCAGCACACACCGTGATGCAGGGCCCCGGACCGGGGAAGGCTCCAGAGTGAACAAGCAAAGCAGCTGCAAGTCAGGTTTGAAGTGCATTAATGGAAACCATTGCACAGCGTGTGAGCGGGCATTCTCACGTCGTAAGCTGCGCACAGGTTTAAAAAAAGACAAATAATGGAAGACCTGCGAAAGTAAGGGCAGTGGTAATGTAGAGAGTGACGGGCAAAGGTCTTACCGGTCGGAAATCTGGAGCCCCGGTCTTTCGCAGTGGGTTCAAGCTGCTTTAGAGCAGGTCTTCGCATCTCTTTGCATTCATTTTCTGTCTTTAAACTCAGCAGAGCAACAATGCACTTGCTCGAGCTGGCAAATGACTTGTAATAAATCACTCAACATATTTCACTCCTCTTCCTGTTTGGCAAACTGTCTAAAGCAAATCAGGATTTTTTTTTTTGGAAGCCATTAGTTCTCCAAGAGGTTTTATTTGTTGATTGATTGAAAGCCAGTCCCAGAACAGAGCACTTGTAACCATTTATAGACTAAGAGCCCAGTGTGAGCTATGGTTCTGCTTGGATCATTGCAGGAGAACTTTCCTCCCTGGACTGGAACAAGCTTCCTGGGATAAATATTTGAGCATACTAATTTACCATCTCTCTTTTCGCAAAAGTTCCTCACTATTTGCTTTGAATATTTAAGTTTTAATGGACATTTCCGAGTGAAACTAGACTGTGTGTGAACAGTCAGCTTCCTTAAAAAAAGACCAAAAAAGTAATTATTCCAACAACACTCGGCATGTTTGATTCTTGCTCATATTACTTAACTTGTACCACTTAAGCTCCACAACAACTGTAAGAAGTAATTACTGGTATTCTTCTAGTAATTGCAGATTACTCAGTGCAGCACATAATGATGAGGAGGAAGAGCAGTAAGTGAGATGTGCTGCGGGGTGTCACCATGTGTCACCACGATCAGTACGGCCGGGCACTGCACATCTCACCTCGTGCCGTCGAGACGTAAGCTCTGTGTGGCCTCTGACACTTAATTCTTTCGAGCAGTACTATTTCCCAGCTTTGTTTATCACTATCCTTGCAGCTGCTTAAATCAGCCTGTAAATCTGGTTTATTATATATTCTTCATTGCCAAGCTTGCCTGTTACTTCTGTCAGTCAGGGACGTCTGGTTTGAATATTGGCATTAGCATGGGATCTGGTAGCAGAAATAATTCAATTATAGCCACATTATTTAGGTCTAGTTAACACTTTAACTGGCAGACATCCTCTAAAACACACTGCAGCCAAGTTTAGGGTTTTTTCCACATAAATTAAACACCTCTTAAAGCCATCCCGATACAAGTAAATTCATGTTTTCATGCCACTTCAGCTGGGGAAGGTTTTAAAAGCTACTCATTGTGGCAGCAACAGATAAGAGAGCTCCGAGGCAGAATGAAATGTTTCCTCTGGTCACTTGTGGGTTGGTACCTGTGGGTTTGGCTACTTCACAGCCTTGCTGTTGGCTCTGGGGCCACCTCCCCCAAAACAGGAGCCCGCTGAGTGTCCCGTCCCAGCAGGCGCTGCCCCGGTGCCCTTAGCACCATACACTCAGCCCTGTCTTTCAAAAAGGTCTTAATTTTAATGGCCAGATGGCTGTGCAAATAAATTTTCCTTTATTGCTTCCTACTTTCTTACCTTTGTACCTCTTTTTCTGGAGAGGTCCTCAGTGGACCTGGGGAAAGAGGGGAAGTTGAAAGAAATACCTGCAATCCTGGTGCACCATCAGCCCCAGCACAGAGTCAGACAACTCCTCAACCTGAAGTCGCAGGATTTTAATTGAGCCTGGATTGGGCACACGTGCGAGGCCAGCCTGGGTGTGGGCCGCTCTCTGCCACCCTGTAACACGGGCGAGAGAGCGGTGTGTTGTCCCGCTGGCGTGGCACAGTCTGGGCTTGGGTGGCTCTACTGCAAAATGTCCCCTAAGTTATGGCAAGTGCCTGGGTAGATATAGTGTCTGACACATGCTAATGATTTATTTGCACCGACAGCTGGTGTGAACCCATTTATTAAAACACGTGGCAGCAGGCCCTGAGCCTCCGTAAACTGTCACAGCTCCATCAGCTCCAAGTTGCTCATTTGACAGCGCAACTTCTTGGGAAGCAGGCTGGGAGCTTCTCTGGACCTCCTCAGGGTTTGGGTGGACAGCTGCTCCAGTTCTGCTCTGCATCAGCCCACCCTTGCGTGGCTGCAGCTCGCCTATCCCTCCAGATCCCTTGCTTATTACGTTTTATGAAGTCTGCTCATAGTTCAGATGATTCGTACAGTAAATAACTCTGCACATGAAGCAACCGCTTGCCCAAGGAGGTTCTCTGCTTTATTTCTTCCTACATTTCCTCTTGCGATGCCTTCGAAGGAATGTGCCAACGAGCCTCAGGTCTGAAGGGGACGGGAAGGAAGGACCAGCCGCTGGAGCTGGGAGACACAAGGTGCAGCCTGGCCTCTCGGCATCCATTACCACGCTCTTTACACACTCTTCCAAGGACATCTATTCAATTCCCATTTGCCTGAGAGGCCCACAAAGTTATTAATTCCATGCACGATGTTGCAGACGCTCCCTTACACTCCTCTCCGGTGAGGAGCACCTCGGCGGGGTGGTGCGATGAGCTTTCTGCTGCGACGGCACACGGTCGGTGCTGTGGACGGCAGGGCTCTGCCCACCGGCAGATCTGTGGTGACAAGCATCTCTCTGTAGTACACGAAAATAGCAACCCATAAAACCAAATGGCTGAATTCTCTCCAGGTTTGCTGGCAAATCATATCCAGGATTAGTCAATGGCTTCAGTTCAGGAATCCTGCGTTTATACTGATGTTGACTAGAGGCATTGAAGTTGGTTTCTTTTCCTTAGGTAACAGCCAAATTCCTACTATGGCTTTTAATAACAGTACTGTTTTAAATCGCTCACTACAGCTCCATGCAGTGATAATCCCACCCACTGGGCCTGGCTGATAAAACTATTTTGGCTACGCACACA
The DNA here is from genome assembly GCF_035582795.1 of Mycteria americana. Classification (NCBI taxonomy): domain Eukaryota; kingdom Metazoa; phylum Chordata; class Aves; order Ciconiiformes; family Ciconiidae; genus Mycteria; species Mycteria americana. Next base: position 15,188,432 of record NC_134378.1, read on the forward strand.
GGATCCCTGCCCACCAGAGAAGCCCACGCCTGGGTGCCGCTAGCCCCTCCGGCGGCACAACAAACCAGCACCTTTGTGGCCGGACTGTGTCCCACGAAAGGTGTCCCGTTAGGTCACGCTGCTGCCAGCCCCTCGGGTCGACAGGACAATGAAGATGTTGGTGTTTAAGTGTGTCTGGGTCCGTCCCCGCAGTGACGGAGAGAGACACCCGCCCCAGTGGGGACGCCCATCTGTGGTGGCATGGGCATCCCTAAAAAGCTGCCTTTTTTCCACGGACTATGCAGAGAACCCAGGGCTTTAATTCACCATACGCATGACGACAGCCCAGCTTGCCTAATCCCAGCCCGTTTACACTGCGGTCCGTCTTGCAGCTAGATCTAAATTAAATAAGCTCTTGTGTTCATTGCTTTATATAACCACTTGGCCTGCTGTGTTTTCCCAGTTCTTACATAATTTCTTCTTTTTTTTCCCCAATTGATTTTAATTCACTTGATTTCTTTTTCCCTCCCCCTTCCCAAGATGTCAGCTGGAGGGATAATAAAAGAATGAGGAAATGTGGCCAATCAATTTAGCTCTTAGGTTTTCCTCTTAACAGCAGTTTGTAAAGGCAGAAGAGATGAAGGTAGTCTAGTGGTTCCTCTTCCCAGAGAAGAAAAAAAAAACCACCAAAACCTGCAGCTGCCTTTAATCTTCTTCCAGATCATTTAAAACAGCTATTTAATTGTCTCCTCCCTACTTCCCCCCTCCTTTCCCTTAAAGGCTTTTACTATCGTCTCTGTGCAGCATCTGCTTGAGACTCACAGATGGCACTTTCGCTTCCTGACGTTTAGAAACGCTTCTGTGTCCTGCCCGAGGCGCGCGTCACGGGCAGCATCCCACCACGGGACGCAGGGCGGGCAGAACGGGCTTTGGGCTTCCACGGTGTCACCATCACATTTTCCCTACTGTGAAATTGCCCCTTGCTGAGGGGCACGGGACAGCGGGTGAGCAAAGGTATCTGGAGAGGCTGGGGGCCATGGCGGGGTCCAGAGCTGACAAGGTGGGAGACTCTGAGTGTTGTGGCCATCTACCCCTAAAGCAGGTATCATTAGGTGCCAAACCCAACAGCCGCAGTGCTGACATCCCTCCTTCCCTCGCATTAAACAGATAAAGCTGAGTTATTATATTCCCAATCTGTCTGGTTGCTCTCCAGTATGAGCCACTTGCGCCCTGTGAAGCTGGAGATGCTCCCAACGCCCGTCCTCCCCGTATCTCCATACCCTGCGTCCCTCTCACAGGAGTGGCAGCACCCTCGGTCTGGCATGGTAGAGAAAAGCAGATTATAAATTCCGAGCTTTCCTAGCCTTTTCCCTGTTTCTCTGCACACACGAGCACCCTGTGGTTGCTTGTTTGGTGTGTCCGTCTGAGACCAGTCCAGTCGCAGCTCCGGGCCCCCACCACCCTCTGCAAGAACACGTCCAAGCAGGGGACCTGGGCGAGCCGGCCTCCTGGTTTCATGAAGAGCTGCCCTTCCCCAGCTGACAAATTTTGCTGCCTTTATTATGGAATTTGAGTTGATATTTTTAAAATTCCCTTACAAAATGGCATCCTCGCTAGTCCCAGACCTCTTTGAAATGCAAGCCAAGAGTGCTTTGCATCAGAATTAATGCCGGTCTGGCGTCACGATGGCCGGTGGCCTGGCAGCTCCCCTCCCGACAACGGTGAAGGGAGCATGGAGCTCCTCGAGCACGGCTGGGCATCGCTTCCACCTCACTTCCCGGGGTGCAGACGGCACCAAGCGCAAGGGCTGCTCCTTGGCAGTGAATGCGGGGTGAATCCTGCAGGGCTGCAGCCTGGAGGGTGGCAGGACGTGCCTTGGAGGACAAGGGACGGAACAACCGCGGTTGCATGAGCCCTGCCATGGAAAGGGACCTGGGCGAGACACGGGCACAGGGCTACACGCTGCTCCTCTGCCTGGCTGCGGGCACCAAGCACCCATGCCATCCCCTGCCCAGGCTGGGCTAAATAGCTCCGTTCTTTAATTTTGTATGAGGGTGCGATCACTTGGAAAGGTTTGGGGTTTTTTCCCTTAAATGAAGCTCTCGGGGGAGAGGGCCAGCTAACTCATCGTGCTCCGATAACATCAGCCCCCACGTTTTGCCTCCCATGGATGCCATTTCTTCTATTCAATTTCAAAGCATTTTAGACGTGGGATTAAAAAAAAAACCTGATGATAAGTCAGTTGAGCTGATGAGTTATTCAGGAAACAAGTGCTTGGGGCTGTTTTAGAAATGGTGATGGTGATGGAGTGCTAACCCTGTCTGGGCAGCACAAATTTCTGAGCTGCTGGTTCGTTCCCAGTATTTTCCTGCATTCAAAGTATCTGTTGTCAAGTTTTCCATGGATAGGAGGGAAATAGCGGTGAGACAATTCTATATCCCTATACCTGAGTGCCTTCCTGGTGCATCTGTGCATGGAAGTCCACCCTCCTCCTCTTCCTCCCTCCCTGGGGTACCAGAAACCTGTGGCTCCCCCTGCTCCTGCTGGGACAGAGGATGCTGCGGGACAGGGCTGTACATCGCTGGGGACTGCTGCTCTCGTCCTCGGCCTTCGGAGAGGGTTCGTCTGACGGGCTGGAGGAGCCGGTCACCCACAGGTGGTTCGAGCATGTGAGATTTGCTTCTCGTCTCTCATGGCTTTTTCACGTCAGTAATTCTCAGTGCAGAGAGTACGCTGCCGGGCACGGCTTCATGGGGGCTCTTTTTCTCCCAGGGAAAAAAAATAATAGAGTGAACAATGTCTTTTTAACTGAACTTTTTTTTGAGAGAGAAAGTTCAGTGAGGTTTCTCTGAAGCTTTTAAGTTCTCAGGGACTAGAGACAATTGTCGGTTGAAGACAGAAATCAGAGAGATGAGATTTTCCTAGTGAAAATGGAAAAAAAAAAAAGGAAAAAATGTAAACTTTCACAAAGTCTTCAGTATCTGAAAGGGGGGAAAAAGCTTGTCTTTTATGCAAAGTGCTCATGAAAAACCCTGGAGTACCTCTAAACTATAAAGCCACACACAGAGTGAAAAGCATATTCAGTATCGGTAAATCAGAGAGGCATTGGAGTGACAGCTGAGCTGGAGGACGTGCCCTGGGTTTGGCGGCGTTGCTCGTGGCCGCGTTACCAGCTCCGGCAGAGCAGCCCCTCACCGTCCTCACGGGCAGCTCCCTGCCCGCCGGCTCCCCTCCGTGATTTACACCCAACCTGTGGATATACATCTCCCAGGATGCTGAACCCTGGGCAGTAAATCTCCCTTTACAAAACCTTCCAGGTGTCTCTTTGCCAAGCGAATTCCTAACTATATAAAAGAGGAACAGGCAGCCTAGTCAGGACTGGGTATATAGCCTGATTTCAGCATTTTTCCTTCTCTTTGAAAATACCTTCTGGTACTTTCCTGCCAATTATTACTCCCTCTAGATAATAAAGAATAAATTTAGGGCCACTGCTGTTACAGCCAACTTGCACTCTTGAAGCGAATGGTTTACCTTGCTTCAAGAGACTCGTGCCTCCTCCAGAGGAAATGAAGGAGATGAGCAAACACCCCCTTAGCACGTGCCATGCCCATCAAGAGACTCCTGGGATCCTGGAAGCTGTCTGAGGACTTTCCTTTCAGGGACTCAGGGTCGATCTGTTTTAATCTTTCCATGCCTTCCCACTTGCTGAATGACCCCAGGAGAGATCACACTTCAGCGCAACACTTTGGATGTGCCAACAAGCCCTGCCTCCCGCCAACACCAGGTGTGTTTGGAACTGGCATATGTTAAAATATCATAAGTTATCCAAGTACTGTTTCTTTGGGGCCAAGGAAAACCTGCTGTCCCTTTACCTGGAGCACTTGCCTGACTTTTGGAGCCTGCCGGATGGTTTTCATTGCAAGAGAAAGGGCTAACAGAAGGTTGTCTTCTCTGATAGACACTGGCTTACAGAGCCAATGCACGGACCTCTATTTTCTGAGCAGGCAGTGGGACTACAGGAGAAAGTTAACAGTCTGTTTGCTCTGGGTCCTGCCATGCAATGGCTGTGCTGGTTGCCTTCTCTTCCTGGGCAACTCAGCCCTGCTGATGGGTCCTCGCCTGCCCTTGCTGGCTCAGCCCGACGGATGCTCGCCCGCTGCCTTGGCTCTGCTGCTCAAGGCTTTGCGTGGTGTCCAGCAGCAGGAGGAGCAATCTCATCCCTTAACCATCTCATTTTCTTCCTCCGTTAACCTTGAAGAAAGGGGTCTACCAACTTATCAGCTTCACCCAGACCTGTGGAGCAAAGACCTGCTGCATATCAGCTATGAACGCTTTGATGCAGGATGGCATTTAGCCTAGTGGACCCCTATTTTTGATCAGGACTCCAAGGAGCTAATTAATACAGTCAGTGCAATGCCACATCCTGTTAATTGCAACATAATCAAGAACAATGCAGGTCTGCAGTGCTGAACCGAATAAATGTGGTCTCAGTACTTGGTAGGACTGCCATATCACCTTGTTCCCTCAGAAGACTTGTTTAATAAGTCCGTAACTATTTGAGTACGTTCAATACCAAATTAACCTGCTTTTCCCTCCTATTCCATGCTTTTTTCAAAACCATCTTATAAAAATGCAACTCACACAGCCACTGGGAAAGTTTAGCTCATTGCTTGCATCACTCTATTGATTCCTCCTGCAAAGACCTTACATTTTATCCTCACAGGGACAATTTATACATTTTAATATACTCATTTCATTCAAAAGAGAAACTCACAGGAATGAGTTTCCCTCCCCAAAGCCCACGTTTCATTTTTTTGTCACTGTCAGTCATGGGCTTATGACATTGTCATGCTTACTTGTTCCTTAACTCCAAGTACGTGAAGTGTGATAAAGCACTGTAGGAGAAAGGGGAAATACAGGTTCAGACTAATAAATACTTATTTGCCCCGAAGATACAATGATGGGGTGATGTGTGTGCCCCAAACACTTTATACGCTAACCCAAGGGACAAACTCTGCCCCGAGCTTGGTCTCCTTCACACCACTCTGGCAGCTCACAGGTGCTTCCCAGCCAGCACAGGAGAGCTGCGGGATGGAAAATCCCTCAAAAGGGCAAAAAAATATGCAGGAATTTGGTCAGAAAACATATCCCAGTGCAGCAGCCCAGTGAAGCAGGGCACACGGCCAGCCTGGCAGTCCTGGTCCAGCCTGGAGACCAAGCCACGCCAGGAAAGAAATCCTGTAGTACCTGAGGCTCCGAGAGGCAGAGAGGAGCTGCGGCAGAGGAAGACACTGGGGAAAAGCAGCAATAAAGTAACCGATAAGTTCGCTGCCCCTTTGAGATATGCTTTTTTTTTCTCCCCTGAAAGTCTAATTCTAATAATTCTCTTTGCTCCTGTCCTCAGCAGTACAAGAGGAGGTACAGGTACGGCCTGCATGGTCATCATGAAGAAAATCCATAAGCAGAGCGTGGGCAGGGGGAGAGGAAAGCAAAGGGATGGGGGTTTGTGGGTTTGTAGCGGGTTGGTTAAAAATAAGCTAGCAGGGTTTGAAAGCTGCTCAGGGGGTTAGGGATGGATCAGTGGGCTGGGCAGCACCAGGCAGTCGGGAGGGCACAGAAATGTGGTGTGATGTTGCATTGATCGTGTACCTTCCTCCAAATATTTGTGGTCTAATTTGTGTCCTGGGGTGGAGGGACGTTTCATGTCCATGCTGCCACGCTGTTCTCTGCCGCGGATACCACGGCTATTCCTGGCCGCTATTACCAAGTTTGAAGCGAACCAGAATAACCCCAAACCGCTCTCCTGCGCTCAGCTCTAGATGGTCGTTCCCACCTTGCCTTCCTCCAGCCCAGGGTCCAAATCAGGCGACATTCGCCCACACCGTGGAGCAAGGGAGCCAGCACAACTCCCATTTCTTAATAGTTTGCAAACTGCCTGACTCTATAAAAATCACAGTGCCGGCAGCTGCGCTGCTGCGGCAAGGTTTGCAGGGAGCACGACATTTCTCAGGTTGATGGCTAAGTGTTTCCCGGGACCAAAGCCCCAACTCCCGCTGCCCAAATCTTCTCCTGAGTTCGGGCCGCTGACTGCTGAGGGCTCAGGTAAAAGCGGGTGTAGTTTGTGTTGCACGAGCCGAGCCCCTGTGCCCGTGCCATGCTCGCGCCCTCGCTGCCCCTCTGAGCTCAGCCGCAGGCAAGATGCACCAGGGAGAGGGAGGAGAGCTCGGCCCCGAAGCTCTTCCCCAGAGGGCTTGTGCCGCAGGAGTCACCGTCCTGCCGCTGGAACAACCTGTGTTTACTCCAGGGATTTTAATTTTCATCGTCGAAAGCTTCAGCTCTTTGGCTTTTATGCAGCTGAACCCATCTATCACTTCATATACTCTGAGGCCAGGAGCAGTTTTCTTCAGTTATTTGCCGAAAATACATGAGGAATTCATCTCAGTGCAGTTTAGCACTAACTTTTGTCCTTATTGCCAGAAGAGCAAGGCTGACTATGTTGCTATAATTAAGATGTTTATGTATCAACTGAAAAGACCGATGCACTCGAGGTATTTTGCTGAACATCAGCTCCAGCCAACCTGTACTCTATTCTGCCCAAGCCAAAGTGTCCACAATACAGCCAGCACAACTAGAGTTTGGGCTGACACTATAAACCCCACTAAGGGGGTTAATTGCCCCCCCAAATGAGTTTCTCAGGGCACCAATGGTGGAACTTGCCACTACCATTTCCTCCAGCAAGTGAGGCAGCCGACCAAATGGGTATAGTCCAGTGCTAACAGCTCTCACGCTTGAGTCTGCAGTCAACAGTGGGACAGTGTTTGACTTAAATATGGTGTTTAATTTATTTATAACCCCATATCCAGCACTCAGTATCATATTTAATGCAAATAACATTCAAGTGAAATCCCCACTGAGAGGCACATTATGAAGATTAACAGCCTGGCTTTTCTATTACTCTGGTTTATACGGTGCTGATCTGTGCTTGGTGCTTTATAGGCAAGCGTTAAGAATATTTGAATCAAGAAAACTACGTCTAAGACTGTCATTTTGCAAAAATCAGTGCCTGAAAGCCTGCTTGTGGCTCCACGGCCCAAGGAAAGCACTAGAGGCATAAAAACCTCTGGGAAATGCTGACACCTGGGTAGGCAAGAACCTCAAAAGGTAATCTCTGCTGGTCACGCAATGGACCATCTGTGGGGGTTTTATTTCTTTTAATTATATAGCCCACTTTCCTTTTAAACAAGCTGTCTGGAAAATGAATCTCACCAAGCTTAAGATCACACTGAACATATTCTCATGCCCTGCAATTATCTGGAGCTGTTTTATTCCTTTGTATCTTCATGTGATGAATTTGTCAGGTGTAATGCCGGGGGCTCAGCACCTCATTATGGACTTTATTAATAGGTTTGTATCTGATCTTCTGTCTGGGTCCTTCTCTGTCCCTCCCACCCTCTAGAGAACTGAACGCCCTGCCCAGGTCACTGCCCAAGTTCACTTTTCATGGAGGAGGAGCGTGACCAACGTCACATTGTGAAATGTGGCCAAACCCATTAGTTGCCAGGACAGGAACCAGTTTTGTTTTGCTTTTCACCATGGATCAGGCTCACACTCCAGCTTTGCAGAGAAGCTGCTTCGGGCTCCACCACACTGAATAATGCAAAGGGCCTTTTGCAGGATGTTGGCTCTGCGACTTGTGTGGAGACTTGTTTTGGCATCTGCTCTGCAGGTTGCCATCGAGGTGCAGTTCTGAGATGCGTAAAGGAAAGACACAAAACTCAGGGTCTAACCTGCTCCTTGGTTATTGCAGCTAAACAGCTGCAGCTGTGTTTATTGGGACCCCAAGCCCCCGGCCCCCGTACACTCGCTCTTGCACAAACATTAAAGGATGATGCCTGGAGGTATTTAAAAGATATGTAGACGTGGCGCTTAGGGACATGGTGTAGTGGTGGACTTGGTAGCGTTAGGTGAGCGGTTGGACTCGATGATCTTAAGGGTCTTTTCCAACCTAAACGATTCTATGATTCTATGTGCCAAAGAGCTCACAGTCTAAATAATCCCTGGAGCGATGCCACTCATTCCCTGTGGCATTGTACAGGTACTGGCTCCGACACTGGCGTACTTGTTGTTCCCTAAGAGATTGCCTCTTGTGGCAAAGTGGAAGGGAAACCTCTCCCCTCTTTTCTCTAAGAGGGAGTCATGCAGCGGTGAGACCTCCTAAGGGCAGCTATTGCTCGAGGGCAGCATTGGGGTATCGGAAAGGAATAACCAGCCCAGCTTTAACTGGAGACAGGTCAGTGCAATGGCAGCACATCCACAAACACTGCCTGATCCGCTGGTTGTTTTCCAATAGCATCCTGGAGCCAAGTAAATATCATTTATTCTTTACTGTCTAGTGAGAAAGGGGGGTTCGTTTGAAGATAGAGTACTAGCAGCTACAATAGCCATTTTTCTGAGAGTCAAATAAAATGCCAGAAGCCTATTAGACCTTCTAGCTCACTGCTAAACACGCTCTGCTCGGGAGCAGCAAAAAGCTCAGAGAATTTCCAACAAGAGCTTTATGGATGCGTTTTCCCTCTGTTCATCACCAAGCCAGAGTATGAGGGGCTCACTGACAACACGTCTCAGGGCAGCGCTTACAGTGGAAGCAAACCCACCGTTATCCAAAGAAATGGACTTTTAAAAGGGGCCAGGGCAGAGAGCTGGTAATAATAACAAAACACAAAGAGGCCGTGGCTCCGAGCACTGTCGTGGTTTAGCCCCCGCCGGCAACTAAGCCCCCCGCAGCCGCTCGCGCACTCCCCCCCGGTGGGATGGGGGAGAGAATCGGAAGAGTAAAAGTGAGAAAACTCGAGGGTTGCGGTAAAGACCGTTTAATAGGGAAAGCAAAAGCCGTGCACGCAAGCAAAGCAAAGCAAGGAATTCCTTCACTCCTTCCCACGGGCAGGCAGGGGTTCAGCCATCTCCAGGACAGCAGGGCTCCATCACGCGTGACGGTGACTTGGGAAGACAAACGCCATCACTCCGAACGTCCCCCCTTCCTCCTTCTTCCCCAGCTTTCTATGCTGAGCATGACGCCATACGGTGTGGGATGTCCCTTTGGGCAGTTTGGATCAACTGTCCCGGCCGTGTCCCCTCCCAGCTTCTTCTGCACCTGACAGAGCACGGGAAGCTGAAAAGTCCTTGACCAGTGCAGCAACAACTAAAACATCTCTGTATTATCAACACTGTTTTCAGCACAAATCCAAAACATAGCCCCACACCAGCCACTATAAAGAAAATTATCTCAGCTGAAACCAAGACATGCACCCAGCTGCCCAAGCTCAGCTCCCGACCACAAACCCACCCCATCCGCCTGCAACCCTCCCTGCTCCTCCCAAATCCCATCGGGTCCTGTCGGTGCTTCCCACGGTCTTGCCCTGTTTCACCAAGGTCTCAGCTTGGTGCAATCCCTTAGCAACCTGCTCTTTAAATTCACCTTCTCTAGGGTGGTTCCCCACTGTGTTGGGGAAGGCTGGGGGCTAAAGGAGGTGCTGGAAGCAAGCAGAGTATTTCAGGTTACAAGCATTGACAGGGCTTTAGGACAGAGTCGCTGAGCTGTGTCAGAGGCAGCTACTCTGCTCCTTTATAAGAAGGCATAGGCGTTTGGTTCACTAGTGATATTAATGCTAGGGATCCTCTAGGAAAAAAGAAGGAAGATGAAGCATGGCAGGAGCTATTTATTTCAAGGATGAGACGCCAAGTGCATTACAGCTTGCCAGCTCTGACTCGTCCAGCAAATGAGGTCTCCCACCCCTGTCACTCCCTGTCTAGCCTGAGTTCCTCTAAAAAGGGTGAGAGAGATGTGATCTGCAGGGAATGGCTGTATCACAGGGAGAAAATGCAGAAGGTCTTCCACTTCCATGAATGCTTCTCTTTTCCCTCTTCCCCGCCTTTTATCAATGGAGATGCTTCAGGAAAGGCTACCACATATATAGTGATGTTACAGCCAGAAATAAAGCTGGCTTGTGTCTGCAATCCTTTGAAACAAGTGTGTTTGGGAAAGGGAAAATTGCAGGGAAAGGGAAAATTGCAGTTTTAGACAAAACTAGAGGTTTTCTTGTATCGTGTAGTGCTGTGCTAAATTCCATCCCTTAAATATTGCCCAGGCAAAAGTTGCTTTTAAGGCCCCTCTCAGGGGCTGCCCCGCTGGTTGTGAGGTTGTGTCTCCTTGCTCCTGCCCAAAACAAGTTCAAATAATGTTTCTGTTTTCTGCTCTGAAGGTTGCTGGTTTCTTCCCCATGAAATGATGGAAAACTTTGTTAAACTCATCAATTATTTAGGGAAAAACATAATTTACTCAGTTTCAATTAAAAAAAAACAAACCTAAAGCAATAAAAAACCCACCGGCAGCCTGTAAAATGTTGAAGCAAAGAGACAAGGGCAGAAACAGGGCAAGAAGTGACAGTTTTATATACCTCCTGCTGGGTAGCGATAGAAGAGGCCTTTGTGCCTGCAAAACAAAACTGGTTTTCTGTTAAAGCAACTATTGACTCAAACTCTACAACTGCAGCTGTAGCTTTGCACAGAAGCCGTACGCCAGCGAACAGACCGACTTCCTCGCATCTGCTCGCCCCCGCTCAGCCGGGGCCCCTGCCTCCGAGCTGGATTCAGCTCTTTTCAGAAGAGACAGGGATCGCTCTCCCTTGGTGCTGTCAATCAGAGCCGCGCCTTCAAACTCAGCCAAAAAAAACCCATTTCAGGTGGTATTTCAGGAGAAGGAGCTGGCTTGGGTGATTTGCATGACTTTTCCTATTTCCCAGTTTTACGGGGCTGGACCAGTGTGGCTGTGACGGGTGGCTTTTGCCGGGGCTGTGTCTGACAGGGTGCGATCCCTGATTTTCCATGCGGATTTGCGCTAATGCCTTTCCTGAGCCACCCTCATGACAACGGAGAGCAGCTTGTTTTTAAGGCCATGCGTATTGATCCAGCTGCAGAGATTATTTTGACTTGCAGCCTGTGGGTACCGTTGATCCAAAATTGAAGCGCAGCTGAAAATCTTCTGGGCATTAATTCCTTTTCAGCAATGGGCTTCTTTCCTCTCTGGGAGGCTGGTCCACACCCCAGTGCCTTACATTAAAGGAAAACCTTAATAGTTAGCCGATTTCTCTCTTTTTCTGTCCTACAAATCTCACAGAAGCACGTTTGCAAAACCTGCTTGTGCCGCATGGAGCCATTGCATCGACCGCCTGGCTGCTCCTCTTCAGACCCAGCATCCCCTTAGGAGCGGTGCTGCTCTTCTGCCAAGAGCTAGCCCGTGTCTGGAAACTTTCAGGTCAGCATCTCGGCAGCGGGGAAACCACTCAGGTGGAGAATGGGTCTTTCTGCCTGGATGCTTTCACTTGTAAACAGCCACCGGTCCCAAGCGCAGGGTTGGTGTCGCAGCAGGGTGAAGCTGGTTTCCTTCCTCGGAGCTGGGTGAGCCCGATGCTTCCAGCATCAACAAATATTGGCTTGCCAAGGCAGCTTTTATTGCGCATGTGTGTTACACCACTCTATCTGTTGGCATAAATCATGGACCCACGGTGAATCCACAGGGAGATTCCTGGGAATCCCCCAGGAACGGTGTTGGCAATCAAAGACCTCTTCACCGGTGGTAAAGGGCTGTGCCCGGTGTCCGGGGAGGCTGATGGGGAGAAAATCCCCCACCCTTTCTGGGAATGAACCTGATGAAAATTATTACCAGCAAACATCAAGGAAGAAGCCATGAAAAATGACTTTCCAGGCTGGGACTGGTTGTTTTGACAGAGTTTTCATACCTTTATTCGATATTCCATTGAAGCTTTTCTGGAGATAAGTGACCTCATAGAAAACAGAGCTTTTGTGTCCAGTGACAAAGAATGAATTGCAAAGACTGCTGAGGAAAGCAGAGTTGTCATCCGAGGAGGCAAGAAATTCAGCTGAAAATAAGCATGGCTTTTTCATTTACAATTCTAGCTGCAACTTATCAGAAGTCTGGCTCCAGCCAAGCTGATTGGGCTGGAAATGGGGCAAATCAATGATGAAATGTGCATTGGTCACCCCGAAGAAACCACACGTTCCAAGACTTAATCACGAAATGCTTCCAGCTTCTCCTTCTGCTCACAAAGTAGCATTCAACAAAAATGGGATGTTTTTTAGGAGCACATGGTTAAGGCAGTACCGTAGATATGAAGCAAGGCTGCTGCCCTGCCAGCCTCTCCCAGGTGCTGGTAAAATTTTGTGTTTAAATTGTTTTAAGTGAATGAGACAAGCTTGCCTGGAGCACCAGCATCAACCCCACAGCAAGAACGGAGTGATTAAATAAACAGAGATTTTCTTGCTATTAGTACTGTTTAGATAACTTTGAAATGCTTATTATTCAAAGTAAATGAATTACATAAACTTTTTCCCTATTTTTGGCTCAAGAAGGAGTCAGTGAATTTCCTTTTTCAGAGCAGAACATTTGTGCTTTTTACCATGATTCAGGGAACAGTTTTGTACTTTGAAACCGGTGCGCGGATGATTCACGGTGACACATTTTGTGTTGGCAACGTGCCTCGTCTCGAAAGCCTCGATACGCTGTGTGGTCCGGGCTGTCCCTCTCCAAAATTCGGGCTTGCAGCTGCAGTGACCCTGGAGGAACGAGCTACAAAGGGATTGATCCCTGGACCACACCAGAGCGCAAGTTAGCATCAGAGCTGACTAGGGCAGTCTTTCATTACCTTTTTTAGTTAGAGTGCATCCTTATATTTGTGAAAAGTTTCATGGGTCACTTTACTTCCAGTTTTTCCTTTCTTTTTTTCTTTTTTTTTTTTTTTTGGCCAGCTTCATACATGCAGTAACTTCATTGCTTAGCCCTGGGCAGTGATGAGGGTGACCATCTCCGAGGTGTGGGTACCTGCTGCTGCTCTCTCTCTTTTTCCCCATTCCCTGGCCAAGGACACAAGCCACATCATTGCCGATGTGACCCAGCTCTTCTTTTCATCACCACAGCTCCATGTCAGGCCGTGTTCCTGCACGGTTGCATCACGCTTTATCTCCTGTAACACTTCGTGGGCATCATCTGGTTTGGAGCTGTGGGGCTTATTTTTCTTCTTTTTTAATGCAAGACAGGTAACGTGGCAGGAAGGGTTGGAGTGTGGGCTGTGTCCGCTCCCCAGAAGGCTGTCCTTGCTGCACTGGAAGGAAAGTCATTTCCCACCCTAGTTGTCCCTGGTTTCTAACACTGTAAGTGAGAAGAGACACGGAGTGGTGCAAAAAGTGTTGTGGAGACTGTGCTGTTTAACTCTCCTTTTAGTGTGTTATCTATCAAAGTAATTACATGTGGCTCGGGAACCTCAGGCTGCTGCAACAATATCATTTTCCTGTAGCTTTTCTACTTCCATCTAATTAAAACGTTATTGTTTCATTCATGTTAGTTTGCATTTTAAATAAGGAGATAGGGACAGAGTGGCTGATTGGTAACTTATTCTCTGCGTGGGTAAAGATAAGCATTAATCACCCTGTCATACTCATGCTTTCTCTTTCCTTATGCATCTCAGACATCAAATTGCAAATAAAGGGGAGAAAAAGCCTGGGTCTCGAAGACACTTGATTTGTTTCCTCCGTTGAGTCTCAGGGAGGGGTGGTGACATGCCCTTGCTGGCTGTTAGAGTAGGCGCTGGCTGCACGAGCTGCATTTTGAGGAACGAGAGAATTTTCATCCCAAAACAAAGCACCGCTTTGGAATTCAATGTGCTTCCATCTCCTGTTCCCTTTAATTTCCATTACATGTTCTATCACTGCCACGTGCCTGCCTCTTTGGTGTGTCAAGGCAGGGGAGGGAGGAGAGCGAGACTGGGTGTGTATGCACACAACCCTGTTAGAAACATAATCTGAAAGAGTCGTCTTCCTAAATAACGCGGTGTGGCTCAGCAGCCCCTTTCTCCCCTCGTACGCCATGATTTGCTCCCGAAACGGCCGGCATGCAGCAGGCACGCGTCCACACCACCCTCGGGAGGCTCAGCAGCCTCAGGCTCCATCGCCCTTCCCCGCTCCCTGGACACAAAGCACATTAGCCGCGGCGGAGATGATCGATGGAGATCTGGGCACGTTAAATGGGAGCAGAGGTGCAATGCTCAACATGGCTGGGTTTTGAGGTGGGGAGCTGGAATGTGACCATTTAAAATCTCCCCTGCTCCAGGTGTTTCTGCAGCCCTGAAGCACGTGTGCTTTTGCAGGGTATTTTTAGCAAATTTAAGTTTACCGAAGGTCACAGAGAAGTAGAGCATCAGCATCTGGAAGAGCTGTCATTCCACTTCCAGTCTAGCAGGAGTAACACATTGACTTATTTATGAGAGCAGTCAGCTCCCTTCTCTCTGTGTGTAACAATCTGCTTTACCTCTCCCAGCACAGAGAAATAATTTTATTGTCAACAATTCTGTGTCCTTAATAAAACCTTAAAGCAAGTTAAGCAAGATTTGAGGGAAATGGAAATGTTCCCAGATATTATTATTCTTTTCATGCTTTCCAAAATATCCCACTCTTTCACTGTCTAAACCAGCGAACAGCGATCACTGCTCTGGCCAAAAGGAGGGGGAGGAAATTATTTTTCAAAGCATGAAGACTGCTGGATAAACCGTTAGCCCCAGCAATTCCCAGTGGTTGTGCAAGCATTTGGGTGTTAATGCCATGATCACATTTGCCAATATTCTCCTGGGTTGGATCTAGCTCCAGCTTCCACCACGGGAGAGGGACTGGCAGGAGGGCAGCATCTCACCAACACCAGCAGTTCCCAGTTAGCTTTCCTTCCATCTCTTCTGAGCTGCACCAACAGCCCTTCCTTGCAGGAGTAAAGGAGCCTGAGTGCACAGCAAACTTCAAGCAATTAATTAAATCTCGCAAGACAACATCCAAATATTTTGTGCCCAGTAGGAGAAGCTTAATCTGTTAGCTGGAAAATGCCCATGTCAAGAATGACTAATCTCAGCCCAGATGATACCTGTAAAATGAAGATATTTGATGCTCCCTGCAGAGAAAGATCCATCAAAATGGCAAGAGCTGCTCAACAAGCACGAAGGGGGAGAGTGCAAACCATGACAGATCTATCTGGCTTATTTATGTCATTGTGTTATGTCATTGTGTGTTGGTGTTATTGGGAGACGTCTGGGAGAGGACATGGGGAGAAGTGTCCCTGGCCAGGCTGCCCTGGGCACATCGCAGGCTCCCACCTGCGTCCTCCAATCCTGCAGGACCTTCCCTGGAGCTGTGATGGTAGCAGCTCCAAATATTTTATTCCAGGCCCAAAACAGAGCTTTTGTGGCCAAGGATGAAAAATCAGAAGCAATAGGGAGGGGAGGCTGAAAAAGAAGCTAAGGAGAGAAGAAATTAAGGCTGCCCATGCTGTGAGGGCTGCCCATGCTGTGCGTGGGTAGGTGTGCGCTGGTATTGCAGGCTGTGACTGCTGGGACTGGGTGATTCCTGGCTGGTGCTGAGCTCTACCCTGAGCAGATCCTAAGTCTGCCCAGACCTCAGTGTAGCTTTGCATAGCCAGGGAATGAGGTTTCCCCAGGACCTCTTGGGGTCCCACATATCCTCTTAATTTTTTACCTTTTCTGCTGGCCATCCTTGACGAGTTTTGGCCATCAGAGTTTTTTTTCAAGACAAGACCAATATCCTTCCGCTATCCTTCAGATCAATATCCTCACTTCTTCAGCAGCCAGAAGGGTTGGCTGTTGCATGGCACAAATGAGAAACTCTGTGCCATGGCCGTGTGAGCCTTACCTTCCCCCAAAGGGAGGAGAGCCTAATCTGTGCAGGACAGTGAGGCCATAAAATGATGATGAGCATCAGAGATGCTAATGACCAAGCATTCGTAAGCTTTTTCTAATAACCTTAATAACTTCCTAAGAAGTCTTCCCTGATCTGGGTGGCAAGTGGCTGTGGCTGGAGAGATGCTAAGAAAGGCGGATCGCAGCAAAAGGTTGGGTTGGTGCCTCTTCCCATCTCTAAGCATTAGAAGTGTGTTGAAATTCTAGGCACTGTCTGGCCTGGTCCCAGTCCTGTGCACGTGGCTGATATACTCAAGTTTAGCATACTCAAAGCCCACTGCAAGATGGATTATCAGCTTGGAAAAACTGGTATTGCTCTGCTGAGGTCAGTTCACATTCCTGTGGTGAACTGACCTGTTTATACCTGTTGGGGATCTGTCCAAAATGCTCCTCAGCTCAGAAATAATGAATCCTCCATGCACGTATCACATCCTTCCCTGCCTTACAGACAGGGGAGCTGGTCCAGATAGTTGGAGGCCTTTGCTTGAGGCTGTGCCTTGCTCATGGCAGAGCAAGCCCAGCCCAGCCTGCTCTTTCCATGTACACGGGCTTGTGACTCGTCTTGTGGTTTTCCTTGTGACTGCTTTTCATGTTCATCAGCTGTGCGCTAACTACAGAGGCTATTTCCTGAACTTTGGGAGCCAGGCAGTCATCTACCAGAGGTAACTGGTGCTCTTCCAGCAGCTGGCTAGAAAGAAACCCTGTTTGCACACCAGTCTTCCAGTGGCCTTTATTTTTGTGGTCTGCTGGAACTCAGGAAAGAATAAAAATGCTTGAATGAAGCTCCATTGCTGCTTCCTGACATAAAGATAAGACATAATCACCTCTGGTTTGATGAACTTGCTGCTTTCATGATCCAATGTACCTACTTCATTTAGAAATTGGGGGATCTCTGTGCTTCTATCACTCATCGATTGACAGTCTGCAAACAGAGCAGCATGTTTTTGCCATTAATTACAATTTACGAACACTTTGTGTTAGAGGAAGGGACTAAGTGGAAAGAGCAGTGAACGAGTATGTTCGGAGCTACAGGGACTGCCCATCCGGCTACAGCACAGACCAGTCCCAAAAGCTGGTTTGAACCTGGCTGGATGTAGGTGCCCCACTCTCACCCACTCATTTCTCATGTGCACCAAATTAGATGAAATTCCCCAATAAATTATGAAGTAGAAAAGGTTTTGTAATGAGCTGTAAAATGGTAACAAATCACCAGGAAATGCTAAAGTAACATGGCATGAGGTCTTTTAAAGTAGCACGCAAATGACATGGCAGCATAATGATCCTTAGTTTCATTCTGTATAAACTATGGGGCCTGATACAGCCCAGGCTATTCAGGGCCCCTCACCAAGACAGTCTGTTTCCTCCTCCTTTGCTCAGTCCAGATGAAATTTCTTCTTTCCAATACTATTATTCTTTTTTTTTTTGTGGCCAAAGTACTCTGAAGGCACTGTTGGTTCACCTTGAAAACAAGGTTGTCTTCTTGTCACAACCTCTGCACCCAAATGCTGAGCCTCATAAAAGCACTGATGTTTTGGGAGAAATCTTGACCTTCTGTATGGTTTTAGGAGCCTGGAAAGATGATCAGAATGAGATCAGAGCAGGCAGATGAACTCAATGGCACGTTGCATAGAAAGAAGGCATGAAAAGCTAGACGGGAGTAAATGTACAGGGCCATGAAGACCTGCGACATCCACCTGCAATGTCCAATGAAGTTCCGAAGTCTGATGGTGGGTTTTCTGCCCGAAGTGGGAACTATATTTGTGTTTATGAGGATGCCAGTGCGATTTCATTGATTAGATTTTGATGGTATGTCAAACACTTGCCACGGTTGTCAGTCCAGAGCTGGTTAGTCAGGGTAATGTAGTTAGGACTGTCAACCATCAAGACAGGCTTGGCTGAGAAGCCAGAGACTCTAAGCTAAAAAGTCCTTGTGCTTCATCAATATAATTATTTTCATGAAAAATGCCAATTCTTCCTAAACAATTGCCTGTCATAATTGTCTCTAAAGCTGTCATTACCAAGGAGTCAGCTGTCACTTGCATAGATGTGCTTCTGGAGATGTTTCTGCCGAATTCTAATGAAATTGCCCAGCAGAGCATTGCTACAGAATACAGAGGTAGCCCTGGGGTGCAGAGGAGGGCGATACATCTCTGCCCTGGCTTTCCCCAGATGCTGGTGTGGTCTGTCTGGGCTGCTGGGGCAGGAGAAGCTGATCCTTCCTACTGTTCTTATTCATTCTTTAGTGCTTGACACAGGAAAACTGGGATCGAAGGCTGTGGAGATGCATCTGCCCATGGCAAGAGCTGCATTCCTGCTTCCAGCGCTTATGGGCTGGAGACACTATTTCTCCTTCATCCTCTCTCCACTGGAGATGTTCCTCCTGCACTTGGCAGAACAATGGGGTTTGTGGTTTCATAGTGAAATAACTCATTTTCAAAGGAAAAAAATGTGTTTGGCTCAAACCGAGAAGAAAGAATTAAGAAATTTATCAGGGATGAGATAAACAAAGCAATTAATTTGGGGTTGACCTACAGCACTTTATTTGCAAATAAAACAGCTAGTTTGAGCTGAGGTGAATCACCTTGTTTCATTTTTGGCTTATAACCCATCTTCTCCCTCTTTCCTTTTTAGCTTAGGACAATTCTGAAATAAAACAGAAGTTCAGCATGTTTTTTTATTTAATATTTTGAAGTGAAATGTGTTAGTGTTTCCAGAGACAAGACTAATGTTCATTTGAAAACACTGAAATACTTCAACATTTCCCCCCTTTTTTTTGTCAATACTGTTTATTGAATTATAACATGAATCCTCAAGTAGCTTTTTGGTTTCCTTCCAAAAATTCATTTTTCATCACATTCACCATTCTCAGAAGATTAGCTGTCTATAACTGCTGTATACATAAGCAAGGGCAGAATCCTGTACCTCCAGGCTTTTAACTCCCCATCCTTTTGCGTCAGCCTTCACCTCGGTGACTTGTGTGAGTTGCTGGAGCTTGGACCAGGGATCTCCAGAAGGAAGAGCACAGCGTGACCGCTCGCTTTGGAGGCTTGGTTCTGTAGGAGGGGGCCTTTTGCAGCGAGCGTGCGTATAGCAGCTACTCACAGGTGACAACACAGGTATGACAAGCTTCAAGGGGCACAAGATTTGCTCTTTCACTTAATCATGGCAATTAGGACTGCTTCAATTATTAGAAACTCCTTAGAGGACAAAGACATTTTTCAGTTGTTTTTATAACTTTTATTCCTGCATCTACTCGGTCTCTGTACTTTTCATTACCTTACGACAGCGTGTAATATATCCTTAAGTGCACAAAGCTTTTAAATTCTCCTAACAGATCTTTCTGGTTATATTTTTCATACAGCTTTCACTGCCTCACTGGTTCGTCTGATTTGTCATGACATGTCAAAGCATGTCTGATTTGGCTTTATCAACACTGAGCCAGGTTCCACTTCTTTTAAGCATTTTAATTAATGCATAATAAATAAGTAAACCTAGATATAAATTGTCCCCTAAAAGTGAGGTGCAATCTTCTTGGCATTCTCTCTTGATTCGTTTTGTTTGAAGTATTTGTCTTCCAGTGTGTCTTTTTTTTAGTCTGCTCCTGTTCCTTCACTGCTAAAGATCAAATGTTTTTCCTTGTCTGTGCCGAGTACATGCCAGGGAGATCCTGGAGGAAGAGTATTTAATAAGGTCTCTAATAGGTCTCTAATAGGCTCTAAATATAATAATCCAAATAGCACTCAAATGGCTGGTGCCTCTCCCTCTTTATGTTTGGTTCAGGTTCTTTATTTTTGTTCTCAGGTTGTGAGACTTACTGTATCATTAAAGATCAGACAAATCCCTTTTTTTCATCCATATGATCCCTGCTTTACCAACAGCTGTGCACTAGAGCAGAACTTCCGAATGCCTTTTCGACAAGCCCCAGACAGGTCCTCGCCTGTGAAGCATTTTGACGCACTGGAATTAGGTTTGAACTCTACCTTTAGAATTAAAGCTGGTCCTGCTATCACATGCACACGTTTATACAAAAAGCCATTTCTTCATGCAAAAGGAGAAAAGATCAGAGAAGGTGGTTTCAAAATCACCCTGAAAGAGCTATTGCAGAGGCAACGGCCTTGGCCCATGGTAGCGACTGCAGCTGCAGAGACTGGATGTACTGCCCATGGGTCTGGGGTGGGCGAGGAGTCGCCTACGCTTCTCAGCTCCCTCGTATGAGCTGTGAACCTGATGAAGTGGTCAAAGTTGGCATAGCCCTGTCATTGTAGCTATGCTTTTCCAAATTAAGCAGTGCAGGAAATAGAAGTGAATAAGAGCTGTAAGTAATGGAGAAGAGAGGTATGTTCAAAAACAGGCTGGGTACCTTCAGGGGGGGATTGCAGCGTGGTTGGGGCTGGGGATGGGAAGTTGCCATACGAACAAATAAAAAGGACACTATCAAATAGAATTGGGTCTGATGAGAGAGAAATGAAGGTAACCAGCATCAAACACTGTCAGATTCAGATGGTCAGGGAAGACAATGAGAGAAGGCAGGAGAAATGCTCCTGGATGCGGAGATGTCTGGATCTGGGTGACCCAGCCACGGCGCCTCGTCTGTGTAAGCAAGGAGAAGCAGCATGTCTAAAACATCCCCAAGGGAAAACACTCGCAGCAGTGATGAAGCGATGTACAGCAAATCCTCTGGGCTGGCTGAGATCTGGCTCTGCTTTGGCGATTGTCCTCTTCTCTATCACTCGCACGTTGATGGTAAACAACAGTTCAGCAGGGAGCCGAGTCTTGAGGACGTTTAATTTCTATCTTAAACAAAATCAAGTGATGCCTCCCTGAGCCGGTAATGCAATACAAGCTAAATGGAGGGAATGACTCACATCGGTGCTTCCCATTCCCACCAGCTTTACCTGCAGCGCTTTACCTTTACCAGCTCCATTTAACTGCATCAGACATGAAGGAAGCGTTTACATCCTTGCTTATCCCTATTTTTGAAGGCACTTAAAAGATGAGAGACAATGAAAAGGAAAATGTGTTACCACTCTTCTTGCTTTGCCCACGATGCCACCCTTGCTGAGCCCCACTTGCCCGAGACGTTATGACCCTTTGCTTCACGAGAGAGATCGGTTCAGTGTAAAACAAGCACTCACCTTCGTTCTTGCCCACCCTGCTTTAATATCCCTCCTCCTCCTTCAGCACTTTCACTGCCAGTGGAATAATGGTGGACGTGGATGTTTTAATTTCCATTACTTGGTTTCAGAGTTAGCAACATAAGGCAATTAGAAGAGTCACTTCTCCAAGGTACTGCAAATTCCTTTAAACAACCATGAACATCGCTAGCGGGCCAAATGCTCTCTGCATTGGTGAGATGGCATGCTTTTTTCCTGAAATCTAAATTTTGCTTTATTCATTTATAACATCCGTGTACTCAGTCTGCCAGCCTGGCATTTCAGCTCCCCCGTGGATGTTTTTAATGCCTTTAGTCAAAGCAATATTACACGGGAGTTAGACTGAGGTATGGAGAGTCAGACTTCCCAGGGTCAGTTGAAGGCTTCATTTAAAAATAAACCTTTCTAGAAAACAGAGAAAGTAATTGTGAATATGCTTGTGAAGAAGAGGTTTAGATCAGATCTAGTTATTTTCTGCCTCCATTTATTTACCTGAAAAACAGGAATAATAAAAACTTTCTTGTACCCAGAAGGGAACGGTCAGTTTTGCTTAATGAATCACTTAATGTCTTTGTCCATAAAATGCTGAATAAATTCGATGTACTTCCACCATTTCAGTGCTACGTCTGCTATTCTCTCTCCATGAAAATTCATTGCATTACCTGAATACTGAGCGCTAATGAGAAATCTCTGCACTTAAAGGGTTGAAATTAAAATATCGCAATTACCAAAGTATATTCCATTAGATGGAATTATTTATGAGAACTTGTCACTTAAAAGACTCTTAGTTTTTACTGAATCAGAAATCAAGAAATTTCAGGCTGTTGTCATATTTTTTTCTACCAGACTGACAGAGG
The DNA here is from genome assembly GCF_035582795.1 of Mycteria americana. Taxonomy (NCBI): domain Eukaryota; kingdom Metazoa; phylum Chordata; class Aves; order Ciconiiformes; family Ciconiidae; genus Mycteria; species Mycteria americana. The sequence goes on from NC_134378.1 coordinate 15,210,227, forward strand.
AGCATCTCTTCCTACATTGCAATGAGTTATTTGGGAGAACAGAGTCCAGAATTTCTTATGTGTCTTCTCTAACCACTGTGGTTCAAGTGGAGTCTCTCAAAACAATTCAGAGCTGAAGAGCTTCATCTTTACCAGTTTTGATGCTCATCCTTCTCATGACTGGTCCTTCATGGAAAGTGAATCTGGAAAGACTTCAATTTATTGTCCCGGCATTCAATTTAGTCCTAGGTGTTGACCACAGGGAACATCACCCCACCAAATAATTAAGTTTTTCAGTATTTTTGGCAGAGACAGACCTGAACTTGGAATCCCAGATCTTTTATGCCCCTCCTCACATCTTCAAAGCTTGGAGGGTTCAATTGCTAAGGCCCCACTCGGATCCCAAGTGAATAGGTCACCCCTCTAATAGTTGGGGCCTTCATTGCAAGCAGTTTCTGTTCAACTGGAAGAGGTAAATAGTGTTAGAAGTGCTTCTGTCATCCATTGTGAGGCATGATTTTGTAGGCAGAGAAAATATCTTTTATTAAAATAATGACTTGAACTGAAAAACAAGCAAGCAAACAAAAGATCTTGGTGAGTTCCTGGGCAAGCAGGTCCTTCTTTGATCTCAGGCAGGAGCAGACGCCTCAGGTATATATCAGAAAATCAATCTGAGTGTAACTTGCCTGTTAACCCCTTAGCAAGCGTGAGTCAGTTTGGTTCCCGTGGTGCAAAGATGCTGACATGAGAAGATAAGGACGCTAACACCCGTGGGTGCCTGGCAGCAGGAGAAGTACATCTGGTCCTTGGGGTGGGGCTGAGCTGGGGGGTATCCTAGTGTGCCATAAAAGCAATGTGTGTTATATTCCGTCTTGTGTTAGTTAAAGCATTGCCAGCAGCTTGTCTCAGAAGTAGCTGCTTATGCTTAAAATAGATTCCTTGGTTTAAGGGGAGGAGGGGGTCACTGTGAATCTTGGGTTTTCAGTAGCCTTTTGCAAACAGAAATGTTTTTGAGAGGTGAATAGTAACACCGCTGGTCCTCTGTCCCTGCCTTATTGTTGAAGGGAGAAAAAAGACTGGAGAAATTACTTGCATTTGAAAGGTATCAGATATAAAAAAATTGAAGAAGTCGTCAGTCATGACTGATGAAATGAGGAGAACGTTTCATTAGAAAGCCAATTTGCCCTTTATTGAGACTGACGTGTGCAGGTACTTGCCTGGCAGGATCCATCAGCTTTCAGCTGTGAGGCGCGGAGCAGAGCCAGCCCTCTCCTCGACATACGGGCTCATCCTGTCCCTCTCCCCATCCCACATGGACCCATGCTCTCACAAAATCCTGGAGAAAAATGGAGTATTTTTAAAACATTTTGAGACAGAAATCAGCCACCAGAGAGACCCACACCAGCAAGAGCAGGGGCTGGAGCATCTCACCTTTCCTGCTTCTCACCTGGGTTTCTGCCAGCGGCTGAACCTCTCTGCATAGGGAAGACGAATGGAGTTTGGCACATCACCCCTGGGAGGCTGCCAGTCCCCATGTGAAGCAACACGGCTTTCTCCTTGGTCACTGAAATGGTGCCAAAGAGATGGAATGAGCGGGGTGGCTGGAGAAGAGCAGCAAGAGCACACCTCCCCGTTACTGCCGGAGGGTACCGGGCTCCTTCCTTAGCCCAGAGCCTGCTGGGTTTAACTGGGATATTTGTGGGCAATGCGCTTGGGCTGACACGCTGTCACGCTGGGCACAAGCTCGGGGCCAGGGAAGGGTCCGTACATTCAAGTGAGCTCACAGGGTAAAAGCCAGGAAGCACCAAAAAGGCACTTTTTCGCAAATCCCCGAGCATCTCTTTTCAGCAGGCATCTCGCCCGTGCCAAGCTGGGGTTTGTGCGCACAGGGATGGCATCCAGGGCAAGTCAAGCATCTTCTGTTTGTAGAACTGCAAAAGCCTAAATGCTCTGCCTGCCGGAGAGGAGAGACCAGACGCAGCGATGCCGGCTACGACACATGGCAGCGGTTCGTGCCAGCAGCTGCCGGCTGCCTGGAGATCTGCTTTTGTGGTTTGCACTGACCTTTCCTCATTTCATGCAGTAATGGACGTGACACATGCTAAAACAATGGCAGTGCTGTCCAATAACTTATACATAAAAGTAGCTTTTTGCAAATAGACGTCAAATGATCAAAGGATGATTTCGCCATCGAATTTTTGGTGTATGGGATGTTCAACAGCAGCATCAAACAGAAATATAAAGTGTTGGTTCACTGTTGGGGTAGCAAAGCCAGATGCTCCCAGTGATCCAAATAAAAGGTGCTTCATTTCTCTCTGCTTGTTCTGAAACTAGTTTTTAGTAGCGAGTTAAAAATTTAAAAAATTAAAGACTAAATACTCAATTCTTGGCTATGAATATTTATGACAATATTGGACTTGCAAATCTAAGGTAATTTAAATGTCAAAACTGGTGTAAAGTCTTTCCTTTGGAGGATAAGTCAGAGAAAATTAATCTTGATTGCAAGTCATAACACTGGGAAATTAGCATCTTAGGGCATCAGTGATAAACACTTCTGTACTATCCCCTTTTTAAGCCATGTATTTTACAAAGATGAGCATTAATTTTAATTAAAAAATAGCCCCTTAATTAACCAGTTAGGTAATTAACAGGGAAATCCTGGTTGCATTCATGACACTGTGATTATTTCATCTTGCTAAATCACCTCCTCTTCTGCAAGGACTCTGCCTCCATTACTGTTTGGAGAGGAATGGTTTCTATCTGAGATTGAGTCTTGTGTCGGGGAAGCCTGCCTTAGGGATAAAAGCAGTGATTTTTGCACTGAAATTCTTGTGCTTAAGAAGGAAATTATCTTAGTTAACACATAGCAAAGGCCAGTGTAAGCAAGTGCCTGCAACATCAGCTGCAGCATCTCTGTGAGCAGGGGATGATGTTACCAGCAGCCACACTCAGATCCTTGAACAGGACCATGAGTTACCGGGTAGCTGCAGAGATTTAGCTCCTGATTCTTGCATTACAGAAGCCAGGGCATTGGAAGCTGATTTCTGCTCCGGCTTCTAGGTCAATGTTTTCAGCCATTCCTCCCTGGACCCTTGTGGTTTTGAGAAAGGTAAATCTGAAAAACAACCCTACTGTTAACAGGCTGCAAATTGCTATATAGGAGTTTGAACTGCCACGGGGAAATAGAGATTTTTCTAAACCTGCACTCAGAATCTTAATTTAAGGAGTAGCAATTTATATCTTTGCAGGCAGCCATGGCTCCATACAGAATCCAAAGAGTTAATTAACCCAGCACCTCAGACTTGCCTCATCCTTCAGACTTTTAGCCAATCTCAAATGCTGGCTACAGCCAGATGCTTTGGGGTAAGGTCCAAATAAATTTATAAGAGAAAAGAAGCCAACCCACAGACAAAACATCTGGTAGCTGGGTTATGCCTTAAAGCAAAGTAGGTTACATAAAGACTGTATTCAGCAATGACTCCTCAGCAGCTACACCAGAAACAAATCTGACATTCGGCCTATTAGTCTCATTTGCAGTCTTATCCGATAGCATTTGGTCCCACATGTTCATTTTGCACTTTAAAAGAAAGAAAATCAATTTTGAGAAATGGAAATGCAATCAGGACTTGCCTTTGCTATGGTTTGCAGTAGAGAGCCACGACCTTCTTGGTATGTTTGCTTTGGGATCATTTTCTGAAAGACCGTGTGGATTTGGGGTTACGGTGGCCTTCCAGCTGTCCAGTTAGGCTTCGGACCTGCAGCTCATCGGGACCTGACCTGTTCAATGCAGTGGCTTTTAATTAGCCAACGGAGACATTGGCACCAGGGAAGAATGGCTCTCATATCTGCTTCCCTCTCTATCAACTCTAGATTTAGGATTTCTCTCTCTGCTGTCACCTTTCCTTGCTCATCACTTGAGCCAACGTGTACTTCCATACTGTCCCTACTATATGTGTATTTACCTGCTGATTTACCTTCATGGTTTTGTGAGGCGGCAGGTCAGCACTCTGAAACCTGTAGATCCTCTGAGCTCCTTGGAGATGTCAGGTCTCTCTGCAGCCCCTCCACTTGTCTCATCTCTCTGGCAAAATGGCTTTTCTCCAAAAACATGCCCCCCTCCACCTCCTCAGGTTGACACCTGTAATTCTACAGTAAGAGCAGCAGAGTGCATAGTATTACTGTAAAAATATTAAATAGGCCCTTTTAAGTAGTCTGGAAGTCTGTGCATGAATAATCACCCCGGTTTCTCTTAGGGAGCTCACGGCTTCCCACAGAATAATCTTTCGAGACCCAAGGTGATGTCTCCACGGCAGCCCTGCGCACCCATGGCAGCACAGGTAGACCCATCTCAGCCAGCTTTAATACTCCTACTTGTGGAAGGTGGTACTGGCTGTGGATGGGGATGTCCAGGATGACTGCGTCCACCTGGGAACCTCTTGCAGCAGCTGCTCTTTTCCCCGAAAGCCCCACTATTGCAGCACCGAGCTAGCTGAGCCAATGCTCACCGCCGGTCTCTCAGGCCCCGCTGCGGCTCCAGTTCCTGGCTGGTTCAACCCTTGCATCCATCTTGCATGGAGATCGACCTCTCTTAAAGCTTCAGGCATGGAAGTTGCTCACTCAAATGTAAATGCACGATTGCACCCAGTTCTCATGCCTCCTTTGAAAAAAAAAATAGCTCCGAGCATCTCCAGCTATCACGCTTTCATTTTTGCCCCTTGCTGTATTTATCTGAGCCATTTGTATTTCATCCTTACAACACAGAAAAGAAAAAGAAAAAAAAAAGTGATGCACACATTGACTGAGAGTGAACGGGGTTTTTTTTCCCACCCGCTGAACAGATTTCTTCCCTTTCCTCCTCCAGCTCTTCACATCCTCAGCTCTCTATCTCTCTCTTGTAAATGTCCTTAGCAATGGCTGGACTCAGCAGATGTACTGAGGAACATGCAGTGCTGTGGAGAAACCAACAGCCTCGCTCAGATCGCACAGGCTGGGCTGAGAAAGCACCTAAAAATTATGTAGATTATTAAAGGTTTCCCAGAATGAGAAGCTGTCCAGGATGGAGGCTGTTTCACATGCAGCCAAGATCTCCTCTGCAGCTGAGGATGCTGGGGCCAGGAGGAGGACCAAGCAGCAGCCACTGTCCTGAGCAGGAGCTCTGGGAGGCAAAGGGGTCCTGGATTTGAGCATGGTGGCTACAATGCGCACAAATTTTCTGCTGGTCCATTTATTCAATAACAGCCGCTGCAAGTACCCTACAGGAAAAGGACCTTATTTCGGCTGCTCCCAAAATCAGTAGGAACAGACCTGAAAAAACAGACTGTAACATAACAATATAATGACACGTCTGGTGATTAAAGCTGCCCGACAAAGGCAGACGTACCGGTGCACTTCCATTCACGCTGGGAGAACGAGAGGACCAAGTCGCTCCCAGTTCACACTGTATTCCTATTTTTGTCCTGCTGGCATTCGAACTGGGGGAGGGAATGTAATTAATGGAGGACACACAGATAGTGTGTGATAAAGAAAGACAGACAAATCTGGGTTTGTGTTAAATTTATGCCTTGCCCACAGCAAGAGTGAAAAAACAAAAGGATTTGGCCAGCATAAAAGAGGTGCTCCATGAAATACAAATGCGCTTTCCTTCTTCAAAAATAGAAACCTGCAGGGAAGTGACTGAAATTTTCTCAGGTTCAGTAAGATCATAAAGAATCTGAGACCTTCATGAATAGTCCCATGATGATAAATCAGTAAAACAAGTCTATAAACAAAAAATATGCTTCTTGATTTGCCTTGGTCACACTGCTCAAGAGCAGCAGAGGGAGATAATTTTAGTCTTCCTCAAGACCCTACCTCGTCAACACTTTTTCTTGGTAGCTCATCCAATCATCCTGATTAACAGATGCATGGTTGGGTCTCTCAGAGCAGCAGGAGAGAGATTCAGGAGAGATGAGCGCACACTCAGTGCTACTTGACCTTGCTTGTTTTTGAGAGGTCAGCTACATTTCCGAAGCAGGAGAACATCTTGACGGAGAGATGGAGATCTCTCCAGCCCACTTCAAAGCCTGATGAGAAGAGGGACAGGTACTGCCTCCTGGGAAGGACTGCCATGGAAATAGGGACTTCAAGAGGGTCTTACAGCATTAGCTTACTCAAGAGAAAGCTAAAACCTCACACTGCTAAATGTCACCGCTGTACCAAGGTTTTTACGTCGATCAGATGTTAGACTGGGATGGGTGCTGGTTGCTGCCCCTGGCTGTGGAGCCCTACTTTAGGCTGCGATTAATTTGTGTAAACTGGAAAAAATAAAGACAGAAGATCTGCACTGCCACAGCTTAATAATGCAACTTGGGGAGGAACTGTAGCATTTTCTCTGTAAATTGAGGAATGTTCCAAACTTCAGCTTTAAAGTTCAGGCCCCCAGAGAGATTGTTAGATTTTAATTGCTACCTTAATCAACATTTATTAGTGCTAACCGAAGCTCCTCATGGATTTAAAATTCAACCCATTCGTCAACTACTAATTATTTTAAGCAGACAAACTGTTATTTTACCAGCTATATTAATGTGACTTTTCAGCATATGTGAAATATTACAAATAGCTTCAGAAAATTTGATCCTGAAACACAATTCAACAGATAAATCATTCTTTGCCATGATCTCACTTGTCTCTCAGACACCTATGGCACCTCTTACGCTCTACCTCCACCTCACCTGGCAGAACGTGCAAAACCAGAATCAGGTCCAATGTGTTTTTCAGTAGGAGAATGATTTGTTCTTTCCATTCGTTTTTTTTAAATTAACTCTCCTTTAAATCCTTCTGTAGTGTGCGTGCCTCATGCATCAGGCTGAATGCTTTAGTTGCTGGCTTGGTTTATAGCAAAGTCTCTATCTTTAATCTTCAGTGTCGTCCTGGGGGATGGAGCTGATGTCTTGATTGTCCAGTACTCTTGCTCTAATGAGTGTGTGCTCGCCTGTCATCCAGCTGCTGGTTGCATCCCCATTTTTTCCCCACGAAGAGCCGGAGAGGGGGGTCACTGCTGCTTTGCACGCCCACGCTCTGGCCCCAGCATGGGACCCCCCTGCCTGGACCCAGCTTGGATGCCGGCAGCAGAGGGGAGCCCAGCACCCTGCCCCGCACGGCTGCGCTTGGCTGTGGTGCTGCCACGTGCCGAGTGTGAAACTGGAGTTTGATAGTCACCACGTGAGCAGAGCAGACCCACATTTTTCTCTGTCATGATCCATCTACCATACATTGCCAAGAGAGTGTGGGAAGAAGGAAAGCAAGCACCACTTGATTTAACTGTTTACTGCTCTTCACAGTTAGAAATCTCTGCTTATTATACGCCCATGCTTACGCCTTTTGCTTTATTTTACTCCTAAAACACTAACTAGAAATTCCCACGCTGGCCTGCTCCCTGTAAGTGACTTCATACCCACGTAGGCAAAAGCCATCCATTTTGACTATCAGGACTGAAATGACTCAATATTACCAGAACAAGAAAAGTTGGGGGATAATTGATTGTCACTATGGTTTGATTCTTTTTTTCACGTGCTCTGTGAGAGAATATCCAAGCATAATAGTCTCATTCATTACAACAACTATCCCAAGCATGAATTGAAGAAGTACAGAATAACAAGCAGATGTTAGAGAAGCAAGGATCCGGGTATCGGCTCGCAAAATCAGCTGCTGTGATTTATTTGCATGGCGATACAGCCCTAAGACATATGTGTAGTCTGCACTTTCGTGAAGGTTGCAGTGGCTGCCACCCCTGCACTTGTCCCAGGCTGCAAAACCCAGGAGCGTCGGATGTACTGAGCGCTTGCCGTGCCGGCTAACAGCACAGGAAAGAGGATGATTTTCTTGGTTTTGACAAGGACATCATTAGCTACCCTCAACAGAGAGCATCAGCCCGCACCAGGGGAAGCACCGAGCCGTGGAGGCACTTTCTTTGGATGAATGTCCACCACATGACCCCATGAAATGCATGGTGGAAAAGAAGATAGGCAAGAGGATAGACACAAAATAACTGCAAAATCTGGATTAGAATTACTCAGATGTCAGGACCATTAGGCACTGTATGAGCATTTATTAAATTATTTAGAGGGCTGACAAGCAGCAGAACCGGAGAAAACAAAATATATTGTGATAGGCGATGGGCAATATCCCTTTGGCGAAAACAAGTAGGAACCAAAATACCAGCAGATAGTGAGAATTGAAATCCAACTGCACTGGTAAATTATTTAAAGCATATTTCCAACCTGTCATTTGAAGCTGAAGTATTATTTCCCCTTCAGTAGAATACAGCTGCTGGGGAGGCTGAGGGGGAAATAGTAACAAAGACCTGCATGTTCAAAGGGAAAAATCAAGAACATTATTCACTGAGGTTTTGTTCAACCAAAAATATTGCCCTAAATAGTGCTACGGTAAACTAGATCTGAGGAGCAAAGCTGAGGCCAGTAAACTGACAGCATACAAATTGACATTATTCTTGCTTGCAAGCAAAATTGGGTAAATTTAATTAATTTACCTTGTAGCTCAATGTACTCAATCTCACGAAACTAAGAAGGAAGTTTTCCTGAAGGAGGAAGGGGAGAAGGTTTGAAGCTTTCAGGTTAATGATGATGTGATGGAGGATCAGCACTGCTGCCCTGTCACTTCTTCCTTCCCCCCTCACCAGGTACGGGGAGGCAGCAATCATCCTGGGCCAGAACCCTTCCATTTTACCTTCCACATATCCCTCTTAATCCACTGCCAGGAGGCCCTAGATTAACTGAAGTGAGATGTACAAGTCCCCCAAACCCATCTACGTCATCTTCATCAAGCATAATCCTAGTGAGGGTTTGAGGTTTTTTTGTTTGGGGTTGGGGTTTTTTTGGTAACTGTTTTACTCTTTCATTTTTCTAAATAAACATTCTTTTATCCTTCAGTTTTATCAAGTGGTAAAGCTGGATAACCATGATGTACAACAAGGCATTCTGCAACAGTGGCAAACCTTAAAACCTTCCCATTTGCCCATTATCCAGTCCATTATTTCCAGGATTTCCTGAATTTCACAGCTTTTCTCTCTCTTTGGGAGCTAGAATCAGAAGAATCATTCAGGTTTGAGACTGGTGTCCCAAAGATCAGGAGAGGAGGATGTTTTCTCTTATGAATAGTTATAATGAAGGTGGTTTTCTGGCATTTAGCAAGGTAATGAAGGGCTCTGAGGTCCCCAGGGAGTTTGATACTTAGGTATTACCCTTGTGTACAATTAGGAATAATAAGCTTTATATCAAACACTTCTGTATGAATCATACCTTTTTGCTATTACTTATGATAAGTCTGAAAATACTTCAGGCCATAGGATTGTAACTATGCATAGAAATGAGGTTAAATGATCTCTCCAGGTACCCAGTCAAGCTCAAGAATGCCACCATTATTCAGTGCTCTGACATCTTTGCCAACCCATCATGAGCAAGAGACCCATTTAAGTTGTTCTGCATCAGATGTTGTTTTTTATGAACAAATGATTTCTCCATGAAGGGAGATTTATGAATGAGAAAGCTGGTGGAATGTTTTTGCCATAGAGATATGATGGATTTTTTTGTCAGTATGGAATTTATTTCAATCTGTTCTGTATCTGATTAACTCCTGCAGAGTATGTGATTAACTTAACTTCTCAAGATCATTAGCTGCTCTGCATTCCCATTATAGTTCATCAGTGTGGGACCACATACAGGCTTGAAAATGTTACACGTTGCTTATTCTTAATAACTTAATCCACACTGCCTGGTCATTCTCTCATGATGGCCACGGATCTAAAGAGAGAAGGCACGTTACCAGGAAAACATCACTACTCTGGAGCAAACACAAAATGCTAATGAAAACAGAGTTTAAGCAGATCCTTCTGATCTCAATGCTAGAGCTAAATTAAGCCCTTTGGAAGAGTTCATGTCTGGTGAGCCAGTTGGAGACAACATCAGAGGCATCCAGCCAGCACAGAAAGAGGGGAGGACCGCTAAGCTGTGACGGTTCCTTTGCATTACCACCTGGTACTGAGCAAGTCCTGTTTTGCAGTAGGTTGCAGGTACTTGCACCTCGTAGATCTCGAAGTACAGCACAGCCTGCAAACAGTGCACGCTGCCACCGTAAGCCTTGTAGTAACGTGCATTTTCTTCTGCTGTAAATATCTACCAACACAAAACCTGAAACATCTTCATAGAAGCAAGCAGAGCTCATGCACCAGTCTTTTGCATTGTCCTCTGAGTTGTCTTTTGAGGGGTTTTCCTTTAGCGAATAAGGCCGGTAAATGGATGTGTCAGTACCAGAGACTCACATGTCCTTGCCATGCAGTTAATTCAGTACCAGTCTCATTGACATTAATGGCCGCAGGGCAGCAGCATCATGGGGACAGGACCTAGTCTGGGCACTTGGAGCATCCATCAGATCCATCTGATGGTTTATCTTCAGACTTGCGTGCTCTCTTTCTTCACCAAAGCAACAGTACCTGCAGTCCCCTATTCACAGACCCTATCCAAAACAAGAAGAAAACTGGGACTCCTGCAGAGGTCTAAAATACACAGGTTTGGCCAATTCGAGCTCCTGCAGCCGATGCCAGCCGAGGTCAGCAAAACCTGCTGAGTTATTTAATCAGAGGAGGATTGGGCAAGATGCGCCTGTGTTTGAGGCTTTTCTTTGTTTTCTTTTCCCCTGAATGACACACATTTGATGTCCTGCTCGTCTCCGTGTTTAGATCAGGCTCACACCCGCATCACTGCCCCGACTCCCAGAGGTTTCGCTGCTTGTGACTGCCATCCATCCCCCCGTCCCCGTGCAGCTGTGTCCTAGCTTCAAGGTTTGCCTTTGTAATTGGTAGCCGATCGTAACATTTTGACATCAGATACCTGTGCCTGTGAGCAACGTTTCACATCATCGTAACCTTTATTTGAAATGTCTGGGTTTGATATTTAACACTTTTGAAAAAGCCTCACTGGGCAGAGGGAAGGTGCTTCTCAAGCTCTCTGGTCTACACTTACAGCTCCCGGGGATGAACAGGGGAGCTGTTTGGGATGAGAACAGAGCAATTCCCACCATCACGCTCTGTTAACTTGGATAAGATATATGGAATCCATACTCGCCTATAGGTGTATAGAAGAGGTACAGGGCTTACGGTGTCATAACAACCAGAGGCTTTTGTGGTTATTTCTCAGAAATTTTTAAAGAGAAAATACTAGTTGGGGTTTCGTATCTTTTCTTTGATTATTCATTAAGTTAATCACAGAATCACAGAATCACAGAATCATATAGGTTGGAAAAGACCTTTAAGATCATCGAGTCCAACCATAAACCTAACACTGCCAAAACCACCACTACACCATGTCCCTAAGCACCTCATCCAAACGTCCTTTAAATACCTCCAGGGATGGCGACTCAACCACTGCCCTGGGCAGCCTGGTCCAATGCTTGATAACCCTCTCGGTGAAGAAAAATTTCCTAATATCCAGTCTAAACGTCCCCTGGCGCAACTTGAGGCCATTTCCTCTTGTCCTATCACTTGTTACCTGGGAGAAGAGACCGACCCCACCTCTCTACACCCTCCTTTCAGGCAGTTGTAGAGAGCAATAAGGTCTCCCCGCAGCCTCCTTCTCTCCAGGCTAAACAACCCCAGGTCCCTCAGCCGCTCCCCATCAGCCTTGTGCTCCAGACCCTTCCCCAGCTTCATTGCCCTTCTCTGGACACTTCTCTGGACACTTCTAAAGATCCCTTCTTTAATGATGGGATATAATGTCCCATCACCTGCATCTCCATCAGATATTTACATACTGTTCCCGGTTACGAGGCAAGGGGAGGGTCGTTTCACCCAGCTGATGAAGTCCCAAGGCAGCGTGTTTTGTGTCATGCTGTCTGGTGGAGCGAGGGGACCCTGCAGGGACGCAGGATCCGACCATACCCGCGTGCAGCCGCCGAGTGAGCCTGTACGGGGCACCTAGCGCTACCCATCCGCCTCGCCGGACAGCCTCCGTCCGAGGGCGACGGCCGCGTCACACCGTAGCGCGTTGTCGGGGCTGCTTGAGATAGTAGCTGCCAGAAATAAAAGGTGACAGGCAAATCTGCCTGAATTAAAACTGGCAATGTGTAAAGATCGAGCTCCTGCTCAAGTAGGCTGTTAGAGCTCCAGACCTACCCACAGGCTTCGGCACTTGGTTCTGTTCCTATTTATCCAGGATTTGTGTTGCCACACCAGGATGCACTTATCCGAGATAAGGACCAGTGCCTGCATCCTGCAGTACAGGTCCCCGCTAGTGTCGGATACCTGCTCGAGCATTTCACATTCCTTCGTTTACTCTCTCACTTCCATACTCTTTTAAGCTTCCTCCTTGAATCTGCAGATTTAATTATTTATTAAATGAATGATCAGAGAGAGGAAAGACTGGAAAGGTTTTCTACTAAAATCTAGTGCTAATACACTCTGAAATTAATAAAATTCCTCAAAAATTTCCAGAAGAGCTGAATTCCCTTCCTAGGCTGCAATTTTTCAGCTTCCACGTTCCTCCCTGTACCCGGTAGTGGCTACAAAAGCAGTTGGTATTTTCTTCCATCACTCAAACGCAGACCTCTCCTGCCCTGTTGTATCTAAGGAATGGCATTTAGCTGATAACTGCTAGATACTTGGCATGAAAATCTGCAAAGCTATGCAAAGATGGGGTTTAATTAGATGGTAATTTATTTACTGAGGGGAAAAAAAAACCTTTGGATTTTTCATCCATTACATCCTGTGCACATCAAACACGAGTGCCATTGCCAAATGCTCCTTTTGGCATGCCAACGCCATGTGCCTTTCCCCTTCCTGCTTTGTGTTCCACAGGTTGCCATATCCAGGAATGCGGCACTGTGCTTATTAAAGGCTGAAATTATCCACTGGGTGCTTAAAAAAATGCTAATTCCGGCCACTGAGTGAGATAACTGGTAATTCTGTAAAGTACATTTAGTCAAATAAGATTTTTTGGCAGCCGAATGTTGATGTAGCAGAATGTGCTTTCCTGATTGACATATGCTAACAATACTGCCTCCACAGTCAGGGGGAGGATAATTTACTTTTCATTTCCATTGGAAATGAGGTGAACCAGAATGTGGTAGATTGTTAAATCCCAGCTATGTGGTTTAATTGATTTGCCCAAACCCACGAATCAAACGATACCCTGCATCCTCAGTCCTCTCCATCATCACTTCCAGGAACCCAGCAAACACAAATCTCCTCCTGAGATACCTTTCATCTCCTTCTGGGTTTCTCAACCAGGCATGTCCTCAAGGGCTGGCTGGACCGGAGGAGAGTCTCTGCAATGAGAAACGCTCCCCAGCAGAAAACGGAAAGGCTGTCAGCCGTTTCATAGCATTTCCCAGCGGCAGGCAGGCGTGCCGCAGGGAGATAAAGTATGAGAGAAGCTTAGTCGGTCCAGGTGAGGTTTTACCAGCTCACCATCGTCCACATTTCACCACATTCCACCATAGTCCACATTTTGATTGTCCTTCTCACATTCCCTGAAGAGGAAGGGGGAAAAATTGCTCTGAGCATCCCAGCTCACTGCTGGAAGGGGCCGTGTCTCCAGAGACGTGGCACTGACGGAGACCAAGAATTGGGCTCTGCTGTCACCTCATTTATCAGGCAACAGGGGAACATCTCTGCTCTCTGCCACAAAACCGCTGTCATAACCCAGAGCTAAAATTGTCCCTAAATCTCAGCTGCCCCTCACGCCCGCTCTGGGCGTCTTGCTCCTGCTGGCAGGGGATCCCGGCTGCGGCTTCGTGGGATGCACCGGTGCGGTGCACCGTGCCGTGCTGCTGCTGCAACCGGCATTTCAAGTTCATCTGCTTTGTGGGCCTTTATTTACTTATTTAGAAAAAAGGCCGGCTTGTGGGAAAACACAAGACACAAGTTCAAAAATGTTTTAGGATCTCAGTAAAGGAATATTTTCTCATCAAAACTCTTTCAATGAAAATATTATGAATAGTTCTGGTTCTTGGCTTTTTTTTATCATAAATACTTCCAGTGGAGGTGTTTAATTTGCTACTGTATCTCCAGGATACAGCCTTTAGGTTAATTTTTTACTTTTAACCACTTAAGTGCTCCAAGACCTCGTAAAGCATCTACAAACAGTAGATGCATCTACAAACATCTACTCATTAACAGTTCCTTACCCCTCCAAAGCCATGCGCTGACGGACCATGGGAACAGTCGGCTGTTGGTGGCTCAGGTGACTGAGTTTTGCTGGGAGCGAAGATGACCTGTAAATGTAACATGTAATACTTCCCTTCCTCTCCCTCAGATACATATAAGACAAAAGTCTGGGCTTGTAGGAGGGATGGAAAAACCACCTTCTTCCAAAGTGGCTTCTGAGTCCGTGTTCCTCCAGAAGTCACCTTAGAGCACAAAAGAATAAACCTTTGCAAAACTTCTGATTTACAGGACTCATTCAAGCCCTCTGGGGAGTCCCTACGTGAAGTTATACGCTCATCTTCTCCATCACCGTTGCGAGCGAGCTGATGTCTGCTTTTAGTGGTAACCCAGGGAAACCACAGTAGCAAAATAATTTGAGGGACGACTTGGCAAAAGCAAATCACGTCAGCAGGAAGCTCAGCAGAGCCAGGGGAGCAGTTTTCCATACAAAAGATTTAGGAAGAATCACAAACACAAGAACTGGCTTCTGCTTTTGTGTCACTTGATTTTTCTGGTCCCTTCCCCCGTGTCTCTCCCACACTCCTGTTTGGAAGGCAGAAGAAAACTCACATCATGCTGAATTCTCTAGTCTCATGCAAAGTCTGATTTTGGTGAGCTGACTGAGAGAGGCTGATACCTGCATTTTTTCCTTTCCAGAAGTGTCACTTAATTTCCATAAATTTCCATTTGACTTCTCATGAGCTTATGAAGCCCCATCCCCAGATTTGCTCTGTCTTCTGTGTCCTGCAAAACCATGCGTAATTTTAATGCTTCATGTTTCGGCTGGAATTAAAATCACCTCTGGCAATAGAGGGCTAAGAGAAAGCTGGGGTGAAAAGTGCGTCGTCATTAGAGTCAGGGAGGCTTGGTGCTTGGGCAGGGCAGGACCCCCATGGCCACCAAGATGGGGCTGGGAAGGTCAGTGTCACCGCCTTGGGGGACCATGCAGGCGTTGTACCTCTGAGGACTGGCTGAGTCAGAGCGGGTGTCTCTGCCACGTCTTTGCATCCCCCAAGTGATCAGCTACCTCAGGCGTGCCTTCGTGGGGACGGGGTCTGGGCAGAGATTTCTGCTGGGAGCTCACCCTCAGATGGCATCCACGTTGTCACCGTCCTGCGCAGAGCAGCCAGAGAAGAGTGACTCAGGTCTCTGAGTTTTACTGCTGGGGCAGTGCTGGAAGGGAAGGTTGTTGTTCCGTACACGACAAAACACAATTTGGTCCTGAGGACTAATCCCATCCCACAGATGCTGCCAGCCTGGTTTTGAATGGCTTTTAGGACGGCAGTGATTACAGGAGCGACAGCAGCATGGAAATGGGTTAGTGTTTCATTCTCTCCTGCCAGTGGCAAACATTGTAGTATTGGATTTCCTTTTTTTTTCATGAGGATTTAGCACACACTGACAGGGTTTGTGGTGTTGGGTTTTTTTACACTAGAGAGCAGCCAGCGCTAAGCCTTTCCACGCACAGCTTTGTGCTTCTGCACTGTGCTCATGCTGCAGGTCACTGCCTGTCACAGTGCTGAGCAGAGACCTCGGATCTGGTGGGTTTACGCTGATGCAAACACATCAGTTTTAATGGAGAGGAGAATCAGACTGAACCACGCTTGGTGACAGCAGAGGTATGGCCAGACAGCTCTGCTTGTGCATCCAGACAACCCCGAATACAGAATTACTTTAGATCCAGTATCACATAAGCTGTCTTTTCCATGGTGAGCCAACATAAAGCCTGAGACTTTCAGGTCAAAACCGAACCTGAACACTGTCTAAATCCTCCTTCCCGGAGCCAGAGTGATCTGTAAAGGTATATAAGGACCCAAAGGCTCCCATAGGTGTTCACTGACGGCCGTAGCCACTTTAGTCCCACTGATGTTAGGAGTTTCAGTGCTGTAAAAAATCCCATTAAACACCTATACAAGTCTTCTTCCTGAAGACCTTTGAATCTGTAGTCCTGGGATCCCAGACCAGCTCCTCTTGAAGCAGGCAGGAAACTTTCCCCTGGCTTTGAAAAGACGTTTGAGGCATCAGCGCCAGCAGTGTGCAAAGTCACCTGGAAATGAGGCGTTACCGCACTGACGCGCACAGAGTAGGGTCCGGACTCGCTCAACCCAGCAAGCAGCTCGGCAGAAAAAACACCGAATACAGAGGCTTTGCGGGAGGGGGGTTAGCTTTTCTAGCCTTTATTGTCCTTGAGAGTTTGTGTTTGCAAATAATTCTTTCCACAAATGAAAACCTTCTGCCTCTGGGGAATATATTGATTTTTTTATTTTTTAACTATATGAGAGTTTTGGAACAAATAAAGACCTAGAAAAAAAATCTTTAAATATAGCCTTTCATAGAAAGCGTGCAGTTTTCACACTTTTACCATAACAATTAATAAAGGAAAAGTCAATGCTATTCTAGACAATTTCCCAAGATCTTAAAAGACTCCACAATACAACTACAGAATGAATCAAGGCTTTAAAGGAAGCTCAGAAAAGTCTTTTTGAGTCCTGCGTAATTATATGAGGCGCTAGGGCAAAGTTTTTGAATGAAAGCCAATAAATTCTGAAGCTCAGGTGACAGCGAAGCATTTCCAGAGTTAAGTGTTTCCTTTTGCTGATGAGCAAACATTGTTCAGCAGTAGGAAAGAAGCTGATTCAGCAACTAAAGCCGTGGAGATAGGAGTGGGGAACTACAGGGCTCGTTCCTTAGTCTGATCCGGTAAGTCTGAGCAAGTCATTTCACCCCGCGTGCACCAACGCAGCCCAGCTGCATCATGAAGGTTAAATAAACGAAGCGGGTTCTTTACAAGCACAAATTAATTACTCTCTCAGTGAAACCGTGGCATTTTGTACCAGCTGAGAACTTGGTCCCTACTGCTTAATGATCTTGCTTTGCGCCTTGAGGCGACTCCAAAAGATAACTCTTCTTTATATGCAAGAGGCTGCGAGGCGTGTTATCTTTTAGAAGCTTAGAAAACTGCTATATATTTAACAAAAGGGGCCATTAACAGCTTGTAATGGCGGGGTATATCTAGGAATTTCCTCAGTCTGCAGAGGAACGCTATTATTATTACCAGCATAAACGAGCGATGATGTTCTCACCACGTGGGTTGCGAGAGATGTAGTTTTGCTAAACGTGTTGAGCTCTGGAGCACAAAGCTGTATAGAGACTTGATCCATCTAAAGAAAACTTTGGCAACACCACCACTGCCTGTCTTCACCGAAAGAGGAGTTGCATCTTTCTCAAATTTATGAACAAAGAAACGTTAAGTGCTTCTGATTGCCAGTGCACCTGCTCCCCATGTGCTTATGTGCTTCTTATTTTTTCCTTTTATGGATCTCCTGTAGCATCCTGGGGGTTCGGGTGGATTCTTCCTCCACCTTTCCATTCATCTCTGGCATTTCTGAATCCCTACAGAGCAAAGAGACCCCACGTCTGTGCTGGATACTGGGTGTACAGCAAACGCTTGTACGCTGCGGCGATGGTGCTGCGTGGGTGGGTGGAGAGGGGATGTCTCCGTCCGAGCAGACAGAGCACCCGTTTGTAGATGAGCCTTTCCTGGCTTTGCAGTCTGCAGAGGGACGTGGGGTTGGCTCGGGGTGCAGGGCTGCTTCTGTATTTTAGAGCCCTGAGGTGCAAGACATGTGGGAAGAAGTTACCATGCCTTGTAACCCTACCACAGGGCAAAGTTCCCTCTCGGTTTTAGTAGTTTTATCTTTTTGTCATTTTACCACTTTCAATAAAATTGCTTCCACAGTGATTTGGAGCACACAGTTTAGTTCTTGTTAATATTTTGAAATTTTAAAACTTGAAAGGGCTTTTGACTTGTCCCACACTCATCTCAGTGATGTGCCGAGCCTCCTCCTGAGCCGTCGAGCGGAGAGGACGAGCCCCCGGGCACCCAGCCCCTCCGTGCTGCAGGGAGGGTTAGCCCGGCAGCTCTCCATCCCACCACGGCAGCCTTGCCACAAACACGCAGGCAAATCCCACGCGAACCTCTGTTTCCCTGGGCTGCCGTTGGTTAAGCTCAGCTCCAGCGGGGTTTCTAGACAGCGCAGAAGGCCCTCACAAAGCCTTCCTGCTTTTATTTGACACAAACCGTGACTTCCACTTGATTCAATCACTGCTTAATTTGATCCTCCATTTAATTTTATCAAAACTGTAGTAATCAAATAATTTGTACTAAAAACATTACAACTTCCACTTGTTTATTCCGATCAATTTTAATCCTTTTAAGGCACAAGGTTTATTGGATAATTTGATTATGAGATAACAAAACGCTGTCATTAAATCTACAAGAAACGACAGAACTCAAAAAAGAAAGTTAAAAAGATCCCAAGGAGTGCTCATAATAAAGACAAAATACAATAACATACTGTTATTTAGAAGTCATGCTATGCACAATGAAAGCTAAGAAGCATCCTGCTGTTCGCGAGATGAAAAGATCAATGGCATGTTTCGGTTGAGATATTTCTGGCAATGAACGGCACTGGAAAGGGGAACACAACATAACTGGACGTGAATGAATTTGCCTTTTTTGAGTGTTGACCCACGTGAATGAATGTATGTCAGTGGTGTCTGAGTTTTCCCTCTGTGCAATAAGCCTTCAAAAGCCAAAGCCAGCAGAGTAAGAGGAGGGAAAAGATTTCCGCTGCAGGCTGTTTCTCTGTTGCTGTGAGAAATAAAACACAATCTCCTGCTCCACTGATCTTTCTCATCCCTTGACCGTGCCACATCTCTCCCCCGCAGGTCAACACTTTCATCTCCTTCGTATTCCCCATGGTCGTCATTTCTGTGCTCAACACCATCATCGCAAACCAGCTCATGGTCATGTTCAAGCAGGCTGCCCAGGAAAACCAGGTCTGCACCATTGGCGGGCAGCAGACGATGCTCAGCATGTCCATGGAGCCCAGCCGCGTGCAAGCCTTGAAGCACGGCGTGAGGGTCCTCCGTAAGTATTCACATATTTTGGCATGGAACTGGCTAGAGGCGTCTAAGTAAATACGATTTGAAGAGTAATAGGTTGAAATTGGTAGACGCTTTCACCCAAAACATATTTTAAATGAAAATTAGCTCTTTTTGGACATCTAAATTGTCCCCAGGTGCTTTGACATTTGCCAAAATTGTCCAATTCCTGTCTCAAAGCCCCAAACTTCAGAAAATAAATTTGTTTGTTCTCTTGGTCTCTTTCCTTCCTCATCTATTTCTTCCTGAGTCACCAAGAGTTTTCTAGGGAATTTTACCGTCTATTTTCTACTATTTTCTTTGTCTCCCAGAGTCACTTTTCAGAGTCCTAATCTTCCTTTTAAGGGTAAAAAAAAAAAATCTTATAGAGAAAGGAAGCTAATGAGATATTTCAGTATTATTTAATTAATTGTGCTCAATGGGGGAGAAGCTGATAAATGAAAATTTCAAATTTATGGAAAGAAATATATTTCATGTTCTGCGAAATAGAAACAATTTGATAACGTCAAGTTTTCCTGTTTCTTTTCCTGTTTCTGGCCAGTTCCAGCCTGAACACCTCTCTTTTGGCTGGTGCTGGTTTTAGGCTCTGATTGGGACCAGGGGACTGAAGTAGTTTTAAAACCAAACTTGTTTTGTGGGATTGGGTTTGAGCAGATCAGCTGGAGTGGACACACAGCACAGGGTACGCAGCCCCACTGGCATTGCCCATGGGAAATTAGATGTGCAAATTCCTCTCAGCTGTTACAAGCAGAGACTTTGGAAACGTGGTGTTGGTGGTTTCCTTCCCCTGCTCCCCAGGTAAAAGCAGGAGCTGCTCTGAAGGTGTTCTCTGCTTCAGTAGAGGTGTGTGGAAAATCAGTTTTCCCCTGAAGATACATACGTAGGAGAAAAGAGTTTCTCGCAATCAATCACGACTTTAATTCAGATTTCAATTTTCCTCTCTCTGTTAGAAAAAAAAAAAAATGGCCAAATGACTCAGATTTAAAAAAAATACTGTTGATCAATTCAGACTCTTCTTAATGCTTCTCCTCTTCAAAACTCTGATAATAGCAACACTGATTTGATAGCAAAACATTCCTCATGTCATCCCACACACCTGACATTTTATAATATCCCAGAAGTAAGTCCACAGCACACCTGACAACCTGAAGCAAGACAGTGGCAGGGGCGATCGCCGTGTTGTCTACGGTGAGAGAATTCCCCTATTCCTCTCCTGCACATAACGTCTCCCCAGGTCAAGTGTTCAGCTCGGGGGTAAGGTGACTCCGATTTATTGCCTTTCCTGGGGGCCAAATATAAACTCACTATAAACTCAGCAGAGTTCCCACGGGACACGTGTGCGCCCTTCTGGGAGTTGCACTTTCCCTTCTCCCACCAGATACTGCACCCAATGTTTTCCAGATTCTGACCCAGCTAATCACTATATATTAAAAAAAAAGACATTTTTTTTCCCCAAGCCAAATTAGTATGCAGCAGAAATTAAAAAAAAAAAAAAAAGCTACTTCTTGTATGATTTTAACTAAATTTTGCAGCCCTTTGAGGGCTGGCTATCTAAAAGTATTTCAGTCAAATTCCCAAGCCCTGTTCTGGAACATACCTTCATCCATGTTTCACATGCAATGAAGGTTCACGTTTGCACATGCAATGTCTCAAACAGCATTGGTAGCTGTGAGCGCAAGTGGCCATTTATGAACTGCTCAGGGGGGTATTCCTAACTTCATGGAGAAACTAGACAGAACTTTGATCTCCATGGATGAAGACAGAAAGAGATTCGATTTTTTTTTATTCTTCTGAACAACCACATTTAGGGTAATCACAAATAATCCTTTTCTTTTCCCTTTGCTTGTTGCTATGTACAGCTAAAGAACAGACCTGCTCACACACACAGACTCTCTGAAAAAGCAAAACTAGCCCAGCATTTTAATGATTCGGTCAACAGCAACTTAAGCCTTGAATATATTGCTTTATTACTTTTCTTTTTCTGCAGAGCTTTGGTTCAGACAAAGGTTAAATAAAAGATCCTGCACCCAGCAACTGAGCTGTACTGCAAAATACTGGATGGCTTAATTAAATA
The DNA here is from genome assembly GCF_035582795.1 of Mycteria americana. Taxonomy (NCBI): domain Eukaryota; kingdom Metazoa; phylum Chordata; class Aves; order Ciconiiformes; family Ciconiidae; genus Mycteria; species Mycteria americana. Next base: position 15,231,421 of record NC_134378.1, read on the forward strand.
AGCTGAGGAGAAGACCTAAGAATCTGGTAGCTTGAACTGATGGATGATAAAGCAAAAGCTCTTCAAAAATAGTACCCCAAAAAAATCTAATAAAGTATGCCAGTACTGGTTTTAAACTGTGAGAGTCCTCGTGCACAGTAGACGGTGAGAGTTTGTTAGCAGAAAGCTTTCTGACCAGTGCTTTTCATGACGAAGCTCTTGGTAGCTGAAGTGCTTTGGCCAAGGCCACATTTTCAACGAGGAAAGAAATCCCTAGAGAAGGCACCGAGAACCTCCATGAGATTTCTCCAGCTGTTTTTCATGGGGGATGCATCCCACACGGCACGCTATGCCCACGCCATAGGGGTGCACCCCGGCTTCGAACACCGTGCTGGGAAATGCCTACTGAGAAAAAGGAGAGAAAAACCCAGAAGACATTAAATTCCCTGTACTTACCTTGTCGGGCTGTGGTTGTTTGCTTTTCCCAGATAACCGTCATCCACCCGGGGATAAGAAGCGAGCCTTGCTTCGGCACTGAGCCTGCAAGGATGGGGCCATGCAAGCCCCTGGGCTCCCCGCTATCTTTTTCTGTTTCTCAACGTTTCTGCCTACTGCCATTAAGTGAGAAGCTGCCTTTTCTCACTTCCGCTACGACATCTCACACCTCTCTCTCTCCTTTTAGTATTGTATACTCTTTTAACGTCAAGAGGAGAGAGCTCTTCATGAATAATAACAGAGAGACCTAAATTTACACCTGCCGTTCCCTGGGCATTGCTCGGTGGTGGTGGAAGAGCATCCCTCACCAACAGGTCCACGTTTCCTCCGAGGCACTGAAAAACAGCCCTTCTTTCTCCCAACAATAGCCTCAATTGTCTTCTTCTCCAGGCAAATTTTTTTGCTTTTGTTATGTACTGCAAAAGCTGAGATAAGTTAGCAAAAGCGAGGGCTTCAATCTGGAGCCTGAAGTGGTGTGAAAGTGGGTCAGACGCGGCCCCGTGGGCAGCCATGCGCAGATATCACGTGCACCTCCGCGGTGCCACCCCAGCAGCACTGAGCTCCCCTCCCTGCTGGGAAGGCAACGAGACAGCGGCCGTTTGCGCCTTTTCTGGCCTGAGGAAGATCCAGCAAATAAGAAATCCACCGTCGGTTTTGTCTGTGATTCACCACATCATGCAGAAAGGCTTTTTTTTATCTAGCAAGTGTGAGTGAAATCCTGTTTCATTTCGTTTCTCAGATGCACTTGATTACTGGAGGTGCTTGATTCACATTTACTTTTGTCACCTGTTCCTCTCAACTTTTTTTTTTTTTAATAAACCAGGCCTCTGAGCTGTCTGAAAAGTAGCAAAAAATAAACAAGGACGCACATGATTTATCCTGGGATGCATGGAAGCCAAAACCATGTACGCAGTCTAGGCTAGTTTATGGAGTAGGATGGGAAAAGAAAAATGACGCTTGTCCCCACTAATAAAACTGTTGGCACAAAATCAGAGCTTCATGGAGGTCAAAGTATTTTCCATTTCCAAAAGCAAACTTTGGCCTGATGTACAGAGAGCTTGATTTTGTTTTAAGGTGAAATGTTTCAGAACTTGTAAAACTAGTGCTCAGAAAAGAAATTTTTGCAGTTCATGGTGTGCAGAGCTGTTGGATGAGATCAGAGCAGGAAACACATTCCTTCCTTCCTTCCTTCCTCCAGATCTCCTGAGACCGTGTATTTATTTACATTGAAAGAGGAGCTAAAAGTGGTCAGGCTAACAGCTTCATTCAAAACATCCACAACATCATTTTCCTCCTCTTTGGTAGCATTTATGTATTTTCTGGGCTCTGTCTGACTTTGGTCGGGTACAAAATAATTAGGGAGATCCAGATCAAGGAATGTGTCAGCCCTGCTGCCTGGGAGCCAGCTCGTTAATTCATTAAGCATGTGATTTCCGATCGTAATTCCCTCTCTGCTGTCAGCATTCACCAGGTGTGAGGATCCAAATTCAGAGAGCTCGAGGCGCTGGCAGCTTCCCGGCTCTTTGGTGAGGATAACGGGGCAATGCCTGCACCAGTGCTGCCACGAAAAATACCTCCTGCCAAGAGATTTCATACCCTCCTTCATCCACCCAATATTCCTTCCGTTTCTCCAATTATAAACCACCTCCATTTTTTGTTATTATTCCTTGGCTATATTGTAGCGCTGGGAAGCTGCATCTCTTGGGTGCTGTGTGATGCTTCACAGAAGGGCGAATATTCTCTGATTGCATAGCCTGATACGCCAATCATTTGATAACATCCTAACTAAATCTTAAACACACACGTGCACACACAACCCCTTCGGAATAAGCAGCCTTCAGCAGGTAAAACCTCACGTACGCTGCCCAGACCATTGCATACCGTATCCATAGAGAGGCAATATAAATCTTCCTCATCTCAGTCTCACGTTTCCAAACAGCTGCTCAAAAATGAGGGCATATTTGAGCTTGGCTCAGGCTAAAAGCACCGTTTGGCCAAAATGTCTTCTCAAAAGGGGCCAGTTTTGTCACGTGGACTAATTGTCCCCATCAGTACACCAGCCTGCAGGCCATTCTCCTCCGAGCAGCCCTCAGCCCCTCCCTGATCGCCTGTCAGATCGGTTCCGGCTGCGGATGGAAGGAAGGAGTCACGGAACGGCACAGCTGAGCTCTCACAACAATGTTGAGACAAACTGATGGGCATCGAGGGGAGGTTTTGCACGTCCCTGGGTGGACGTTGGCTAAGCCTATTAAAATGTGATCAGTTCCAGGTAGCATTTGCTCCGTTACAGAAGCTGCTTAGCGAAAGCAATTATAAAGGACTTAGAGAGGTTTAACCAATTAAAAGAATATCCTTCAGTCTCCCACGGCTGGCTGGGGGACGCCTCAGTAAGATGCTTTTTAGGAGATGAAGTCAAACCATATTTTTTTACTGAAGGTCTAAGAATTTTTAAATTACGGTTTTAGGGTCTCTGCATTTCTTCAGGTAATACTAGACAAAGGCCAAGTATTAATGAAGTATCCATGCAGCCTGCATTTCATTAATTTGTGCATTAATAATTCCCCTTCTGAACAAATGTTTTGAAGAGTTCATTCATTTCTCCTCACCGATGTTCCAAGTCTGAGCTATCTGAGCTGAGGAGAATATTGCTATGAGATTTAGTGTAACCATCCCGCAAACAGGAATAACAAATAGCAAATACTTTGCAGCCACAATACACAGAAGAGCACCAGTCTGAAAATCTACTCCTTAAACAGTTGTATTTCATAATTCCTATATTCTAAGGAAATCAGATTTGCCCGCGAATCATTTCTTTTGCAAGAAAGGAACTAAATTCATGGCAGTTTGTATCCCTAATTAAAAGCCTGAGCAACTCCAAGTGGAGTTCAGCAAAACCCCTGTGACATTAAGCATGAGTGGAAGCTGAGTTTAACAGCTGAAGTGTCACATTGAAATTCAAGAGGATAAATTAGCGATATAACAGTCGTATATATTTCCCAGAGATGTTTGTACATGTAGGTTTACTTTACAGCCTGCCAAGTTATATAAAGAGAGCAGCATCGGAGCGCTCTATAAACAGGCTCTGAGGAGCAGAAAGGGACCGCGGCTGCACCTCTTGGGACGGGGAGACTTTTTATTCTTCTCCCAAGACACGTCCCTTCGCTGGCGCTGCAGCTCAGGCTGGCGAGGCGTTTCTACTGGCATTCAGGCTCTTGTGGCTGCATCTCTGAAGACAACCCTAGGGCTGGTCAAGCCCAGCAAGCAGATTTTCCAGGTGTTAAACCCTGTCCGTATGAGTGTTTAAAAAGCTAACTGATGCGTTTTTAAACATAAAGTCTGGCCAGGGCTTTAGTCACTGCAGAAGCATGCAGTAAATACAGCCCCAGGGTCCCCCTGGAGAGCAGAAACCCTTCTAAGGAGGAACAAAGGACACGTGAAACTCAAAACTGGAGGGGAAAGAAAAAAGGTGCTGCAGAGGATGCCAGTTCCAGTTATACCTGATCTTACCAAATAGAAAGAGCCTTGAACCTGGTGAGGAGAAGATGGGAGCCCTTATCTATCCTTCAAAGGGGAAATTTTCTTTCTTTCTTCTTCGTTCGCCTCCAAACACCTGGATGTCCCCGGGGGGAATGGCACGAATGAAGTTTAAATGGAATCAAGCAACTTCTTCTTTAATTTCCAAAACAGTAATTACCTTAGAAGGAAACTGGGAAAGAGACCCCAGTTTGCTCTGGGTCAGCAGTGATGTGCTGCTTGTTGGAGCCTGTTCTTGGGCTAGCTTTAACCTTCGTTTTCTGCCTTGCTCCTTATGGACAAACCTGGTGCCAGAGGACAATTTAATCACCAGCGTCAGCAGGGGCAGGAATTCACATCCATTTTCAAATCTGTCAGCTGAAGCCATTGAAAATCAGGACTGGAGAATATATTCTGAGTAACATACATTGGTTTTGCATGCCAAAAGGTTTTTCTATTCACTCTGCTGTCCCACCACCACCAACAAAGAAATATTTAGGGGACCATGGCTCCTTTCAAGCAAGATAGCATCTTCTACCCCATAATCCAAAAAAGAGACACAAAAAGAGACAATCCTCCCCCAGTAGGAAAAAAAGAAGAAAAATGATACAGAAAGATAAACAGCAGATCTCTGGCTGCTGGGAATGGAAATGAAGGAGTCAAATCTAATGTTTAGACTGCTCAGAAACATGTGCAAGAGCACAGGGGGATTGTATCCAGCAAATGCTGCGTGTTTTCAGCGGTGTCTAAAGGAGCTGAGGGCTCCCCAGGCCCACTGCTATTCCCAGTTTCTCTTTCTTTGCTCTCCTGAGTACTTACTGGTGCATACTGGTGGTCCCCAATCTCTGCCGGTTGTTATCAACTTTTATGGAAATCCTTTCTTCCGCAGCCTTGTGACCCAAATACCAGCATGAGCAGTTTTAATTTTACTAGGCTCATACCCAGCCTTGCAGCTGCCATAATCCCTAGTTTGGGGCCCACTGCTATAAATATTGCCTACGACCTGTCAGGTAGTGCATCATGTTAATATAAACAGCGCCTCGAGGTTTAACTAGGCAGTGCCAGCTACATCTACGCTTGGCCCAGCTTTTACCCTCTCTCATATCAAACAGCACGGTGACACTTGCTCCCCTTTGCGAGAGATTCTCTCGTAATGGCATCGACTAAATAAGTAGATAAAACCCAGGAGCTTTGAATACACAAGGTCTCTTTCTCCAGAAACCAGCATTAATGCAAAACCCTGACATAAGCCCCATAACACTGTCATATACATTACTCTGTACCAGCTGGAGCGTGCATTCCTTGGGCAGCATTGGAGACACACGGCCGCTGATGAACTGAAATGCAGAAAAGGCTGAGAGATGATGTTCAGGTGGGTCAGTACCTACCCAAACTGCTCCTGCCTTGGCTCAGAAATTACAACACGCTGTTCCCCAGCTGTATGCGTTTCAGCTCCCCTTGAAATGCAGAGCAAAAGAAATAAATTGGCCAAAATAATCTGAACAAAACTATCAAGGCAGGATGGATCTGAGCGTCTCTGGAGACGTTAGCAACAGCGGAAGTGGTTAAAAGAGGGAGCAGCGTCTCTTTTCTCCTTCTCCTGGAGAGGAAGGAGGAGAGGACAGAGGGATACCCTTGCCAAGGGCCACCCCAGAGCTGCAAGGCTGTGACTCAGCATGACCCCGGAGGGGATGGAAGAGCAAAAGCAAGGAGGAAAACACCAGCCAAGTGCTTTGCACTGCAGTAGATCCCGGGGGTCCCACGTGAGTCGGCAGCGGCAGCACATTACCCATCGCCGTCCCCGTGCTCTGAGCCACGCCGAGCCTCAGATGGCCCCAGAAGAGGGACAGGGGGCTGAAAATCCCTCCCGAGCATGGCTCCCACGCTCAGCCGAGCTGGCCACCAAGCACCCACCAGGGACTTTTGACACGAGATGTATTCCTCCATGCTCACGCTAACCCAACGTGAGTTCTTCGAGACGTTGGCCCTGCAGAAGGGCTGTCTCCCAGCCTCAGCCACAGGATACACACAAGGCAAAATAAAATACTCGGTGTGATCTAATATAATTTAACTTCCAGGATTGCTTCCACATCTAGTTTAGTCTGAAAATCGAGACTGGCACAGTTTAAATCTTCTTTTGCCCAATGAAAAAGATGTCACTCAAAATTTATGTTTCCCTCTGCAGGACTTCCTGCCTGATAAACAAACAAGGGCTCGTCTCTCCGCTGCTTCTCCTTCCTCTCTCCCCTTCTTCCTTGGGATGCAGTTCAGACGGACAGAGCGTAGAGCCATTATAAGACAAAATAGAAAGCCACAGGATGCAATAATTCGGGTTTTAATACACTTTTAAACTGGGAGTTTGATTTAGAAGGGAAATGACGATGCAGCTCGGTGGAAGGATCAGTCCCCAGCATCCCCGGCACGCCAGGGTCGGCTTGCTCAGGTCTCCTCTCCGCTCCCCAGCCCTGGGCTCGCAGCTTTGGCACCTCATTTGATCAGATGTGGGAAATATCAGAAGTTCATGGAGCAGCCCTGCTCCTATTAAAACCGCACTGAATTAATTAGAAGTGAGGGAAGGGTCTGGTTTATTTTTAGTTCAAAAAATAGAGGAAGGAAACCTCCAAACTCACAAACACTATTCCGGACAGTCACCCCCACCACACGCTGGGTCGAATCCTTCCCCAGACAGTGCTCAGCTCCACCAGGCTGACCTGCTCCATCTTACTGCACCAAAGAAACCCTTGTGGGAAGCCTCAAGATGATGGAGAACAGGTCCTAGGAGCCAGTAACAATAATAAAAAATGATTTTGGCAGCCACTTTGTTTTACAGCTCATCTGTTTTGATAAGCGTGTGCCCGAGGAGGCACAAGACAGCAGCAAAAGGCACCAGGTATCAGGCAGAAAAGGGCACTTTCACGCTGTGTTAGATGAAAGTTAACACGTTCCCGTGTTTCAAATTCATCCCTGGGGAGGGGACCCAACAGGGCAGGATTGCCACCCTAAATCTGCTTGATCCCGTGTATGATAAAATTGAAACATACGGATTAAGGGTGACAAATACAGGTCAGGGTCTCCTAATCTGCGCGTCAGAGGCCAGCGGCACAGAACCGCACAGCGTGCAGCCCAGCTGGGATTTCAAAATCAGACCATAAGTGTCTCCAATGCAGTTAGCCATGTGTTTAATAGCGTTTAAATTGCAGAGTGATTGCATGTGATATTACAGCATTACCCCAGATTACTTAATTGACTATTCAGTCGCTGAGGTTAAGCAGATATTTCTCTCAATATATGTTTTTGCTGCTATAGGTCCCTGCCTCCGTGTTATTTCGCACAGCATTGTCTGAGCAACAGAAGCAGAGACCCTTTACCAGGAGAAAACCACTTTCATTTAACGTGTTGGTAAATTTAACAGGCAGATGTGTGAGATTTTTTAAATTGGCTGTAGAAAGAATCCAGATCCTGCCGTTCTTAAAGAGCTGCACGCAGGGGTAGGCAGCTGGGAAGTGCCAGTGCATGGAGTTTTCTGCAAAAATTATGATGTGCACAAATGAACTTGTGTTGGGAGCCATTTGGTCACAGCCTGAAAATCCAGCTAATCCTGTACAGGCACTGGGAAAGCAGATGGACTGGAGCTGTGACGTTGGCTCATTCCCGTTGGCCCAAGGCTGATGGATGGAGGGGGAGAGGCTGGAGAGCATCGCTTCTCCTGTGGCCCTGGGAGGGATCTCCTGGGGAGTCATGGGTGGACTGCTCCATGCAGGGCAAACCAAAGGTCCATCCGACAGAGACATTAATTTCTGGAGGTGGCCAAAAGCAGGTGCCCAGAAATGTGAAAAAGCAAGGCAGGCGTCCAGCGCTCCCTCCGAGCTTCTTGTAGACCTCCCCACTTCTCCTGTGCCACATGTCATTTCTGAGCTGTCCCCATCACAGTCCCGGCAAAGCTCCTCAGGGCAGGTCAAATTCATTCACTTGATGGCGTCTGAAGATCTGCAGGCCATCTAGTTACGATTTACATCTGCAATCACAATGACCATATAGCAGCCAAAAATATTCAGAATGAAATAATCAATTCACTTGGACAAAAGAATAAAAACAGACCCTCTAGCCTTCTTTCCAAAACATGTCTCTTCAGCTGCCTAAAACTTTATTGAATAAATGGCTTTTGCAGCATTCCTGGAAGATGCTCTCATACATCGGGCAGGCTGAGGCTAAAAGAATATAACCACCTCCACTGTTAGTTATGTGTTTAACAAAAGAGATAGCACATGGAGTTGAAGTAAGGCTGTGAGGACGGAGCTGGACACCAGGAATTATTTAATTTCTGTACAAATTAGGCAGTGACTCTGCTAGTGATGACACCCACAGAAAAGGGCACAGACAGTTCCCTCCCCACTGTGTTACTGAAGCCTCCTCTGTGCCTCTCGGCTGAGTAAAGGTGATGGGGAGATGCAACCACAGCCAGACTTGCTCCTCCTGGACCGCGTTTTTCAAGGGAAACGCATCTTCTGCATATCTCCTCTATGAGCTACGGCATAGTCCATGTGGGATGACAGCGTCTGGGTTTGGGACATATCCACATAAATACTTTCAGTCCCAAGGCAGAAGGAAAAGCAGCCTTTGCCTCCATGTGCCAAATCCGCATTGCACTGGTGGTGCGTAGCTCCGTAAGAGAGCTTTGCTGCTTCCTAGCCCTTTACAGGTCACATAAAGGACAAGAGTGATGCGGTCCTTATTCTCTGTAGAGCAAATTTGGGATAAAAAATTAACATAATTATTTTATTTAGCCTTGATTTTCTTCTTGTCTTTTATTGTGTTATGTTTTAACTGAGATTTCTTTATTTCCTGCTAGGATTCTGCCAGAATCCTGTCATTTCATACAGAGGTTGAAATGCATAATACAAAAGGAAACAAATCTTTCCCTTGATTGCCTGATATATCTACTTTTTAATCTAGATTGACAAACGCACTCTACCAACAGCACTTTTAACCTTCGGAGTTGTTGCATTTTATTTTCCGTTGTTTGATGTCCCTCGGCAGGAATCTGGAAAGGAAAAAAAGTATCATCTTTCTCTGCTTACCCTTTAATTAAGCATTTTTATTATGGCAATGTCCAGACCCAAACGTCTTGTAATCACGGTCTCAGGTATTGCACAAACGTAGAACAAAAGGACGAGCCCTGCCACCAGAAAGCAGCTCCTGAGGCTGTTTAATGATCCCCAGCACCGTGGGGACTGCGGCCAGAGGCTCCGCGTAACAAACTAATGGGATTACAGTGACCCTGGCTCCCTGTCTACCTGGATGAAAAACATACGCTAACTGCCTCTGCGAGTACTTTGGACAAAATACCCAGTGCCACAAGGGCATGAAACACAAGGACAGATGCAAATACAGCTTCATTTAAGCCAGCGTCTGAACGAGGCATCAGCAGTCCTTTATCTATACCATACCTTCTTTTGTTCATAATGTCACTGCCCCCACGCTTAGTGCTGTTTTCTATTATTTCTGTTTATGCTTGTTTTTACAGACATTTGCAGGCTGGTTTTCCCCCGGGATTATTAATTCTTTGCACAACGGCAATAGAAGAACAAAGTGGGGCTTTAGGGTAACAGTTTACAGCAATGAACACCACACAGACAGGTCCCTTTTTCAGCCCCGATGAAGAATTGCTCACGAAAAGTAATGGGCTTTTTCCATACCTTGCAGGTGCTGTGGTGATTGCCTTCGTGGTCTGTTGGCTCCCTTATCACATCCGGCGTCTCATGTTTTGCTATGTCCCCTCCAGCCACTGGACAGAGTGAGTCACGACTCGGGGGACGAGCTCCCCCCGTGCCAGGATGGGGCGCGGGGTCAGGCTGGAGCTGGGGCTGCCGCGGCACCGGCGGACCTGGGGATGGAGGTGGGGATCTGGGAGCAAAGGCGTTCTCCAGGCGAGGGCTTAAAGCCTCAACCTCCTAACTGTTGTTTTGGTTTTTTTTTCTTTTGGATTTCTTACCGTGATTGCCAGCCAAATTAAGAGTCCTAGTTTTATCACCAAAATCCCCCAGGTGTGGGCGAAGGAAGCGTTAGCTTGAACTGAAAGGCATCATCAGCCTCTCCTTCTTCTGTGGCTGCGACCACAGACTTGCCCCCCGTTAACGACGGCGATGGATATTCAGCTCTGGCAGTCCTCGATACAATGACATTTGGACAGGGAGGTTTATACATCCGAAGTGGATTGCTGTCTCCATGGCGGAGATATCGATCACCGGCCCTAAGATGGAGCAGCTCCTGTCAACACACAATTTAGCTCCACAACGCCACATTTCCTTAGTGATAGGAGAGATTACACAGGTGGGGAAATAAATGCGCTGCTTACTGAGTCTGGGGCAGGTTATTTACTGGCTTTTGCAGGGAGTGGATCAAAATTAAATACTAGTACGTCCAGAAAATGTCCAGATTCTCAGAGAATTTAGGGATAATTGCACGCGCGCTGTTCACAGATGTGCAAGGGCACACAAGCAGCTCCGTGCAGCCTTTCTGCTGCATCAGGCCAGGTTCCTCAGCAAAGCAGCCACGGAACTGACTATTCATTTTAAATGTGCAATTAAGCGTTAATGCTGTCTGGGGATATACGTCCAGGTAGCCTGAGATGCCATGAGATGCGCTCAGTGAAAAATGTGTCTTTTCTCCCCTGGTGTTATGTCCCTCTTCTCTCTGGGCCCGGGTCTGTTTCCTGCAATGAACAGGAAAAGAAAAAAAAATCTGTAATACCAAAAAGCAGAGCAACTCTGAGACATTAAAATTCCATAACCTCCAAGCACAAAAAATAGTAATTTACCATATAGCAGTCTATTGAATGGAATAGTACATCCGTCCGTAGTAAAAACCAAAACTTATCTTCAATCATGAAAACAGAGCTCTAGGCACACACTGGGACAAACTGTTGTTTCTTGTTTGCTTTCCTATATGAAAAGCACTTAAAGCAGCAATCAATTATGTAACGACTGCATTTGCTTTGAGCAAGAGGGGTAGAGTCTGTCTGCAGTTAGTGTGAATTTATGCATTGTGGTTGCATTCCCTTTTTTTTTTTCCCTTCTTTTAAAAGCCATGAGCGATTTTAGGAAAACATTGAATTTACAGGCATATTATGAATGGTGAACTATCAGTATGGTAGCTAATCAAGAGCTTGCAGCAGCTTGACATGTTCATTTATAAATGCATGTGCCTGGCCCTGAAGAAGAGAAATTTTTACTATATTAATTCTTCACAGCTACATAGAGAAACTCTGCTTGTAAGAGCTGGATGGGCCATGCAGGACTTGGCAGTGCTGAGGCGGTGTGGAGGGATTGGTGATGTACTCCAGCACACGTCTATTTATCTTTTGTTAGACAGTGCTCAGACTAACAAAAAGGTCTGCAGTTTCCACTGAGATAAATGATCCTGGGGAACATCTTCCTGCAAATGAGACCCACATTGTTTATAAACGCTTTACCAGCTCAGAGCTGTTGATCTCAGTTGTCCCAAGGAAAGATATTTCCAAAAGAAAAAAAAAAAAAAACAACTAAGCATTTTAAACCAATTCTAGTTGAAAGCATTTTATTGTGATGGTCAGGATATGTTTCAAAAGCCTGCTATCATCAACTTGCCCCCAGAAAGGAGAATGCTATCCCAGATCACGGGCAAATCCCAACCCAGGGACCCACTGAATGAGCTGATGCAGCCCTCACTGCCGGGGGGAGGAGAGAGCCACATCTGTTACTGGATCTTGGCTCTTCTGTAGACTCCGTAGACCAGAACTGCAGCCAGAAAAGTCAAGCTAATGTATATGCATGACACAGAAAGAAATTTCCATCTGGCTTCTCAGTTTCCAGAATGCTATTTTCGAAGACAAAATGAACGCACGAAGTAAATATCACATCCGGACCCAGGGCATAAATAAGTTTCTAACTGCTAGGGATTGGGGTGAGACCTTTGTAGAGGCATTTGATCTACGTTTGGCCAGTCCCAGCTGAAAACAAAGATGTCTTCCTGGTGGCTCATGCACCATTGGTAAGCTCATGTCCCCAGCTGAGAAAGGTTAGCTCATGTTTTTCTCCCCCTTGTGACTTTGAATTATTTCAGTTCTCCACACTCTATTTAGATTTTTATCTTTCATCTGTCCTTGCAGCTTCCTTTTCAACTTCTACCACTACTTCTACATGCTGACAAACGTCCTCTTCTACGTCAGTTCGGCAATCAACCCCATCCTCTACAACCTGGTGTCTGCAAACTTCCGACAGATCTTCCTCTCTACACTCACACTCCTGTGCCTGCCGTGGAGGAAGAAGAAGAAACGACTGGCCTTCACCAGGAAATCCAACAGCATCTCCAGCAACCACACATTTTCCAGCCAGGTCACAAGGGAAACGACATACTGAAGCCAAAGGAGGAAGGGAAATGCATTTCATCATGGAGTCAAAACTTGAGGGAGGCCTCTGTGACTTTCATGCATGGTCTCCAAGTTCGCATAACACAAGTGTGTTTAGCAAAGTCATTTTTGTTGGAAAAATAGGCTTTGTGCTGCCAGTAACTTTGAGGTTATTTTAAGCATTGGCCTTGCCTCTTGTGAATAATGTCTACACATTTGGTAACTTCAGTCTGGCATAAATCCAGGTGCGGTGTTAACTGGGAAGCCAAAATATGTTAAATTTAGGCAAAACCATACTGCATTTCATCCTTTTCTCAGTGCAGATGCCATGTTCACACCCAAGGGTTTGAGATCACATCTCTTGGTGGCACCGAGCAGAGAGTCTGCTGAGGAGAAAGCAGTTTTCAACAGAAAGCAATGTTTCTGGAGAATGGACATGCTCATCTATGGGATATTCAATGAACAAGGAGTGAAAACTCAGGGAGCCGGGTGGTTATTTTAGAAACATATCTAAATTATGATTAATATGACCTAGGTGCTCAAGACAGCCGCTCTGGCTCCTTGAAATTAAATAACAACAGATGATGCCTTACCTAGATTGGGGTGGGTGTGGCCTGGGGAAATGGGGGTCATCTTTTACTTTAGGGCATATATAGCGCCTGGCACAGTGAACCCCCTCTCTCACTGGTATTGGTACTGCAACACCAATAAATAACAACGTCTCTGGCAAAGTCAAGAATGCAGAAACTGTGCCCAGCTGGAGTGCTGAAAATTAACAGAAATGGAAAATTTTACTGTTGCCGTACAGCCAAATCCTATTTTTTACCAGGGAGAACAGTTAGCTGGCCTGCATTAAGAGGTGAGAAAACTCCAGGCTCATGAGTGCTCCAGGCTGCTGAGATAAGAGAAACCTGCCCCAATTCTGTGGGACTTTCAGATTTTTCCCATTCTTATTCCAGTTGTACTTGTTTCCTCACCATTTTCACAAGGCTCATGTCTCATAAGTTATATCAGTTGTAGGCAGCAGGGCCTCTTGTTCTACCTTTTCCTTTATTTCTTTTTGCTACCAGACCTGTTGGCGTACTGATCTGCACACACAAATCCTCAGATAGTGCAATGAAGAACACGAGAAGGTCTAAGCTGGGAAGTCTTAGCTCTAACACAACTTTCTTTTAACAAGCCAGAGGAACAGAAACAAGACCTGAAAATTCTCTTTGAAATTTCTCAGCTGGCCAAGATAGGTAGTGTAAGCTTTTTTCTCATATGGTTCCACCTCTAACACCCCACTATGTGATGCAGCAAATTGCTCCAGAGCCTTTAGCACCAGAAATGACAGGCCTCTGGGACAAGGTAAAGGACTTTCCCCACTGTCACATCACCAGATGGTGACCTGCATGAACCGGGGACCAGTCAATCATCCTGTGCAACCTCTGCTGTGATTTTGCTGGTGGTGACCTTGCGTCCCTTTTTACACCACACTTCACTAGGAAAGCAGGGCATGCCTCTTCATGATGACAAACCAGAAGAGTCACTTGACTCAATTCAGCGTTCTGGGCTTTGCCCATACCCTGTCACTCTTCAACTAACGAGCACCCCTGGTATGTAACAGAAGTCTCAGTGCTGGAGATGCGGCTCTGGCCCCAGTGAACCGATACACAATGATGGAGACCAGTTACTGATCCACTGGGTACAGATGACTTCTCCTGCTACAGATGTGGTATCTCGTGGGTTAGGCCCTATTGGGTTCAGGGCATAGAGAAAACATCTGTGGGGCATTTGCTGTAAATTGTGAGTGATGGCCATCTACTTCCAAGGCATTTATAACCTGACAGTTGTACAGAGCTAGCTACCAGAGTAGACCTGGCTACCATCAGCCATGACCTCCAACCACACCTACCAGGGATGGGAGATTATTTTAATGCCTAGTACAGAATCACGCCAAAAGAAAGGGCTCAAAAGATAAATCAGTGGGGCTTTAGTTTCTTCTGATTCAGCCAAACTGCAAGCTCTGTCCTGTCATGCCTTCTTTTAATTTCTTGCCCTCTGGTTGTACCAAACAGAAGGCAGAGATTATATTTGACAAAGCACTTAAGTTGCTCATGCACAGTTGACTCCTCTTTGGCAAGAAAAACAGGTAATGGCACACGCACACAAAACAAAAAAGGCAAAAAGGAGACTGGTTTCTTTGGAAGGAAATCTGTGAGGAACTAGCAAATGTTATCTGTCTGTGTGTTAGAAATGGCTTGGGCAGGTTGGAAGAAGCTCTAGAAGACCTGTACATACTGCCTTGTGGGAAAGTCCAGGTACGATAAGCAGAGGAAGAGGAGTCTTAATGTCATACACTTAACATTGGCCTTCCAGGCAAGACACCTTAAATGTTTCTGGAGAGGACCCACATTTTTTAACTTCACTTCTAAATAGAGTCAACAGCTGGGAGGTGGTTTCTGAAACCTCCCACGGAAGCCGTAACTGTGTGTTGCTTTGGCTTTCATTAGGATTTAACATCCTGCGTGTCTCAGTTGCTTTTGAAATGTTAAACATTATTAATGTACTTGTTCAACACCAACCTCCTGAAGCGTGCTTGATTATCTTAGAAAACACTGTACAAGAATTGTTGTTTCACATAAGATGCTTGGCTTAGATTTTCATTACTGAGATACCCTGGCAGCTTACAGAATATTTGATCACAGCTCAGAGAAACTGGTAGGTTTATTTTTGGTTTGACATGAAAATGGGAACAAGCTGGAGTAAAAATGAACTTATCATAAACTCTTTCTGCAATGTTTGTTGGGCCACTCGAGTCCTGAGGAGCTGACTATTTGGGGGGATTTATCCAAGTGGTTTGCTGGCTTCTACAGCTCTGTTCCTGCAGTTTAACACAGGAGCAGACCTGAGTCTATGGCCTTAATCTGAGATTGCAGCTCAAAGCTACCTCTTCCACTGGCCAAATCTGACTACCCTGTGCTGAGGAGTGTATGTTACAGCAGATTTCATCCTCTCTCCCCTCCTCACCTAGTTTTGCTATATTCGACCTAGAGATTTAGTTCCCTTGAGCTCAGAGAAGTGAGGACAACTCACTGCAAGACCCCACAGTTTTGTAAAGGAAAGCATGACACCATAGAGAAGAAAAAGACACAAACTGCCCAGTATATACCAGAAAAATGGTTCTTTCCATGCCTTTTAACAACGGTTGAACTACTAACCCAACAAGGTTTAGCTTTAAACCTAATCGAGTGTAAGTGGCTTCTGCCATTAGGCAAAATGCATACTCCCATCCTTTGTATTCCTGTCTTGTCTGAACTCTCCGCTGGGACAGAGAGGTGAGCGGTGGTGCGGCATGCTGTTAATCTATGCAAATTTCCTATGTTTTGAACTGTTTGTTTTGACTAAAAAAAAATCTGTTGAGCCCACAGATGTGAAGTGCTGCCAGATGGATTCTGAGAAATTCCCATCTGAAGAGAGTCTATCAAGTGACCTCTTCAAATATTATTTTGAGGTTTCGTTTCTCTTCACAGTGTTCTTGTCAGGACCATCCATTCGGCAGCATGTGAAAACAGATTTCCAAAGTCATTACGCTATTTGGAAATTTCCCCCAGACAGGACTTTTTCGCTAAAGGCCCAGTACGCATCAGTGTTTGAACGCTCTGCTGAGCTTGTCTTTTTTGTAAAGTGCATGAGACCTCGCTTCAGCGACCGTGCCCGTAAAGGAGAAAACTAAATGGAAAAGCCGGTGAGGAGGGTTAGCAGGACACGTGCTGTAAACATGACGATAGCAGGACCTTTGCATTTATAGCATCAAATGTTTAGTGAAATAAAAACCTAGGTGTGCCGTTGCTGCAGAGAGCTCGTGTTGCAGGTTTGAACCCATCGTCTGTGCGGCTGCCATCGCTGCCTGCCCTCGGGGAGGGACACGCGTCCACACGTGTGGCATGAGAGCCCTGGAGCTTTCCCGTGCAATGCCTTGAGTGTCAGTCTGATATCTTCCTGGTTGTGTTGTTCGGTAGCTGTTTAAACAAAGCTGTATCTGCTAGAGCTCTGTCTGGTTGTTAACATTACAGCTCAACAAGTTCTTCTGTTCTCAGCCTGGATTCGTTTGGTACAAAACCAGAAACTGCTAATCCAAAATTTCATGATGCTGTGTCCTGGCTTTGTGATCAAGAGTCCTTCCCCAGCTATGCCACCTGATAGTCCTGCACATATTGTATTTATGGCAAATATTTTTTAAAGTGCACCTTGTTTTTCTGAAATACAAGATGTTGATGTGCTTTATTTTCTGTGGCCTGTTGCGCAATGGAAAAAAAGAGAATGTTAAAGTGTGTCAGCGCTTCCTTTGTAATATTTTCTGTGACAAAGGGAAGGAAGAGGGTGTGAAATCCTTTTGTGTAGCAATGGGAAACACTCTTTCAATGTAACGTGCTATTATTGATACTGTATTTACTGATCAAACTGTAATGAAATGGTTACTTCCTGATATAGCCTTTGTACTGTATGGTATTTTATTTTATTTTATTTTGTCATTTATTGATCCTAAGAAATAAATATCCAAATTTAAGGCTGGGGCTAGATATGCTTGAGATGGCAGCTGTGCCTTTATCGTACAGCCTGCTTACCAGCACAGGTCTGTGGTCTAAACCGGTGAAATCCCATCGACCTGGAACTGAGCCGTGCACCTCCTCTGCGGAAGGGCCCCCGCGTGCTCCCCTCCCGCAGCCTGCAAGCACCGGCTCTTCCGCACAACGCAGCATCCAAAGCCCAGCTGCTGCTCGTGCCTGCAAGTCAGCAAACTAACGGGGGGGGAAGCCTGGCCAAGTCTGAGGGAGAGTCCCACCAGTGAAGTTTGCCCTGAGACATCCCTCCTGAGATCCGGCAAAAGCAAAGAGGGTCCGTGCTGGTTTACAGTCCTGCCCTGCTGTTAGGAGCAGCAACGGAGAGCATCCAGCTCCCTT
This sequence comes from Mycteria americana, assembly GCF_035582795.1. Lineage (NCBI taxonomy): Eukaryota > Metazoa > Chordata > Aves > Ciconiiformes > Ciconiidae > Mycteria > Mycteria americana. The sequence goes on from NC_134378.1 coordinate 15,248,740, forward strand.
TGGTTGAACCCCAGGCTTTGAGCGTGTGGCACGCACAAGCCTGAAGTATGGGAGTGGAGATCTTCTGGGCTTCAAGAAAGACCCGTGCCGCAGAGAGGGCAGCTGCCGTGCTGAGATCCAGGTGGCCCGGCGGGAGCCTGGCTGTTTTCTGAACTGTCTTGCTTGCCTTGCCTGCTTGCTTTCCCCTGTTGTAGGGCGAACATTAAAGACATCGTATCTTGGCCATTATTTCTGCTGCAGCTCTGCCCAGAAAACTGAGCAGATCAGGGCTTTATTGCCCCGCTACACAGCGAAGGAGACAGCCTTCACCGCGGAGAATTTGTTGCTGAAAAACAAAGCAGGTTTACTGTGCCTTAACAGAGAGATTTCCCTTCCTACCTTCCCCTCTTTTGCCTGACCCACTGCCTCCCTGGCAGCCATTTTTCTAACACAGATGCGATTTTGTGGGAACAGAATACTTGGGTATCGCTCACTATATTAAAGTGCACTTAATGAGCAAAAATCAGTCACCTCCATTCTCCCTGCAGCTCCCGGTTAATGTTCTGTTGTGAAATAGCTCAGCTGAGCACCAGGAAAATCCACAAAATCTTCATAGTTTTCAGCCATTCAACCCTATTGTTTTGATTTCTGGTCGAGGGAAAGGTTGCTTCGAAAGCAGCAACAAAATAAAATTCAAATATTTGGAATCATTCATGCCTGGACAATTCATCCTCTGATGAAATGCACTGCTTGTCCGAAAGCATTTTGGTGCTGCTTTCAGATGAGACGAGCAGGAGCCTCTATTGTCCCTACACCATCAATTATTGAAGAAGCAAATAATTTATTTTATGGATCCTTTTATTTGGCATTCAGCTCTGCCCTGTTAAAAGGTGTACTTTCAGTCTGCTGCCTAAGGAGCTGCAGTTAGCGTCTTCAGCAGTGAAAAGCCACAACGTGCGGCAATGTCCCTGTTTTCTGGCTGCAGGAGATTTCTGTGCAGGGCACAATGGTCCCAGTGGAGCCTCCATTGCTTATGCATGAATCCAGACCACGTTCAAGCTGGAGTGAAAATTGTTGCCCTCTGCTCATAACTTCTCTCGCTCAAGGCTGACTCCTTGAAAAAGCAAAACTCCTGGCAACCAGAGCTCCTCGCTCCACCCGTGCAAACCTCCCACCCAGTGTCCCGCAATCGGGCATCACGTCACGCCCCGCCAATGCGAAGGAAAACAAAAGGCTGTGGAGAGTCAATGAATTTCTTTTTTCTTTTATAAAGGCACAAGGACTGTGCCTCAAGCAATGAGGAATGCTTTCAATTTGGCCCGTATTTCTCATTTGAATTATAGAAGTAAGTTCCATAGTTCACAAGAGGAAAATTTCAGGTGCCTTTTGAAACAAATGTTACATTTTAGTAAATGGCTTCATGAAACTTAATAATCATCCATCCAGAAGTTAATTTATTTAAAATGTCTTTAAATCCTCCTCTGCTTTATTGAATTTGTTTGAACTGTAGATCAGGTTGGAGTATATTCATGAGGGTATTTAAGCAATAAGGCAGCGCATCCTGGTTATTATCACAGGTCTCTTGTGGGCTGTGAAGTACGAAGCAGAGCATGAAGCGACTTCGGGCACTCGAGTGCAAAACCCCTCCCGAAGTACACGAGCACAGACGCAGCCCCGAGTGCTGCAGGGTGGCTGAACCAAAGCCCGGGGGTTGCTTCCCGGGGGAAAAACCACGCGGGGCGAGCACACAGCAGCCAGCCCAGCCCAGCCCTGGGCTCACTCAGCCAAATGCCAGGGCAAAGGGTCGGTGATGGAAAGTGTAGGACAGGTCAACTGAGCCCACCAACGACCGTAGCTACTAAAGAGAGAGAAAACACAATTGCTTCATTCTTGCAGACAGACTTACTGAAAGCAAAATAAGTGGGAGGAGTCAAAAAAACTTAAAAGAAACTTAAACATCTCAGAGATGGCCAGAGTATCATCACAGCTGTGAATACAACAGCCACACACTTACCCGTGCATACCCTCGCTATAAATTTTTGGTCTTTCCAGTGGGGACCTCTTCCTCTTGCTTGAAAGTACTGGCGGGCTCAGCTGGCTTGTATCAGCAGTGACATGACATTTAATTACACTTGGCTGTTTCTCTATGAAATCCTGAAGAAATGGGAAGCCATATCCTTCACCCTTTTAGTGCAAAAATGTAAAACCATCTTGTAAAGCAGGAACAGTCCACTCTGCTTTCACACTGCTGCTGCTCTGCTGTGCACTGCTGAGATGTCTCAGCTTTGTTGCAAACTGAAGTTATATAAAGGAACAATTATGAACACGTAGCCTGGAAGATCTGCTTCAAGATCTGCAAAGGTACAGAAAGAATAAAGAATTCCTCTCTTGTGAGCAACATTGTGATGGACCATTTCATCCTCCCTCATCTTGATGAAATGCAGCATGAAGATGAAAGGACAGACACACCATATTTTGCCATTGCATTAGTTTCAGTCACATTAAGGGCTGAAACAGTTAGCCTGGGATTTCTTTGTTCCTTTCTTCCGCTTCTCCTTTCTCCTGTCTTTGGAAGCTGCTCAGTAGAAAGGGTATGCCCAACACTTCTGCAATGCAGCTTTCAGCCTCAGGCACCACAAAAACACATCATAATTAATCAGGATGTCTGATTGCTCTGTATCTCATCACTGCTCCTTAACTATGTAATCTCCAATTAAAATATTCACCTACCATTTTTTCTTTATAAATGTCTCAGGGCTGAGCAGGTATCAAGACTAGGTCACACAGGTCTGTGGTCCATCAGCAGGTATCAACACTAGGTCACACAGGTCTGTGGTTCATCTCCTGCCCAACACAAACATGCAAGCGAAGAGTCCCAGGGCCAGAGCTACAAGGGAGGTTTGTAAAACTGTTTTTCCAGAAACGCATGAAGGGAAAGCTGCTGCACGGCCAAGCTGGAGTTAATGTAGTAGGTACTCTGAATAACTGGAGTGTGGGTTGCACGACGTGATGCTCGCTCCTCTGAAATCACATTTGTTGTGGAATAGCCCCCCTGGGCTCAGCTGGAGAGCAAACACTCGGCCACGTCTGCCATCCTGTACCTACATGCTGTACACAGTCCCTTGTGGACTCGCCAGCACCCCAACATTTCATGTGCATAATCGAGATGTAATCGCCATCGTTACTGAGATTTAATAGTGTTAGCGCACTGCTAACAACCCAGCACACTCCACACCTTCGTTGCTGCAAGGGAGCTCTTGTTTTATGATATGGTTTTCAGGCACAGAGAACGTAAGGGACTCACTCAAGATCTCTAATGAAATCTTCTTGTCGACCAGAGATTCAAACCCCAGTGTTTCCGGTACAGTCAACTCTGATTCATTTTTCCCTTCATTCAGCTTGAGCAGGTAGTCCATGAGCTATTTTAAGCCTCCATTCCAAGAAGTATATTAGCAAAACATGCCAACTTTCAACCATTTAAAACCAACTTCTCGCTGGTTGTCAGCAACAGCAACAACCTTGGCATAGCACTTGGCAGCTTTCAAAGTGTTCTTGACGGTGCTGTTATCCTTGGTGTCTGCTTCCGTACAGAAACCACACAGATTGCAGGAGGTGAAGCATTGTGTTCTGAATTTAAAAAATACCCTAACAGGAACAAACCCCATTAAATGGGAATGACCTTAGCAGTGCCACGGAGAACTATAACGAAATCTGTGATACCTGACATTTTCAATGTTCTAGTTCTTCTGTCCACTTGAAAAGCAGCTACGACTGTCAACAACATTTTTAGTACAGCTCCCACACAGAGTAGGCATTCTTACAAAGTTCCACATTACTGCAATAAATCAATTTTTTGTCTTCCTTCAGACTGGCAATTGGGATAAGATTAATTTCTCTTTACCATCATCACAAGCATGAAATTAGATTTTTCGTGACCATCGCAGAAAAACACCGTATGTAGCCAACGGTGTTTCCTGACTCAGAACTTGAGACTTACCCCTCTCCTTCCTCTGGCCTCGATCTGGATTAGGACAAGCAAAAGGTACGGGGATTTTAAAGCTGGTCACCAACGACACCACAGCAAGGCATCCAGGCTGGTGAATTTTCTTGCCCAGAGAAGTGAGCGTCCTTCCATGGGGCGCTGATCTAGCAAGACATGTAAACACAAGCCCGTAGGCTTTTGAAATGAAAGAAAATACAAATCTGTGGAGCATTTGTGAGCCCAGATGAAGGCCCACATGCACAACTGGTATAAATTAGTTTGCATCTGCAAAGAAAGCCAGTTTGTGTTTGTAAGTGATGCAGTCTAGCTTAGTTTGTTTCTCTTTTCTGAGGCTTTTTTAAAAAATATCATTTAACAGGGGAAAATGAAGCAGTTCATTATGTTCGCAGCTCCACAGCCAATCTTAAATGCCAGAGGCGCTGATCAGATTAAAACAGAAATCACAGTTCATAGCTTGTGTCTGGAAGGAACAAAGACTCCAGTCCTGATTTTGATTGAATACAGGACGGTATCTCTTGCTTATTGTATATATTACAACGGCAAGGAGGGATATCGTTTATCACAGCATGCCTCAGTGCTTTTTAATATACTGTTTATCATACGGAGCTCACTAACATTCACAAAACACCCTTGCACATTTCACTTTGTATCTTAATAAGTTTTCATGGACTTTGGGAGACAGAGAAAAATACATGTTCCCATCCTGCCACTCTCACTCCATGTATACGCCATTAAAACCAGCTCCTCATCGAAGAGCAATGTCCTTGGCTTAGTAGACCTAACTGGTATAAATCCCTCTCCCCCTTGCCCTAGGGTGATATGATCTCTGTGAGATCAGCCACGCTGTTATAATCTGATTCCTGGGGAAGAAATGCTGTCTTCTGCTGGGAAAACATTTCATCAGTGAGCTTGAGAAAGAATAGGAGTAAGCGCGAGTGGCAGCTTTATACCCGTGGTGAACAGGAAAGCCAAAGCTACCCATAGATGAGCACTAAAATAGAAATCGTGGAGGGCTATCTCTGCTCCACTCATCAGTCTGGAAGGCAAATGCAAAATTAATGACCCTCTGTACAAGGAGATAGAGGCAGAAAAGGTTTTTGCAGGGAGAAGATTTGGCTCCCCGTTGAAATGCATGCCAACCCAAAAGCTACTGACTTTTCAGTGCTCAGCTTTGAGGAAGATTGTGCCATATCAGCTTAAGATGTAGGACAAAAGGTACAAAGGACTCCAAATGTCTTCAGGAAGCGTGGGAGAAGTAAGTGCACAATGATAATTCTATTTGCTTTCTGTGTTTCTATATACGTCATGTCATCAAAAGGATTTGCAGACTTTTTCCAGAGAGAAGACAGTTGTGTTAGCAACATCAGCATGTAACAAAAAACACTGGAAAAAGGAAAAGGAAAAAAAGAAAACATTCTGCTCCTGTCTGATTTTCGCATCTTCACAAATCAGTCAAAAGCTTTGCTCTTCAACCAAAATCTCACTTCCACTTGTTTATGACAATTCATCCCCTGTGCTATTCATTTTCCTTGCAGATTGCCTCCAGGGCTCAGGGTCTGCCTATTTTTTATATCCATCTCTCCAGGAGGCACCGTAGGGTTTGGAGATTGGTTGTCTTGATCAACATGAAAAGGCTGTTTTATGTAAGAAGGGGCTGAGTCACAGCAAGACTTTGATGAGCCCGATAGTCTTCCTTAGCGGTTGGCACCAGAGTAATGGAGAATCAGGAGCTATAGGACTGAAATGAAATACTGAATCAGATGATAGGATGGGAAAGATGTTTTGTTGGGGTGACAACTGATAAAGCTGAGGATATTGCATATTTGTTTGAAATTGAGCCTACTTCTTGTGAGGCACAAAATGGAATTTCTCCGGAAGCTGTTTAATTGTGCACAGACAGAAACACAGAACAGGACAATGAACAGAACGAACTGGAAGGGGAAAGGGGCTGATCAGAGAATGCACCCGCTGCCGTGGGGTGACGGAAGGGCATGGGTACCACCCCGCTAACCTGCTCAGTAAAGCAGCCCCTCACCGAGCATCACAGCAAAGCAGAGAAGCAAAGAGTTAAGTTTGCTCACGTCTCCCAGCAAATGCCTGTTCCCACAATTGCTGTCTCTTTTTGGCCAGAGTTCTGTATTTTTTAACTGTTCTCAGCTGTCTCTTAGAGCAATTATTCCAAAGTGCAGCTGAGGACATTTTCCCTTCTGCTCAGATGAAATTCACTTCTCTTCAGTTTGGTAGTAGCTCCCTGGACCACCTAAAAGCATCTCTGTTCTTTAGGTTCTAATCTGTACATACCCAACTGCAGGGAGGGCTGCTAAGACACTTGGAAAGGCAGTGGGAGAAGAGAGCAGAAGGGGAGAAAGAGGATCTGAGCCGGTGCTGCAGAGGCTGAGGAATGGGACGCTCCCCTGGCTTACAGGAGAAAGGGAGAAGGGGGATAGCAAGGAAGGAGTTAAACATTCGAATTTGGGGAGGTTTGCAGGATTATCTGCTGCCAAGTACAGCTTCAGAGCAGGTCAAGCTGCATCGTAACCAGTACCCCCCTTCCCGCATCCCTCTTCTCAATCACAGATGTTTCCACAGTCATCCCTGTGGAATGTTAAATGTTAAATTCGGAAAAAACGGTCAGCCCCAGACCCTTAAAACGACTGTGTGCTTGATTTGGTTTATTTCATCTCCACTTCCAATATTCACATCTTTCCAACCAGCTCCTTTTATTTAGGATTAACAAGTAGAAGTTTCACTTGAGCAGCTGTGGTTACACCCCATGAGTGTTTAAATTGAGGATAATTTGTATTGCTGTTCATATCAAAGTATCTGCTCTATAAAATGGCTTGAGTCAATTCTACATTTTTACTGTTTGTGAGCAGAAATATTTCTGGCTTATTGGCATTGTGGACAGATTTATTCCTAGCTTTGTTTTCTTTAATAAGACTGTAACTTTAATAAGATTTACATACTGAGACTTACAGTATACAGACTTCAGATAAATTTGTTCAGTGGTCAAGGCACAAAAGAGAAAATATTGCAATTAAATTGAATGTTAGCTTCTATCTACTGTACTACCAGCAATAATGAATTGCAATCTAAAATACAATTCAACTCTAACCATAAATATTCATAGCTAAAAGTCCTTATTTTTCCCTTAAACTGTTCTGTGCTACTAGAAAATCTAATGTTTCAAAAGTCAAACACTGAGACCTCATCATAACCAGATGTACCCAGAAAAACTGTGATATGGAAAAGTGGATTTCATCTCAAATAAATCATGAACTGTGGTGGGAGCAATGCTACATACTGCGAGTCACACAGAATCACACAGAATCATATAGGTTGGAAAAGACCTTTAAGATCATCGAGTCCAACCATAAACCTAACACTGCCAAAAACCATCACTACACCATGTCTCTAAGTACCTCATCCAAACGTCCTTTAAATACCTCCAGGGATGGTGACTCAACCACTTCCCTGGGCAGTCTGTTCCAATGCTTGATAACCCTCTCGGTGAAGAAAAATTTCCTAATATCCAGTCTAAACCTCCCCTGGCGCAACTTGAGGCCATTTCCTCTTGTCCTATCACTTGTTACCTGGGAGAAGAGACCGACCCCCACCTCTCTACAACCTCCTTTCAGGTAGTTGTAGAGAGCGATGAGGTCTCCCCTCAGCCTCCTTTTCTCCAGGCTGAACACCCCCAGCTCCCTCAGCCGCTCCTCATAAGACTTCTGCTCCAGACCCTTCACCAGCTTCGTTGCCCTTCTCTGTACGTGCTCCAGTACCTCAATATCCCTCTTGTAGTGGGGGGCCCAAAACTGAACACAGTATTCGAGGTGCGGCCTCACCAGTGCCGAGTACAGGGGCACGATCACTGCCCTAGTCCTGCTGGCCACGCTATTTTTGATACAGGCCAGGATGCCATTGGCCTTCTTGGCCGCCTGGGCACACTGCTGGCTCATATTCAGGCGGCTGTCAACCAACACCCCCAGGTCCTTCTCTGCCAGGCAGCTTTCCAGCCACTCTTCCCCAAGCCTGTAGCGTTGCATGGGGTTGCTGTGGCCCAAGTGCAGGACCCAGCACTTGGCCTTGTTAAACCTCATACAATTCACCCCAGCCCATCGATCCAGCCTGTCCAGGTCCCTCTGCAGAGCCTGCCTACCCTCCAGCAGATCAACACTCCCACACAACTTGGTGTCGTCTGCAAACTTACTGAGAGTGCACTCGATCCCTTCGTCCAGATCATTGATAAAGATGTTAAACAGAACTGGCCCCAACACCGAGCCCTGGGGAACACCGCTTGTGACCGGCCGCCAACCGGAGTAAACTCCATTCACCACCACTCTCTGGGCCCGGCCGTCCAGCCAGTTCTTTACCCAGCGAAGAGTGCACCCGTCCAAGCCATGAGCAGCCAGTTTCTCCAGGAGAATGCCGTGGGAAACCGTGTCAAAGGCTTTACTGAAGTCTAGATAGACAACATCCACAGACTTCCCCTCATCCACTAGGCGGGTCACCTTATCATAGAAGGAGATCAGGTTGGTCAATCAGGACCTGCCTTTCCTGAACCCATGCTGGCTGGGCCTGATCCCCTGGTTATTCTCTACATGCCGTGTGATAGCACTCAGGATGATCTGCTCCATCAGCTTCCCCGGCACCGAGGTCAGGCTGACAGGCCTGTAGTTCCCCGGGTCCTCCTTCCGGCCCTTCTTGAAGATGGGTGTCACATTCGCTAATCTCCAGTCAGCAGGGACTTCCCCAGTTAGCCAGGACTGCTGGTAAATGATGGAAAGGGGCTTGGTGAGCACATCTGCCAGCTCCTTCAACACTCTCGGGTGGATCTCATCAGGCCCCATAGACTTGTGAGTGTCTAAGTGGTGCAGCAGGTCACTCACCATTTCCCCCTGGATAATGGGGGCTCCAGTCTGGTCCCCATCCCTATCTTCCAACTCCAGGGGCTGGGTACCCAGAGAACATTCGGCCCTGCTAATAAAGACTGAGGCAAAGAAGGCATTAAGTACCTCAGCCTTTTCCTCATCCTTGGTCACTGTGTTTCCTCCCACATCTACTAGGGGCTGGAGATTCTCCTTAGCTCTCCTTTTGCTGCTAAAAGGAGAGTCAATGGTTAGGGGTTAGGCATGAACCTTATGGTTCCTGCCTAACCCTAACCTGCCTAACCCTAACCAGCTAATGGTTAGGCAGGAACCTTAGGGTTAGGGAGTCAATGCATGAAATTTGCAGAGATACATAAAGAGCAAATCTGAGACAGGCAACACTGGGATTGCACAACCAGGATTAGGTGAAGACACTGAGATATCAGTGTTCAGATAGACACTGTTCAGACTAGATATAAGAATAAATTTTTTATGCTGAGAGTGGTGAGGCACTGGCCCAGGTTGCCCAGAGAGGTGGTGGATGCCCCATCCCTGGAAACATTCAAGGTCAGGTTGGATGGGGCTCTGAGCAACCTGATCTAGTTGAAGATGTCCCTGCTCTTGCAGGGGGGTTGGACTGATGACCTTTAAAGGTCCCTTCTAACCCAAACTATTCTGTGATTCGATGATATCACAGACAAATATTCCAGCCCCATCATGGGGATCATGAGCAGCCACCTGTGGATCTCACTTCAGCAGCTCATGCGAAGCAGATCAGCTTCATTTGAAGCATTATTTTGAAAGAGGAGCTCACTTTTCAGGTGAAAAGTTTGCCTTCTCTAACATCTCCAACAGCCTCTCATCCTGGTTTCCCATTCAAGAGCTGACTCTGGCAGACCCCACTTAGCTTCAGAAGTGTCACAACCTCCCCCTCAAAAGTAGCAGTAATAGAGGATATAACGGTCATAGAAAGCAGGGGAAGACGCATCAGAGATTTCTGATATGCAAAAGAGAAGCTGGAAGTTACTATTCCCACATCTGTATGTGAGCAGTCCAGATGTACTGTGCCGAAAGAGTTTCAGCACTGTTGATGAACTTGGATCTCCCCAAGGGCCAGCCTTGCAAGCATTACGTTTACCACCAGCTTCTTTGCAGAAAAGGAGACTAAGCTGCAAACAGCCAGGTTTTTGGCCAGTGCACCCAAGGCTGAACCAGACCTCCTCCACTGGAAACCATGAGCGGGTATTGCCTGTGTTGAACGTCCGTAGGCAGCACAAGCTCACATCCCCTGCGGCATCCCTGCTTGCTCCCTTAACGTCGTCTGTGATGGTCAGGAGGTGTAGTGCCAAGCAGGAGTGCCAACCCTCTCTGTGTGGAGCCCGAGTGATGGAAAAATAACTAGAAAAGGCCGACTCTAGCTCTGTTTCTCAGTCCCATCAAACTTCAAGAGGTGATCTAGGATCCTGGCGCAGGAACCTTATATTTTCTCCTCTCTGCTCCCATCCCCTTGGCTGGCAGTTCACCATTCCTCTTAAACCACACCAGGAGTTTTCAGTTCGACATCCCCAGGAAGCAAGTAGCTGGGGACCAAGACATCCTGAACCAACGTCCCCATCCCTAGATGCAGAGACAGAGGCACATTAGGCTATTTGCTAAGAGTGTTTGTGCACACAACTGCACGGGGAGCGGGGAAAGGAAGAAAGGGTGTCTTTATAAACCTCACGACAAATGGGACGACAAAGGTAATTCAATTACTCTGCACAATGATGTTACCAAAAAGGATGAAGAACTTAAGTAGATAATTTTTTATTCTTTGTTTTCATTGTTGATTCAAAACTAATATAATTATTTGTGCAGGTGATGTCTCAGTTCTGACTCACATGGGGGAGCAGTACTTCTTGTGCCTTATGAACTGTTAATTCAACATGACAGGTTTGACCTGAGAACACTAATAATGTTGTCATCTCAGTTGTCTGTTGGCACAAAACTGGACTGATACATTCTATCTCACTAGTTCAGGCAATTTTCTGGACGCAGAGATTGCAGAGGTCTCTCTGGTAACAACTGTGTACAAGGGGAATTTTTCCCCCTTTTTTTCCTTTTTTTTTTGCTTTCCTTTTCCCCCTTTCCCCTTTCCCCCCTTTTCATTTTTACAAAATCACTTTCCCTATAACTTAAAGTTGTGGTGCTCTTTCACTTTGGTTTCACCACCTAAGTCTCTCCTATATTATAGCTCCAGTAACAGAAGAGAAATGAGTGGGGAAGTCATCTGCAGGACGGACTTTGGAGTACAGCCACAACGCGGCTGTGGTTGGGCTGTTCACCCCTCTGCCTTCTACTGTCAGCAGAAGAGAATTGGTTCCTTTCTCTCCTAATTATCCCTGACATTCACCTGGCAAAACCTTCACTCACACACGTTTTCCATTTGCCCCTTCCCATGAGAAGAAGCAGGGCTTGTGCCAGGGACCCTCTTCTTTGAGCAGTCCCAGTTCAAGTTTCCAAATACTCCCACACAGCCCCTGCCAGGTGGTCCCCTTGTGCATAAGCTCCAGTCCAACCAGAGCCACCGGTGCTCCATGCTTTTGTGGTCCAGAAAGTACAAGAAGAACTTCCCAGGAACCTGAGCAAGCCTCCAAGCCTGCATGACCTTGAAAATATGATCCCTCAGGGAGAGGGAGGCTCAGCTCTTCCTTTCCTGGGTCCTCCTGTGATTTGATTTGATTTTACCCTGCCATGAAAAGTTTCCCACTTGTCTGCTATATCCTTCCACCAGCGAGAGACCTGCAGTGAAATGAGATGATTGTTAACACAGCTGCTGCAGGATGCAGTGTTGAACTCACGCAGATTCACATGGTGCCATCTTCAACCTCCTCCAGAAACACAGCATTGCTGTAGGGGCCACGTTCAAACACTTGAAGCTCTCAAGATGGGTCTCTGAGGGAAGGCTGGAGGTAACAAATGCTGGGTGTTACTGGTTGCTGGGTGTCTTCAGAAAACAACTCCTTTGCCTTATTCATCTCTATGGATCCACCTCAGTATCTTCTTTTTCTTCTTGGGCTGAATAGCTCCGTTTAGCACTAGGAGCCTTTATTTAAATGCATATTCCTTTAAATGAAGGAAAACAGACAGGGAAGAGAGAATCCTCTTTACTTTCAGACCTCTGTCTTGAAACCTTTGCTTGGTAACCTACTCTCCAGTAGAGATGAGCATACACTTGCTTCTGGAGTGCCGAGGAGAGGAGAAAAGCTCTGTGTGCTACATCTGCGGCCTCATGATCTTCACTGCTGGGAACAGCTGCAGTTATTACGTCAGATCTCCCATTTCCCCTTGTTGCCCCTAGCTGAAGTCATTATCGTGTCATTGGATGAAATGGATAAAAAGCAAAAAATATACACGCACGCAGTGGGTATTCATTATTGTGGTAAGCACCTTGTGTGGTTCTCTTTTCTAGCTGATGGCTGTCCCTCAGAGACCAATATTGTGGTACCTGGGACATTCTGAAGATGGACAGATCATCCCGATCATCTCACCCTAGCTGTGCAGACTTGCAAAGCTGTTGTTAAAGCACCAGCGCATCTCAGGATCTACCTGAGCCTAAAGGCTAGGGCACGGATCACAACAGATTCTCAACAGCACCCAAAGGAAATGATTCCCAAACACAGATCAGACACAAAATATCCGCTAAGAACCAAAGCCGTGGGATGCCTCTTCTCACAAACTCCTCCACTCCTGCTGACAGCAGATGCCGAAATAAACTTGCTCAGATGTCACATTGGAGCCTGGAGACAGGCCAGTGGGAAGGGAGGAGGTGTGGGGGTGGATGAGGGGGAAGGATGTTTTTCTCTTTGCAAACATCCAGTTTCACCACTGACAAGTCTGACAGGTGGAAACCAATTAAAAGAAAATCCTACTCACAGGTGCCCAGCTTCTTTGGAGAAGTTCCTCAGTTCTCCCCACTCCTTTGTAGCAACCGTTGGGTGCTGACACAGGGCAAGTGAGCTAAAGCAGCCTTGCCTCCCTGGTGTCACAGCCCTCTTGCTTAAACAGGGACCGCGCCGATGTCTTTGTCAGCTAATGGGGTGACGTGGCCACGGTCCCTCTGCCTGCACGCTTTGTGGGACCATGCATCAACCGCTCTGCTGCCCACGCTGTTTGGAACAATGCTGCAGAAAGGTTGATTGCAGTCTTTTGCTCCCATTTTCCCATGAGATGCTAACAAAGTGTCTCAGAAAGACATAAGCTATTTCAGTTTGATGCTTAGCAAAGCAAGGACAAGGACTAGCCTATTAAGATGGGTCATTTGGCTTCAAAATTTCATTTTCTCTCACATACTAAAAAGGTTCTAAGTGAAAATGTCTATGTCAGAAAGGGAGATCTTGCCAATTTATCATCAGACAGGCTTGACACAAGAGCAGAAGATAGGTTCTTCCCCTCCCAGGGTCAAGTTTGAATTTAAACTCACATATTCCTGGGAATCTGCATCAAAGATCCTAAACAGCTCATAACAGAAAGAGCAAGATGGGCAAACAACGTTATTATTCAGCTACATTTACAAAATCCCCACGCAAAATAAACGTGCACTAAATTACTGCTGCAGCATCTATGAATCACAGGCACCTGAATGTTTTAAAATTCCCTGATGAGCTTTGCTCTGCAAGATACTAAGCAAGTTCCCCCTGCACCCTGAAGTCAGTAAGGGTGGAAAGCTGCCAACGCTTTGTAGGATAAAGCTTCTTCTGAGACAGGAAAGCTTTTCCAGAAAAGCAACTTGCTTTTTGTCACTTGCACTTCAAAAAAGCCCCATGAGATCTGAACCCTGCAGACTCAGGTAGAAGCAGTCCGGGTTTAATTTTCCATGCACAGATCAGACACCAAGAGTAACAGCTCCTCTTCAGCCCTCCAGCTTTGGGGAACGTATCACCGCTGGCTCTCTGGTTCTGCTGTAGTTCTAAGCTGCTCCCAAGACAGGCTGCACACTGAAATGCAACAACCGTTCACCCCTTTCCCAGGGAGTCTTCTCACAAACAGTCTATCTCATGACACTTGATAACAAACAGCTGGGTAACATCAGCGAACATGGTCAACTGGCCAGGGCGGAGTCAAAGGGTTTGGTTTCTCAGTACTTAAAATGATGGACTCAAATCCTTTGATGTCAGAAGAAATCAAGTCACTATTTTAATTTCTCCTAACTTTAGGGCACGAAGGACAATAGTACTTACGGGTGTGACAGCAGCAACAACCTTGTGAGTTGTTCCTCCTTAGGAAAGTATTAATATTAGCTGTGGAGACCCTGCTAATAGGAACAACAGAAAGAAGCCAGTGGCTTTCCTTGGCCCACAATAGAGACCTCACCTCAGTTAAGGAGTCTCAACTCAAGCAAAGGAGGCCCTTTCTATCCATCCAATGGCCTTGTCAGAAGCTCTTTTTTACTCAGTGTTTACTCCGTTCAGGGATGCTCACCTCTGAGGATGCTGCCCGCTCATCCTCGCTCACATGTGAATCCATGAGAGCTCTTATGCCATGAAGCCTTTCAAAAGGTTTCACACTTAATGAGAGCCACTTCTTCTCTGCAAGGAGCCATCATGGCCTGGTGATCAAAGTCAACATCCATCGTCAGACAGAGCTGCGTTGTTGTTATAACCCAACTTGCTGCAGTGCAAAGCTCATTAATACAACTTGCATTCATCACTGGTCATTACACGTAGGGTCGACATTTTGAAATGCTTGGCAAATCAAACAGCAAGGTCCCTGTGCTGGTTTTGGCTGGGATGGAGTTAATTTTCTGCATGGTAGCTAGTATGGGCCTATGTTTCAGATTTGTGCTGGGAACAGTGTTGGTAACCCAGGGATGTTTTCGTTAGTGCTGAGCAGTGCTGACACCGAGTCAAGGCCTTTCCTGCTCCTCACCCCACCCCACCAGCGAGTGGGCTGGGGGGGACACGAGGAGCTGGGAGGGGACACGGCCAGGACAGCTGACCCCAACTGCCCAAAGGGACATCCCACACCGTATGGCCTCATGCTCAGCATAGAAAGCTGAGGGAAGAAGGAGGAAGGGGGGACGTTTGGAGTGATGGCGTTTGTCTTCCCAAGTCACCGTTACACGTGATGGAGCCCTGCTTTCCTGGAGATGGCTGAACCCCTGCGTGCCCATGGGAAGGAGTGAAGGAATTCCTTGCTTTGCTTTGCTTGCGTGCGCGGCTTTTGCTTTCCCTATTAAACGGTCTTTATCGCAACCCTCGAGTTTTCTCACTTTTACTCTTCTGGTTGCCTCCCCCATCCCACCGCGGGGGAGTGAGCGAGCGGCTGGGGGGGGCTTAGATGCCAGCTGGGGTTAAACCACGACAGTCCCCTAACCCCAGCTTACTCATTCCCTCCCTAAAAAAGGATCTGCAGAGTAATGACTGACAGAGCGTCTTATTCGCCAATGTCTCTTAGTCTGCACTCATGAATTTTCATCCTGTTGCCTTCCTCATAGGACTTTCAGAAAGCCAAACTGATTTTATTGAATGTGACAGGAGATAACAGTGCCTTATAATAATTGCCTTTTTTTTCCATCATGAAAACTATATAACGTAGCAACCTCAAGCTCGCTGATGAGCAAAGGGATGCCTTCCTAAGTCACAGGCTATAATGTAAGCAGCTAGAGCTCTACTTGCCCTCATTATATCCCACATAAAGAGGACGACCCAGGAGGTTAGCACTGACATCCAAAGCATCTTATGATTCAATTAGTCCCCTTATGGATAACAAAGGAGAAATTAGGATAGGAATAGAAACACACCAGAGTGCATCTCCCTTCTGAAGGACATCCTGCTAAGATGGGGGATGAACAAAATGGCTTGCTCTGTCTTGTTATTCTAATTTATTCCTGGAGATGGGCGGTTAACTGTTGGATAATGCCAACAAGGGAGTCTTCTCCCACAGCCAAGAAAAAGTCTGCCTTCATTTGTGAGACTCAAAGGAATCAGTTGCTGAAAAGTTATCCAAAGCCAAAGGGAAGACTTCTGCCTACAACATCTGCCTCTCTGAGATGGGCATCACTCACCATGTATCAAAAGGACAGGAGATGTAGCGGGTTGGAACATGGAAGGCTTGAGAGCAGAGGAACCGGCTCCACATTGCTTGAGGTGGGTGTCCAGTTGCACGTGTTGGGTGTTGGTCAGGCACTTGGCTGCACAGTGGCTCCCAGGAGTGTCTGCCATTCATGCTACAAGCACAGAAAAGAATGGCTGCACATGTTGTTAGAAGAAAATCAGGCAGTTTGGTGAAGATTAGGGCCAGAGCAGGAAGCAATATAGCTCCTGAGTTCTGCCTTTTGCACAAAACCACTGGTGCAGAGATTCAGTATCCTAAAAGAATGCTCACATATTTAATTTCTTCCTTTCAGCCCCATCATTCTCCAGTGACTCTCAGTTTGCTCCACGTGTAATATTTTTCCTCCAACAATAATAAAATTTATGCTATTTTCATTTTCCTTCAATTTGCTGCACATTCTAAATAGCACACTTGGAAACTGGTACTGGGAGCGTGCTGCTGTCATTTGAAAGCAAGAAATGACTGAGGGGCCTACAGCCAGCCCTCAGATCTACTCATTGGCTTAGCACAGCCAAAATGTGACGACGGAAGGATTACATTTGGAAAAGGGAACACAGAAATCACTCCTACAACCTATGGCACTAAGTTCCAAAAAGACCATCAGACACTTCCGTATGTGCGGACACTGGAACATACCCCACGTTGCAGAGGCATACAGGCATGCATTTTGTGAGATCACAGTAAGGGTTCCGTGCATACTTCAAACAATACGCATGGATTCTTGCAAAGGCATGCGGTAGATTGGCTTTCTGGCTTGTTGCCCACGCCGGTGCTTCGGTCTCTTTGCGCTGCCCACTTTACTATTCTTTGCTTGAGATGGTGGAATTTCACCTTGATCTTAGAAAGGACTGGTGAGCTATGATGTCTTCTCCTCACGACAGCTCTCTGCATCAGCTTGACAACAATAAGCCAGAGCAAAAGAGATGGAAAGAGTTCCTGAAAGCGCAGCTGATTCTAGGTGCACTCATTCAGCAAAATATTTTATGATGCTGCATGTGAAGGACATTGTGTGAAATTAATTGTACTACATTTAATTAGCTCTCTGTCTCTTTTTCAGGTCTGCTACATGCATATTTCCTTTCTTCCTGTTCAATTATTCTACATTACTCTCTTTCAACTCCTTTTTTCATTTAGCACCGTAACTAATTCTGTAGCCAGTTGTTTACTTAGGAAAGTGGAACTGAGGCAATTTGTACAGGAAAAAAACCCTTCTATGCTACAGTATGCATTTCTAGTGGCAGTCACCAGACACAGACTCTTTCTGCCTCCCCCTGTAGACCCCAAACAGCTAAAATTATCCCTGACTGCACTATAGGAAGCAGGGCTGCAGCCTAGCTTAGATCTATGCAAATCCTACCTCCTTGGCAGCATTTTAAAATCAGGAGGAGCTGATGTCAATGGCCTTCTATCAACGTAAAAGAAGTACATCTATCCACCTTCGGACAGAGAATATGTCTGATTAATTTTCAGCTAAATACCATACGCAGTGGAGCTGTGTTAATCCGACTGTTTGGGCATTGTATCCTTGTTTGGATTAGCAGAAGTTCATATTCCTGTGCTGGAGTGATTATTACTCTCAAGACTCATTTTTCAGCTGTACTGTGGTGTCTTTCGCCAGGCAGAAAGATACCTTGGCATAAGCAGAAGCAGAAGAAGTCATAGCATTAACATGAATATCCCACATCCACAGACTGATGCAGAAACGATTGGCAGAGAAGGACCACAGGTGGAATAATCCAGTGAGCATTCGCTAATCAAGGGGTTTGGATGAGCAAGCTCCAGGAAGGTGGCTGATGAGATGATGTGTGCTATGCAGTTAAGGACAATAATACATTAACTTCTGCCATCATGGGCAAATACTGGTTAGCAAGCGTATCCCCATGTCTATTATTATATTCCTAGAAGCAGCCCAACCTGCAGCCATCACTGTTGGATGACGGTGACACTGCAGACAGACAGTAATATACTGTCTAATGAACTGATGGCAAAAATCCCTGTGTGGCTTTGTTTTGCATCCACAGTGAAAGAGAGGTCTGCTCCCCTCCCAGCTCTCACTCTTTGAAAAATTAACTTTGATGGGACCTTGCCTATTTCTCCCTTCTCTCAGTTTTGCTAGAATTTCTTTGAGGCGTGGCTACTGCCATAACGACCAGCTGAAGCGACCCTCAGTGAGCTCAGATGTAAAGCCAGGCTTCCAAAGTTAGAATTTATGCAGAAGGGGAACACATATTTTGAGTTACTTTTGCCAGAATCTTAATTTTGACGTGCACAAATACACAAGTGTATTTGTTGGTGAAGGAGAGAAGTGAGTCTAGGTAGCAGTACGTGAAATTGCATTAATGCTGTCTTTTCTTTGCCAATAAGAATTAAAGCTTCAGGGCAAAGGTCTATTCTTCACCTAATTTTATTATGTGGCCTGGATTTAATTGTGAGCATCCTTTATCAGCTCTGTTCATTCTCTTCATCAGACTCCAGATGCACACATAAAAACACCCATTAGTCTTCCCCTGCTATTTCAGCTGTCCCTGCAATACTGAAGCACCAGCTTTCAGGGCAGCTCCTGGGATGCCAGAGGGCAGCTTAAATGAAGCTGGACAAAAATGTCTAGCCAGTTAAAAAACTGCCACGTTATAGCCACATTAAATAAGTTGATGTGGCTGGAAGAGCATGTCCTAACATCAGGGTGTAGTACAGTGAGGATTTAAAAACATGAGGAAAGGATCTGTTACTGAAAAGTCAGTCTGGGGAAATGATCACCTATTTTGTTTACCCAGTTTTGCCTGCAGATCTTCTTTTTCTTTGCTTATTTATCACTCAGCTTCATTACATATTTCCTTAGTCATGCTGCCTATACACTGTCCAATTGTTTGGGGTTTTTTCTCTCTCTGTGCCCTTACAATCCGGTTTCTGAAGTTCCCATCCCAGGCTGGAATGAAATGATACTGACAACGTGATTTCGTGACGCAAAATTTCATGATGAGCTCCTTTTCCCGTACCATTTCAAGCATATTAATCCAGAAGTGGAAGCCTCAAAATAGCACTACTGCCACAAGCTTGTACTGAAAACTGAGGTCAAATATGTGAGGAGTCTTTATTTATGAGTTCTGGTAAGTGTTAGTAAGCATAGCCTAGACCTGGAATCCAGCATGTAAGGAGAGCATTTGTAATACCCAAATCCTCTTGGTCAGTGACACCTGATGTGGTACGAACGTTACTGTAAGAGACCAGCTCGTAATTCCAGGTCAGAGCCAACTGGATTCAAAGGATGATTTCCTATCATCTCTGAGAGGCTTTGGGATCAGGCCCAATTTGCCTTAAATTAGGCATCTGGCACTTAAATAAACTAAAAAGTTTCTTAGTTTGTGGGCTTCCGGTCAGGCTAGCAGCACTACGTTGCGCAAAGAGAAAGCTCTCATGTAATATTCCTTCCTGGCCATAGCTTTGCCCCAAGATGACAAATTGTTTTCAAATAGACTCCCATGATATAATTCTATTATAGATGCCCTGTGCACGTTTCATGATGGGTCTTTCTACTTCTTTAAACTCCTTCAGGAAGCATCTTTTCTATTGAGTGTATTGATTTATAGATATCAAAAGCCATATGTTTAAAAGAAAAGGACAAAATAAGTTCACTTTTTTTTTTTTAAAGGAAAGAGAAGCGGGAGGTAACAGAAAATGACATAACTTGTAGTATGTTAGAGTAATTATCTGGTGAAGGAAGAGATAAAACCTGTTCCAAAGCAAGCTCAGGTAGGTGGGAACAGATCACCCCAGCATGAAATTAGCCCTTGTTTTATTTACAGAAGTGTCCTGTCAGAGATTTGTTTGTTCAGTTGAAATCTGGTTTCTGCTCAACCCTTGGCAAACTGACCGAGCATCTGCATGACCTGATTGGCACAGATGACATCTTCATCTTGGCCATGCAAGAGAAGGTTGTCAACTGTGCTGCAATATATGTGGTCTTGGCTGGCTTGATAATCAGAGACCAATGTTGAGAGGATCTTGACAAGACCCTCCTGACACTGCTCTTCCATCACGCTCTGCCAGCTTCAGGGGCTGGTTCTTTCAGTGCTTCTACACACTGGACGTTCAAACAGCTCCTCAGCTGTTGCTGTTTTATTAGGAACAAAATGGCACAGCTCTGGTACAGGAGGGCTCAAGCCCTCTACTGCTGAGAGGCTCTCCTCTTAGTTTGTGTATCACTAATCTGCACTTACCATTTCTCATGCCAGGATGATCATGCATAGAAACAAATGTATGCATAAAACCCCTGGCACTCGCTGTCTGGAGGATCTGGTTTTGGCCAAGAATATTGTGCAAGAAATTTCATGTGCTAAGTTCTCTGGATCCTCATTAGAAAAGGCAGTCCCTAATATTTACTCCGTTTCATGTATATCTTTGGCTTTCACAGCCTCTTCATTCTCAATGACCCAAATAGTTTCTGTCATGTCTTGTTGATAATCTGACTGTGATAAAACCTCTCTTAGCGTTATTAATCTCTCATGAGGAACCATGTGAGCAGAGCCCTCAGACTTACCGAAGCCTGTTTCAACAGCCCTTGAAAGCAATTCTCCCATTGCATCTGTCCCACAGACCAGGCTTCAAATATGAGAGCAAAATGTCAAGTTCATGTTAATATGCATAGGGGCTTACTGCAAATTATATATACTAATGGTAGGTATGTGATTACCAACTATTACTACATCAAAGGCACCCGTAACTACTTCAGCTTTAATTATATTGATTAAACAACACAGGCACAAAGCAAAAGGAGTTAATCAATTGCTGAGCACAGTGAAAGGCTCTTCCTTCAGCTCAGGAAGATCCCTAGATGTAATTATAAAGATGCAGGTTGGCCCATAGCGCCCGGATTGCGTTAGGGCAATGGGCTGCCCTTTGCAATTTCTATCATCTATCAGGCTTGTCTCCCCGGGTTCTTGCCTCTCCCAGATTTGTAGTGACATCCACAGCAGGAGCTGCTGAACCCCCGACCTTTCTGCCATTCACTTGCTCCTTCTGAGGTGAATTGGATGCAGTGGGCAATGCTGGGGGAGGGTGGAGGGCAGGGAAGCAATTAGCAATCGAGCGCTACAAGGCTGAAACCTTTTCATCTCAAGCAGCTCTGTGAAGGTAGCAGGAAGGAGTGGGTTTTTTTGAATGAGGCTCCTCCTTCTTGCTCTCTTTTGGAAGGAGGACTGGAGGGCAAGGGTGAATTGGGATGTTTTTGTGGTTTTTGTTGTTCTTCTGTTTCTTCAGCCTCTTTTTTTAACGATGACAAGATGTATGATATACAGCAAGGGCAGAGCTCTGTGAAGTGATATAAATGGGAAAAGAGGTCAAGCCAAAGCATTCTTTGGAAGAAATGAAATCTGAGTTGTTGTACCTTTTCTCAGCATCTTTCTTTCTTGAATCTTTTGGCCAAATGACCAGGTCTGCTGTCACTGTTTCCCCTTCCCCACCCCTGCAGAGAGTGTTTTTTCTACTAGTGGGCTGTTTTCTGGGGTCTGTATTGGCTCTGTTCAGTGTAAAACTAGTGTCTGCCTCAGAGGTGGAAGCACTACTCGTGCCTTTGGGAAGTGGAGACACGAAATGCGTACAAGACATGGAAATCTGATGTCTCTATCCTGGCGCACCCAGTTTATGAGAAAAGCTGGAAAAACGTTGATGGACATTGGACATCTACCTGCTGGTAGAAGCTATTCCTCACAAGTATTATTTAGTTTACTATAGCACCTAGAGACAACAGCAAAGCCAGACTGCCTCTGGGTTTGATGTTAACTTGGACAGTCCCTTGCCTACATTTGGGTTTCATTGTCCCCAAGATCTAGAGGTCCAGGAGCATCAGATCAAAAGTCTCATTTTGGGCTTATCACTATGACAGGTGGGCGAGTTTTCTCCTTCCATGGTCTGAAGAGAAACCTTTTTTTTTCCTCAAGTGTCACCATAACTTTTATTGAGTCTTCACAATAAAGATTCTATTGTTTAGGCAGTGTTATTGTTTCTAGAAAAGGAATGATTGTCAGTGCTGCTGTGGATTGGTATTTTCTCTGGATTTGAATTGAATGAAAAGTCTAAATTAACAGTCTGCTACAAAAATGAAGAGATGGCAGCAGCTGTCATAAATCTGTCTCTCTGTGGAAAGAAAAGTGGAGTTTGCTGCTGATTTGCAGACGGTAGATCTGGGTCTCAGACCAGTGTACAGTATGCCAAATGGAGTTACACTGAGGTCCAATGAATTAAAGAGCTGTAACTGCATTGGTGAGAGGATACAAATCCTCTATTACAAAAAAAAAACAAAAACAAAACAGCCAAATTATTTCCACCTGGCTATTTCTTACAGCTCATGATATGGCCTTATTCTTAGGAGAAAGGAAGAATAGGGAGGAGAAAGGAAGGAGGAGAACAGGAAGAATAAGGACGGTCTGTATGACTCTGGGAGAACGCTTGGAACAATTTCACAGACATAGTGCATCATTTTGCATTGGCTTCTTTGTCAGCAGATCCAAGGGAGATGGGGGAAATTCCCCCATCATAGAGGGATGTAATGCTGCCATAGCAGTAATGACTTGCAGTGAGCTACAAGACAGGGAGCAGAAAGTTGCCAAAACCTAGGGATCTTTTACTGTGAGCACCCTGGGGAGACAGGGGTAACGCAGACTCTGTCCCAGACAGAGGGATGGCGTGGGGACTGTGCATTGATGAGCAATCCAGACTCTGCAATTCTAAATTCAGTCGAACATGTGGGGGTGGAAGACAGAGGCAAGGCCAAAGCACTCAAATTTTCCAGCTAGAGTTGTTTCTCCACCTAAGCTTTATCTCTAGGGAATATGGGACTGAAGGAGCTATTGACAGAGTTTGGGATCCAGAAGAGCCACGTGATGTGTCAGTGTTTCTTACCACGACTGCAACATGAAAAGTTCATCTTCTTCTCCTTGCCTGCAATGTGAGTTTGTCATTTCCTCTGCTTGGGAAAGAAAAAAAAAAAAGACAGAAAGATAGAAATGCTGTTCTGCTGTTGTAGCCCATCTCATCAAACATCACATCTGATGTGATAGCTGGGAGTAAAAGTGGGTCAACTGCTACAGCAAGTGACTTCAATTAAACTTCTTGGCAGGATCCATGAAGGGACTGTGTTCACACCTCTAATTTAATCTTGTCTGGGTGGCTGCATACGGCCACAGGATCCCCCTTTGTCCCTATCCTCTGCTGGCATCCTCCGTGCCCTCTACTCCCTCTGACCCAGCCAGCCCATTTTCATATAAAAGTTTTAAAGAGTAAAGCTTATTGAGCTCACTGGCAGGGGGCTGGATCGGTGGCATTTTGAGGATTCCCCTCTGACAGCCCTTCTTCCCTTGCTGCTCCTCCTATAGATAGTCCAGAGAGGACAGGGTGGCACAGAAGCAAGCAGCCACCCAGCTGATACCGGAGGTGCCTATATCAGGCCTGCAGGCAACAGACAGCCTCTATACATTGGCTTGGGAGATTCTGGTGGAGAACGAGAGCTTTTAAATAAGCCCTCTGCAAAATTTTATAAGATAATGCATCCTGGTATAAAATACTGAGTTGTGCCATGGTGCCTCCTACATCACGTTGTATTAGATTAAGCTCAGCAGCAGGACAGTGCATTACACAGCATCGTGGTGTATTAACTTGAATTTGTACTCGGTGTATGTGCATCATATGATAATGGTTTGCTGTCAGCAAAGGTTGTTGGAGAAAGGAAGACTATTAATACAGACATAATGAAAATAGAGAGAGTGGGAATAATTACATTTCCTAGTTCTTGTTAGAGGTCTACTGGGGCTCAGGGAGTGGCATGCACAGCCTGAACATGGCAAGAAAGGAGCAATTAAGGGAATTCAGAATGGGGGGAAAAAAGAAGTATTGCCACAGAAGTTGAGACCAGATGGACAACTTTTCTTCTTTTTAAATTCAGAAGGATCCTACTTTTTTTTCTGAAACTATATGCCACCAAGTAAATAACTATTCATGGAGATGCTCTTTGGAGATAGCCTCATTTAGAAGCTCTGTCCCTGATAACAGACAAGCATTTATTGGGTTTATAGGAAGAACAACGTGTTTCTTGGGAAAGATCTAAAGTTTCAGCCTTATTTCTCTCTTCCAGGCTTCTCATCAAAGGAATAAAACTTGATTTAGCACTGGATCGCTGTCTATAAGTCACCTGTAATTTAGCCATCACTGATTTAGAGAGACATCAAGCATAAATGGACATAGAGTAAAAGCCAATGTACAGTTGATATTTTTCTGCCAGAGAGAATAATTTATAATACTGAAAACAAGACACAGCTGACTTTAAAGGGATCTCACTCTTGGAGAAGCAGTGGAAAAACTTGTTAAAACTGTGTCTTCTGCAGATATATTTTCAACATGTATATATTCAGAAGACCCCAGAGGAAAAGAGAAAATAGAACAGGTTTTTAGGATGCCACCTGACAAGTGAGTCTTGCGGTCAAGGTATTAGACTGCGAGTTAAAAGAATATGCTTTAGTTCCTGGCTCTGCAAGAAATGCTCCCTGTGACCTTTAACATCTCATTTATTCTCCTGCTGTCTCCAAAATAAATAAAATAAGAAAAATCTTAATATTGTTGCCCAAACTCCAAAGAGTAATACAGTGATAAATGCATTCATGCCTCTAAGGCACCCAAGTAATGCCATGACTACAGCCTTACTAGAACCAAGACAGATGCTTCATGCTTTGGCCCATCACTTACCAATGGGCCACCAGGTCAATCCATACCCTATAAATGGAAGTGACAGTCACACGACAAATTGCAGGGCTGTGGAAGAAAGGGATCTGTCATGTGCTTCTGACCCCATCACCTGCCCTCTGCCCACAAATGCATTTATTCCATCCTTCCCCGTCTTTGCAAGCTCCAACCTGCCAGCATTGGGCAACTGAATCTCAGCTTTGATGAGAAATATTTAGGGAACTGCTTTGTGATAACTGCAAGATGAGCACTATTCTAATTCAACAGTGCTCAGATATCAGTGTAACAGGGTGGGGAAATGTCTCCCATCTTCTCTTTATCTAAATTATTGCTTTGCGTTTAAAGAATATTCAAATGAAAACCCTGCGGTCACCAACAACCACTTTCATTTCCAGTGTCATGGAATAAGTCACCATACATTATCAATAAATAGAGGGAGAATGTAATAATTCTAGAGAGAAATGTTGTTCAAAAGGAACTCAAGTGGACTCGAATGGAATAATACAGCACAAAAAGATCACTGCATCTACCCTTATCACCAGCTATTTGTAGCAAGCATAACATCAGCCATATTACCCCAAGGCAGTCCTGTCAGGACCAATGACATCTTTAATTAATCCAGCCAAGACAAAAACAAAGGAAAGAAATCTCTGCATTCAATATTTTCTTTGCACTTTGTATATCCCACTAAAATGAACTTTGGGGAAGGCAGCGTAATACGGCATTTCGGCACCCAGACATCCATCTGCACTGCCTGCACTTCCCTTCCAACTGCCTTGCAAGCCGCGCTGAGATGGGGAAAGAGTTGTCTGCACCAAAGAGGGTGTATTCATGCCCTTTCACGGATCTCACACTTTTAGGTTCTAGTCTTTTAAGAGCCTGATTAGTCACAAAGATTTTACCAGCACTTTGGTAAGGGGTGACCTCCATCAAATTCGGGGTGTCATACCCTTCTTATGAGGATATTTGCTTGTGTGCACTCAGTACCCAGTCTCTGCTTCGGTTTCTCTGAAGCAATCTAATGAAATATATTCATCTCTCAGTCTCTAGTCCCTAGCTTTTATTTTTAATTATCTCCTTGGCGTTGCACACAAAAGGCTTGAGAAGTGAAGCCGCCGGGGGCCAAAATTTAATTTGGGTGGATCATGTACCTAAACAGACCTGATAAGCCAGTGTATTGGCAACACTACCAGCCTGGAGACAATGCTGCAGATGGCTGCACAACCTCAGGTAGACCAGATTGTTATTAAACATGATCTCAGAGCAGCTAATTCTTTAGAAACTAGAAGTTTATTAGGCTCTATATTGACATTCCAATCTCCAGCAGTTGACAGAACAAGCACAAATTCATCTTCTGGCTGACTAGGCAACCCTCTGCTCCTCTCATGTTGACAGATCTCAGCTGAAGCACATTGTCAGTTTTCTTGGCAGATAAGTCAAGGATTTTTGCCATCTGAGCTGTCTCAGGCCAAATTAATTCACTTCTATATACACGCATGCCCAGCTCAGGACACTGGGCACGTTATCTTGGTGCCAGGAAGCACGTGCTAACTGACGGGTAACGAGGACATCTCAAAAGCCAGATTACACACCTCCAACGTGAAAGTGTGGTTCCAGTCCTGTCCAGTTGCGGGCACTGAAAAAATCAAAGAATTTTATTCCATTTTGTTTATGCACATACATATGTATGTAAATTTACACACAAACACACACACGCACATACGCAGGTGTTTGTGTGTGTGTTGGACTACGTCCATCCAAACAACCTAAGCAGAAAACAGAGCACTACATTAAAGATGACTGGATTATGAAGAAATACTGTGCGGTATGCATAGCTGAAAGAAAAAACCAGAGTAATAGAAAGCAGTTTCCCAACTGATCCAGCCTCCCCAAATGCCTTTTCCTTTACTCAAGGGACTTTTTTATACTATATTTTAAGTTGTTGATGATTTCTAATGATTTTCTGCATGACCATGAAGGCTACGGATGGACTCTGTGCTCCTGTACCACGGGGCTTCATGAATGGTGCAATCAAGACCTTTCAGATAGCTCGGATGGCCACAGGTAACAAACTGACTACCTAGGGTACGTGGCAATTCAGAGAGTCTGAGGGGCTTAAGGGCTTTCTCTGCTTTTAAACATGACAATGTTTTGCCAGAAGTAGCACCCTGTGCTTGTTATAAAGCACAGTTTAACGAACTGTATCGCGAAAAACCTCTTGCTACTGCCACTTCACACCTCGTTTTCATATTGTACAGGGTCACTGTATGAAGCAGGGCTCTCTCAGACTCCTTGGGTTTCTGTGATTTCTCAGTAGGAGGCAGAAAGGCAGATCTCACTGCAGAGAGCGCACGCAGGAGCTCCAGAGAAGGATTTTCTCATCAAGGGAACTGCCTGCTGTGTTTCTGTGATGTTCACTGGAAATTTGTGTATATTCTTCATAAATTGATGTCAAAAGAAGATACAAGTCAGACATCAACCACTTCTCATCCTGATGGAAAAAACTCTAAAAAGCTGTGAATATTGGCTAATCACACAAATGAAAAGGGCAGCAATTCAATTAGCCAACCCATTAATTATCAACTCAGTATTTGTTTCTTCACTTTTCTGAAGAAACGCAGAAAAACACTAAGATAAAAATCAAAATGCATGATAAAGGCAATCCCTAAGCGCGTATTTATTGACACTCACTTTTTAATTTGCATAGAGCTGCCACCTGTAAGAAATAAAGTCCTTGTTTGAATCTCATTTCAATAAAACCCGCACGATATGCAGAGGGATACCCATCCTGCTGAATGTGGGTGTCTGGCAGCCGTTTCAGCTGGTTCCACTTCTCAGCACCTGCTAGTGGTTGCAACAGCTTCATCTGCAGGATTCTTGGCTGGCTGTTTGATTGGGTTTTTATAACTTGTCATCCCTGTGAGATGAGGATGGTCCCATCCTGCCATCCCCATCTGTCTGAGGCTCCAAGACTCGGTTGTCCAGTCTTCCGCTTCTCACAGCACAAATCTGTGCAACTCGGTCAATTGGCATCTTTCCTGCATTCCCCATATGGGTCCCACACCAACAGCCACTGCACAAACTTTTGCTGAGAGGCAGGACCTGCTGAAAACACACTGCAAGCTAAAGGGAGATGGCAGGTAGGAAGAGTCAGCATCTTAATTTTCTGAGCGGACAACAGGGGAAGGGAAACAGGGTCTACGATCTCACTCAAGTTTAAGAATGACGTTTAATGCTAACCCATTTCTTGAATCCCAGCCCAGGGTCTTACCTGAAACCCATTTTCTGAGCTGTGGTTGTGAAGGGGTAACTGAAAAACTACCCTTCTGTTAACTTCATCATTTTGGATCACATTCTGTTACCTTTCCCCACACGGGACAACATTTAGCTCTGCAATTCATCTCATTTAAACTTTGGGAACTCTATGGAAAGAGCAAGTCACTAATGAACTTGAGAGCAGACAGAATCTGGCCTTTAGAAGGGGATGGAATGAAAATGGGAAAGCAGAGGATCTCTAGGGAGTTTAAAGTGTCTGTCAAACACACACCAAAGCTCCAGTTAAGTGGACTGTGGAAAGTTTAATCGGATGGCATTATCCCAAACTGAATTCATTTGCTAGTGTATAATGTTAATGAACCTCGGCTGCTCTTGCTGAAAATAGAGTATGAATGTGCATTATTTTGAGTGCATGCATTAGCCACCACTAGTTCCTTAATTAGTTTTACGAAGACTGTGTCTGGATGGAAAGGTTATAGAATGATAAGTGATAATGGACTCTTATTTTATTTGGTGCTCTTTCCTAATTTTATGGAACATTAAAAGAATGGTAAAGAGAAATAACTTCTTTTCATCAGAAGTATCCATGTTGTGAGCAAAATGAAGCATGCATGTTTTCCACAAATGATCTGAAACTCTCAGACCCAGACAAGTTCAGCTTTGATGGAACTCCCTTTTCAAGGGACAATTTGCCTGCCAAAAAGGAGTGTATTTTTCATAAAGCCCTTGGAACCTGCCAGCTTCGCTGTAATCCACTCGACTGATGCTCCAGTTCTCTTTAAAGAGCAGATCTGCATCTAAACTGCTTCAGATGCAAGGACAAAGGAAACAGTGAAATTCCAAGAACTGAAAGCCATCAAGGGACTGGCAAATGTATTGATGTCCATGAAAGGAAATGGATCTGGAGCTGCAGGGCAGGCTTTCATGGAGAAAGACGGCTGATTATGGAAACACAAAAAAGGCCAGGGTCTTAGACAAAGACAGTGTCAGATTTCCTGCAGAAAATGGGAACAGTTCTTGAAAGAGGTTTTTTTACTAGCAAAGACCTTTGCATTTTTTAAGCCAGATTATGTAGCAGTGCTGATAAAAGCAGAGACAATGATCTACCTGAAACAGGAGACCCCAACTCTTACCACGGCGCAATCTCCTGACAAAGGGACTGAAAGATGCACCTCTTCTTTCCTGTCTCCTAACAGGGAACCCCATTACGTCCTTTATATCCACAGGCGAGGGAGAGATCACCCTTACCCTGACTTGGGTGAGCAGTGAATTCCCCCCACCATCTTCCTCCTGCCCCTTGCTGAAGGCTCGGTGTTGCTTTAGGGTCTGCTGAGGAGGGAGCAAGGAGCACTGAGCAAGCGCTGTTTGCTTTACCAAAGAGCCATCCACGCTCCGCAGCCAACATTTGAGGGTGGAAGCCAAGAGAGAAATCTGAATACGGGCTGTGATGGCATGGCCTAGAGTATGGGGACCATATGTGCAATGGGGCTTGTCCATGCACAGAAGTAGAGCTGGACTGATCTCAGTCTCTTTCAAAAATAGTTTCACTACAAGAGTTCAGAACGCAGACACCCAAATACTGTCTTTAATCTAGTTTGTAGTGGTGCTTGCTCTCCCCAGAAAATTAAGAGGCACAAACTACACCCACAGAAAGGTTTGTATGGATGTCCATGCATGCCCCACCTTCACAGAGCTATGTTTAAATCACATGGTTAGTTCAATAAGCCCAGCTTTGTGCATCAGGCAGGCATTAATCAGATTGCAGGGCTCTGCTGAGGAGGGCTGTGCTTCAGCCCATGCCTGTGGCATGGAAGGATTTCCTTAAAATGCTGTGAAGAAATCCTCCATTCCCTGTGCTCCCTCTCTGAGGATCTCATGGAAGCAGGGGGGGGTTGTCTCCATTGGCTATTGATTGCCCTGACGGAAAAGTTCAGATTAAAATTGTTGAAACTATTTTTTGATATAAAAAAAAAAGAAACCAAACAGTTCCCAGGCTGTGTCTCAGACTCATGAAAAGTTGGATGGTACCTTACCAAATAACCCAACGATCATCAGCTTCCACTGACATGGCTTATGGATTGATAATGAATGACTTAATAAAATAGTAGTAGCCATTTCTGTTTGTATTAACCTCTTTTCTGCATGAGAGATCCTTGAGAACATTCTCATGCTAGAAATATGTGAAATTCAGGCCCATTCCCTCTGGTATGTTATAGCTGTTCTGTTCACATCCATGTCCTTCACCCTCATATATAACCTCTTTCACCTTCACTCCTTTTGCTATCCCTTCCTTATTATGAACTCTTAATGGAGTAAACTGTGTTTTGACTGAACACATACAAAAACCGTAAATTTCTATGTTTATTCCACATAATTGTGCCTCAACACAGTTGTGCAAGGCTTGATTTTGCTTGTAAGGGATCCATTTGCACACAAAGACTCCCCACGCCTTAGCTATTTTCCTTTGCTTTATTGCTTAGAATAAAATGTAAACACCGCAGTCCCTGCGTGGTTGTGCATTTCATTGTATCTCATTTCCATACTTCGGGTTTGCTAGCAAGTCACACTCTGTGATTTATAGCAAAAGAAAAATATGAGACTAATCTGTCAGCCCTGTCATTGAAAAACTGACACATTATAATGTCTAGAGAATTGTCCCTAATCAAACAATTAGTTAAATTGCAGTGTATTTAATTATTGGTAAACTTACCAGACATTGTAGCACAGAGCAGTCAAAACCCCTTCAGAAATCGTTTTTCCTTGGAAAGCTGTTTTCTTGTGTCAGGATAATATTTGCCATGTTCAAACTTCTCACCGTGGATTAGTAGAGCCTTTAATGTAGACAAGGATTACTGTATTATTCACAAACTTATTCAACAAATGCTGATGCCATGATGAATAGCAGCAGTATTTCCCTGAAAGTCTGGGATATAAATTAAACCCTGAGGGAGACTAATATCATCCCAGGCTGTTCCGAAGACCATGAAGGGACAGTGAGGCTTACTTAGATGCTCTTTCATTTCAACCAGAAATATAGTTTTTCAGAACACTGGAACCAATCTCTGACATAAGCTTTATACAAACTGGTTTTTTCTGCTCCTGTGAAGGATTCCTTTCCAAAGAACCTGCTTTTTCCACCAAAAATGTTTCCGATCAGCCCCTGCTCACAATCACGTCCCAAACATATTTAAAGAAGGGAGGGGATGCACAGATTTAGGCCACAAGAGAAAAAAACCTCTGCAGCCGTATCTGTCAGCCAGACGCAGAGCACCCTGCAATGCCCCGGCTACTCGAGAGTTTAGAGATGAATCATGGCCACCTGCAACTGGCAAAGAGGCAGAACGAGACTACCAGATTTAAGCACCAAGAGCCCTGCTGCAGGCTTGCACCCTTGCTCTCGTGGTTAGAAAAGAAGCCTTTTTATCAGCTGCCAGAAGACGGGTTTATTACTCCAGACAGAAGCTCATCAGCCTTTCACTCCTAATTCAGGGCTTTAATAGAAGAGGAGAGAAGAAGGGTTGGAAATGGGAGATAAAATGAAAATCCCTTCTTAAATTCAAGTGATTAATACGTAACATTTTACTGAGGTTTTTCCTGCTTCCACCTGTCAAGTAAAATGCCAGTGGGTAGTATCAGAGAGAAGATGGGTGCTTTCTCCCAGAGTGTAAGGACTGAGAACTGGCAGACACAGATTTAGTACTTGTTCATACCTGGCTACAGAACCTTCTGTGCTGCACTTTTTTTGTCTTCTTTTGCCACACAGTAGGGAATTACTGGCAGAGGAAGAGTGGAATTGCCCAAAACCCTCTTTAAGGATGACCACGGTGGGCCATCTCTGATACCTGATGCATACTTGGTTCTGGGTTGCTGTCCCAGAGACACAACAAGACCTAGCACCTAAAAGTTGAAGCAAGACACTGCAATAGAGTAAACAAGATCTTATTATCCTCAGATCAATACTGGTTGTCTTCCTAGCCATGTATCAGTCAAACATAAGTAGGTCAAATGGGAGGTGAATGGGTAAAATTTCATGTCTGTGACATATCTGAAGTAAAACTGTAGGATTTGATGTCCCTTCTGGCTTTAAGCTCAATAGGGTTGTACTGCAGTACTATGACTATAAAGCAGTCCTTGGTCAGAGCTTTTATATTATTTCATATAATACCACGGTTGCACCCAAAGGACATGGGGAATTTGTCTTGACAGAGGAATTCAGTCCCTCAGGATCCTGTGTCTTAGTCCCTTCAGCAATATTTCTTTTCTGGAAAACAAATTTCATTTTCTAAATACTAACTGCTGCACCTTTTTGGTGTGCAACGCTGAGAAGGAAGGAAACGTCTGGAAATTTCATTTAACAAACTTAAGAAGTAAGACTGGTTTTTGGGGCTGCATGTTCTCACTGGAATACCTCCAACTCCTTACTCAAGGCTCTTTTTGTCTCCTCAAGGGAAACATTGTAGCAGTACTGATGTCCTGATGGATTAGACAATTTCTTAATAATTAATGACAGTTTCCCTGTGCAGCTTGGTCAGCATCCCACTAAACAGCACAAAACAAATGAGGTAACAACAAAATAGTTCACCGGTAAGTAATGCAGGGCAAGAGCTCCGCGTCTTCTTTAGTTTTGCCATGCACCTTCAAACTCCTAGTGTGGGAAGCCTGTTTAGGGTTGCATTTTTTTAAATAGGTCAATAAAGACCATCAGGAAAATGAGCTCAAAATTTTGCTGTCAATAATATGCCCTGAAGAACTGTAATTTATGTTCCTTGAGTGCAATATACTGTAACAACCCCGTAGAGACCTCGTCGCTGCGGTGTACCACCCACCCAGCAGATGCGTAGATGGGGTAGGGCTGACTCCCACGAGGGAAGAGCCGAGCCTCTCCAGAGGACAAGCCAGAGAAGCCTAACCTAAGTTACCCGAGGGAAAAACCTCTCCATTTCTCCCAGCTGGGTACGTGGGGACTTAAGCTTAGCCTTCTACCTGAAGAGCTGTTTGCAGATGCCTAAAGTGAATGTACGCCCAAGTCTCCACAGCCTGTAAAAGGCAAAGCACGGGCATCCTGCCCGTGCTGTGCTCAGGCCTCATCGCCACGGTTTCTGATCTCCTTCAGCAGCATCAGGGACCGACATGCAGATGAAGAGACATAACGCTGCCATCAGAGAGGCGCTGCCTTATTAAATTATTAATGTGCTGCTGTTTTCCTGAATGTTACTGAGAAATTCTTATTTGAAGAAATAATAAAGTATACTTTATACATATACACACACACACACGCACTTTATACTTTATATATATATAAAGTATTAGGAAATATTTTCAGAAGCATCAGGTGTGGCTTCCCACAGACTTTGGTTATACATTTTCACTCTTGCATTTAATTATTTGAAAATATTAGTCCATTCTTTATCATGAAGAACACTAGCCATATGGGATAACCAAGCTCAGAGAAGTGTGGATCTGTTACTTACTGCAAAAGAAGAGCAAATTATAGATGAAACGGAAAAAGGTTGAAATATTTCATAGCTGCTTTGCTATACCTTCACAAAAAATAAACAAATAAGTGGAAACCAGGTACGTGGTCTCCACTATTTTCACAGAGTGAGAAGTGCAGGCCACATACAGATTAAATACTATGTAAGTAAGGTGGATAATTGAGTTTGGCAGGACCTGCAGAAATCTCTCCTACAGTGTTTAAGGAAATACTCAGATTTAAATATCTGGCCATAGGTGATCTTATATTTTCCTACAGTCTTTCCTGAGTATTCGCTATATAATGGAAGCAGAAGAAAATTACAACTACTGAAGTCATCATATCCATTTACCTACTGCGCTGGGTAAACACATTAAAAAAAAAGTTGGATTTGGAAATATTTTTATTCTGTTGGAGCTTACAGCCTCATTCTTTACTTGTACAAAAAAATCAGTACTGGGATCTATTTCAGCAGAAATCAAAAGTCTTCTAAACCTGGGAATAAATTCTGTGCTGAGTGAAAATATCTGTTAGCCCAGAGAAGCACGTGGCTGGAAACCAGTGCAGATTTGAGGCAGACTTCAAGTCAGAGTGCATATAAACTTCTTATGTTGTGATCAAGTCCAGCCCCAGTTTAGGATTAAGGTTATGAAATGCTAAAATTATGTAATCAGAAATGACGGCAGCAGATAATTTATCAAGCTGTTAGAGAAAGAGGGCTGTTCCACCTAAATCAGATGTGTCTTTATTTTAAGTATTCTCCAAGCAGAACTAAAGGATCTCTAAATGGGAGAGGAGAGCAACAACCAAAAATTGAAGCTGCTAATAAAAAATAATAGCCTGAATCCTCAAGTACGGCTTAGCAAACTGCTGCTCTGAACAGAGTGAAACACCAGCAAATGTAACTCATCTTCTGTGTGCGAGAATATTCACCCAGAGCCAGGGCAGACTGCCTGACACCCAGCACCCAGGGACACCCAGTGCCAGAACATCTGTAAGGGCATGGGCAAAGCAACCTATGGAAACATATTCTAGTAGCATTAAGGCTACCTACCCTTCTCCAGCTCTGGATCCTGTGCTGATGGCAGCTCAGCCAGACCAGCAGATGTCCCAAAGAGCTTTTAGCATATTTTATTGCCCATATGGATTGCAATTCTAGCTGGAAACTCTCTCACCTCACCACCTTTCTGTCCATGAGTAACCTACTAACAGGTCATGCTGGGTGACACAGAGTCCCACGCTTGGGCTGTGCAATGGGGACAGCCAGGCAACCCAAACCTGCAGGCTGTAGGAGGATGTCCATCAGCAGCACAGTCAACACAACCAGCCTCGTCACCTAAGGGAACAGGGGCCCTTCGGGGATGTCATCACCCTGTGACTGCAAACCAGGACTGGTGCTCTCAGTTCTCGGAGCCATGTCATACCGGTCTTGTGACTCTCAGCCCCTTGCCCCTTTTGCAGTGTGACCACTAGAGCAGGAGGTTTGGCCACCCATCCTTTGCTAGTTTATCAGTGAGTGAGGTATTTCCAATGAAGAGAGCTGCATTTTTTGCCTCTAAAAAGGTTTCTCAGATTCTCTTGTATCACAGGTGCGTGCTTTGCCATCTCATGAATAAGTAAATGTGATCACTGATTAGACACTAGTAAGAATTTCATGATATTGTTCTAGCAAAAATTGGTGCCACCAACTTTCTGAAAGCATTGGGATGTTGTAAGCTTGGTAGGAGTTTGATTAAACTGTAAGTGAAAATGCTGAGCACTGCCACCAAAAAGCTCCCTGGAGCTGTAGTCCCACGTAGCACTTAGTCACCTGCAGGTATTCTAATTAACCAGAATTACAGAATTTCTCAATCAGAATCAGAATTCCTTGTTCCCCAAGTAATACTCTGACTGACAGTCTTCAAACACAGGAGACAGAGAAGAGGCAGATCACTCTGCGGATGGATGGATGGATGGATGGACGGACGGCAGTGAGGTGTTGCACTTACCCCTGAAGGTAGGTCCCATTCGTGGCTGTGCTGTAAATAGGCTTGAGCTGGCTTTAAACCACTCAAGTATCATGAGTGCTACAGAAATCAATGGGGGCTGGGGAAAACCCCTGCAGAAATTAAGTATGCATTGCAGCTGTCAAGTAAACTATATCTTGGGGCAATGCCTCCAATTACTCCTGATTTAGCTAGTTAAAAGGTAACCTGGGTAGAACTGTATGACCTGACAATTTTCACAGTCTAGGCATAATTAGGAAAAGAGGCCCGCTGGTAGGTATGATTTAAACACAGGTATCAGTTAAACCCATTCTGTATAAGAAGAGGGCAGTTCATGTCAGTCAGTTCTTTAATCTCTCCTTCACGCTTGCCATTTGCTCTCTGTTATGCATTCATCTCTGCAGTGCACTAAAATTTCATACTCCAGTTCATCCAGCGTTTACTTTTCAAGTCTTGCCAGTTCTGCCGTAGCTAACTAAATTCATGGGTTCTCGAGGCTGTCCTTTAGCATATTCCTGTTCTGGAGACAAATCCTGGTTGGTAGGTGCCGTCTCAGGATAGAAAAGGAGGTGAAGCACTGAACTAAATAGCGTTGCCCCAACCTTTGCAATTTGCTGTAGCCTTCTTGTAATTGCCGTGCACTGCCTTTGGAGAGCTGCCAGCACTGCTTTGCGAGCGGCTTTGCCTTGACTGAAGGTTCTTGTGCTCTTCTCGCTGGGGCAGGAGGTTCAGGGACACGTGCCCAGCAGTAACCAAAGGGGCTAAAGGGATTGATTCACATCATTTAACAGCCTTCCCCTTGGCTGACTCAGGAGTGATACTGAGAGGTTCGTAATATGGCTCTGCCCAGCCATCCCAACCCTGAATGATGCCAGCTCTGGCAAAAGGTTTGAAATGAGGGTCGCGGATTAGAGCTGGGGGGACGTTCCCAGGTTAGAGAGCCCTGCGGCAGATCCTGGAGGAGAAGAAATGGGAAGGTTCTATTGCTGTTCATCAGGCAGAATAATCACAGCCAGCAAGATGCAGACGACAAAGATGTGCCATGTTCCTATGTTCAGTAGGGTACCTGCTTCATAATTAAAGACTTTCACAGCAATAAATATTGCACAGTGGATTTTATAGCAGTCTATAAAGAAGCACAAGGGCACTGTTTGCCTTCCAAGATCAGCTGGGAAGCCTGTACTTAGACAGAAAAGTTGTCTAACTGTGCCTGCTTTCTGCTTCCACCACCTAATGTCTCTGCCCTGAGGAGCTCGCTCACAAAATCAAAGCGCTGACGGGACAAGGCATGGGGCAACAGCTGGGGAGAAGAAAACTGGATGCTCCCAGGATATTCGTAAGCACATTGTTCTGTGAGCAATGAAGCCTGGTAGCCTACAAACCGGTGTTTCACGGCTGGATTCTCTAGTATTTATTAAGGCATATTTTTTTGTTTGAAGTCTTCCCCAAAGATTGCAATATTCATAAGGACTCTTTCTTGTGTATCTTCTCTGATGTCTACTTAGGGCTGTGCTCATACCGCAACCATTCCCCAATAAGAACACTAACCAGGTCTCCTTGCCTCCTACTCCTTGCCAGGCTACCTTCTGCTAAGAGGTTTGTCAGACATTAATTTCTTCAGGAACTCTTTCTATCATATAAAATTAAATAAAACTAACACTGACCATTTGGGGGACAAACTCAGAATTCGTTTACACAAGAATTCCTATGGAAAATGAGTTAAAAGCTGAAAGATGCAAAACATCCCAGATCCACTGAAAGTCAGCCTTGCTTTCTCACTCTGCAGGACTCCTAAGGATTTCAAGTCTAGTAGGGCAGCCGTGGCTTGCTGTAATACCTGGCTTTATTTTATCCACCCTGTTTCTTTCTGTAGCTAGAGACTATAAGCACTTGGGAACAGAGTCGGGTTTTATAAGACACATCCACAAATGCCTGATGCAAAGGGATTCTCACTGGATTTTCTGGCTAGTATCACAGTCACATGAAGAAGAAAAATACCTGGACATTGAACAAAAATCCATGTCTTTTCAGTCACAAGATAAGGCCAAAGATCATTTTGAGTGTAGCTGGGGCAAAACAGAATTAGTACAATACTTATGACCTTTTTATTTTTTAAATTAATAAACACTTTATTTGCTACTCCCCCCTCCCTTAAAAAATAAAATCACTTAAAGATTTTGGAAAGCTTCTCTTTTTCTGGTTGTTTGAGAATTGCCTGGTATTGCCTCAGGTTAACAATAATCAGAATAGAGCATTCTGCAAATAAGCTCAGGAAACTTTCCCCAGGACATCTCTCAATCCATCCTTTGCGGACTAGTGTTTTCAGCTTCCCTGTCCGTGGCTCTGCATTAACATGATTTATGTGGCTTTCACTTGTCTTGGACAGGTGAACCTCCTTTGATCATCCATCACTGCTTTTCACTGAGTAACATGAGCAGCAGCAGCGTGTATCCTTGTGCTGTAAGAAATAATGTACTTTCTAATCCTTCATGGTGTTAATTCACCACATAAACTCAACGAATTCCCGTCGGGACTCAAGGGTAGTCAACAGCAGCCTAGAGGAAGGGCTATGGTGTGAAAAAGGACATTTCTTGTGTTGAATCCATGGCTGCACTGTGCAGATAACGTGAGTATTGCTTATTTAGCTGACAACAGTAATGAAGATTTTCTTTTCTGCAGGCCAATATCAGCACGTGTTAGCACATCACTGCAGCAGCTCTGGTTTGGGTTTGGGGTTTTTTTGGTGGTTTGTTGTTGGTTGGGTTGGGTTGTTGGGTTTGGGTTTTTTTCCAGAAAAACATAACAGAATGGGAAGGTAGAATAAATATTGGCAGAAGCCAATACGTAACGGAGTTTAGGACAGGTAAAGGGAAAGATAAAGGAAAATCCATCCTGAGGACACTCCTGCTCCTGATTTCCCAGGATACGTGGTAACATAACAATTTGGGGCTCAGACACACATGGAGTAGGCTTGCTAACTACCCGTGCTGGTACACAGTTTGTAGAAATTGTATAATAATATGAGTTAACCTAGCCCCAGAAAAAGCAAGATAAATGTATTCAAATTTATCTAAAAACTACTACATAATGAGATCAGTATATCATTAATGCAGGAAGAAACTTAAGACCTGTTTTGATTTCAGAAGAGTTGCTCCTGACACACACCACTGAAAGCCGCGTGTGGTGTTAAAGCAGTCGAAGGTATCTTTTCAAAGCTTCTGGAGGAATCCCTTGTGT
Organism: Mycteria americana; assembly: GCF_035582795.1. NCBI lineage: Eukaryota > Metazoa > Chordata > Aves > Ciconiiformes > Ciconiidae > Mycteria > Mycteria americana. The sequence goes on from NC_134378.1 coordinate 15,287,386, forward strand.
TTTGTAACATAAAAATTACACCTTAAGTGAACTTCTGAAATCCCTGACAGAAAAAAAAGACCTTATTCTCCTTTCGTCGCCACTAGTAGAATTACTCACAGTCTATACTGATAAAAGAGATGAGAATAAATATACCCAGGTTGTGCACTAACACTCTCCAAAGACTCATTAAGCTAATTGTGGCTCGTTCACAGGGGCCTGATTCCAGTCTCACCTCCCTGCCTCTACACCAGCATAGCCAGGGTCAGCAGAGTTTGTTTTATACGCCCAAAGCCAACATTAAGATAAGTCCTAAGGAAAAGTACACTATAACTGAAATGCAGCACAGCAGTAGTTTTAATACCACGACACTTCAGTTTGTTCCCCACGGATATGCAAGAATTGTAATGTATGCAAAGCACTCAGTGGGACCACATTTCCTCCAAAAATGTTTCTCACAGGAAGCCAAATTACGTTTCTTTATTCAACCCAGACTAGTTAAATTTGCATTTGCAAAATGAGCACCAATTTCTCCGGGATTTTTTGCTCCTCAGAGGGAGATTTCTTATGGTGTCACATTCCATCACGTGCACAAATTCTCCACCCAGAATTGCGGCCGTTTAGTTACCACAACCTTGAGCACGCAGGCCAGTTACTCATCTAATGGAGAAACAGCATATATCTTGTAAATATTAAACATGCAAACCTGGCATGCAAATATGAATGTTAGTCTGAAATTCAGGATCTGTCTCCACCGGTAAATTTAATGCAAATAAACAAAGGTGACCTACTTTAGCACATCAGCTCTTCCCTGATATAGGTGGTTCTTCCAAGATTTTCTTTTTGCTCTAGGTTAGAGTTTAATCTTCATGACACACGTGTGACTATGGATCTACTTAAGCAACTTCAGCAGCTATCGCGTTGATCCCAATAAGAAGATTTGGACTGCACTGCCTTGCCCAATGTGTCAGAGTGGGCTTGTGACAGAGATGAAAAGAAAATCCGTGAGTCCTGACGCACTCCCTGCTGTTCTCCTCCTTACACAACACTTTGTTACATAAAACTTTTTCTGGGAAAAAAAAAAAGGAGAGGGGGGGAGAGAGATGGAAAAAAAATAACATCTTTTTGGTTGTAAGCCAGTTTTCTGTATCAACATGGCAGTAGCGTGTGAAGTGAAGCAAGATTTCCTTATAGCACCATGTGACAAGGCTAATCAAAATAAACATCCAAAAAATAAAGAAATTAAGGATGAGGTAGCAGACTGTGGGGAGAGCAGATGGTTATTTAAAATAACAGCAAATTTTGCATGCTAACTGCAACTATAGCTCTTGTCACAAAACATAGTTGTTAATGGCAAAAGAGAAGGCAGAAACATCATCAGGGTATTTTGTGGGGTTGGTGAAAGCAGAAGGATGAAAAATATATGGGGAAAAGGGTATTTTCAGCTCTGCAAAATCTGCCCCAAATATCACGGCACCAGAGCAGCAGCAGGGGAAACACAAATGGTGGAAAGAACATCATATTGATCAAATTTGTCACGCAATATAAAAGGTCTCTCACAAGCCCAGGGATCAGACACTGAGCTAAAGGAGAATCTTTTGTCTCCCCAGGGAAAGAAAACCACAAAATCTGTAGCTTACAGTAGTCTGAAACCCAGAAAAGAGGATCCAGTCCCTGAGAAAGGAGCTGGGAAACCAGGACTGCACTGACAGCTTAGCTCAAGTAGTGGCTCAGCTCCAGCCACCAGCGCAGTTCCCATCCCCATGCACAAATCCACAGCCTGAGTTCAAAGGCATGGGTTTAGGCACGGGTTTTGCTAATCCTGTCATTTTACAGGCTCCTACTATAAGAAAGCGTTGTTGCCAAGGCTCAGCCCCCATACAGGGCTGTGCAGCCACCGTATCGTGTAGAGGTGTCCCAGGTTATTTTATCTTAACCTGAGCTCCCAAGGGATGGGGCAGCAACCATACCTGCCCTCACAGAATCACAGAATCACAGAATCACAGAATCACAGAATCACAGAATCATATAGGTTGGAAAAGACCTTTAAGATCATCGAGTCCAACCATAAACCTAACACTGCCAAAACCACCACTACACCATGTCCCTAAGCACCTCATCCAAACGTCCTTTAAATACCTCCAGGGATGGCGACTCAACCACTGCCCTGGGCAGCCTGGTCCAATGCTTGATAACCCTCTCGGTGAAGAAAAATTTCCTAATATCCAGTCTAAACCTCCCCTGGCTCAACTTGAGGCCATTTCCTCTTGTCCTATCACTTGTTACCTGGGAGAAGAGACCGACCCCCCACCTCTCTACAGCCTCCTTTCAGGCAGTTGAAGAGAGGAGTAAGGTCTCCCCTCAGCCTCCTTTTCTCCAGGCTGAACAACCCCAGGTCCCTCAGCCACTCCTCATAAGACTTCTGCTCCAGACCCTTCCCCAGCTCCGTTGCCCTTCTCTGGACACGCTCCAGCCCCTCAATGTCTCTCTGGGAGCGAGGGGCCCAACACTGAACACAGCATTCGAGGTGCGGCCTCACCAGTGCCGAGTACAGGGGCACAATCACTGCCCTAGTCCTGCTGGCCACGCTATTTTTGATACAAGCCAGGATGCCATTGGCTTTCTTGGCCGCCCTCCCAAGTACTTCCATCCCCTCTCGTGACGGCCAGTCCAGCCGGGCGAGCGTCAGCCACGCAGCTCAGCGTTACTCCGAGTTCCTGCTGCATGTGGACTGCCCCGTGGTTTTGCTGGGACACATAGCGAAGAGAGGGGCAGATTACTGCTAGGCTGCAAATGACATTAAATAACAACATAAAAGCCAAAGATGGGTCCATTTAGAGACAGACAGGGGCATGAGCCAGTTCACAAACACACTTTGTAGCCCCCAGATTTGTATTCAGGTGGCTCAGACTCTGATTAGGAGCAAAGCACTCAGAGAGGCTACCACCACCTCAGAAGGGCTCCTGGTCATCCGAACATCTTCCATTCATTTTGCAGATGCCATTCCCTGGGCTGACTCCCTGAAAATTACTCTTGAATTGTGCCTGGTTTAAGGGGGAAAAAAAAAGCAATCTATCTCCTCCTGACATGACTGTTGTGACAAACTGAACTGCAGGAACAAAAACTTCTCTCTGTACAAACTAACTGCTTGACAATTGTGTGGGCAGGTGGGCGGGAGCAGGAGGGGAAGGTGGCTCAAAGCACCCGAAAAAATCCCTCTTTCTGTACTCCAGCCTGCAGCAGCTGCTGTGGGAAATGCTCTGGAATAGCAACCTCCCTCCGCACATCCCAAATGATGCTACAGCACCAATCTGTCTGCTCTTGGAGACCTGATCTTCAAATGTTCCGCAATCAATAGGAGCTCCAGGTCTGAATAACAAGGCAACAAAGAGTTTAGCTACACGGTCATCTCTGACCAGGCCACGGTTCACCCCAGACTGAGGACAAGACACTTCACTGAAGACCATGCCCAGATTACCGGTTCCTCCCTAGCCCCATGTTCCCTATGCCTAAGCCTCCCGCACTGATCTCCGAGCCTTTCCTAGTGAATCGTAAAATAATGCGTCTTTCTAGTTCTACAGGAGGGACTCCAGGAAGGAGGGGTGGCAGGCGTTTCAACTTGCATCGCCACAGCGAAATGGGCAGCTCTCAATATGAAAAAAAATCCTTAGATTTAAACTCACACTTGTTTCACGCTGACTGGCCCCTGCCAAGTGCATTCCCCCGTGCAGGCAGCACCATGCCTGCCAGCTGCTTGCAAGGGCAGTACGTCCACCAGCATGTTCTTTTTTACAAATTCAAAGTTAAATATGTTGCTGGAATCTCAGGTAAAAACAGGGAGATGCAGCTTCTGAGAAAGAGAGGGTGCTGCCAACCAGCTGCCAAGCAGCATCTTGGGTGTCTCAGGTTCAATGCAGGGGACCCGGGAGCCTCTGCCTGCGATTTCTCTCTGTCCTGGCATTGCAATTTCCCCAGTGTTATCTCTGTTAACTGTGAATTCACAGAATCACAGAATCGTATAAGTTGGAAAAGACCTTTAAGATCATCAGTTTACGGTTGGACTCGATGATTTTAAAGGTCTTTTCCAACCTATACAATTCTGTGATTCTGTGATCCTGTGATCAAGTCCAACTGTAAACCTAACACTGCCAAGCCCACCACTACACCATGTCCCTAAGCACCTCATCCAAACGGCTTTTAAATACCTCCAGGGATGGCGACTCAACCACTGCCCTGGGCAGCCTGGTCCAATGCTTGACAACCCTTTCAGTGAAGTAAAATTTCCTAATATCCAGTCTAAACCTCCCCTGGCGCAACTTGAGGCCATTTCCTCTTGTCCTATCACTTGTTACCTGGGAGAAGAGACCGACCCCCACCTCTCTACAGCCTCCTTTCAGGCAGTTGTAGAGAGCAATAAGGTCTCCCCTCAGCCTCCTTCTCTCCAGGCTGAACACCCCCAGGTCCCCCAGCCGCTCCCCATCAGCCTTGTGCTCCAGACCCTTCCCCAGCTCCGTTGCCCTTCTCTGGACACGCTCCAGCCCCTCAATGTCTCTCTTGTAGTGGGGGGCCCAACACTGAACACAGCATTCGAGGTGCGGCCTCACCAGTGCCGAGTACAGGGGCACAATCACTGCCCTAGTCCTGCTGGCCACGCTATTTTTGATACAAGCCAGGATGCCATTGGCTTTCTTGGCCGCCCTCCCAAGTACTTCCATCCCCTCTCGTGACGGCCAGTCCAGCCGGGCGAGCGTCAGCCACGCAGCTCAGCGTTACTCCGAGTTCCTGCTGCATGTGGACTGCCCCGTGGTTTTGCTGGGACACATAGCGAAGAGAGGGGCAGATTACTGCTAGGCTGCAAATGACATTAAATAACAACATAAAAGCCAAAGATGGGTCCATTTAGAGACAGACAGGGGCATGAGCCAGTTCACAAACACACTTTGTAGCCCCCAGATTTGTATTCAGGTGGCTCAGACTCTGATTAGGAGCAAAGCACTCAGAGAGGCTACCACCACCTCAGAAGGGCTCCTGGTCATCCGAACATCTTCCATTCATTTTGCAGATGCCATTCCCTGGGCTGACTCCCTGAAAATTACTCTTGAATTGTGCCTGGTTTAAGGGGGAAAAAAAAAGCAATCTATCTCCTCCTGACATGACTGTTGTGACAAACTGAACTGCAGGAACAAAAACTTCTCTCTGTACAAACTAACTGCTTGACAATTGTGTGGGCAGGTGGGCGGGAGCAGGAGGGGAAGGTGGCTCAAAGCACCCGAAAAAATCCCTCTTTCTGTACTCCAGCCTGCAGCAGCTGCTGTGGGAAATGCTCTGGAATAGCAACCTCCCTCCGCACATCCCAAATGATGCTACAGCACCAATCTGTCTGCTCTTGGAGACCTGATCTTCAAATGTTCCGCAATCAATAGGAGCTCCAGGTCTGAATAACAAGGCAACAAAGAGTTTAGCTACACGGTCATCTCTGACCAGGCCACGGTTCACCCCAGACTGAGGACAAGACACTTCACTGAAGACCATGCCCAGATTACCGGTTCCTCCCTAGCCCCATGTTCCCTATGCCTAAGCCTCCCGCACTGATCTCCGAGCCTTTCCTAGTGAATCGTAAAATAATGCGTCTTTCTAGTTCTACAGGAGGGACTCCAGGAAGGAGGGGTGGCAGGCGTTTCAACTTGCATCGCCACAGCGAAATGGGCAGCTCTCAATATGAAAAAAAATCCTTAGATTTAAACTCACACTTGTTTCACGCTGACTGGCCCCTGCCAAGTGCATTCCCCCGTGCAGGCAGCACCATGCCTGCCAGCTGCTTGCAAGGGCAGTACGTCCACCAGCATGTTCTTTTTTACAAATTCAAAGTTAAATATGTTGCTGGAATCTCAGGTAAAAACAGGGAGATGCAGCTTCTGAGAAAGAGAGGGTGCTGCCAACCAGCTGCCAAGCAGCATCTTGGGTGTCTCAGGTTCAATGCAGGGGACCCGGGAGCCTCTGCCTGCGATTTCTCTCTGTCCTGGCATTGCAATTTCCCCAGTGTTATCTCTGTTAACTGTGAATTCACAGAATCACAGAATCGTATAAGTTGGAAAAGACCTTTAAGATCATCAGTTTACGGTTGGACTCGATGATTTTAAAGGTCTTTTCCAACCTATACAATTCTGTGATTCTGTGATCCTGTGATCAAGTCCAACTGTAAACCTAACACTGCCAAGCCCACCACTACACCATGTCCCTAAGCACCTCATCCAAACGGCTTTTAAATACCTCCAGGGATGGCGACTCAACCACTGCCCTGGGCAGCCTGGTCCAATGCTTGACAACCCTTTCAGTGAAGTAAAATTTCCTAATATCCAGTCTAAACCTCCCCTGGCGCAACTTGAGGCCATTTCCTCTTGTCCTATCACTTGTTACCTGGGAGAAGAGACCGACCCCCACCTCTCTACAGCCTCCTTTCAGGCAGTTGTAGAGAGCAATAAGGTCTCCCCTCAGCCTCCTTCTCTCCAGGCTGAACACCCCCAGGTCCCCCAGCCGCTCCCCATCAGCCTTGTGCTCCAGACCCTTCCCCAGCTCCGTTGCCCTTCTCTGGACACGCTCCAGCCCCTCAATGTCTCTCTTGTAGTGGGGGGCCCAACACTGAACACAGCATTCGAGGTGCGGCCTCACCAGTGCCGAGTGCAGGGGCACGATCACTGCCCCAGTCCTGCTGGCCACACTATTGCTGATACAAGCCAGGATGCCATTGGCTTTCTTGGCCACCTGGGCACACTGCTGGCTCATATTCAGGCGGCTGTCAACCAACACCCCCAGGTCCTTCTCTGCCAGGCAGCTTTCCAGCCACTCTTCCCCACGCCTGTAGCGTTGCATGGGGTTGTTGTGACCCAAGTGCAGGACCCGGCACTGAGCCTTGTTGAACCTCATACAATTGGCCTCAGCCCATCGATCCAGCCTGTCCAGGTCCCTCTGCAGAGCCTTCCTACCCTCCAGCAGATCAACACTCCCACATAACTTGGTGTCATCTGCAAACTTACTGAGGGTGCACTCGATCCCTTCGTCCAGATCATTGATAAAGATGTTAAACAGAACTGGCCCCAACACAGAGCCCTGGGGGACACCACTTGTGACCGGCCACCAACTGGATTGAACTCCATTCACCACCACTCTTTGGGCCCGGCCATCCAGCCAGTTCTTTACCCAGCGAAGAGAACACCCGTCCAGGCCATGAGCAGCCAGTTTCTCCAGGAGAATGCTGTGGGAAACGGTGTCAAAGGCTTTACTGAAGTCTAGGTCTAGTCTAGTCTAGTCTAATGAATTCATTGCTGACCCTCTGGCAAGGAGCACCAGCAGGTTGCTATTGTACCACCACCCTGTCCCCTGGGACCAGCCAGCCAAGTGGGCTCAGCCGAGCAACCATATCAACTCAACAAAAGACCTCTATGCTTTTATAAGTTCACAGAAAATATCCGTTTCCTCCTGAGCCGCTAACTCTAAACCGCTTTTTACTGTGAATCCCCCTTTAAGGCTGAATAATAAAAATAATAATCAGAAATTGCAGACAAATTGCTTCCTCTCTACAGTTAAAACTTTCAGAAGTAAGCTGTCAGCACATTGAAAGAACGGAAAGCAGCCGGCTCTGCTCTGCACTATTAAGTGTTTTTAGCACACCAGACACTTTAGGATCTTGGCACAGCGAGCAATAAATGCAGAAGCAGCATCTTTTCCATCTCCTGCAGAGGAGGGGGAAGTAGAGGGACATATTCTAAAGCCTCAAAAGCTGGAGATGACAGTGACATAGAGGATGCAGCTGTACGCTTTTTCCAAGGATGCCGGGTTTCCATGGCATTCACACCACACATCGTCTGCCGTTTTGCTGGTCATGTGTGGTACCCACCCCGGTCTGGCGTTCTGGATGTGGGAAACCCTGCCAAGCACGTGTACATTTTAAAGACATAGGTACAGCAACACAGCCCTTTCCCTGAGACCTGAGCACTGACTTTGTAATTGTGTCTATCACAAAGGTGGGAATCGCCAGTTTGGATCGCTCTCAAGGTCCGTTTACTCCACTCGCCTTCTCTGACAGCAGCAGCACCAGATGCTTTGGAAGAAAGTGAAAAAAATCCCTTGAGTACTGCAAGCTGGGCAATGCCCTCAGATCGGGGAAGGCATCATCTGCCTTATTGTCTGCATTTTCCTATCCTTCCAGCTGGTTTTCTGCCCTAATGTTTGTGTTTTCCATGGCTGTGAGACAGCTTTTCTAGGAGTTATTTCACTCCTTCAGCAAAAAAATAGGGTTCCTGAGTTTTCTGTTGAATGGAAGCTTCAGATCTCTTGCATCAGGCTTCTCCTTACTCAGATACATCTCGGTTCTTGTCTCACACAACTTCCTACTTAAAAATACATTCAGCAGCTATCTCAGCAACAGAAAGGACAAAGGCAAAGGCTTACTGCTTGCTGCCTGCCTAGAAACACAGGATTTTTCGTCTGTCTATCCTGATAAACTCCTGCAGCTGAATAGCAAATGAAATTAAAGCATTTTTCTAATTCTCTGCCTCCTAACTGACCGTCCTTGCAAGAATTAACTGTGTGGATGCTCACAGTATTCAAGGTCATGGTCTGTTCAAAGGTGCTTTCTGAAGAGAAAGGAAAGTTTTTCTGAGAGTCTCAATTCCTGGTGACTGGACTTTACACAAGATCCTTCTGCAGCATTATCTAGATAAATTATAACTCAGAATTTCCTCAGAAGTCATGCATCTCTGTACTGGCTTTGTACACTTAAACTCTCTGATATTATGCAACCATTTTATACCAACCCTCATCAGCACAGAATCTGAACACCTCCCACATAAAAACTGAGAGTGAATGAAAACTTCAGTTAATTCTTTGTGTTTCTTGCACATTGGGGTAAAACTTTAGCTTTGATGGGGGTTTTATTTTTTATTTCTGATGTTACTCTTTCTTCTTCATTTAGTATTGCTTAATTGGTTGACAGCCGCCTGAATATGAGCCAGCCGTGTGCCCAGGTGGCCAAGAAAGCCAATGGCATCCTGGCTTGTATCAGAAACAGCGTGGCCAGCAGGACTGGGGCAGTGATCGTGCCCCTGTACTGGGCACTGGTGAGGCCGCACCTCGAATGCTGTGTTCAGTGTTGGGCCCCCCACTCCCAGAGAGACATTGAGGGGCTGGAGCGTGTCCAGAGAAGGGCAACGGAGCTGGGGAAGGGTCTGGAGCACAAGGCTGATGGGGAGCGGCTGAGGGACCTGGGGGTGTTCAGCCTGGAGAGAAGGAGGCTGAGGGGAGACCTCATCGCTCTCTACAACTGCCTGAAAGGAGGGGGTAGAGAGGTGGGGTCGGTCTCTTCTCCCAGGTACCAAGTGACAGGACGAGAGGAAATGGCCTCAAGTTGCGCCAGGGGAGGTTTAGACTGGATATTAGGAAATTTTACTTCACCGAAAGGGTTGTCCAGCACTGGACCAGGCTGCCCAGGGAAGTGGTTGAGTCACCATCCCTGGAGGTATTTAAAGGACGTTTGGATGAAGTGCTTAGGGACATGGTGTAGTGGTGGGCTTGGTAGTGTTAGGTTTACGGTTGGACTCGATGATCTTAAAGGTCTTTTCCAACCTATACGATTCTGTGATTCTGTGCTTCAAAGGGATTTATTGAGTAGAAACGTTGTTTCCTAAAGCTGGGACTCAGGGCAGGATAAATCTCATCACCAGCAGACAGAAGAAGGATACTGCCAGGGTTATGGTACACAGGTGGGAAAAAGATGCTGGTAATCCAGAGCAGAATCCCCGAACCGCAGCTCGTAAGGTAGCCGAGCACAGGTAGAAGGACCCAGGACAAACAGCAGTACGGAAAGCTTTAGGAGACCTGACAGAGACAGTGTTAGATCACTCAGGAGGCCCTGTCTCCTCTGTGTCGTGGGCAGATGTGGTGCGTCACCATACTGCTGTTGGGGAAGCAGAGCTATAGATACATATATATGTATCCTAATACTCAATTTTCTAGTTCCTGCCAGAGCATTTGACTAGAGCTTTTTAGTCTGTTTAATTCAGTTTTGCAAATATATCCTACCTCAGTGGTCTAGTGAAACAAAAGGTTATAGCTTTCTCCATCGCCGAAGGCCTTGAAATTCAGCACAGCAACTTCATTACGGAATCAATTTATCAGATTACATTACAGTCCTTCAGATTTAAAAAAGGGACACCTGGTGAGCTTCTATATTACATTTCCAAAACTTCTTGCATTCAGCAGCATTTTCAATAAGTTCCTTTGCAAATTAATTGGCAGTGTGATTAAATTCTTATTCAGGTACTCTATACAACGATTCAAGCACCCATGTGAATATGTAATGAAACATAAGATTAGACTCACTATAGAAGCAGAATGGGAACAGTGACTGGCAATGTTTGCTTGAATTTTTTTCTTTTGAAATTCAAGTTCTTGCTGGGTCCTACTACCCAAAAAATTACACATCTATGCCTCTAATACCCTCTAATACCCTAATAAACATTTGCTTTGCAAAACATCTGGACTTGAAGGTTAAATTATTAAGTACAACCCCAGAAGATATAATGGAGACTTCTGCCATGTTTACAGGCTTTGATTTTTTGAAAAATAGGAAGTCTTTCCACCTTATGTTTTCTGTCTGCAGGCCCCAGGCTTGCTCAGTGAAGCACCAGCCAGGTCACAGGTAACCTTCAGGTTATTTTCAAACCACGTGGCCTCAACAGAGCTGTGTACTTAAAATATCTACAAAACATTGGTTTTCCCCTCTACCTACATGGCCTGAAAAAAAGAAGGAACTCACCAAGAAACAAATTCCCCTGCCCGCTGTCTAGATTTGTTGAGTTCCTCCTGCTCAGTGCCACCTCTCCCACCCATCCCAGGAACCACGAGGACCAGCAGGATTTTCTGAAGGGAAGCACCCAAGTCATTCACGGGACAGAGGAGAGGTCCAGCCTTTTGCTCAGGTGGGAGGCTCTACAGCTCCCATTCCCCCTCTCCTTTTGCTTTGCCACTTCACCAGTCCTCCCCATCATTTGCGGCTTAGCAGGTATCGTTCTGCACCTGCTTACACAAAGATATGCAAAAATACCTCATGTCCTCTGGCTGTAAATGAAATCACCTGCTCTGCAGACACCTTCCTTGTAAACAGCCTGATCAACAGTCCACAAACGCCTATGGAAGTCTTCACCAATTTCACTAAATCCCAAGCTTGGATGTGGCTCCTTCTTCTGGAACATGCCAAAAATACCACAAAGCATCACCAGCACTTCTAATACCACAAAGCATCACCAGCACTTCTGTACCAGCCCTGATGGCAGCGTTAATTCAGATAGCAATCGGCAGTCTCAGACTACGCAATAAAACCAAGTGATGTTAACTGCCCATTAAGCCTGATGAGCGGTACTTATCTTCTCGATTAAGGGCATAATAAAGTAGATTCGGATTTGATGATTGCAACTGTTGTTGCTACAGAGCTCAGGTGCCAGGTCTGAGCAAAGCCTCCTTGTTTTCACCTCCTGGCACCTGAACTGGAAAGGTTTTCCCTGCTCTCTTTCTTGCTGCCCACCAGTTCCACCCGGGCACCGCAGGCATCACGGAGCTGCTGCCACCGATGCCACCCAGTACCACCCATAGTAAGCACATGCAGAACTGCTGTTGCCATGCCAGGGCTTCAGATTTTCCTAATGAGTTGATTCCAGTGCAAAGTCGCTGTCATTAAAGCCTGATATTTTCACAACACATCCACCCAGGGCACTTTGTCACTTCCCTCTGTATACTACACTGCTGTTACCTCAGTGCTGTGCCTGACTCACACCAATGCTGGTGTGTAGTTTGTTACAGGAACAGAGAATGCAAAATCAATATCTAGGAGGGCTTTATAACTGGAACAGAAACATGTTTTCGGCAGGGGAATGGACGAGAGATAAGAATGAAAATGGAACTGTGGGAATACCTGAATCCCACCCCATGTGGATATTTAGTGGGGTATTAAAAAAGGCAGTTATGGGTTTTCTTCTGTTAGTTCATTTGTGAAAGATGGAGGTGCTCTTATCTCTGAAGCCTCTGAAGGTCCTCTATTAGTCTGTTATTATGAATTTTTAAGTATTACAAATTATTTTTAAAACCTGTAAGGAGGCTTTGTTCTCTACAACTTGTTTGTGGTAAAAACTGGAGAAGGCGGAGGTTTATTCCTGATTTCAGTGACACTTCAGTGACACTCCTACCAGTAACAGGCCAGCGGGACCAGGAATACAATCCAGTGCCATGGGATAATTTGTAATAACAACTCAGAATCCAGACCCCGCTCTTCCCAGGCGAGTGGCTCCTGAAACAAGTCTCCTCCAAGCAGGTTTGTCACCTCTTGTGACCGCTGAGTTGGAAAACCCTTGCAGCTCTCAGATAAACCAATTACAAGAAGCTCTGATGCCCTTTTTAATAAGGAATCACTTAGCAATGGTGGGAACACAGCACCTGCTGCCCATCACACACCATGCAGGAAAAGGAGGGGGCAACAGCCACCTCCAAATTCACACGAGTCCCAGTTGCGCCCATCAGCCAGGCAAGGCGTGAGGAGCCGGTCCGGAGCAGGGAGCCCTGAGAACTGGCCAGCCCGCTGCTACAGAAGCAACGGCACCTCTGGGGGCTGTTTCCACGTGGCCGCTAATGCTACAAAGGGGACTAAAAGTAAGTGGTTTGCACGTAAAACAGCAATCGCAGGCAGTTCCACTCAAATGCCGTGAAACCAAATATTTTCCACTTATGATTACAGCCCATAATGGCATTTCCTAAAGGACCTTACTGTGCTGCTGACACAGACTAGAAGTGAATAGGATAGTCCCGGTAAAGCCTGATGTCCACGGGCTGCTGGAAATTATTTATACTAAATGGTTCTGAATGATACTGAATAGCCTGTTCTTCTGCAGAAACTAGGCAGGAGCTCACCTCCGGCATGACTTGGCTACTTCTCTTCGTCTTGCTGTGCCCCTCCACACGCAGCTCAGAGAAACAGAAGAGTATTCAGGCAAAAAATTCTGACAGACTTAGTCACAGACTTACATTTAAGGATGTGTGGGATTAATTATATAGGAAAGGTTATACATCAGGAGTCGGAGGTCTGGGGTTTTACGGTGAGAAGAAAATCACAGAAAATCAGAAAACTTGTTTTCATTAGAGTGGCGAAACATAGCGTGTAATCGTCATTTTTACTGCACTTCATCAGTGCCGAGAAGGTTGACACTAGCACCTCTCTTGCAGCTTCTGTTTCAAGACGTAACCCTGCACGTCTCATAGGGCTGTCGGGCAAACTCACCCCTGCCACTCAAACTAACCCAGCACCCTTACTGCTGCTCCTTCTACACCTCCAACAACGCTGCTTCTTTTCTGCCAAAGGTGCTCTTTTGCTTTATGAGAAGTTTAAGAAAGCTGTGTACAGAGACTAAACTCCCAATCCAAGTTCACTTTTGAAACTGTTTATTTCTATGGATCAGACATTTTAAACATGTTGTTTGCTGCTTAAAACAGTTTTACTTCAAACACTTCCAGCTATATAAGTGTTATTTCTGTGCCAGTATTTCTTCCTAGAGGTAGATTTAAGCACAAGGACTAACATCAGATCTTCTCTGACGTTAGAGAAATTTGAGTCCAAACCCAACTGCCTGACTAAAATCTATTCTAGCAAGAATACAAACCAGAGTACAGTTCCAGATTATAATCCAGTAAACTAGGCATTTGGATTTGTACCTCAGATTACCTTTTGCGCTTCAGTCTCATCCCTTAAAATCACTGAACAATTGTATTTGCTGAATATAAGGTAGTCACAGTGGATGGCGACCGAAGACACGTAACAGGGTATACTAAAAAAATCTTTGGTCTGGATTGATTTAACAGTTCATGGTCCTCAGAGTGGGGGAGTGGTAACCTCTGAAAAGATTAGAGAACTACAACATTCAGGCTAGAAAGCATCACTCCTCTGCTCTATTGTGTACAATAATATCACAGAAGGGACAAGTACAAATAAATTCAAAGATATGGAATTGGTGTTAGTAGTGCTAATTCCTCAGCCACAAGAGAAACAGTGTCACGGAAGGCAAGGGAAGAAATGCCGTGAGAACTTTAAAATGCACTGCATTTCAGGGGGTGTAATGCAGGTATCCAACCACCCAGCATCATCAGCAGGGCTGCACTTAACTGCTTGACCCTTCTTAAAGAAAACCACTTTTGCATTACAAAGGCAGAGCTATGTTTAATTACTTGTAAAGTTACACTGAATTTTGAAAGGAAGAAACTCTCAGAGTGTACCAAGAAGCCAAGTAATTATCCTGCATTAATCTTTGATTGCCCCTATTCCTTAAGATGACTTGAATTTGTAAGCTGTGTGAGCTCTGAAGTCTATGTAACCACTGGGTCAAGCCACGAGGATTGCAGAGAGTTTTCATTCTGAGGCTGAAGGCAAATGCACAAAAAAATAATGATGATTCTGAAGAACATTCAGGTTTCCAGCTGTTGACACCAACAGAGCTTATAAAGCAGCAAAAAGACAGCTGCTTCCATCAAAAAACATCAATTTGAGATCTGATGCTTGATCCCACTTATCTTAATTATAACCTTTCATTAATCATCTAAAGAGAAAAACGATTTTAATATAGTATCTCTTGGCAGAAGACTCAATTGAACAGTAAACTGAGGAAAAAATTCAGACTCACAATGCAGTTAATAGTCATAATGAAAAGCTTCTTCCCTCAGCTGTCCTCTCGTTATAATAGGTCACAAAGTTTTAAAATTACATTATCTTCAATGATCGGTCATTTTTTGCAATGTAAATAGCAATTGTTGTTCCAAACTGAAAATTAAAATGTAGGGTTTGATGACAGAAGAAGTTTCTTCTATTAGGACATATCATAGATAATAATATTACCTCTTAACAGGGTTTTTAACGTTTTTATTGTCACGTCTTCGTAGATGTTTGAGGAATACGGCAATTTAAACCTCTTGGACAACCCTTGCCCTGTTGTGAATCCACTGAAAGGAACCTGCTCCCAGAGCTCTCCACGGGGGAGGTTTCCATCTCTCATGCACGTTGACGGGTGTTTTGCAAGGGAGCTGGACTTGGGTATGAAACTCCCCAAAAGAGCAAATATCTAAGTCTGAGGGTTTGAATCAGATCTGCCTGTAGTGACTAAAAAGAGGATAAACAAAAAAAAGCATTGCGTAAAACAAGTAGCTACGTGGTATAAGTTGTACGGCCATACAGACACAGCATCCTTCTGTTTGCACCACTGTGAATCAGGAGTGATTCCAGTGACTGAACTTAGTAGATTTAGTTCCGTGTCATAAAACAAGCCATCATCCTCATGTCTAATTGTCTGTTGTTTAAAGCACTGTCTGTCTGTAACCAAAGAGTAAAGGGAGCAGTGCACATTCTGTATTCATTGTTCCAGGAAATTTGTGATTTTCATTTTCTGGAAATATGTTTGTCAACAAACTTCCTATTACAAATCTGAATATTACCCGTATTAGAACCAGGAGCTTCAAACAGCTGCTGTCAGAATTCATTTTATAAATTGGTCTGGAAGACAAGTATCCTATCTAATAAAACTGCTTAGAAGAGCACAGTTTTGCATGAGCCCACCTTGATCATGGTGAGAGCAAATAGAAACTGTTCTGAATTTTAACAAATTAGAAACAATCCCATCAGGGCACAGAGATAAGGTAATATACAGATATGAATTTAATATACAGATATGAATTGCAGCAATAAAAGATAAAGTGGAAAATGAGGTAAGATTGTCTTTCCTAACAACTCTACTAACTTAATCCAAGAAGAATAACTTAAAAAATTCAAAGTGGTGAATGCAGCTTATTATGTTCTTGGGTTCCCCTTCCAGAACAGACTGTAGATAGAGAGGAAAATTCATCAGCTCTCCCTCACTTCCCCACCTGCATTGAAGATAAATTACACTTCCGCACACGGGTACATAAACAGCTACGCACCTTTTACGTGAAGCTCTTTTCTAAGGGTGGAAAGATTCCCGTTTCATCCCACCTTTGATCATGGAGAATGTTCAGACGGAATCTATCAGACTCCCCTTCAATGGAGAGAAATTAAATGAACGTAGTAGCAAGACTCTTTAAAACACCTTTAGAAACCGCTATACACGCAATGGGGAGAAACCGCCACTTTCCGTGTTGTGCCCACGTTTGAAAGCCGCCACAGATCATTGCAGCTGGACACCGTCAGAAAGGCAGCGGCAGATTAAATGTTGTCCTGTGCAAGAGCAGAGCTTCTGAAATGAGAATACCATCAAAATCACCTCTGAGGATGAGAGTTTGGCAGCTGTATAAGGACAGCAGTCATGTTAGACCCAGGGCTAACTCTACATCCCTGTTTCTATCACTTTCACCGATGAAAAAGCCTTCCCATTAAAAAAAAAACCAATTATGAGAGTAGTTTAAAGGGGATCATTTAACAAAGGCAGTGAATGACCCAGCATTTTAAATATCCTGCAAACAATCTTTTTTCCACCTCTCATTTTAGGTCTTTCTCTTCTTCGGCTATTGAGCATTTGGTCTTCAGGCTAAGAAGTAAAAGGGAGGACAGCAGAACCAGATATAGGGGAAAAATGACAGCATGAGAAAGGCCAGCATAAAGGGGAATTTCTGAGAAACTCAGCTGATAAGTAGATTTGGTGGAAGGTTCCTGCACTCAAGAGAGCTGGATGATTTTGTCCTCTGAGCAAGGTCAGGTGGTTCTTCTAAGGTCAGACGACTCCTCCTTAAAGCATCAAACAAAACATTGGTAGATGCAAGTTCTCTTCTAAACTTACCACAGTTGTAAATATTTTCTAGTGGAGACTTATTCATTCAAATGAAAAATTGTGGTGATTATGTTTAACATCACCAAAAGTAGAGAGCACTTCAGGTAATAGCTTCCAGGGAGGGCAAATAAAACACTGGGAATAAAGCCATCTTTTTAATCTTGTAAATATTTATTATCATCGCATGAACAATGCAGAATTCTGGTGTGCAATGTTAATAGGACCCATTATAGTTCACCTGAGCCCCAAATTTCCTCCTGTTAAAGCAAAATGTTTTTTTTGTTCTTATTATTTTCTTAAAGTACATTGCACTCTATTATATGGTAAGATGTGTATGGATTCCAAATGAACTTTCATCTGCTTCTAACAGTGAATAAAACAACTTTTGAAAGTCAGAAAGATAGTGTGATTAAATAATTCCTATTTCAGGACTGCTAGTGAACCTAGGGCCTAATTTAGTGTCTCCAAAGTTGCTGCAAAAAAAACCCTTCGATTTTTTTAGGTTTTGATATCTCTTAGCAGCAAAGAGAGCTGGGAAAGGACCTGTGTTCTGAAATACTTGGAGTTAGCTCTGACGTATAGTAAGTTTGGCAAATATAAATTAAAGACATCAAATTTTCCTTCACAGCTACACAGTCCCTAAAATATAAAGGCTGTCGTGGTTTAACCCCAGCCAGCAACTAAGCCCCCCCCAGCCGCTCGCTCACTCCCCCCCGGTGGGATGGGGGAGGCAACCAGAAGAGTAAAAGTGAGAAAACTCGAGGGTTGCGATAAAGACCGTTTAATAGGGAAAGCAAAAGCCGCGCACACAAGCAAAGCGAAGCAAGGAATTCCTTCACTCCTTCCCACGGGCAGGCAGGGGTTCAGCCATCTCCAGGACAGCAGGGCTCCATCACGTGTAACGGTGACTTGGGAAGACAAACACCATCACTCCCAACGTCCCCCCTTCCTCCTTCTGCCCCCAGCTTTCTATGCTGAGCATGAGGCCATACGGTGTGGGATGTCCCTTTGGGCAGTTGGGGTCAGCTGTCCTGGCCGTGTCCCCTCCCAGCTCCTCGTGTCCCCCCCAGCCCACTCGCTGGTGGGGTGGGGTGAGGAGCAGAAATGGCCTTGACTCTGTGTCAGCACTGCTCAGCAATAACGAAAACATCCCTGGGTTACCAACACTGTTCCCAGCACAAATCTGAAACATAGCCCCATACTAGCTACCATGCAGAAAATTAACTCCATCCCAGCCAAAACCAGCACAAGTGCACAGATACCTGATCTGAGGCACGTGAGTTAACAAATCGTCCCTCAACCAAGATGACACTAGCAGTTAATAAATGCACTGATTTTGTGCGAATGGTCAGCTTTGCCTCTATCCCATCCAGCCAGATCGAGACAACTTGGCAAATCTGAAAACTAGCCAGTGAAGGAAGATTAGAAAAAAGGAGGATTTTTATCCTCCCTAATTCTTTTGACCATGCAGTAGCATCTCTACTGTGCCAAAGGACCTCCAGGGCCTAAGACTTACAGATAGGTATGAAGTGGTTGGGGAATCACAGAGCTCTGACATTCCCTAGGATATTCTTAAATTACTTCTCCAGCTCCAAGAGGACAATCTGTAGCAAATGCTGCTTCTCTACCTGCCACTCCTAATGGCTTCCTAAGGGAGCCATTTTAGTCTTTAAGAAGACTTCAAAGTCTTCTGAAGCCCGGAGAAAGACCCCCACAGACATCGGTACATTCTGTATCAGCACTTCCTTTGGACAGTGGAAGTCCTTTTCTAATGGGAACGTAAGAAAAGTGTGAGTAATTGAGATCATCAGCAGAGACGGTTTTAACAATGGGATAAGAGCAAGAGATACTTGATAACTCTTACATGGACTGGAGGGTGAGTCAGTAGCACCAGGATGCGTAGGTGGGATCCAAAGCCAGCCAAAGCATTGTGTGCACCTGAGTACCAGTCTCTCATGCCTCACCTTCCTGTTCCAATCTATAAAGAAATAGTTAGCGAGCTTTTAAAAGTATGGCCCCCAACACACATGATAAAATCAAAATAGATATTTTCTTTATAAGTTTCTCACATAGTTAAACGGTGAAGTTACCTATTATGAAAGAAATTGGGGCCTTCCTACCATTTAGAAAATTGCTTAAATTTGATACTTTACTTCTGATATTGTGCCAAGGAGCATAAAGCCAGCATGAATGGCTGAGGCAATTGAGAAATCCTGAATAGGAGGAGAAGCTCTGTCTCTTTCCAAAAAGCTTACAGTCGCAGCTTGCTGGGAAAAGCTGTGAAACGTGCTGACTGGCTTTGTCGCTACCGTGATTATGCAAAGTAGATGATAGTAATAGCGCTGCCCTGCCATCACTTACAATGGCATCTGCTCTCTTTCAATTTTATGTAATTTTCATTGAATTTAGGCCCGTCAGGTTGCCCTGCCATAGGCTTCATGTGAAAATGAGATCCTTATTCTAAGCAACTGATGCAGTTGAAGAAATAGGAAGTGTTAAGGCTGCTATCCATTATGTTAAGGGAAGAAGATTATTCCAAAAATGCAGAGATAAAATCTATTTAAATGTGCAAGTTTTCAGTTACTTCCATTCCAGAACAAATTGAGGCTATTCTAAATAAGAGGTCTGTATATCACAGCTGGCCTCAGAATACTCTAACATATGTGTTCAGATGGGAATTATGATATACATGTAAAATTGCTTACAGACCCTACCTGGCAAAGAGTGCCTTTTGACAGGAATCTGGGTTGGAGTTTGCAGTGAACGCTCACTTCTGCTAGCCTGAAATAGCAACTTTGGGGCAGAGGCTACTGAGCGAAATAACTAATGGATAAAGCAGGACCAGTAATTTAAAGATGGACGGTGACCTTAGCAAAGTAGTAGAGCACATTGGCCAAGTCAGCCTGTATCAATCCACTATAAATCCCTCCAACACCAGAGGTTAATCATGTAGTGCTCCTAGTAGGAAACAGTGCAGAAGGTGGTAATTAGAATTTTGGAGTGCAGTAGAGAACTGCTGATCCAGCGGGCAGGTTTATCTAACTAAGTTCTCATGAAGGTAACTTAAATAATTTGCCAAACTTCTTAAGCAATAGCTCATTGGCATCATTGGCTTTTACATCAACTTATATCATCTCTGTGCAGTTTATAAAATCACTGAGTTATGGTATACAAGCAGCAATGCACTGAAATAAAGTTCTGCCTGCTGAATCAGAAACCAAAGAGTGGCTCAGTGTATCAGCCCGTAACAAAAAGAATTGCACATATTACCTTGGTAGTATTGTTAGCTGTATCTGTTCCTTTTTACAGGAACAGATTTATATATATTTATATATATTTATATTTTTATATAGTCATGTCAGTCACGACAGTGTTGTCTAGAGCCTTTCTTTAAACCTGTTTATTTATTGGAGGGTTTTTTTTCCTCCTGAGATGCCCTAGGCATGCACATGGTGAAAACTGACATTTTGTTGGCTATGAAGATGGAAACACTTCCATGCTTCAGATCTAATCCAAATACTTTAAATTACAGATATAGTTACTTTGGCATTTTTGTGCTGTTTTAGAAGGAATAACTGGCTTTGAAATATGTGGTGCAAATTACAACCAAAAAAGTAAGAGTTGCAGGCCTGAAATATAGTAACCAACTGTCTCCTGTCTCTTCTTACAGGTGTCTCCTAAACTGCCAAATAAATAGAAACAAGAATACAGTCTATATGAAATTCCACCTTCACTGAAATGAATGGATTTTTTTCCCCTTTCATTAACACTTAAGCATAAGACAACTATTTTTTTTTTTCAGTCGGTCTGTTTTAGGATTATTAAAGATAGTGGTGGATTCACTGAAAACGGTGAAGGACAAAACTCAGAGACTTTAGGCAACACCACTCGAAGTTGCTCCTGATCCAGGACAGTACCATCGGTCTGGATGAAGGCAAACTCCGACCCATGCTAAGAGCATCTCCTACCAATAGAACCACTGCAAATATACTGACGATTTCCGAGAATCCAATTTCTTCTCCATGTGATGGACTTCACTCCATACCCAGCAAGGAATTTGGCTCAACAGATAAAGCTCCATCATCAGATATGTTGGGTTATCAAACATTCCCTACTGTGAGTAATTACATTCTTTGTACATGAGGATAAACCCTGAATTATACAGCGCTGGTCTGGTTCTGTAAATCAAACGCAGGCTTGAAATTTTGGAATCAAAACTGAAGTGTTTGTAAAACAAAACAGGAGACAGGACAGGCCTGTTTTCCGTGACTAATGAGGAAAAAAGATCCTGTTACTAGCACTTTGTGGACTCTCTTGTTTCAGAGACATGCTGAATCTAGAGACGTATTTCTACACATCAGACAAGTTCAGGCGTTCTTTGACAAGTTACTTGGCTTACTCCTGGATGGTGCTACTGACTTATCATCATCGCAAGCCAAATTTCAAACTAACCTGTTGTTTCCACAGCTTTCTGTAACAGCAGCACTGCCTGGCTGGCTGCAGCCGCAGTTTGTTCCTAACACATTGCTGTTTGCCAATGCACAGGATCCATACTAGGAAGCAATCTTAAACATCACCCAGACGTTGTAGCCTAACGGATGATGCTGAAGGGCACCTGTGAATACTCTCAGGTAGTTAAAGTTGAAATGCAAAAAAAAGGGCCCTAATATAATCTCCCGAACCCCTGACTCGTATAGTTCTGTCAAGGTTTGTATGTGCTTAAAGGAGTACACGTACTTCATGAAAATCTGCTGCCACCCTCCGCCACAGTGAAAGGCTGAGTGTGGTTGTCATTTTAATGTCAGCTAGTCGGGTTTAGTGCTTGTCTGCTTTCCTTCTGAAGATCCTTTGTGTTTATGCTGACTTTTTTATTTTAGAGAGTAGTATTTTTGTTTTGAAAAATGAATTTAAAAAAATATCCCCGGAGAAGAAAATGATGATCTGAACAATCCCGATCACAACACTGAAGCTCTTAAGGAAGGGAATCCCTTCTAGATTTATGTTGACCAGCTGGGCTAGCGTGAGTTTAGTCTGGCAGGCACTTGAGGCACTATCAATAAGAATCACCTTCAGTAAAACATGCTATGGTCTTCCGATGTTGGCTTGGGATAGCCAGGCATTCATGAACTGATTCTTGTGCTCACCTTGAACTGGTTCATTCTAAATTCACCGGTTCTTCTTTATGCTTCTCTGTAAGCCTGGGATATGATGGATTTCTTAAACTGAAAAATCAGTAAGATGGCTGTTCCTTCCCCAGTCCCCACTCTGCACTGGGATATTTTGAACCGTAACAGCAGCAGTAATGAACACCTCTGTGCATGCTTAGAGATGATTATTTGCACTGTTTTCAATCTATTTTTCTGAGGCTTGCCATCTGATGCCCATCTATTATGTAGCCTCTCTCTGCTGGGAGAATGAGCACAACCGATCACAAGGGAAAAGTTCAGTTCAAGAACATATGTCTCAGCAAACAGAAGGTATCCTCTGTCTGACAGCTGCTTCCCTCTTCTTTGCTCCTGCATCTCTCTCCCCCGCCCCTTATTTTGAATTAAATTCCATACTTTTGCCCCTGTAAGAAGCCATGCAGGCCAGATCTGAGAGTGAACGTCCCCTTCAATGTTCTCGTTTAAAATAATCAAACCCATCTTTTTGCTAAGAACTTGGGTAACTGGAAGAAAGCTGGGAGGTATCTCCTTGCCAACTGGTGGAAGAGGCAATGCTGCTCTAAAGGGCTGTGTGATAGAATCTAACAACAAATAGGTTTCTCTTTTTGGTTCTTCCTCCTTGACAGGTTTAACAGGGAGAAAAGCACGTTTATATCAAACTATCTTCATTGATTTATTAAAAGAAAGATGTGGAAAATTATCAAGCTCCAACTTTTGGACAATTCCCTATGCAGCCCTGTTAAGCAAAACTTCCTACAGATTTCACACTGAAAGAACGGATTTTGAAAGTACAGGTAAAGCTTACAAATCAGATCAGAACTCCTCCTTTCAGGCGGTTCTCATCAGTCAGAAAGGATATTATATTTGGAAATACTAAAATACGTCAAGGTACTGAGATTACTTATCTCGTAGGAGGATTTACGGACCTGAGAGTAATTTGGTGCAGTACTATGTATGTACTTCTGCACGTAAAACCTACGTATACAATGAAAATGTCGTAATACAGTAGCTAATTACCCAGTCTGCCAAAAATTAAAGCCAGCTATGGCTAGCGACACACACTCAGCATCAGATGGCAGTGACTGCTGACACATCCATCAGCTTTAGCAGCTCCCTGTCCATGAGCTCCAGCAAACTGCAGTACTTCTCTCTCAATTTCTATAGAGTAAAGCCGGTAATGCTCTCCAGGGGTCTCAGGAGGTTTCATTCACCTATGTAAGAAAAATTCTTTTAGATTGTATATCAAAGATGTACTAAAAACCCCAAGCAAAGGTTAAGTGACTGCTTTTCATGCAAAAGTATGCAGATGATATTCTTTTACAGACGTTCATGTGGCATACGAAAAATTATCCAGGATTCGGAATGAAGTTTTTAACTTTGTTAAGGGCACTAACACATGGTGTTCTAAAATAATGACAGAAATAGTTGTAGCCATATTGCTCATCCCAGAAATGCAATGCTTCTAGAGAGAATGCCAAATGCTGGGCATGTTTCTCAGTTGTTGCAATGTCTTATGAAATATCAGATCGTCTCTCCGGGGGGGACATGACCTGATCCAGCAAAGGGCTGAGCACCCTTAGTTGAAATAATAGGCAGCCAGGCTTCTAAGGCTGAAAGCAGTCTAAAGAGCGGGAAGAAAAAGAGAGGAACTAAATTGTGCATGTCTTACATTGCCGATATCTGCTGAAAACCAAAAGTAAGATTTAAACTTGAACAAGAAGAGGGTAACTTTTTCAGAATCTGAAAAATCTGTTCAATGAGGGGGAAAAAAACATCTAAAATTTAAAGAGAGAAAAATTTAACTCTGGTCCAAATCCAGGTAGAGGCTGTATGTGGCATTATTATAGGCTCCCATGTGTTTCCTAGAGGCATTGGAAGAGACAAGGAAATTTAGACACAGGGAAACGTAATTATTTGTGATTGAAACAAAATAGCAGACAGTTTATGCATATACTCTTCCTGTTGAATTAACATTATTCGACTGAATTAAGTTATTTTCATATGCTATTGTACTTTCAGAGGTAGCCATATGTTTTTTCACATTCTGTTTCACATGCTAGTTTTTTTAGTCATCAGAACTTAATGACATAAAAATTGCTATCTGAGTTGACACAGTTATTCCCCCTTGATGATAGTCTTTAAGTAGAAGCATAATGTGACAGATGAGAGCGCTGAAGCTCAGTGTTTCACACAGACTTAAAAATAATTAAAAAAAATCATTCCTGCAAAACTTTGAAAACTATTCTACAGGGGAACAATTTTTCTACTCTGTAATTTATTTGCTTTTCTTTCTTCCTTCATTTTTCTACGCCTAGAAACATGTCTATGAAAACAGGAATTTAGTTGTTCAGGAGCTCATTTACTCCTGCTGTGCAGTCATCACAGGAAATCATAACCCTCTTTTTTGGTAGCAGCTTAAGACTAGGTAGCAGCATAGATCAAACAAACACTGGAAGATTAAACAGGTTGGAGAGCCATACCAGATTTAGGGCTGGATTTAACTGGAAAAGCATCCAGACTTGTATTTGAGATTGGCAAAATCTTGTTGATAGATAATTTTGGCTCAAAATGAGGAAAGAAGCGTGAAGCCTGAGCTGTGTAAAGGCAGGATCAGCGCAACCAGGACATGGGTACGGAGGTGACAGTAGGCAGAAGAAATATTTCTGGAGATTCCTGTAGTCTTGATGCAGAAAAGTCATTCCAGCAAGATCTCTGCCACTCTGAATGGAGCTCTCACAGAAACAGTTATTCCTGGAAAATTTCACAGCATCTAAACCAGATGGGAGTGAGAGACTCCTTTCCATTTTGAGAGGCTAGCTTGAACCCCGCTGGAAGCGAGGATTAGTATCCAGGCTCCCATATCCAGGATCCGCACCACCAAACTTCCCAAGGCTTCACACATGAAGTTTTGGGTTTAGCTCATTTCAAATGTTCACTTAATGTTAGATTAATCTGGTTTGGGTATACGCCTTACATCAAGCCTCAAAGAATGATACAAGTTAAGTTAATTCTTTGGGTATCAAAGGTACAAAAGGTTTTCCATTTCAGAAAATAGTATCTTTCCCTTCCTACTTTTTATTATTTGGATAATTTGCATGAAAATAATGTCTCTTTGCTTGTGCGGTTTTGCCCCCACTGCTTTATTATTCACTCAGAACAGTCATTCTTTGCGTATGATGTCATTGTTATTTGCTATTGAAATAATTTTAATGTCACAAAGAGGATTAAGATTTCAAGCAAGGAGTGAGCAATAGGAAAACCTGATCACCTAAGCAACAGAAGTCCTGTTTCATGCCTGTGTCTAATAATACCTAACAAGGCAAAAAAACCTGTCACTGTGGGAATGATACATTCTCTTTCTTCCCAAACAAAATGTTTTCTTATGCCTTAAATGATGGGCAAAGCTGGTGGGTTCTGCGTTTTTCAAGCATGCCAGGCGTAGTTATTTGTTAAGCATGAATGTCAGGTTGATATAAAACCATCCTGTTGTGACAAGGACGAGCGGTTCGCGGGGTTTTGCAGCGTTGGGGACCTTTCCCCAGCGCCATCTTCCACCTTGGCAGCTCCTTGTGCCGCAGGCCGGGCCGGGAGGGCGAGCGCCGGGGCGGCCCATGCTTCCCTACCCCTGGTGATCTGCAGTGTACAACAACAGGCCTACGCAGGCCGTGTGGGACGGCGGCGTTGCGCTGCCTCCATGACCGGCCCAAGGAACTCTAAAGCTTGACAACGGTCGATGAGAAACTCCCCGGAGGCACCCTGCGGCCTCGCCCCGTGCCTGAGGGGACGGGCTCCGTGCCCAGCTCACGCCTCCGGCGCTACGAGGGCGGTGCGTCCCAGCCCTGAGGTAAACCCCGCCGAAACCCCCGCCGGCTCCAGGAAAGAGGCCGCGAAGGGCCTTTGCCCGCCGCCGCGCCCCGCCTCGCCCCGCCCGAGGAGCGGCCCGCGGCCCGCCATCCCCTCCTCCCGGCCGGCAGGAGCCGCTGCGGGCGGCGGCGGCGGGCGGGGGGGCGGCAGGCGGCGCGGCGATGGGCGAGGCGGAGGGCGGCTCGGCGGGCGCTGTGGAGAAGCCGCCGCTGCCCGCGGCCGGGCCGGGGGCCGCCGCGGCGGTCGCTGCCGCCGTTGCGGCCGCCGCGGCTGCAGCGGCCGCCGCCCCGGAGCCCGGCGTGCCGGCGGAGGAGGCGGTGGTGGTGTGGAGCCCTGAAGTGGAGGTTTGCCTCTTCCACGCCATGCTGGGCCACAAGCCCGTAGGTGAGAGCAGGCCGCGCCCGAGCCGCGGCCTCGAGTAGCGGCGCTGGCCGGGGAGGAGAACCAGGCGCTGGGCCCGGAGCGGCAAGGTCGCGGAGGGGGGGGGGGGGGCCGGGAGGGCTAGCGGCCCCGCCGCGCTGCGGTGCTGCCCCTAGCGGCCTCCCGGGCCCGCTCCCGCCGCGGTAGCCGGCCGAGGGCCCCGGGGCTGCTCCCGAGCGTGGCGGGGCCTGTGGGGACGGAGGCGTCGTGCCCCCTCGGCCTCCTCAGCCGCCCATCCTGGGGGCACAGAGCCAGCCCTCCTTGCTCTCCTCTGCCTTCGCCTTTCCTGACTTGCTGCCTTCTACTGTCCTTCGGTTGTTTTTCACGCTGCCTCTCTAAAAGCTCTGGCTGCGGCCACATGTCAGCGTTACCCAGTTGGGGCACCCTCAGCCCCCCTCCAGAGCAGCACCTGTAATGTCGGGTGAAATATCAGCCAGGCAGGGCTGCCCAGGTTGCCATGTGTCTCTCCCATACTGTATGATTTCCCTGTACCGACAGGATGGTTTTTTAATTGTGTCGTATAAGTAAAACTGTTAGTAGTGTTAATTGCACTGGGTTCTTCCCCCAGGTGTGAATCGCCATTTCCACATGATTTGTATCCGAGATAAATTCAGTCAGAATATTGGACGGCAGATTTCTTCCAAAGTGATTTGGGACCATCTGAGCACCATGTATGATATGCAAGCTCTTGTGAGTATAAAGGGTTGATGCAGCCACGTTCTTATTTCTTATAGTTCAGGAGTTTTGTTAGGCCAAAATCACTGGGCCTGTCATACCTTTCATGTTACTAAGAATTGTGTGTCGTTCCGATGAGTTGATGGGGTTTTCCCTGTATAAAAGTACATTAGGTGGGAGACAATAAAACCTGCAGTGGTTTGTGGTGTTTTGGTTTTTTTTCCATACTGTGTTCTGATTTTGTTTATTAAAGTTGCCTGAATGCTGATCCAGCAAACGTTTACATAGGTACTTAAGTTAAGTGTCAAATAAGGAGATTATAGTGTGTTGATGTAAGAATTTGACATATTTGGGTTCCAGAAATGACCTTAAATGATCATGAGTCATGATCTTGGGTATCTTGACCTTAGTAATCAGTTTGAGATTGGGAGCCTCCTGATTCTCTAATGTCTGAAGTGTCTTGTTAAGAAATATTTAGGTACTAACTTCATGTAAAATAGAACTTGAGAGTGCACTTCTAAATCCAAATTAAAGTTTTTACCATGGTCATTCATAGAGATCTTTCTCTTCTTTTAAGCACGAATCTGAGATTCTTCCGTTCCCTAATATAGAGAAGAATTTTGCTCTTCCTGACGAAATGATTCAAGAAGTGAGAGAAGGTAAGATGTGACAGCAGTCTCTTATGCTTGGTTGCTCTAATCTCAGAACAGGTAGTTTAACAAAACTCGCCCCAAAAAATAACATAACATGTCAATCCAAGGCCATTCTTTCAGACTGGTGTGTGAGGCGTATTGGGAAAAGGAAGTGTTAAACAGATACAAGTTTATCTCATGAATTTTTAATCAGCTGACTGAAGGAAACTGTCAGGGAAAGGACCACACTGATTGTGTTGTTCATATTCTCATTATCAGCCTGTGTCATTGACCACTGCAGGAGACAGCCTAGTGGGAGAGATAGACCTTTGGTCAGATTTCACACAGTATTTATCATATTCTTAAAAATAATGCAGATGGGATGCTAATATAGCACAAACAGGTTCTATTTACCATAGAATCATAGAATGCTTTGGGTTGGAAGGGACCTTTACAGGTCATCAGTCCAACCCCCCTGCAAGAGCAGGGACATCTTCAACTGGATCAGGTTGCTCAGAGCCCCGTCCAGCCTGACCTTGAATGTTTCCAGGGATGGGGCATCCACCACCTCTCTGGGCAACCTGGGCCAGTGCCTCACCACCCTCATTGTAAAATGTAAAATTTTTGCCATTTTGATTCAACTTTTCCTTCTGGGTATATGCAAAAGATCCATGTGCTTGAGTGATACTAGTTTGCAGAGTGAAAGGCAAAATGTGATTCATTGCAAGGTGATTAGTAGTTTATTGTGGGTTTTTTGCACTTTGTTGAGACAGCTGTAATATTACATCAGACCATAATTTTTGCTAAAACAGATGATCTGCACACTTCAATGTGTTAATTTTGTAGCAAGATCATTTTTTAAAGAGTAGGAGCTATAGAGCTGATGAAAATAACATTTTCTGCATTTAATTTGTATATAATAATATTTCTGTGATAAAATTTTCTGTACCAGTGATGATATAAGGCAGTTAAATAGCAATTCAGCTAATGTTTAGAAGTGTACACCAGGAATATACTTACTGAATAGCTGCAGCTTCAATAGCTGGAGAAACTTGCTTTTTGACCGTGGACTTGTACCTTATGCCAGTATAACCATCGCATTTTTTGGCTATTACTATTTTTAATATGGTTCATATGTCTTATTTTTAGAAGCATTACTGGTTTTTGATGTCCAATGATAGATTTTTTTCATGAGTTTTTTTTTCTGTAGTTGCGTTAAAATTGATTGAAAACAAAACCAGTAAGAAACGTTTAGAGGTGTTTGTATAGATTCATGGTGGTTTCATTGCACTGTGAAATCATCTCTGTGTTTTTGCCTTCTGGGGTTCAACTATCTAGTTCTACCAAATCTCTCTCACTCATGATAAGCCCATCTGTATTGTCTAATCTAATAGAAATATGCAGCAGTTTGACAGAAATGTTAAGTTGAGCAGTGAGAGCTGGATTCTCAAAGTTTAGCTATATGTGTGTTACTCAGAACCAAGGTAGGAGCTTATCCAAGGTAGGAGCTACTTAGGAGCTACACCTTGTAGGAGCTACACCTTGTAGGAGCTACAAGGTAGGAGTGACTTATCCAAGGTAGGAGCTAGGAAGTTCAAGCATCTGCCAAAGGAGTTCTTGGGATATTTTAAACTACAGTTGAATGCTTCTCAATTTCTAGGTACACTAAACTTTACACTAAAAATTCAGTACAAAAGCATAATATAGCTAAGACATTGTGCTATGTTTTGTCTATTTAGCATTCCACTTTCTTCTTGTTAATAATTTCAGTGGAACTTGTTGACGTGAGACATCATCTTGTTCAGGGCTTTACATGATGCTTGTAGTATGCCTGGACTGTTAGCTATGTTTCTCTGTCACAGTGCTGAGGAACTAAATTACAGCTGAATGTTGCACTGAATATTTGTTAGCATTATGCACATATGCTGAGGCTACTAATCCAGAAAAAATACATCTGGTTCTTTAAAACCATCTAACTATTGCCTAACAATCCTTTCTGTAGGAAAAGTAATGATAGAAGAAGAAGTGAAAGAGGAAATAAAAGAAGAGATGGAAACGCATGCAGGTCCAGAAGAAGGTAAATTTGTAACTCTCTACTGTGTAATACGAGATTAAAAAACAACTGTAACTCTGAGAAGTTAATGTTAAAGTGTAAATCCCAAATACAGTGTACGTTGTCATTTGTATTCAGACGTAGCTTATGCTCATGCCAAGAACTAGAGTAATTTAAGAATGCACAGAGTAAGCAGTTGCCAATATCTGATACTTTGAAAAATTTCTCCTTTGCTCCTAATTCATATGTGCAAAGTTGTATAGCTTTGGAGTTTTTTGGTTTTATTATGTACTTGACAAAACCCTGGGAGTCTGAAGTAATCTAAGGATGAGTCCAGTTTTAGTGAACCTAAATACTCCGTGTTAGGATCTTTGTAGCCATGGGGAAAAACAGGGCCTATAAATCAAAAAAGATTGTGAGATTGTACGCTTAAATGGGAAGGCAGGCAGAGTGGTTTATTTTATTTTATTTGCATTATCTTGCTTCTTTTAAATATAAGGCTTATTTTCCTAACACTTTGCTGTAGAACAAAGTCAAATGTGAACAGTAGAGATCCTGCTATTTACCTTAACAGACCAAGCCAACTGTTAACTATATAATTTCATAATATTTATATAACATAAATGTTTTAAGATTGAGTGTAATAAAAGATCTACAAATGTATTTAAAAAATATATTAAATTTCACATTTTGGGTGTTCAGTTTTAAAATCTATCTATAATACCAAATGTAATGACCGTTGCTGATTATAAATTTCATAGATTGGTCCTATGTTCTGTAAGTGTTCCTATTAAGTATTTTAATTTTAAGTGCTGTTTAATTCCACTTAATGAATTTCATTTTTAGCCTGTCAAAATACATGCCTGTCTTTAAAGCAAATAATAAAAGCAAGATGTGCCTTTCTTACAGAAGATTTTTCCTTTAAAAGTGAACGTAATACTTAAATGGTCATTAAATATGCTGAGAATTGATTGGTTTGAAAAGTTTTATGTAATATAAAGAAATTTGATATCACTTCTTGTTTGCCTATGTGTATGACTCTGATCTGGAATCATTACTTTGATCCTATTTCAGTTTTTGCACCCTCTGGAAGTTTAGGAAAAACAACTGAAAAGCCAAGCAGCAAAGAGAAAGAGAAAACTTCATCAGATTCTGGGTCCAAAGAAGGATCTGATAAGAGGAAGCGCAACAGAGTCACTGAAAAGGTCTTAAACGCAAACAGTAATCCTTCCAGTCCAAGTGCTGCAAAACGACGCAGAACATAAAGCAAGCTGTGAAAGAGAGAAGTAATAAACTCTGCAACGTGAGGAGGGAACAGTAAAAACGAGTAGCAGGATAGTCGCTACATAAACTTTTTGAGAAAGGAAAAGATATCTGAGCCAGGTATTTGAAGAATCTGCACGTTGGCTTTATACGTGCAGGACTTTGTCTTTCCTGCTGTGTTTCCTAGTCAGCACTGAGTAGCTGAGCGATGGCTGCCTTCTCAGGGCGCTGGGGGAGAAAGCTGGCAGCGTTAAGAGTTTATGCATATATAACAATTCCAGCGGTTGCATTTCAAACAAGTAACACACTCCGTGTCAGCATAGTTCATGAAACAAGTGCTCAGCGGAACACAAGAGCCTCAGTTCATGAAAAGCAGAGGTTGTTTCTATAAATTTGGGGTCGTCTTTTCTGCCTTTGCTTTTTTGCCTTCTTTGAACGTTACAGACCCTCTGTGGGTAATGTTGTTTGGCCATTTTACTTACTGCAAACGTAGCGTTTGTATCAAATGTCTGAATTCGTTGGTTCAGTAAAACAAATTCTTTTAAATACAGGTAACTACTGAGTTGAAGTATTCTTTCGCTCTGTTTGCTGGAGGAACCTTTACTTCTTTGACCCTTAGTGATGTAACATTTTTCAATCTTTATAAGTTTATATACCGTAAGTGAAGTGAAAATGATAATGCCCCTAGAATAATAATAAGTATCCTAAATAAAATATCCAGTGATGTCACATGGTTTTGTAAGGGATCGGCTGAGCTGTGCATGAACCTGGAGATGTTGCTTCATCCATTTGTACTATAGTAGTATATAACAGTGGGGTTTGTACTTTATTATTTATTTTTTTAAAGCAGTTTTAGTAGATGTTAATGGAATCGGTATTCCAAAATGTTAATTTTGTTCTACAACTTAATCTTACTGACGTTGTAATGCTTATCTTTTATATGCTAGAATATTAAGATTTGATAGAATTTACTATTTTTGTGTGGTGAAAAGATGGACCGCAATCGACAAACACATGTGAAATGGTGAATGAAGTAGGCTGAAATGTTATTGACTTTGTTTCACCATATTAACTATCAGTTAATAAAAAGAAGAATTACTTCTTAATCTATCAGTATTGCCTTCAAGGTGAGGAACTAGGAATCTACTAGTTTTTGCTTTTATTCTAGGTACATAGCCAAGTTCTTGTCTGCCTTATTTGCTTCATTTGTTTTATACCACGAATAAATTTGACTTGTCTTTATTTTACTAAATGGTAATTGTCGCATAACTTGATTAAAATTTGACCCAATTTATTTTGAAAGTTGTTTAGGTATCTTGTGTCTTCAGTGAAATGGGTCAAAAGTGCTGGCTTGGTTTTTTTCCTAACTTTGTCTGGATCGTAGGAACTACTACCCTGTTATTTCTGTAAGTTATTTGATGAGAAATCCTGGCCTGCGGAAGTCAATAGACAGGTTGCTGTAAGTTTCTGAGCTGGAGGATTTTCTCTGTTCTAACTAGCATAACGCAATTGTGAAGTACTGAGTTGCGAAGATGAAGTTTTTCTTGCAGTCTTTTGGAAGCTCACCTGTTTACCCTCCATATGCACTGGTGAGCTCCAGAAGGTCACAACTCTGCTTTTTACTGTGTGATGCAAGCTCACTGGTTTAGGAATAGTGGGGCATAAACAAATTCCGAACCAGAAGGTATGAAATGCCGTGAATTTAGTGCTATGCTCCAAGTGATGAGCCTTACCAAAGATGGAGAGCCTGCTGGAGAGCTCCATGGAGTTCTAGCTTGTGGGAGAGATGCTACAGGGGCCTCCAAGGTTTTCTGGGTGGGTAGAAATCGAACTTTTCTCACCTTATGTGAGGAAGCTCCTGGTTTTAATTTTGACATTTAAGAAAAATGCTCAGATGAATTTATTTGTTGGTACTATCCAGTTGCAGAAGTTGTAATCATATGTCACTTACAGATCTGTCATCCAAGTGCTGAAAGGTGAATGCCTCCGTTAATTCTTACGGAAACAACAAAAACTTAAAGTGCTGTTTACTTTGCCGTGATCTACGTAGATCTTGGCCATAAAGTGCAGATTTTGTAACTTTTAAGTCTGGCTGCCTTGTGGGTAAATCCTTTTCATCCAAGGGATTCTAATCTAAGTTTTTTTGCTGTACCAATGAAATGCTTTTTATAGCTTAAAGTAGAAGTGTGTCAATATTAACGTGTACTAGTGCAATCTCTCAACACCATCCCTGAAGCAGGGAAAATCCACTTGGGATTTCACGGTCAATCCAGCAGCACAGATTCTTTAGGAATTTGTTGGTTGCGAAGTCAGACATTTGGAAAACGTCAGTGCTTTAGATAACCCCAGTGCTGCAGCTCTCTTCTTCCCTTCCCTTTCACCGAGTCCTGGCTGCTTGGGAAGATTGTTCTTTTATTCATTTTCCTGTAAGAGGAATATTACCTCGTTCTGTGGAAGGGGTATGTTTTTGCCCTGTGAAGAAGTTCAGTACACAAGTCCTTTGCTCTGAAGGAAAGAGGAAAGCTCCCATGGCTCCGGTACCCAACCGGTTTGCGTGGCCTGGGGGGAGAGGGTGCGTAGCCTGCTCAGGCCCCCTTACTGTTGCCCAGCGCCGGGGTGGATGGAAAAGAGCAGAATTACGTTTCCTCCTTTTCCTCCTCAGGTGGACAAGCCGAGGGGAAGGGTCGCCGGGGAGCAGCGGAGCCCGCGGCGGAGATGGCCTCGGCGGCCGGCTGCGTGAGTGCCGGGAGCGGGAAGGGGCGGGCGGGCGCAGGGACCGCGCGGCGGGCGGGCGCCGGCCAATGGGGGCGGTACCGCAGGAAGGGGGCGGGGCGTGCCTGCGCTTCCTTCGTCCCCTTGTTCCCCCCCCACACGTGTTCGGCTTTGTGCTGGGCGGGCGGGCCCGCCGCCCTTTCGCTTTCCCTTTCGTCCCCTCCCCGCCGCGCTCCCATGGCGGCCTGGTTCGGCTTGAGGGCGGAGGAGGACGAGACGGAGGACGAGGCGTGCTTCTGGAGGTACGACTCCACCTGGGAGGAGGAGGAGGACGAGGAGGAGGAGGATGGCGGCGGCGGCGAAGAAGGCGAGCCGGAGGGAGCGGAGGCGGCAGCCGGGGAGGAGCCGGAGGATGCAGGGGAGCAGCCGGTGCCGAGCCGGGCGCGGGGCTCCCGGCAGGCCGAGGTGGGTGCCGGCGGGTGCGGGGGTCCCCCGGGGCGGGAGCGGGGCACGGAGCAGACCCTCCGAGGCGGGACGGGGCGAGGCAGCCCCTTCCCCTGCCCTCCCCGGGCTCCACGACCGGCCCCGGCCCGGGCTCCGCGCCGAGCGTCGCTCGCTGCTGGCCGCAGTTTCTCTCCGCTGGCAAAGGCAGCCGTTCAGGTATTTAGTGGCGGGATGGGTACCGTGGGAGTTACCGTAGCCCTTGGGATTGCCGCGGGTACTTTGGCGTGTGCGCCTGATGTGCACGCGTGGATCTTCCCAGGCCGCCTGCTGTGTGTGCTGTCAGTGTATCTGGGCGCCTTCTCTCTAGTATCCTCATTTACTAGCAGGGGCTGGAGCAGCTTAAAATACTTACGGGAAGTCAGAGGGTTGGTTTTTTTTGTCCTGGCAGCGATCACTAGCGTATAATTTTGTCCTCATCTTGAAGCCAGTCTTCAAAGAGAGGAGATGACCTGAGGGCCGTTCAGAAATGAACTCTGGGGGTGGCAAAGGCAGAGGTGTGCTGTGACTTTATGACCCCTTAAGTTTTATTACACTGCCATGAGCTGGGGTTTAATTTTTTTTTTTTTCCCCCCCACCATTCCCTGTGATCTGAATACTTCATCCCATAAATACAAGTTCCGTCTTCGGCGTGGCACCTGCCTGTTCACCACATTCTGATGGCCACTGGATTTGACGTTACGACATCAGTGTTCTTCAACAACTCCTTGCTTTTATGTTTTTTGTCAGTATCCTCATCTTTGTATGGTGGCCTTTTGTACGCTTTCATGCCATCAATGAAAAGCCATCGCATAACATCTGCTCGCTTTCAAAAATGAGCTGTAACTTTTTTTACTTTTAGACATTTTTTTTTCTAGGGAGCATATTATAAAGCAACTCTGAAAACAAAAAAAATCCCCTGATGTTTTAAAAACTGCAGGTATGTGTGTAGTTATAATGCATGAGGTAGTGCTGCAAAATATGAACGGCTCATCTCTGGTGCCTTAAAATAACGTTGATTTGAAATGAAAGGAACTTGTTAGTCTTATCTGAGGTTCCTATCTTTAGCATCAATGCTTTTGAGTTTGACGTTGAGCATCAGTAATTTCTTCTACAGCATTGCTTTGGCAAATGCAAAACTGTGTGTCTGTTTGGTCCGTCTTTCCTGGGTCGGTCAAAACACCAAACGGTCCTTTAACTTAACTCCTCCCCTTTCGGGGAAAGGGAAATTAATCCTTCACTTGAGTTTCATTTCAGCGACTCATCCATATTCTTAGCCTATAAATAGGCAGATACAGCTTTCTAATTAATATACTTTTAAGGGAGTTCAATATTAAACTTTAAAATTTTTTATAAGCATTAAGTTATTAAAATAATCTCCCTTTAAAAAAAAAAAAATAAATTCCGTGCAACATAGTATTCCCAACACTAATGACTTTCTACAAAAATACACGCTCTATACTTTGCGAACAAAATCAAGGTTTAAATACGGCAGATGGACATGCTCATGCATGTCTGCATCTTCATGGAGTTTACTGCAGGGAATGTAGTTAGGCCTTAGCTGTGCATGTAGATCTGTGAAAGGTGAAGGTATTTTAGGCGAATAGTTGTAATAGTTAAAGGAAGAGGCAGGGATTTCCTTTGAAGTGATTTGCATTGTTTCAGGGCACACTGTGGATTTTCTTTTGTACGTGGCTGGAGTCCTGATTTTGTTCACAAGTTTTAATGCCTCTAGAACATTCAGATTATTCTTTTTGAATGTGTTTGTTCTTCAGATATTTTTTTTTTTCCTTAGAGCAACTTCTGGATTGTGACAACTGCAAAAGCAATGACCATTTTTTCACTCCAGTGAGTGGACTTTTCGAACTTTACCTTACAGGGAGGATGTTGTCCCTGAGACTTATGGCCCCTGGAACATTGTTCTACACCTTTAAAGAGGAGTTCTTCCTTCAGTGATGAATGTGTAGTCACCTCTATCTGACAGTGCCTGAAAAACTTTTATGGACAGTGAGCATGAATACAGAAAGAAACAGTAAATCTTCTGCTCTCCATTTATGCCTTTACAACCTGCCAAAGGCATGAATCAGTTTCCAAAACTCGTTCCTATTTCTGCTTGTATTACACTAATTCTCATTCTTCTCCCCGTAGCCTTTATGGTATACTTTATGGCGGAAGCTGCTAATGTTTTTATTCAATACTGAGGTTAGAGGTTTTTTTATTATTATTTTCACTACGTGCTTTCAAAACTAACCTAAAATTTTACTTTTATCTTTGCATCTCACTTGTGTTTCTGCAAACACTCCATATTCCCGGTCTGTCATTCCTGCAGGTGTATCTTTTCAGCTCTTCTGCATTTCAGTGCTTTTAGCTTCTAGGAGCAAGCGTTGAAAATCTTGGGGTTTGTGCTCATTTTAAAAAGGTTCCCTCTTAGTCTGCTGTAGCACATGGGGTTCATGATGCGCTGTTCAGAGCCGTGTTTTGATAACAAGCCCTGTAGTTCTGCCTTCTCCTAACTCTCAATCAGCAAAGGCTTTTCATCACTCTTCTAGGATTCCGTTGTCTTTCTCATTCCTGTGTCTTGTTCGCAATCCACATGTGCTTTTATCCCTTTCGGTTGCAGCTGGTTTCCAGTTTTCAGCCAAATATTGTCTGTGTTACCCTCTGCTGGCTTTGTTCTCTGCTTTCCTCGCGCTCTTTGCGCAGCGATGCGTGTTCTGCCTGATGCGTTGCAGGTTTGGAGGGAGAAACCTGCTTAGATTGCTTACCAGTGTTGTGAAAAATAGAGAGGTTTGACTTATGCACTTCAGTTTGTCTTTCTAACCTGGAAGGAAAGGGAAGGTTATATTTCTGTGTGGCTTGAATAGAAGTTTATAGAGACCCAGGAACAATACCTGCTTGGAGGGAGGGCTGAGTTTTGCTCTCTGTGCTTCCCCATCGTGTTCTCTCTAATGCTGTGCTCCAGATGCCTTTCTCCTGGATCTGGCTTCTTTCTAGACAAGCCTTACAGCCCCTTGCACCATTGCATTGCATCTGTCTCTGTACCTACAGTTACTCTTCAGCAAACCAGTTCTTTTTCCAAACTGGAGCCAGTCTACTGTTAGCCTGTCCCACCTGACTGTGTTAAAGGATGTTATTTTAGAACCTTAAGTGTAAATAATATCTGGAAATTGATTCTTCTGTAACTGGGAACAAAATTTTCATCAATTCCACATATATCAGAATTTCATCCGTGGAGTAGAAAAGTTACAGTCAAAAGCATTGATGAAATTCAAAGTGCTAAATCCCAGTCTGTATTTACATCTTGAACAAAAGAATAATATTGATCTGTTCTGGCTGAACATATTTCTTAGTCTTGTGTTTGCAGTCACTTTTTTTTTTTTTTTTCCCCAAATGTTAGCTGTGTAGCAAAGCTTTTTATAGTTGTGTGCATTTCTGTAGTCTGGGTAGATTCTGGAGATGGACACCAGCGTTTGGATTTCTAATCCTGTGGGATTAGAAATGGGCCGTGTGGCTGTGGGAAGTTCTGCCACCTTTTTTGGTCTATGTTGTCATGTATAAAATGGAAATGTGCTGCAATGTAGACAGGCATTATTTTAGGCCACCACAAGTTACTATATTTAAAAAACAACTTGAGCTTTATTTAATGCCTGTCACCAAAGTATGGGGGAATCGGAGTGTGTAAATGTATATTTAAAATGTAAATTTAAAAACGTCTGCATTGTTGACCTCCCTCTGTGGATGAAGCTTTGATCTCCCAAATGCTGTGCATGCTTCATAAATTTTAAGTATTAACAATCAACAGGGCTGCTGAATGGATGACTTCATTACAACGAGGTGTTAAAAAAATCTAATCTGGTTCCGACCTTAATAATTAATGAACCAGTGATCTGTGTTCACTGTCCACTAGAAAGTGGTTTTGGTTTTTATTTTTCTCTGGGCAAAAGAGGTTAGGAAGTATCAAATGAAGTTAAAAAATAACTTGGGAGAGCATTTGCTGCTACTTTCTTCTCAGTTTCTTAAAATGCTTATTTTGCAAGAGTCTGCACATCTTATCCCTGTTTCACAAAGACCCTGCTCTTGCTGTGAGCTGGCACTGAACGCTCTAACTGCGCTGCGCTTCCTTCGCGTTGGGTGGGTCCTTTTGTTCTGAGCACTCTTGTTCATTTTGGTGGTTCTGCCTAGACAGAACACTTTTAAGTGCTTTCACGGTTTGGGACAAGATGGTTCAGCACTCAGCAAGATTAAACCTGTCTGTTGCTTGTGAAGTGTAACAAAATCTCTTATCATTGAAGTAATCCACTGCAAAAAAAGAAAGTATATAATTCAGTTAAAATTCATTTTAAATTAAGTCTTACTAGCAACTTTTATTTCCATGAAGTTCAGAGGAAGAACTGAAGCTGTTCTTTGTGGTTTCTGTCTAAATGATACACTTGGAATGAATCTAGCACATCTGTGTAGTGAGGAGAACCTGACACCTAACTGTCAGGTGGACATAGCACCACAGGTTTTTCTCTGTAGCAATTTGAATTATGAATAAAATCAAGTGAATTCAGCTGTAACTAGGTAAATCTGTCACTTGGCAACTAATAGGAATCATGTGAGTCACTGCTGTGGGTATTGTCATTTCTTTTTTTTTTTTAATTAATGAAGTTTGGTTTCAAAATGTTTCAACTAAATGCCTTTTATTTGTAGGAGCAAAGATCAAATTCATCACCGTTGTCTCAGAGGGGTTTTCAGGTAGGATTGACATAAAGTTTGGTTACTTGGAGAGAGATGAGCAGTAATGAAGATGATGATTGGAACAGAAGTCCAATAAAACAAACATCAAATGTGACCACGTAGCTCTATTATTGTCCACTGTCTAGATCAGCATGATGCTAAATCAGCAAGGCTGCTCTCGAGCGTAAAGCAAAGATGAAGAAAACTTTATTTCCATAACGTGTACGGGGAATGAGAATCTTGAATTGAAGGGATATTTCTGTATCTTAAATCCTACAATTTTAAAGTCTGATCTCTGTCTTGACTAGGGTATATAGTGACTCAGAGAGAGAGACAGGCAGGGCTTAGTTTGTCTTGTTTTAAAACCTTTGAGTTAAGGAAGAAAATGACATTTTACTATTTGGGATTTCCAGCTACTTCTGACCATTTCTGTAGGAAAACCCAACTGGGATAAAAGATATGCATAAAACATGAAGACCTTGATTAGTAAGACTAGAAGGAAAAAGAAATGCTTTAGTTAAAGGAGATGGTGCGAACTTCTCTTAGTCCAAAGTTGTCTTCAGGAACGCAGAGAAACAACTGCAGTAACAAACTGGCTGGTTTTGGGGGTGCTGGGAGTGCAGAGTGGAGGGCACAGGAGAGCAACAGGCAGGGGAACATGTGTGAGAGATGCTGAATTCAGTCAGTGGAATTTTTTTTTTTTTTTTTTGCAGAAGTCAACTTTATTCTGGATCTCTGATCTGGCTCTTTTCTCTAGTTCTCAGGCAGGCGCAACTGGAATGCAGCGAAAGACTTGCAGAGATACAGGCATCATTACCCGGTATGGACTAAGTGATGATGCGCATACTCTCGTGGCTCTTCCCCATCGCATGCTAAGTTTAGTAACGCTTTCTAGATTTGAGGGCACCCTTTTGTCTTTACGTTGACAGGCTCGGAACCTTTAAAGGATTCATTTGTGAGGGGGAGGGGATGATGTGTCTGTGGGTGCATCAGAAACAAGCTGTTACTTCCCAAAACACATTTCAAGGATTTAGCTTCAAATGTTCAGGAAACGTGAGGGAAAGCAAGGAGAAGTGTTGAAGTGAATACTGCCTTTTAAAAGATTGCTGCTTGTTGATTTCTTGTTCTCATCTCCAGGGTTTGACAGAACCAGAAAATGATGAGGAAGAAGAGATGTGGAATTTAAGCTTTTATAAAAATGAGATTATTTTTTTGCCCCACGGTGAGTAGCTTGTGTGATGACTGTTTGATGCAACTCTGCTGCAGCTGGTTGAATTGGTGAAAGAGTAGCTTGATCCATGTGGGACAATTGTTAAAAAAACCAAAACAAGCAAAACCCACCACCAACACAAAAAAACCCACCAAAACAAACAGAACAACCACCAGGAATATCCATTTTAAAATGTCCTTGTTCCTGCTGTATGTTCCTTAATTTTCTGTTTGGTGGTAGAAAACTAAGGTTTTTTTCTGGCTTACGAGGATGGTTGTCTAGTTAGAGAAGCTAATGCCTGTATGCGAACACCTGGCTCTGGATAATGAGCCACCTTGGGTGACTGGCTAACTTTAATTTTCATTTGGTGTCATTTCTTCTTGCCTGACTTTTTCCTTTTCTTTTCAGGATTGCATATTGAAACTCTGCTTGAATCTTGGTGGGACAACTATGAAGTTCTGGAAGAAAACCATTCTTACATACAGTGGTAAACTGTCTGCATGAATATAGTGCCTCTCTTAGTTGTGCCTCTTTTAAGAATCAGTTGTACCTGTGGTCCTCAATTCAGCTTTCCAAAAGGCCCAGAATTACTCTTGAGTGAAACCTGTGTCCACTTTATTTTTATTGAGTTATATTCTTCTGGAAATAATGCAGTGGAAATCCTGAAGACACAGGTGTCCAGTGCGGCTGTGGCAATAGATCTCAGTCATGCTTGGTCTTACAGCATACTGCAGAACAAAGTGTTAAGGCAACGAGAGAGATCCAGATAAGCAAAGTATGTCGTTATCATTGGTGTAGACAATGCTTTTATGGGAGGGATTTATTTGTCATATAGTAAACTACTTCTGTGTCCAAAGGGATGTGAGGTCTCCAAGAGATGCCTGTGATATCACAATTTTTGGAATCTTCTTTAATTTTAACAAAATGGGTACCTGGGGTTGGATGTCATCTTTGCTCATCTAGGCTGAAAATTTCTTTCCCTTCAGGTTATTCCCTTTACGTGAACATGGAATGAACTGGCGTGCCAAACCACTCACATGTCAAGAAATCCAGGTATTGAAAGCTTTTGTGTTTGGGTTTTTTTTTTGGGGGGGGGCATTTGGAGATTTGAAGGATGTTAGGATTTTCCCTAAATGCCTTGTATTTGAAGTCTAGTTTTTTTTACATTGCTTCCTTGGGGCCCTAATGTGAACAGAGCTCATTCAAGCACTGTTAAGCATTTGTCTGTCTTGTGTCTGCCAGTAGCTACACCAGCAAATGAAATGCTTAGCGATGTAATCGAGCCTTGTTTATAATTCAGGTGCCACTTAAACTGGCGCAGGTAATTAGGGAGTTGCACCTTGTACACTTTGGTCTGTCTTGTTTTCAGGCCTTTAAGAAGTCCAAGGAAGTTATGCAAAGGTTTGTACGTGCTTATCAGCTCATGCTGAGATTTTATGGAATCATTCTGATCAACGAGGAAACTGGAGAACTCAAGAGAGCAGAGAATTGGGCTGAAAGATTTCAAAACTTGAACCGGTGAGTCTCTGTTCATACTGCTGGTCGTTTACTACAGCTAGGCTCTTCTTTGAGAAGAAAAAAAAGTCAAGTATATCCTCAGCCCTTGAGGAATGGAGGCTTTTGTTGATAAAGTTAGCTAGCTAAAGTATTTTTAACTTGACTCAGCTTCTGACTGTAGGTCATCACACTCTGTCACTTTAATAAGTGACAAGTATAATAAGTAAACCAGCTGAGACTGGTTTTCTTTTGTATTCAGTGCAGCTGTTAACAGCAGGCATTCTTCATGTTGGTGTCCTGAAGTACGAAATATAGACTTGGGAGATGTTAATATTTGCTCTAGCAGACCTTGTGTTTAAAACCATATTTTAAGCAGGAATCACTGACACATTTTCACAGGTAGCCAAATTGCCTTTGTAGTATTCTGTTAAACTACAAAATAGGAGTGTTTCCATATGCTTCCCTGATTGTTTATCTGCCTTAACATGTGTAAAGTGCTTTGAATCTTTGGTTGAAAAGTGCTCTGCAAATTGATGGTAAAGTTTTTGTATTATTGCAGGTCTTATCATAGAGATAGTATAGAGACCCCTCATATTCTAGTATCCCTAATGATATTAACAAGGGCTCTAAAAGGACTGGGCATACTCACAAAAGAAAAACCAACTTGGAGACTGTCAAGTATTAAAAAAAACCACAACACCAAAGCCAAAACAAAAAAAACCCCACCCCACCTGTGTCTAGCTTAAGTCCCTAAGTTGTGAATTTCTGGCAGCATCCTTACATGCCTGTATTCTTCTACTTTTCTACAGGCTTACCCTGCAGGGACACTGTCAGGGACGGGATATTGGGCTGTATGGATTTGTGTGCCTGACCTAATATGGTAGCCGTTATCTGCTGGTGGGTGATGTAGAAAGCCAGAACCTTTCCAAGCAGTTGAGATGATTAATCCAAGCAGTCCAAGAAGGGCTAGGAAGGTACTGCTAAAGGCAGACAGCAGCAGTAGGTGCTTTAAAAGTAAGCCCCCCTACGCTCCCGTCTGCATCATCAAGTAGTCTTTAATAGATCACAGTCAATAATGCACAAAACATTTTGCAGGTGCCCTGGGGGTTTGTTGTGACTTCAAGCTTGTAAGATTCACTTAACAACTTCGCTTATCTGTTTGTTTCAGGTTTAGCCACAACAATTTGCGGATTACGCGCATCCTGAAGTGCCTGGGGGAGATGGGATATGAACGCTATCAAGTGCACTTGGTAAAGTTTTTCCTAACAGAAACTCTTGTTAAGGAGACATTACCAAATGTCAAGAGAAGTGCCTTGGATTACTTCCTGTTCACCATCAGAAGCAAACGGAAGAGAAGAGAACTAGTCCACTATGCTTGGCAACACTTCAGACCTCAAGGCAGCTTTGTATGGGGACCGCACGACAAACTCTTGAAGTACAGAGCGCGCTCTACCAAGTCACAGCTGCGCCA
This sequence comes from Mycteria americana, assembly GCF_035582795.1. NCBI lineage: Eukaryota > Metazoa > Chordata > Aves > Ciconiiformes > Ciconiidae > Mycteria > Mycteria americana. The sequence continues at coordinate 15,330,352 of NC_134378.1, forward strand.
AAAGGCTGAAGGTAAACAGGAAACTTCTGGTAAAAAAAGTGATGATTCTGTGGAAAAGGATCAGAACCAGTCTCTAGGGGAAGAACACAAAGCTGGAGATGCTGCGGACTTGCAGCCTAAAGGGAATGATGAAGATGTAAAAGAGAAGTTAAGTGAATGCATTTCAAAGGGAGGGGATGATGAAGAGGAGAAAGAGGTTTCATTTAGTCAGCAGGAGAAGGAGGATTTAAACAGTGAGCCTGAAGAAGCGCAGGGTACGGCAGAGAATGATTGCACAAAGGAGAGCAAGAAGAGAAAACTGGATGCAAATATGGCAGATGCTAAAAGGAGTGGACCATTGAAAAGCCCTACTGATATTGAAAACATTTCCCGTAATCTGGGAGAATGTGCGATTGATGCAGAAATCCCCTCCTTAGTTCCACTCTTACAAGCAGAAGAGGACCAGGAAACACTGAAAGAAGACGATGCAAGCACCAAAGGCTCAACAGTGCCAGAGACCACTGATGCAGCTGTAAAACGGAGGAAAGTTGATAAAAGAACATCGAGAAGCAAAACATGCAACTTGGCCATAAACCTGAACATGGGGCCCTCTGCCTGTAGTGCCAAGTTAAATCCATCTGTTGCAAACACTGAAGCCAAAAAAGAAAATGTCAGTGAGGAAAATGCAGCTGTGGAAGCGACAAGTGAGAAGGGTGGTGGTGATGCAAATGGTGGGGCTGTGAGACCCCCAGTTGGTTCCAGGCTCCCCAAGACTGGCTGGACTACTCCAATAAGTGATGGCTTGGAGTTGAGTGGAGATCAAGTCATGGCAAGGAGTGGTCAGCACCACTGCAACAGCACACTCCTGGGAGGCGAAAGCGAGGTAGATGGGGTAGAACAGCATAAAAAGGCAGAAAATGCAAGTGAAAAAGGGCAAGCAGAAGTCACAGACAAGAAACAAGTTCCAGAGAGTGTTGAGCAAAGCATGGCATCCCCTCGTCCTGAAGAAGACAGTGCTGATGTTGCAACACAAAAACCTGAAAGCTCTGAGCGTGCAGCAGAACCTGATGAAGAGCAGGTAGCAGCAGAGTGAGACCAGCACGGCAAGCACTCGAGCAAGCGGAGATGACACTGCCCTAACTGCTAGGAGGCAGCTTTAGTGATTTGGATAGCAGAAGTACACGGAAGAGTAAACTTCCTTTGGGCTGATCCAGGCTAGCCCCTGTCTGACTTTCACCCTTTCACACTTTTTTAATTGTCTGTAGTAACTTCACTGAGATCCAGCCCTTGGTTACCCTAAAGAGAAAAAAGCAAATTTAGTCATCTTCATGGACAGGCTGTGTCCTGTTCCTGTTTTTTATCTGATCTTCAGGACTATCTTGGAGTAACAGGGATTTTTGCACTTTGCTTTGGTTCTGGTATGTCCCTTCTTAAAGACAAGAGGAAAACTAATCTGTTTCCTTGTTTGAACTAGTCAAGTATTTATTAAATACATGATTTTTAATGTAAGACAGCATGACCTAATTTGCCAGGCCTTTCTATTACCATGTGATTTCTATTTATTATTTTGAAAGGCTGTACCTTCCCAAGAGATTTGTTCCTGGCAAAGATGCTGTGTGTCTGCTTCCTAGGGCATAAATCATTATTTTTGTGGCATTTGCCTGAAAGAGATGAGTATATGCATTTCACATCATGTAAGAGTGTAGTTGCCTCTCCTCCTATAAAGAAAGTAGGTTTGACTTGAGACTGGGATAAAATGCATAGTCAAAACGTATCTCTGACCAGTATTAGCCTTTGTGTACAAATACTGTTCTCTAGGGTGCAAAGTGCTGATTAATTTGTTCCATTTATCCCCCACAGAAATTGCTTTGTAGTGCTTGCTAGAATTGAGAATGTGAATTGTCTACTGGTTTCTAAGAGGAAAAACCTTCAGACTTTGCGTAAAGCTGTCCAGAGCTGCTCTTCCCTAGGTTTTTCCATCACTTTCAGACCCTTGATAGTCTTCCACAGATATTTATGTCCACAACTTGTTCAAAGGCCTTCCTTCCTCAGCTGCCAAAATAGAACAAATATTTGTCATTGCATCTTTTCAGACTGCCGTTAATTTGCAGTTGCCTGTGGAGCTGTCTCTTCTGCAGGCCCATTGCGTGAAGTTAGATGTGTCAAATTTAACCCGCTTCCTAGTTAGGGCAGGATTGTTTTACCATTAACGATCAGCATGTCAGACAGTGAGGGCATGTTAGAGTGCAACGCGTCTGGAAACCACTGGGCTTTGTGGGGCAGTTAATTGAAACTTTAATTGGAGGGGGTACGCTTGTCTGGTTCATTTATTTACAGCCCTCAAGAATTTACTTTCAGACCTTGCCAGCTATTTGCCTGCCTTAATGTTCCTGACCTCCCTGTTAGCTATTCTGCCTGACTTACACAGTATTCAACCAAGTCTGAAGGAGCATTAAACAATTTAGCACTTTCGCTCCTAGAGATTTACAACAGAGGACCTATTTCATGAAGCGGAGGAAACTGTTTCCAACAGCCAGAAGGTCTGGACTTGCTGTTTGCTCAGATTGTTTGGTTTAGTTTGGGGGTTTTTAGGTGCTGTTTGTTTTATGTAGGAGATGGCTAGCGGCTTGCCCACCTTGCCAGAGAGCAGATGGCAGTAGCCTGTGCAATGTTTTCCTGTCTCTGCTACAGCTCTTAAGAAGCTTCGTCTTTCAAGGAGTTTGATCGGTGACTTGCCTTCCCAGACTGTAGGTCCTGATCCAGCATGCCACATACATGTGTGCGGGAATAGAAGTCTGCAAGCTTAACATCTAATGTTCGTGGTCACACACGTGCTGGAAAAAGGCTTTAATATTTTTAAAATACTTTTTTTTTTCCTTATGAACAAATGGAGTTAAATAGCCAATAAGAATACACTTAACTACAGATATAAATACTTGAAGATGTTGAGTGAAAATTCTTTCATAAAAGATTCATAAGAAATTGTTAATTGTGGCTTTTGTACAGATTTATAGTAATTTTTTTATTTAATGAAGTTTTAATTGTGAATATGTGCTCAGTTGGGGCATAGATCATATATCTTGTTACGGTGATGTGTGGTTTGTTTTTGTGTTTAACGGGGTTTCCCTGCGAGCCCTAGTCTGGAGTGCTCAAACCGAACCGTTCCCTATCACGATGGGGTTTAGAGTTTCGGCTGTAGGTGTTTGCAGTGAGTTCACAGGATGTTTTCCAGCACTCGGAGCTGTATCACAGAGTTACATTAATGTCACCTATTAAAGCATGACTTTAATGCATACCAGTTTCCACTTACGTTTTCTTCGTCTTTGAGGGCAGGACGTGACCGTGTATCTGCCCCACCACCACCACCCCTTGTAGCCATCTCCCGTTGCTTGGGCACCTCCCACGAGTGGGTGTCTGGGGATTTCCAGCGTTCCCAAGCAGAGGTCTGGTGGGTTCACCATGAGATAAACCTGCTGCTTGTTCCATGTGGGGATGATGCTCAGTCTTCCTCCACCACTGTAAAACGTGGCCAGTGAATGTTTGGGGGGGAAAAGAGACCCCCCTACATGCTTCTTGTTTAATGATGTGCTTTGAAATGTTTCGGTGTGCCCCGTCCTGGCTTTGTGCTGCCATCCTCCCAAGTGTGTGTTGTGATGCTCTGTAGAGCAAACAAGGACTTTGCTTTTGAGCAGCTCTTGGGGCTAGCAGGCAGGAGGGCAGCTGGCCAATCTGCATATGGGGGCTTTAGTCTAGTGGGCCTTTTCCTTTGGGACGCAAGCCCAAGTCTTTGTGGTAATGATGTCTGTAAGTCACTGTGTCCCTTCAGCTGTGCTCCTTCTGCCTGGGGACGTGGAAGGAGAGGAGGACTGGTCCTCCTCTTGTTCTGGGGGGTGGGCTTGAGGGTGAATACTCCCAGGGCTCTTCCCTTGCTGGTCGTAAGCAGGCTCCGCTTGCAGCAGCCCTCCAGTCCCGGGCTTGCTACGAGCAATGTGTGGCTGAGGAATTTGGATCTGCTTTGCCTTCTCGCTCGCCATCAGTTGGCCTCAGTGCAAAGGAGGAGGTACAAGCACTGCGCAAAGCAGTTCGTGCCACTGCACTGCTCTCCCTCCGCGGGGTTAGTGGTGTCTAATAAAGCATTCAATTTACTTTGAAGCCATCCAAAGACATACAGACACACGGTCCCTTGCTGTCCCCAGCTGCCAGTTTCACAAAATCTTGTAGGAACTTAGTAAATCTTTGAGCCCTTTATTCCTCTGTCGAGGTTGGTGGAATATTAGCTGCTGGGGAGCTGGACAGGCACGCACTGTGTGCTCATGTAAACCTCCTGGCGTAAGGATGCCAAACTGAAACCTGGTATTTCATTTTTTTTTAAGCTTTGCTTTTCCACTTCTGCTCTCCTCTTACTAACCAAATGAGCCGTGTCATTTCAGTCCTGATGAATCTTGCCACTGTTCCTTTCCACTTCCAAGCCCTGCTTTGGATGAAATTGTCTTTAATCGACAAAGGGAAGCATGAAGCTATTTGCAGGAGATGCGTCTTTGTGAATATATTGCCATTTGCAATCACCTAGCTGGGGACTGTCATCCTGTTCCTTCCTTGCAAGTATTTCAATGGCAATTCTTCCTTTTTTTTTTTTTTCTGGCTCTGAGAATGTTTCTCCTTTTTTCTACTTTCTTGTATCTGTCTGCGATCATCTGTTCTCTGGTAGGATTCATCACTTTCTCAAGAAATCAGTTGGCATTCTTTAGATCTCCCTGAAAAAAAAACCAACCCAGATGTGAATACACCTCCGGAGCTAATAAACCATCTCGCAAAGCAGTAAGTGCATGTCTCTGTAGTGCATCTTGCACTCGTTGCAGGTATATTAATTTCTCTAGTGAAGTTAGGTAGCCTCAGGCACTGAATAACTCTCACTCTGTGTTGCTCTTTATCTGTCCAGCACTGAGGCGGTGATGGGCTTTGAGAAGTGGCCCGGGAGAGACCTAAGGAACATCTTTGTATCTCCAGCTGGAGCAGCCGAATTTTGCTCCTGCGGTGTGTCTGCAGTCTGGCCCTTCCTTAGGCTCCCTCCCTGTTTGCTCAAGGCTGGGGCTGCCCAGCGGGGCATGAATGAGAGCTTCTCTTCCTGCCTGACTGCTGCTCCCCCTCCTTCTCCCACCTCCTTCCAAAACCTCCTCTCTCCTCCCAGCTCAGCCCCTCTTGCCTGTGCTCCTGAGCTCTGCCCCTCCAGCTGGAGCCGCAGGTTTATCTGGAGGCGAGGAGTCTCTCCTATGTAAGCTGAGATCCAGGAGGAGGAGGAGGGATCTGCTGGACCCTGGAGGAGAAAGGGTTTAGCTGCCCCGGAGGAACGAAGAGAGGCAGAGCCTGGGCACCATGGCTGGATCCTCCGCTCTTGGGCTTCTCTTCCTATGTCAGTTACTAGCCACAACGTCAGCGCAGGTAAGAAGCCTCATTTACGTCTTATGCTCAGGAAAAAAGCCCTTAAGGGAAAAAGATGGTGATCTGTGTATGTTATACCTGCAGGATGAAATGTGGCAATAAGCAGGTTATTAGAGTCTAAAGTTTATTAAAAACGCGTGTTGCTTGTGCTGTTATACAGAGGGTGCCTAGCAAGCGCATCTGGCTTCGTACCTGCGTAGGTAGGCTTTTAGATCCTATCCTCGTGTGTAGAAACTGCTGCTTTATACTTTCCGTAAAAGTGGTGTCTTTCTATTCAGGAATGCAGTTACGAGAGAGAAAGCCTTTGGGAAAGGGGAGACCTGTTGATGTGAGAGAGAGCGTTTTCTTTTCCAATGAAGTAATAGCTTGCCAGTGAGACTGATCTGATCTGGGTCTTCATCTGAATCAGAATTTCGTATTTCTTCCCTCAATCAATTTTCAAATTTTACACTTATAAAATAGCATAGTTAACCTTTGTTCGCTTCAGACACGAAGGTATATTAAGCTTCCCTGTACGGTGTTCATACTATTGCCTGGGGAAGTAACTCCTCAGTGAGGTTTTTCACTGTGTTAGTGAGGAATTTTTGCAGTCTGGCTTGGGAATTCAGAGCTGCCCTCATCTGCTGCGAGCAGAGCTGCTTGTACAATGAAACCTTTGTTCGCCGAAGCTACAGCAAGTTGCTCTCTGGAGCCCTCTCCATACAGAAGTCATTTATTGGACCTTTCTTTCCTTCCCCCCACCTCAGACCTCCTCCAAAATCCCAGATTTTCAAATGGCATCCTGCTCAGAGAGGAGACTTTCCCTTTCTCCTTCTGACTTCAGCAATGTCCACCTGGCTCTTCCATCGCCCCATCAGACTGGGACTATAAATTAATTTTTAATGCCAAGCACTTGGCACCTATTTTCCGTGGACTTTGCATTTCCTCCTCTGCCCAAAATGAAACGTGCCTGTAGGCAGTGAGAACCATTTCCTATATAACCAAACCCATTTGCTGCCCAGCGACCAGCTCTGATTCCCAGCATAAGCCACCAGTTAAATGAGCTGGGAGCCCTGAGGATGTTCTCAATCCAAAGGGTTTTCCAAAGAGCCTTGCACCGGTCCTGAGCTCCTCCGAGTCCACCCAGGATGGCGGGGGGCCCTGAGGGATGGAGGGGTAGTGCAGATTCAGGGTTAAGCTGTAGGACTTGGCCATTGCTTTGTGATTTAGCCCATAAGTTTCTTCTGATGGAAAAATAAAGTCTTCTCTCTCTCTCTTCCCCCCAATCTTTTCAGCGAGTAGGACCACAAGGCCCTCCTGGACCACGAGGACCCCCTGGACCATCTGGCAAGGACGGCATAGATGTGAGTGCCGCACGGCAGAGGGCAGGCTCGGCCGAGGGAGGGCGAGGGGTGGAGCAGAGACAGGGCCAACTGAGCAGAGAAGCTGCTCTTGTTCTCCAGAGCCCCAGCCTTTGGGCCATCCTTCAGAGGTGGATGGACCTGGAGAACCAGTCTACTCGCAAAAGACCTCATTCTGCAAGAGTCAGAACAGCGAGCGGAGGTTCTGAGTGGCCTCAGGTTCTTTGCAGGATCGATCCCGTCTCAAGAGGGAGTTCAGGACAGAGCTAGTGTACGCGCAGGGATTCACGACCCTGCCTGCATATTTCTCTTTTGGTGTCTCGGGAGGAGGGGGAACGTAATACTGTTGAGCGCATGGGTACGATGTCTGCCAGGGTCACTGCACGCTCCGTAGTTCAGGGGGAGGTTTATGTGACAATTTAGAGAATCCATGTTTCTAGAGAGGCCCCCAGAAACTCAAATACGCAGCGCTGGCCACTGCTCTTACTTATATTGGTTTTATTTCAACGTTGTCAGTATGGCTACCCCTAACTTAGATTGGCATGTGAGAGGTCAGAATGTGGCTCGTGCGTTGGCAGACATGAGTTGCCTTTAGTGGCACAACAGGCAAATCAAATGGGCAACCTTTATTTCAGCAAGCAGTTCCTTATACGTACATCTCCTGCGGAGGTAGAAAACTGCGTAGCACAGGACTTACTGGAGGAGAAAAACTTGTCCTATTACTTTTAATTGATATTTCCATAGCAATGAAAAATTTTGTTTCTGCATCTGTTGGATAAGGACTGAATTGTGTCCTGTAGTTGACAGTGGATAAAAAGAGCATCAGATGGACCTTCAACAAGACCACATCAAATGCAAAAGGCCGGATTCCTGCTTCAATATTCAGTTTGAGTAGCGCTTGTGTCTCTAAGCTGCTTATGGCATAGGGCAGGGTTTTTGAAAGCTTGTCTGAAGTAAGTTTATTGGAATTGGGGCTTTAAGCAACCTTGAAAAAATCTATTCATTCCATGCAGGTCATTTTCTTTTGGATAAGAAGGTTAAAAAAGATATACGAGTTCCCTGGTATATGGTGAACAAGGAGCTTTTTTGTGTGCAGTGGTGAGCTTTCATAGTGGCTCTGTGAGCAAGGCTGGTCTGAAGAGAGAACCTCATTGATTTGCAGCTAGTCCCTCTAGTGTCCTTTCGACTAACGGAGCCTGTTTCACTGAAAATCTTGCTCTGGTTTTGTAGCGTGAAAAGTTCAGAGCTGGTACCTCGATGGTTTCTCTCTGCTGTTTTTCACGATGTGATAAAAGGCTTAAAGGGACACCCTGGAAGAAGGCAAAGGACACGTGTTCACATTAGCAGCAGTGAGTCTGCAGCAGGACATCCGTGTGGCCAGCGGGCTTCAGGAAAGGGTGGCTGCATTTCTGTACAGACTGAAAAAGAAGAATTTGGGAGGGTTGAAGCCCTTCAGACTTCAGATCGTAACCAACTTCTGCGTATAGGCAGTCAGAAACAAATCCCTGTAATTGTGTCGTTCAATTCCTGCTCTCTACAGGATATTTTACACCTTAATTCTGGAAGAGCACCACCATCACTTTGGATTGCTCTTGGAAACAGGAGCCTGGGGAGATGCTGGTCACGTGAACCTGCGCCCTTTTATCCACTGCTAAAAGCTTCGGAAGGCTCCCTGTGGGACAGGACCAAATAACAACAGCTAATTAATATGAAGAACTTAGTCCTAATAAATCAAATGGCTGAGTAAAGTATTTAAGGTGCTAAGTCTTGCAGTCCCAGCTTGAGTCTGGAGTTTTGGCTACGCAGGAATAATCTCTCATTTGAACAGACTTGATCCACGTCCCTGCTATGGATATAGGTTTTCAGGTGCCCTGTTCATGTGAGATGGTCCCGCTGTTCAGAGACAGGCTCCGGGATGGCTTCCGCTATTCAACAGGACATTTAGTCCTTTAAGGAATTGCATAGGAGAAGAGATGCAGAGCTGTGGCTAGTGTTGAGCACAGACATGAAGCCTCCCAGTTTAAGGGCTACCATTTTTCTGGCAGTACCCTCCAAAAAATTACAGCATATAAAGTCAGCCCTGCTCCGCGTTTGCATAGTGCTGCACGGAGAGGATCGTGAGGAGCCTGAGTGGTAGTGTCAATTCTACCAGTGCAAAGAATGAAACCATTCTTTTATTTCTTTTCTTTAATGGTGAGACTTTTAAAGCGCAATCAGAACTTTTCTGGACCATATCTATGCAAGTTTTCAGAACTCTGTAAGCCACTCCAGCTGGGTCGTCTTCACAGATGGTTTGGATGAATGCTTTGTGGGAAGAGTCGCTGAACGGTCTTTGAGCTGGATGAGTGCTGCCGAGGTGTTCAGCAGTCCCTCACCGTCGGCCGTGAGAAGTGAGCGATGCATAACATACAGCTGAATTATTCAGAATATCTCCAAACAAACCTTGGATGAACCCCATAAGCACAACTTCTAGAAGCTCCTGCTTTTGTTCCTGCCTTTCAGTGGGAGCTGCAACATTAAGTCCCTCTGAAATATTTTATAATTATAGCCTTTAACAGGCTTCACATTTCATACTCGGTAACAAGCAAAATCTTTCCCTCCCAAGAATAGAAACAGCATGTTATGATTGAAAGAATTAGCGACAAGTTCCTGTGAATTATTTCTGGGGATGTAATTCCCCAAATTGCTAATAAGCAAGTGTCACTTTTCAAAAATCAAGCTTCCCCCCCCCCTCCCTTTTTGTCTCCTGGCTTGACTTGCTAAGAAAGAGTAAACTTCCTTCCCTCTTGTGTAGCACCAGGAGAGCCTTTCCTTTTGCTGACAGCCTTTGCCTCTAATTCCCAGTGATCTGGCATTAGGGGTATAAACGCTGATTAGGCTTTTGATTCAGCTGAGTGAAGTTCTGGTGCTCCCGCAGCGTCCCGCAGGGGTCCACCATGGCAGGGTCAAGGTTTCAGATGGCCCCAGCCAGCCTTTGCTGGTGCTGTGACCTTGCTGTACGGATTGCCATCGCACAGGCAAGAAAAAATGCAAGGGGCTGGTAATCTCAAGTGATGGAGGAGGAGGGAGTAAACCACCTCTACTGCCATTTCTAGCTGCCTTTTCAAACCATTCATTGCAAAAGAACCGCTCCTTTCATTTCCTTGGCAGGGGACCTTCCCCACCTATGATAATGATAACTATTTACGGAAAATCTGTGGGCAAAGGAGCTGCTTCAGCAAGGCAGAGCATAAAGATCCCTCTGTTCAGTGACCCTCTGGTCTGTGCATTGATCGGTCACCAATGCAGTATATAAATCCTTGCCTGAGTGAATCAAGGCAGCCAGTCTTGAGAGATTTGCCCACAGACTTCACAGTTGCCGACACAGTAAATATAGAAACACGCTATAAATTCCACAACTTTGCTTACTGCCTTCTAACTCCTAATTATCAAGCCCACGGTGGGGATGGTGTTATTTCTAGCCTTGCTCTATTAATAACCACCCTTTTTCCATATAGATTTTCTTCTTCCAGGGTATCAACATGCCCCTTCCCCTCTGCTCGCCCACCATACCCGAGCCTCTCACAATATTTAGTGCACTCATCCTAAAGCCGGGAGGGGAGGGTACCATCCAGACATCTGGAACTGGGACACAAAGTGATTTTCTGTGGGATGAGATGGGAAACCAAGCTCCAGTCAAGCTCCTGCTATTCACAAATGATTGCCTCTTTCAGGGGCTAACAATAAAACACAAATATCTTGTTGTCTGGGGTCCACGCAGGCTCCTGAATGACGTTACAGTTGGCTGAGCTAGAAGGGGTGATTCAAAGACTTCTTAAATATTGTCTCCCAAGCACCTCTAATGCTGTTCTTAAAAGTTGCTTTCCCTTAGGATAGGAAAAAATGAGCGCTTTTGAAATATTTTATAAAAATTTGGTTTAATGCAGATTGTACAATTGGATTAGGTGGAAATCAGCTGGCGGCTTTGTTCATTTGCTTTTCCTGTCAAATTTAGTTGGGAAGAAAATCATTGTAGACAGTTTGTTCATTCTTCACTTTCTGATAGTCCCCAACTCCTGGTAGTACCACAGTTTCACACTGTGTCCTGGATACCAGAGGCATATCACTGTATCCCTCTGTTTCATCAGGAAGATGTTTGAAAGCCTTGGTAGCCATCTGGCTTCCTCTCTGCCCCACCGTCAGACAAGCCCAAGTGCAAATAATTTCTAAGTAGTATCTGGAAAAAGTTAGAGGTGCTGGGCACCGTTCAGGAGCACTGGTTCTCTCTGGGAGGCTGAGGATGTGGGTTTCACCAAATCTGCTATTGTAGATGTGGAAAAGGCTATCCAAGTTCATCCTGCTTTAGGGGGTAGCAGGATCTAGAGCATCAGCTTCGTAAGACTGAGCACGGTAAATGTTGGAGTGGGCATGAAAGGAGACTTGAGCGGTAGGGCAATTGAGAACACCATTGTAAAAAGTCAACAGAAAGAGGTTCTGCACTAACACTGACGTCTTTTCTCTTTAATTTAGGGAGAGCCGGGCCCTCCTGGTTTGCCAGGTCCACCGGTAAGTATTTTCTGGTTGACGTTGACTTGCTCATCCTTTTGAGGGGGACACGGTGCAAGAGCTAGGACTCACTGGCTCACTTTCCTCTTGATCTGCAGCAGAATTTCCGTAAGGGGCATACAGGAGTGGAGATGCTCAGCACTGGTCCTGGGGACAAACACATTCTCCTGCTTCCTTGCTAGCAGAGGATGTGCATAAACTGGCACCAAGCCATACATGCGTGGTTATTTTTGGCATTGGTCTGAGTCTGCTTCAGCTCCTCAGTCTGCCAAGGCATGCTCAAAATTGTACCAGGTGGCACAGCTCTTTGCTTTGGGCCACTTACGCCATCCCTTTCTACCCCTCTACTAGGAACAGCTTATGAGTGACTGTATGTGGAACTGAGCCAAAGCACAAATGAATTTAGGATTTGGATATGGATTCCTGGAAAGTTTCATCTCTCTGCAGGAATTCTTCCACGTTGCATGGTGTAAACTAAACACATCAACAAATGAACTTCCATCTTGTAGCCCGTATCAACACACACCACCTTTCTCTTGTTATTATGTTAAAAACAATTGCCTGTTTTTCTGATTTAGGGTCCAAAAGGTGCACCAGGGAAGCCTGGAGCAGCTGGTGAAGCCGGATTACCTGGCCTTCCTGGAGTGGATGTGAGTATTTTGTCATTTTTCTCTTAGATCTTCTAAATACTTCATAGGCATGGGTGTTTTCCCTAAGTGTCTCATCAACTTTCTCTGTGTCTACTGGAGAAGCAAAGTGGGTCCTGGATCTACATACACGTCTTGCATATCAGGAGAAATTTTAAAGAGTCGAAAGCATCTCTTGATTGAATTAAGGAGTATCAGAACAATCTTGAGATGCGTAACTGATAGGATGGCACTCTTCCAATGAAATATTGCGGTTCTTCAGAGGCACGCTGGGCAAGTCTGCAGAAATACGAGCATCAGTTGACATTTCTGGAGCAAACCCACTGAGCCTCAATTCAGAAATCCAGGCACACTTCATAGCTGAGGCTTGTTGGTCACTGGCCTGGGATTTGCCCTACAGCTCTGGACGGGTGACTGCACGCAGCCAAGCGTTCCCAGCTCACCAGCTTACTGCCACGGTAGCTGAGCGTGGGTAAGGCTTCAGCCAGCACGTTTGCTTCTGCATCAGGCGAGAGGAAGCTTACAGTCAGCTTCCACAGCTAAGCTGCAACTCGGTAAACACCAGTGACAAGACTACTTGGTGGTGTTCATCCGCACGTACAATGCCCAGGGAACAGTACTGATAATTTTCTTCTGATCCTTTCCTTTGTGAGTAATTACAGAGAGAAATAAAATGGTTAGGCTTTCCGGAGAGCTTGGCACCCAGATGATTTGTGTTGGTGACAGTGACAGGGACTTCCATATAGCTCTTATTACTGTATTTCTCTGTTTTCATACTTATGTATCTATCTTTTTTTTTTTTTTACAGGGTTTAACAGGAACCGATGGCCCACCTGGCCCAAATGGGCCTCCAGGAGACCGTGTGAGTACCACATTAGATCCTAAGTGCCTTTAAATGAACATTGTCACTGATTGTATTGATGATTTCTCATTCCTTTGTAAATTGGTGACATTCGAGTGTTGATTACGATGGCTTATTTATCTGTAAACCCTTGCAGAATACTTGGACACTGGAAATGAAGCTCCAGATGGCTTTTCATTAGGCAGGGCATGAGATCCATCTTTCTTTCACAGGGCTTTGAATGAGCTTGGATAGCCTCAGCGGTGGGAGTACCAGTGCGGAACAGCTCTGGTGATATTTCAAGTATCTAAAAAGTTTCTTGAAGCAGTCGATAAACTTTGTAATTAAGTCTATCAAAGTGAAGCTATTTTGGCCTTTATTTGCAGTCGGAGTACGCAGCTCTGTTATGTTTATACTTACTGCTACTGTGTATTAACTGTTTAAACTTTTGCCTTTTGTTAATTCTGGGGCTGTCCATATGGCTGCCCATTATTAGTTGCTTTGGCATAGACTTCCCCAGCCAGCGTAGCAAGAAATAAGAGTTTTTTCTTGCTTCCTGCATATTACAGCTCTGCTACGGGGCACCACAGGGATAGAGAAATGACTGCCTGAGATGTTACAGATGTCCTTCAGATCATCGACAATGGGCCGGAAAGGCACTTAGGCCTCCTTAGGGCATTAAGAACTAAACATGAATGAGCCATTCAGCACAGATTTTCATCCAGCATGGCTATTTTCCTGTCTCCCAGCATGGGAAGATAAGACTTACATCCACAGCTGGTTTATTGGTCTCCTGAACTTGGGGTTACAGTGATGGGCTGAACACACATCACAGCGTGCAGAGGTTAAAAAAGGTTCAATATATCTCAATAATCCATTTGTTGCCCCAAGGAGTTACCTAAAGCTCAAAACTCTGAGTTGTCTCATTTAGTTAACGGGATGAGTGATAGAGCCATGTATCTTTGATACGCTTTTCTTCCTTTCCCATGTGCGAGGCAAAGGTTGCTTGGCCACTGGGAAAGTTGAGTGGCAGGTCCCAAGCATCTTGGTCACAGCTCCAAGCCTCCATCCATTGGCACTGCACTAAAAACCATCTCCTTTTGCTTTTCCTCGTGCCCATCTTTCTCCCCAGAGATCCAGGGCTGCAAAATCCTGACCGCTCTCCGTCAGTCTGTGGCAAGAGTCCAGCACCTTCTGGGAACTGAGCCCTCATTTTTGAAATAGAAAAGTTCAGGACCACACACAGAAGACTGTGAGCAGTTTTGTGCCCCTGTTTCGTGTTCGGTGGTAGTATTTGCCCATGCCCACTTGAGCACACAAGCTCCTAGTTTGCAGAGTAATGGAGCAGACGAATCTCTGGGCACAAGAACTTCCTCTTCAGCTGTTCAGCAGAAGCACACAAACGCTGGTTTAGCACAGTTACCGTAACTACGTGCTCTGATTTGACGTGCTTTCCCATGTCTCGTAACTCAAGCTGTCAGCGTGGGGCAAACTTGGGACCTGTTGTCATTTATGGGAGCTTTTCAAGGTCAGTGGTCCATCTGGAAAATTGTTTTAATTGGTCTAATAAAAGCCTGGAAAAAGAAAAAACTGTAAATCTCTAGCACTCTAAAAGGACAGCATTGCTATCCTGACTTTCCTTCTTCTGCCCAACTTTAAGAACATATTTCAGTCTCCCAGGAATCACTGAAATAAGCAGGTGTCTACTTACTGTCGTGGGGTTGAATTCATGCTTAACACTATGACTTCTGCTGAACAAGCATGTTTTTCTGAACTGGGGTGTCTGAGAGCGAAGGTGTTTAGCATATGGAAGTGGGCTCATGGAAGACAGTTTTTAGTAACACATTATTGCTAAACATTTGTTTTCCTCTATATGCCACGCTTCATCAGTCCAACAGTGATTTATGTCTGAGCAGGGATGGAGTATTGTGAAGGCAGCATACCAAAATGGTTTTTATCTTAAATACTCCCATCGCTATCAGCATCCATTAGCTTTTCTCGTGGTTCTGCTTACGGACTGATTAGATCAAGCCGACTTGTTTTTTCAATTAAAAAAATGCTTTATTTTTAGCCAGGAACGAGCTGGGTTCTGACCTCAGTGCTAGATACTGGTGTCCTTCACTGGAAAGTTTTCAAAGGCCATTTTGAAGTTCGGTGCTTTACACTATAAGCAACAAGAAAAACATAATTATTCCTATTTATTTATCAATGTCATATTAATCAAGTATTTCCTATGCTCCGTAGTTGTATATTCATAAAGTGTATTACTTGAAAGTGAAAAATTATGGTGAGATTGTTTTCTAATCAAAAGAGGAAGAACATTGTTACCAGGAGAATGAGTTGAGTCAGACGATGTTATTAAAATCGAGGTGTAAATTAGAGTCTCTCCTTTGAACTTAATGGAGTCACATCAGCTTGCTCAGGGACTTGATGATCTTTTACCGTACCAGCAATGTTCACTGCTGCGTGCTGCACCTTACACCCTCAAAAATATCAAAATTAAGGAGAGTAAAGTGCCAACGCTTGGCACTTTGGGTACTCTGCCGACCTTTGGCACGTCGGCCGAAGCAGAAAGGGGCTATGCGGCTGGTTTCAGTGGGGGCAGGATTAGGGTGCAAGTCAGTAGGTGCCAGGAATTCAGTGTTTTCTTTACAGGAGGAGATCCCAGCTTGTTCCTCACAACCATCAGTGGTTGTAAGGACTTCAGCCTAAAGATAAAAGTGACTGGAAGAAAAGCAGAATAACCCGCAGTAAGAGAAGTGCACTCGTGTCGGACGAGCTGACATTTGCAGCAGAGTTGATTTTTATTGGATTACGGTCCTCTCCTCACAAGACTCCTCTTAATGAGGCCTTGGGTCCTCCGTATCTTTCTGCTTAAGCTTAACAAGGGAAAATATTTCTAATCTCATTTGGTGTGCAGAACATTAGGAAAGGGCTGGAGTCGTCCCTGGGATCACGCTAAGCAGCAGCGTGTCGGGATATTTTCCAGGTCTGCCCATCTGCCTTGTTCTCCTGGTCCCAGGGGTAGATACCATTTAATTCCAGCTCAGAACATCATTCTCAAGATGTTTCGGTGCAGCATTTTGAGAACTTCTGGAAATCAGGTTTGAGCAGTCGGGCTGGCGAGAGGCTGAGGAAGCCTTGTGCTGTAATTGCTCTTTGTCCCCTGTGCAAGGAGGTGAGGGGTTTGCTGGCACTGGTTTAACGCAGTCCATAAATGACAACGTGGTTTGTTCTGTGTTTAGGTCTGTCACCTTCTTACTGTTTTAAGTTCTGCCTTTATCAGAGAGCAACATCAGCCAACAACAATACAAATGCAATCAAAAGCTGTCTGCAGCAGGGCCTTGAGAACAACGCGGCTCTTCCGCAGCTCCCCCGTGTCAGCACAGCTTAGAGAAACCCAGCGAGGGCTGCGTCGGTGCTGCTGAGCAAACTATTACCTTATTTATCGTTCACCTCAAATGACACTGGCATTTCTGCACCTCCACCACTTCTTTTTTTTTTTTTTTTCCCCCTTTCCTTTTGTTTTGCTTTTTAAAAGGAGAGACAAAATCGCTCTGATCTCATCAGCTGCCTGCCTCTGCTTTTCCTTTCCCCGTCGCAGCAACAGCTGTTTTCAGAGGAGGCTCTCGGACCCGAGAGCATCAGGCGGCAACGCACACCCGTTATCTCTTGGAGATACCTTAACAGCCGCTGGCCAAGGTCAAACCACTGCACTGGTTTTTGTTGTTCATTTTTATATTTCCATTTACTTTCTGATTCAGAATTACTACCTATAATTCATTTTACAGTCTGCTGGCCAGTGTTGGCATCTTTGCAACGCAACAAAGGGATTAAGAAGGTCGGTCTGTCTGTCTTGCTAGCTTTAGTTAAGCAGGAACCTAACAACTTCAAGAATTACTTAATTCTAATCTAAGACATAAGATCACCAAACTCTAGTCAAGCTTAAGAGTAAGAATGCAAATTGGGAAAAGGAGTTTGGGGATTTGCCAAGGAACGCTAGCGAAGAGGCAGAAGCTGCCAAATCTTTGTCTTTGCTTGAAGGGAAAATGTATGAATCAAGAAAACTCACTAGAACGAATCCAAATCTTATAAATAATTTCAGATAATTTAGTCACTGGATCTACAATATGAACGTATTATGAATGAGAATATTCAAATGGATGCCGTTCAATTTATGAACGTTTAGATATTCGTGGAGACTAATCTGAGGCCAGCTGGGACTTGCAGAAGTGTCTGTTTACATGTTTTAGTCTCTACTCTCTCTTGACCAGCAAATGGTGAAGAAAGTCACTGGGGCCAGTACTGAACATCCATCACCAGTATCTTAAAACATTCTTTAATCAAGTAATTAATCAGGAGTGACAGAGTCATTATCCATAAGTTTCTGTCCTTATATTTGTGAATTCAGCTGAGCATCTCCAGTTGCGTGCTGTTTCTGTACGACACCGCTGGAGTTTTCAAGCAAAGATTGGTGTCGAGGAGGGCAGGCATTGGTGTCTACCCATATGGAGGTTTCTGGTTTATCCCTGCTAATTTGCACTCTGTTTTATTCCTGTAGGGTGCATTAGGACCTGCCGGGCCACCTGGACCAGCTGTAAGTACCTCCTAGACCTGCATATGTAAAGATGGTGTGTAATATTATGCCAAAACCATCACCAAGACAAGACGGGAAGCCTTGTATCCCAAACAAAGGGATCAAAGCCTGACTGAGTGAAAATATTGTTTGAAGTGTTTAAATATGTATGCGTGACCTGCTCTGGTAACACAGAGCCTATTCTTAGTCTCTGAGATGTTAAAAGCAAGCCAGCTTGGGATAAAGACTAGCATATCAAATGCTATCAAAATTATTAGATGTTAGGTAATGTCTAATAAAAATGAAAAGGAAAAAAAAAGGAAAAGTAGATAAACTAGAATGTTGTCTTCATAAATGTCTGTGTCCCACTATCACGCCACTGTATGTGGCTTTACTTAGAGATGTCTCGTAGGTAACAGCGATGTAAAGGGAATACAAATTATTAGAGGCAACAAAAGGATTGATTAAGACTCCAGCTCTGCTCTGATTGCAAATTACAATAACTGGGGACAGGGGAGTGCTAAGGAAATTTAAAAGAAAAAAAAAATTAAGCAGCATTTTCTGAGGTTTGTTTTTTTTCCTGTATGTTCAGTTTCTAAGTGATCTTTTACTGTTTTAAATGTTGTTTCCAGGGCAAAGGACTACCAGGACCTCCGGTAAGTAATGAGGCTCTTTTTCAAAAAAGAGGTTTAAATTATTATATTAGCTTTATTGGATACCTTGAGTGTTACAAACCCACCCCAGGCCTTGGGTCCCTCTCCTGTGCCGGGCAAAGGGATGTGGAGTCCTGCAGGTTGGCAGCCTTGTTGTGGGTTTTTTATCCTTACCTTACCCCCAGGGAAGCTGGCAGTGGTGTAAATTCAAGGCACAGCAGCTTTCTAGTCACTGGAAGTGACCCATTCTGGGACAGCTTCTGCTCGGTGGTTTCCTGGAGCATCTCGGAGCTTGCTCTGTGTCAGAGGGGACGCAGATGTTGGCAACATGCGATGATGACAAGAATATGCTCCGTGGGAAGGTGGAGCAAAAAGAAAGACGTGCATTGATAAACTGATTGTCTGGGTGCACGATTGGGCTCCTCGGAGGGGTTAGACAAATGAGTACAGCCAGACTGTTTGTCTGCCCCGGGCTTTGGCGGCTATATGAGGTTGCCACGGGTGTAAGGATCTTCTCTCTGTTCAACAGGGGCCTCCAGGACCCAGTGGGCTCCCAGGTGGAAATGGATTTCGAGGTCCTCCTGTGAGTTTCTCCTACTGTTTGATCCCCATTTACTGAACGTGCCACAACCACAGAAGAATGAGGTTCATTTCTGGTCTCTTACCCCATTCTGGAAACGTGATGCACAAGACGCTACAAGCTCTGCAAATGCCCACGGGCAATGTTATTCCTTGTATCAGCTTGTGTAGGGTCACCCCAGTCAACCAGTGCAATGCCAAAGATGTGCAACTGCTTGCAGCCGTATCTTCCTTTACCAACTGTGAGTAAGGACAAAAGAGCAGCCAATGTCATGAGAACAGAGAATAGTTACCAGCTGGCATGTACTTTCAGCGTCCTCAAAAGAAGCTACTGCACAGAGTGGGTCTGATGTGAGGGAGCCCATTCTGCAGAAGCATACCATCATTTTTGGGTGCCCACAGCTCCACTGGAGAGGTACAGAGCCAGTGGAAGCAGGGATGCGGGTGCAGGCATACGTTCTTCTGTCCTAATCCCTGTACTTCCATATGCATCTGCTCTTCTCTTTGCAGTCATAGAAGCCTCTGCAGAAAGGAAGGCTGCAGTTTAGTCCCATTAGAGATATCTTGCCCCACATTCACAAATATGTAGTGGTATTTGGTAGCCACCCTTTCCCTCCCTTTTCATTTTCATTTAAATTATTAAGAAGGGGAATTCTTACTATTTTTCACTCTTTTTAGGGACCTTTTGGTCTGCCAGGATTCCCAGGGCCTCCTGGACCACCCGGACCTCCCGTAAGTTGAGACTTGCAAATAAACGTGAGAAAATTCCCATGGGGACTCCAGAATTTTCTTCTCTCTGCCAGAATGTGCGCGTTTTATTTGCTGCCATTGCCTCGAGCGCTCCTTTTCCAGGCTAAGTTTCAGCACGCCGTAAACACCGTGCCCCAAGGAGAGCGGTGACTTTTCACTGGCTGCACTTTGGCGTGTTGATTATCTCCTGTTTATTGTCTGTGCTGGGTGGGTGGGTGGAGGAACCCAATGGCATCCAGGCTTTACGGCATAGACGGATCGCAGGGCGGGCTTTCTGTTCTCTCAGGGTTTATGGCTGCTTGGATCACGATGTGTTCTTGTAGAGCTAGCGAGGGGGGCTTGAAACCAGCAAGTCCCTGTTTTGGGTTTGCTGCGGTATCTCTGCAGGGTTGGAGGGATAGGGAGGTCTTTCCCAAGGAACTTCCCTGGCCCAAAGGAGGGCCAGGCACAGCCGCTCTTCTCAAATTGCTGCTGCCTTCTCCTAAGGCTCAAGGCTCTTCCCCAAGCTCATCTATGCATCTCCAGAAGATAATTACACCCCTGACATGTCTGTTTTGAGGACTGGTGCTACTCGTAACGCTCTGGGTTCAGGGGCTGCATTTTATGCTGTGGGGCCAGGTATCTGCCTCCTGCTGATCCAGCCGAGCTGGGTCTGTAAAGTGCGTTTTCTAGAAACTGGATTTCCTCCTGGTGTTTGTCTTGATGTATTTAAAAGACCGCGTTTCATGAATTGCAGGGTCTTCCAGGCACCCTTCCCGATGGCGGTGGGGACCTTCAGGTAGGTTTTTCTTTACGTAGCATGAAAATATTTTTTGGTTTAATCCTTGATGTGACTTGCACTGTTCAGACCTGCAGACGTGGGTCTAAACTGCCGTACTGCAGGATGCGTAAGTGGTGCGTGCGTATTTACGAGACTGAAATGTTCTTTCAAGGAGGTAGATATGCTAGTGCTGATTTTTTTTTTCCCTTGATCTTTGCTTTCCAGTTTGCCTTCCAAAACGCAGGTTTTGCATACATTCTTCATTTACAAAATAACTTCAGCATTTGGTAAATGACAACAGCTTTTCATGCATCTGTTTCCAATCCTGCTTTGCAAGAGAAAAGGTCGTGCGTGTTGCACTGTTTATTTCCATGGATGGTGGCACCAGGTTCCTGTGGGCATATGCTTTGTTTAGACTTCCTTCCTTATGAGAAAGTCTTGATTCCTTTCTTTCAAGGGAATGAAAGGAGCGTTAAGTCCATGAACGATGGAAGTGACATTTCCAGATTTCGCAGCTGTTGTTGTGACAGCATCTTTGGTTTTCTAATTGGCATGCCCCAAAAAAGCTCAGAGTCAGTTTAGACTGCCTTATGGCAAGTCACATGGAAGTTAATAGAAAATGATGCTATTTCTGCAATTTTAATTTAAGTTACCCTGTGGAATATACTAGAAAATTAAATTCCTGCTACAGAGGTGTAGCCTGAGGTTTTATTAAAAGGAAAAAAACCAAACAAATGAAAGAAAAGCTGCAGAAGAAAATCTCGTTCCCTATTCATAGTTTTTAGAGTATGGCCTTTTAGGCCCCATTAAATTTCCATGCATGTTCTGATTTGTTCCCAGTCAAACCAGAGTTGCCACCAGGGGCTCGCCCACCCCTAGACATCTGCAGATACCAGCTTATTGGTATTTGGGTTAATTTTTTACAGGTCCCCTTCTGATAAACTCTAATGCTTGTCCTTGTTTCAGTTAGGTGAATTGTCTAATGGAAGTCAATAGAGGACAATGAATGCATAGAATTAAATACGTTCCTAATGACTTACAAGATACCCATCCAGCTTCACTAGGGAACTGTGGTTCTCCGCTATTTTGGACTGTGGACCACTGTCAGCCTTCAGAATTTTTCACAGTCCATGCAGGCATGCTCAAAGTGAAGCAGACCATTCATGGAGCATTATTTTGTGGGTTACTGGGGGCCTGAGGACCTGTTTAGGACCTCCTGCCATAGGGAAATGCCAGTGAATACATTATGCTATGAATGAATTAGATTTAGTGGGTTTAGAGCCAAAACCCACATGACCTTTTCTCCAAAACCCACATGACCTTTTCTCCTCTCCCTAGTAATGAAACCAGCTTCCCTGGATGCACTGCGTGTACTTGATAAACCCAAGAGCGTTTCTCTTTCTTGCAGTGCCCAGCTCTGTGCCCTCCGGGTCCTCCAGGTCCCCCAGGAATGCCAGGGTTCAAGGTAAGAACAATACCCCCTGCAGATACAAGGGTCTGTCTCCCAAAATAAATACCACTATGAACCCCTGGGATTAAACTGTTTATATACAGTACGCGTCTCCTGTAGGCTCCACACCTCTCCAAACCAGCCATGCATTTGCCTGGGCTTATGCTGTCGAAAGAGAAAACCCCTAATACAGCCAAACGTGAGACAAGAGGAGAACGAAGGGCCTGATCCTGCCCTCTGCGTGCTGTTTCCGCACTTGTAGCAAGAGCTGCTCTGCCACTGACCTCAGTCCTGCAAAGTGCCAGCAAAGCCCGTGGGCACTCTCCCTTCGCCTGCAGCAAGAGGCTTTGCATCCTCCCAGTAACTGCCTGCACTTACGGGCACGTTGCTTTGTGGCTCCATTCCTTGCAAGATTGCAGCCTTTGTCAGAAGGAAGATTTAACGACTGATTTTTGACTACGGCCGTTTATTCCTACAAATGAAATTTAACCCTTTGCATAGGGTGAGCACAAAGATTAAAACACCGTGCAAGCCTTGCGAGGCGCAACTGATGAACAGGAGCAAGCAGAGGACGGTGGTTCAGAGCTGCCTCGAGAACGATGTGCTGCCTTTTCAGACTTCAGAGAGCTGTAAAAAATCTCACCAGTTCTTACATTGTGCTCACAGACCCTGTACACACAGACATACACATAACTTACATGATAAAATACAATTTAATTGTCATTTTATACCCAGTGTAGCACCAGGCAGCTTTCTGTTTATGTTGTTTGATTCTGGTACATAAATTTTAGGTTGCAACCCTCAGGAAACCTCACTCAGCAGTTGAACATCTCCTCCTCTGTCCCCTCTCTGATTCACATGAATTCTGTGCCGTAGGTTACACTCCAGCAGTGAGCTGAAGTAATAAATTACTTGGGTTTTTTTAGCAGGATTTAGCAGAAGTTGGCAATGGGTGGAACATCTCCTGGGAAATGCTTTCAATTTCTCATGAACTGACCTTTTGCAGGTCTCTTTGGTCTCTGAGCTGAGTCATAAATATCATTAGAAATACACAATGTTTAGGGTATAACTATTCAAAATTCATAGCTTATGAAATGGAAAAACCTGTGAAGGTCTCCAATTACAATGCAAATGATGCACAGGACCTTTTGCGTGGTGAGGAATAACATCTGCCATGGCTGAAATTAGTCTGGGTCTCTCCCACAATAATAGGAAGGGAGCCAAAAAGCAAACTGAATCTGCGTTTATATAAAAGATTTCAGTGGGGCATCGATTGCTTTGCAAACTGGAGGACGCAGACATTAAAGATGACTTAAAAAGGGAGGTTAAAGAGACAGAATGGGGTTTCCAGAAGCGTCTCAGCCCCATTTTCAAAAGTGATGGGAACTGAGTTCCGGTCCCTGACCTGTAATTGAGAATTGCATCTGAAGACCTGTAGCCTAGTCTGACTGCAAGTCACTCTTGAAAATCAAATCTGGGCATTTCCTGAAACTAGATCAGTTCTGATACAATGATACCTACCCCAGGAATGGTGCGTGGCCAGTTAACCCCAGAAGTGACCTCCGTTCACAGTGACGGCACGCGTGTAGATTATTTTCCCAGTAAGTTGTTTGTGTTGTGTGGGTTTAGGTCTTACAGCTATCTCACAAAATTTAAATTTTGAAACAAGACTGTACTGAATGTGAATAATTGGAGCTCTTATTTCTAGGGACACACTGGTCACAAAGGAGAACCTGGTGAAATAGGAAAAGAAGGAGAAAAGGTAAACTTCAGTTCAAGAGGGGCGAGGGAGGATTTTTCTCTTTAAAAGCACCATAACAAATAGTTTCTTCAAGAAGACAGGGAGAAATGAGGCAATTGGCTGAACAACAAGGAGAAGTTACTATGACTGAAGTGCATTGGCTTCCATTGCTCTGCGTGGATGACTGTGTGCTAATACTTGAAGAAAATTCATCTTCCCAATAATCGTAATGTTAAGATCAGTTCAATAAGTTAACACCTATTGTTTCACATGCAGGGATGTCAGCTCAGGAAAAAAGCCCTGCATTAATCACTCGGGTAAACTCCTGACTGATCAAGTGTTCTTGCACGTAGAAGAAATTGCCTATAAGTAGAAGCAAATTCTGAAGCAGAAATCTGAGTGGGAGGGAGCTCAAGGAGAAATAAGATGGGAAGGTCCCATCTTTGGGTTGGCAGGCTCATGCTGTCTCGCCCTTTGTCTAATTATTTTTTCTCTCCCAGGGCAACCCTGGCCCTCCTGGTCCTCCGGGCGTTCCCGGCAGCGTTGGCCTGCAGGTAACACCTACTCATCAGACCGGTTCCCATGACCTTTTTACTGCGAAACTCAACGGTGCCATCGATCATTTTGCATTATGCAAACAGCTCTTGCCTCTGCGTAATAACAGATGTGGAAGTTGATGCTGGTAAAAAACCAAATCATGCTGGTTTCCATGAGCTTTAATTCAGGTCCAGCTTTTGGTACCTCACCTTGGATGAGACATCCAGGTGATAGCCACTGCCTCGCTGGTACTCCAGTAGAGCCCTGGACACCTTTTGGATGGATCTGAGGCTGAGCTCTGGCGGGTGGGCTGGGGCGAGCAGGCACTCTGAACGCACGTCTGCGTGGGGTCTCCAGTGTCACTTGCTCGGAGGCCGTCACCGAAGGGGAAGATGTCTTGTTGGTGCATCAGAAGGCTGAGCTTTCTGCCGTTCTTCACTGTTTCTTAATGTTTTCTCTGTTGATGAGTTGCGACATCATGCTGTTCTGCCATTCTATGTTTAACAGCGATTGGGTTTTATCTGATTTGTTTTCTTAATTAGGGCCCAAGAGGACTAAGAGGCCTCCCTGGTCCAATGGGTCCGGCTGGTGACAGAGTAAGAAAAACCTTCTTCTGATTCCCCCCCACCCCTCCACCATGAGTTTTTCTTGTGCAAGGTCCAGGTGGCCAAAGTAACTTGTCCTTACTGAAGACCACTGGGGAACTTGTAAAGATGCAAAGTGCAGGCTCTTTCCTGCGCCCCCCACGCAGAACAACCTTCCAAAGGCAGGAGGAGTCTACGTACGTGAGGGGTTGACAGGAACAGGCCCAGTGTCGATTTAAGCAATCAGACAAGACGGACAAAGTGCTGTCCCTGCAGGACTGACAAGGCTAAAGAATCTTGCAAAAAAAACCCCAAACCTGAGAAATGTTTCATGAACGTTTCACTTTCTGTTCTGTCTCTTTACCAGAAAAAGCTAAAGAATCACTGGTGGACAAAGATTTTCAGGACATGAAAAGTCTGCTCAGTGAGAACAGGCTCAATCTCTAGGTCATCGTGGCTTTGGACTTTTGCCCAGGTCCCTTGACCATTGCCCTAGAGGATGAATGGTTTTAAATTTGATAAAGTCATGCATTTATTTAGGAACAAGTGTGTTATCGAGGCCATGAATGATATCAGCTTATCACGGAGATAATGGTGGGGAGATCCAAAGTAAAAACCTGCTTGTTCAGAGGGGGATCTTTTGCAAGACTGTATTGTAAGCTAGCCAGAACTAATGGGGTGTCTTTCCAGGGCTTTGTGTGTTTTCTTACATCGCGGTATAAGGTGGGGATACTGTTACTTCATCCTCTGCCAACCACGGCGTTACAATGATGTATTGCAGGGTGACATCGGTTTCAGAGGACCACCTGGAATCCCAGGACCTCCAGGGAAAGCCGTACGTATCTACTTCTCAGCATCTCTGTGGCCCTGCCTTACGCAACCAAAGCCTAAAGTTTATCCCTTTTGCACTAAACTCTGCTTGCCAGTGAACAGGAGGAGTGTGCTGACCATCTCCATCAGATTATTCCCTTTGCCTTTTCCCCTCCAGTTAAAGCAATGTGACTTCACCTGACCCAGATCTCATGAGGTCTTTCCCTCAGTCATGCCCCATGCCAGAATAAGTTCACCGCATTGCCATTGCTCTCTGGCCTTCACTGCTCTTCCCTGAGCATCAGCAGCTGTGAGCAAGCACTTGAGAAGAGCATCTGTGTTGTTCTTGGGAAGGAGAGTTTTGGGGAAGAATCAGTAGGTGCTGTCCTGAGCTTACATCCTTTGAGCCTGGTCTATTCCCAAGTGCCCACAGCTTGCAAGGACTTTTGCTACAAGCAGAAATAGTCGTGTATTAAAGGTGCAGCCCTCATCCTTTTGCAGAGCTCCGGGGTGAAGTGTAGGAGAACACAGAACCTGCACGCTTAGCCGCGGTCAGACCCCTGTACCCTCCTTACTGTGCCCAAATATGAGACGAGAGCTGCATCTGCAGCATTATGGCCTCTCTAAGAGCATTTTTCCACTGGGCTGCCACCCAGTCTCTCCTTTGTGTGGATAATTTGACATCCACTTTATAGCAGACACCTTTGCCTGTCTACACGAGCCAACACACCACAATCTGCGTTGTCCCCGAGGCAGTACCACCCTCTGGGGACCCCTCCCTAGTCTTTGCAATTATAGAAGAAATTCATCTAAACTAAAATAAAATGAGGTGTTTACTGTCCACCAAACATTTAATTACGCCAAGCAGGATCTAGACAGTAAATATTAAAGTTTTTCTCCTACTCTGTTTCTGATTAAAGAAAATGCTTCGTTAAATGAAGGGGAAGACGGTCTCTGCCCCGATGGATTGTTGGCAAAGTCCCTGGTGCAGTTCATCTGTGCATCAGGAATTACAAAGCGTAACTGAGAAAGGGCGGCCGAGCTCCTAGGGGAATGTGTATGCTCACGCCTCTGCTAACGCCAGCGAACAGCACAAAAACCCCATTTCATTTCATTCATTCAAACTTCATCATTTACACCCTCGAAACATTAGTTTTTGTCACTGTGCGATGAAGATGCTTAATGACTTTTCCTCCTCTGTCATAGGGAGACCAAGGAAACAAAGGACCTCAAGGATTCAGGGGGCCCAAAGGGGATACTGTAAGTGCACTAAAACACCCATCTGCTCCACTTTTGGATGTGACATTCGAAGGAGTCTGTTTGACAGGTTTATTGTGGCTTGTCCCCACCTTGGTTTATTTGAAAGGGAGGTGAAAGGGGATCAAAGTATTCGTCTCAAAGTTTAAGTCTTATTAGAGATGCCGAAGTAATAAGATGCCTAAGTGCTTCTTACAGCCTAGAGCACAGGGATCAGATCTTGCATCTCCATCCCTTGAAACAATCAAGAATTTTCCCAGATGCTGCAGCCAGCATTAGATCAGTTTTCTGGTGTGTCCTAAAAGAACTTCCATACCTATATGAACAGGACAGGAGCCAGCACAAACTGAATGAAATGTCCCTACAGAGTTTGAGTATTATCTTTGTTGACTGATTGTTCTTAAGGATCGTGTCCTGGATAACGCAGGATTTATTGTTGATTTCTAGGGTCGACCTGGACCAAAAGGAAACCCAGGGGCTCGTGGACTCATAGGAGAACCTGTAAGTCAATTAAATAGGATGCAGGTCTCACTGTTGTCTTGCTTGCAGATGATGAGATAAAACACGATAGGAAAAAACTTGCATCTTACAGTCTTTGCTATCAAACTTCTGCTCTGTGGGTCTCTGTAACCTTCAGTGTAACCCCAGTTGGACTAAACCC